>NW_018744780.1:73265-673265 GCF_001683475.1 Chenopodium quinoa
CCCTTGTGCCTCGTTTTATTTGGTACCAGCTGGTACCGCTTGCTTTGGGGGTCCGGCTGAGGTATTTCATGTGAGCGAACGCCTCGAAGTTTAGCTCTACCCCGTGCATTTCACATCCGGCTACATAGCCCAGGATGTTGAACCAGGAGTTAGGGGCCAATTGCCAAAGCCCCACCTCGAACCCATAGAGGATTTGTTGAACAGTCGGATGCAGAGGAAATTGCAATCCAGCTTTGATGGCCGCCTCATAACTGCCAAAGCAGGCGTCCCTATAACTGGAGCCCTGAGGCCAGACGACGGTGTCCTCACCATCCGGCACAAATATTTGATAATTCGGACCCATTGTGTGGTCCGAAAGGAAAGTCTCTTTTCGCTCATTCATGGCCTTAATTAGGCCCTTTGAAACGTGAAAGTAATATGGAGGGTTCAACTCCCTATGAGAGGCGGATGGCTTCGACCAGCCTTCCCCCTTTTTAGCCGCATGAGAGTCTCTCGCCTCATGTAATCGACTGTGCCTCTCTTCTGAGCTTATAGAGAGGCGGCTCGACGAACTAGAGTTGGAATCACTATCACGGGAGTCCAAATCTTCCCCATTTCCTAAAGGGGCCGACCCCTCTTGTTCTTCGGGGGTCACCTGCCGACTGGCCAGGTTAACAGCGAAATGGGAAGGAACTACCTTAGCTCCCTCCTCAGAGCTCTCGGTAGAAGGGCCGCCTTAGGTCCCTGTAGTATCAGGCGGCTGGTCCGATGTTTCACTAATCGGAACCCGGAAAGAGGAGCCATCAGAGTTTTCTATTCTCTTGGTTTTCTTTGTTCATGCCATACTGTCCTGCATAGATACAAAGACAGTTGGATTCCGGGACTTGCGCAAAGTTTGAATTACCACAGGGCAGTCGGCACCCCTAGTCCTAGACTCAGCCGTCCCCGGTGATCGGCTGATTGCTAACCTAGGTCGTGCCGGATGCTTTTGAGGTCTCATTTTTAAAAAGAAAGAAAAAGTACAAAAGCAAAGAAGAATAAAGGAGCAGACGGTTACCTGAAACTTAAGTTCTGAAAAAAGCTTGAATGAAGTAGGCGCCTAGTAAAACAGTCGTCCTGGCAGGTCAGAAGTTGCAAAGTGTCAGAGCTCAAGTTCAGGGGTCCGAGAGTTCTCTTGAAAAAGTTCGCAAATGTGAACAAATGACTTGAGTCGCCTTCAATTTCAAAAAAAATGAGCGGGAAAAATGCTCGGCCCGTCATTGGGCGACACTTGTAGCAGGCCGTCGCCTGTTACAGGCCGACACTTGTCACAGGTGACATGTGAACATTTAAGTGCCACCTGTGAGGGGCAAATGATTAGGGGATTTTTCCCCACCAATCACCATCTGACAAGTGGACCAATCAGGTTCTGCCATGTGTCCGTCACATGGGCCAATAGGAGCCTGCCACGTGTCAAGCAGTGATTCGTCCACTATGGACCAATTATCACAAGACACGTGTCCTTCCCATGACACCTGGGATAACCGGCCACCTAGGCCCAATCCTTGGAAAAAGCCCAGTCAGCCTTGGGTTTAACTTAAACCTAGGAATTGGCACGCATCCCAAGGCATATAAATATGCACATTAATCCTCATTAAGGGGGATTACGTTCATTAATTACTCTCGCCTAGAGAAAAACACTTACCTTTCCGCATTAATTACTCCTTAAACAAGTACTAACTTGACCGTCGGAGGCGGAGCTCCACCCACCCAGAGTCTCCGTTTGTTTTGCAGATACAGGCGTCTGGTTCTACTCTCGGAATTGTAACTCTCCCGTAAGACATCAGAAAACCCCGAAACAAGCCTCAAATGAGGTTGAACCCTAACCTCCAAGAGGTTTTCAAGAAAGAAATCTTGAAATTGCGTGAAGCGGACATAATCTATGCTATCTCCGATAGCAAGTGGGTTAGCCCGGTTCACGTGGTTCCAAAGAAAGGTGGAATGACCATCATTAAGGGAGAAGGAGGAGAGGAAATCTCCACTCGGACGGTGACCGGGTGGAGAATGTGCATCTATTATAGGAGGTCAAATAAAAATACAAAGATGGACCATTTTCCTCTCCCCTTCATGGACCAAATGTTGGAGAGACTCTCTAACCATGCTTTCTTTTATTTCTTGGATGGATATTCCGGGTTTTTCCAAATCCTTATCCATCTAAATGATCATGAGAAAACTACTTTCAAATATCCATATGGAACATTTGTATACTAAAGAATGCCATTTGTCATTCGGGTTATGCAATGCTCCTTATACTTTCCAACGATGCATGACTTCCATTTTTTCCGAGATGCCTGAAAATAAGATTGAGGTATTCATGGATGATTTTAGTGTTGGTGGCTCGTCTTTTGACAGATGTCTTTATAATCTTAAAAAAGTTTCGAAAGGTGTCAAGAGACGAGTTTGGTTTTAAATTGGGAGAAATGCAATTTTATAGTCAAGGAGGGTATTGTACTGGGAAATAAAGTATCAAAAAAGGGCATTGAGGTTGATTCTGCCAAGGTTTCGGTGATTGCAAAATTGGCCCCTCCTACACCCGTTACGGGAGTGAGAGCTTTTCTAAGGCATGCCGGTTTTTACTGGAGGTTTATCAAAAAAAACTTCATCAATCGCCAAACCTTTGACAAAATTACTCAAGAAAGATGTTTTGTTTAACTTTGATGAGGCTTGTCTTGAGGTATTTCAAAAAATCAAGGAAACTCTCATTTCCTCTCTTGTTGTGCAAGCTCCGGATTGGAGCTTGCCTTTTGAGCTAATGTGCGATGCGAGTAATTTTGTAGTAGGTGCGGTGCATGGGCAAAAGAAAGAAGGAAGATCTCATGTCATCTACTATGCAAGTAGAACACTTGATGAAGCTCAAAAGAATTACACAATGACGAAGAAGGAAATGCTTGCGGTTGTGTTTTCCATGGACAAGTTTAGGTCCTATCTTATATTCTCCAAAGTTATTCTGTACACGGATCATATAGCAATTCGCTATCTTAGGACCAAGAAGGAAGCTAAGCCACGTCTCATCCGTTATGTTCTTTCACTCCAAGTTTTTGACATGGAGATGAGAGATAAAAAGGGAGCAAAGAACTATGTGGCGGATCATTTGTCTAGGCTTCCTTTTGAGAACAAGGAGGATGTGCCAATCAACGAAGAAGTAGGATTTGAAACTCTCATGGCTATGGCTTCAACATCTAGCCCGTGGTATGCGGATATAGCCAATTATCTTGCTTGTGGGGTCATTCCCCCGGAGTTTTCTTCTCAACAAAAGAAGAGGTTTTTCAATGAAGTGAGGAGGTACTTTTGGAATGACCCCTATTTGCTTAAGTAGTGTGGAGATGGCCTCTTGCGGAAATGTGTTCTGGACCACAAGATCGAAGGAGTTCTTGAGCATTGACACTCATTACCGTGTGGAGGACATAGAGGAGTTGATAAGACGATGGCAAAGATTTCTCAATCTCTCTAATGGTGGCCAACGATGCATAAGGTTGCCCATAAGTTCGTTTCATGATGTGACAAGTGCCAAAGAAGTGGTGGCATAACCAAAAGGGATGAGATGCCTCAACAAAACATTTTGGAAGTTGCGCCATTTGATATTTGGGGTGTCGACTTTATGGGGCCTTTTATCTCTTCATGTGAGAATTTGTATATCTTGGTAGAGGTGGATTATGTTACTAAGTGGGTTGAAGCTATACCCTCCCCTACCAATGATCATAAGGTTGTGCTTAAATTTCTCAAGAAAATCATCTTTCCGCGGTTCGGGGTTCCTAGGGTGCTAATTAGTGATGGAGGCTCCCACTTTACTAAAAAGCAATTCGAAGCTCTTCTTAAGAGATATGGGGTTAATCACAAAGTTTGTCTACCTTACCATCCTCAAACCCATGGGCAACTGGACATTTCAAAAAGAGAGATCATAAACCTTCTCGAAAGGATGGTGAACAAGTCTAGGAAGAATTGGTCCCTTAAGCTTGACAACACGCTTTGGGCCTTGCGGACGGCATACAAGACTGCAATTGGTACAACCCCTTATCGGTTAGTCTATGGGAAGGCTTGTCATTTGTCGGTTGAGTTACAGTAGAAATCTTGGTGAGTAATCAAGGAGGTAAACATGGATATGTTGTTGGCCGGTGAGAAGAGATTGCTCAAACTCAACGAGCTTGAAGAGCTTAGATATGATGCCTACGAGAACTCGAGACTATACAAGGAGAAAACCAAGAAATGGCACGACCAACATATAAGGAACAAGAGCTTGAAGGTTGGATATAAGGTGTTGTTATTCAACTCTAGGCTCTGTTTGTTTCCCGGAAAGCTCAAGTCCAAAAGGTCGGGACCTTTCGTGATTTCAAGGACTACTTCTTATGGGTCTTTTCAGTTGGAGGCGGGAGACAATAAGTTCATGGTTAATGGTCATCGTTTGAAGCACTACTTTTGCAAGGATGAAGTTGGCTTGATAGAATGTACAAGGCTTGATCAATTAGATCCTAAGCCACCTCTTGGATGATGGTTTCTCATGGTCAAGCTAGTGACCTCAGAAAGAAGCGCTTCTCTGGAGGTAATCCGAGTTCTCAAACTCTTTTGGTCTTGTACTTCTTTTATTTAGTCCATCTTGGTTGATTTCTCTCTAGATTCTTATTGCGTGCTTTTTGTTTTTCTTTTTTTTAGGCACTTGAATCTTTGGGCATTTAGTTTACAAATTTGAGAATGAAGGTGTTAAAGGGGAGTTATGAATCAAAAGAGAAGATTGCAATTGGATTTTAGTCTCAAGTCTTAAAGCGTTTATTGTGTTTCTAGAGATGCCCTGGAGATGACCAGGAGAGGGCTCTCCATGAAGACCCGCGGGCGCGGCAATATGGTTCTGCGAATTTTCGCCCTTTTTCCTGAGCATTTCCGAAATCCCTTTTTTCCCCAAATTCAATTTTTGCTTATTCTCTCTCTCTAAACCCCCAATTGTTTTCATACCCTAACTCCTTCCACCTAAAAATCTCATCAACATTCATCATAAAACCATAAAAAATAATCAAATTTCCTCACTTTCTCTCAAATTTTCTCATCAAAGTCCGAAATTTCACCATTCAAGACCCCGTTTTTGGTGTTCTTCACATTCGAATGGCTCTAGCATTTCCACCATTGAAGGGACCTTGAAGGTGGCTTGGAATTCTTCTTCAAAAGACTAGTTGGTGTAGTTTTTGGCACTCATTGTTGGTATACCTCTTTCCTACTCTAGTTTTTCTTTGAATTTGAAGAATTTCCTTTGTTGAGAAAATTACTGTTTTGTGAATTTCATGTGGGAATATTTGATGTTTGCATGCCTATTTTGTGTTGGTTAATCTTATTAAGCATGTTTGATTATTGATTTCTTGTTGACCTTGTTAATTGTTGTTGAGTTGTATTGGTTGGTGATTTCGAAAGTGCGCTGATTGTGTTGGAGTATTAAAGTAGGGGATTTGTTGTTGTGATTTGTGTGGTGTCTGATTGAAATTTGGTGTTGATAAAATGGTGTTTGGTTCAAAGAAGAGAAAAAGTGGGAAAAAACCTCAAGGTTCAACATCCAAAAACCCCCAACCAAATGAACAACCTACTCCACCACCTTTGCCACCCCTCAAATTCCACAATAAAGATCACAAATCCGTCTACAACAAAGCACCAACCCTCTACAACAAAGCTTGGCATAGACGACGATTGTTGGTTCCTATTCAACAATCTTAGGTTATGCTCATTTGTGACAAGGCCTACCGGACCTATAAGGAGCCCACTCTTGAGTTCCTAGCCTCCTTTGAATGTCATGCCGCGGGGGATAAGGACCTTGCCATCTCTTTTCAACTTTTCAAAAAAAAAGAGACTGTTAACCTTCGCCAATTTAACCAACTATTGGACCTTAACCCGGACGCCGACATGTTCTTCCCCGAGCACAAGGTCTTTCGTGATTATAATCCCCTTTCGTGTTGGAAAGTCATCTCAAGGATGGACGCCTTCAATGTCAAGTATTCCTTGGCCACTCAAATCATGCACCCGTTCATCAGACTTCTACGTCGAATCCTCGGGTACATGGTCTTTAATAAAAAAGAATTGAGAAAGATCACGACGGAGGAAATTCGAATTTTGTGGCTAGCTACACAGCTAGAGTTAGGGCATAGAGTGAATTTCGGATTCATATTCACCAAGTGCATTGAAAAGGTTCTCTCAGGTACAAGAAAAGGGGAGATACATTTCGGTGGGATGATCACCCTGTTGGCTGAGAAATTGGGTCACATGGACAAGTTGGATTCTTGCACTCCCATTGGAAGAAGTGATGGAAGTGATATCTGGCTCGATCTTGAACAATTGAAAACGATGAAATTAATTGTAAATACGGAGGATAGAGGGAGGACTTGGAGTTTTCTAGTCTCCCACGAGCATCACTGTCACCTCCCCAAGCCGAGTTCACTTCTTTCACATGGGAGGGGGTTAATCACCCTTGGTGGGTCAGGAAGGATTCGGGTGTCCTCTCGGTTGCAAGGATGGAAGAAGGTGAAGGTCATGATGAAAGGCATGAGAATGAAGAGGATGAGAATGAGGCGGAGGTGATCCCTCTAAGTCAACAACAACAACAACGTCAGCAAAGACAAGGAAGACATCATCAACAACAACAACAACAAATTCAACAACAATTTGACTACCATCAAGAGATGGCGGCGATGCGAGCCCAAATGGAGAGCATGCAACTCGGCATGAAAGGTATGATCGCCTCCCAACAACACCATTTTTTTCCAAACCAATGCCTTATATGATGCTAGAGTACGTAGTGGGGATGTCACTCCCCCTGTAAACTACCCTTATGTGCCGGCCCAACAAGGGTCCGTGCCATCATTTGAGGGTGACAACCAACCTATGTACCCTTACTGGTAGGGTCCCTCGGACCCTAATGTGCCAAGGCTTGACTTTCCCGATGAGTCCGGTCATTATGGCTACCGGGTTTCAGGTGGGAGTGATTACCGAGGTAACCCTAACTACCCCTACGTTGAACCCTCTTACCCCTGGCCTCTAGCTCAACCCGAGCCATTTGAACAGTTATCCGCATCCCAACTAGATCTTTTTGAGGGTCATTATGGGTGGCCTCCCGGTTAAACCTGAGGTTGGGATCCCCATGGTCCCCCCTCGGGCTTTTCATAGGATAGTTGGAATGTGGATGACGGTGGTGCCGGCCCTAGTGTCCAATAGTTTCCCCCCCTGTTTGTTTCTCCCTCCCTTTTTGGTCCCTCCCTTTCATTCCATTTACATGTGAAGCATCGGGGACGATGCTCTTATCTAGTGTGGGGGGGGGGGTGTTTGAATCAAAAGGTAGTGTTTTTGGGTAAGTGTGGGGGAAGGCACCAAGGACGCATGGGAATGATGAGGGGATTTGGTTTTGGGTCTTGTTGTTGGGTGTTGTTGGTAAGCTCTTGGCAGCATTGTTTTTGTTTATTGTTGATGATGTGTATTTTTATGATGATGATGATGAGGATTTGAGATTGAGTTATGTTTGGGTAGTTAGTTATGTCCAAGAATTCGAGTTGATAGATCTTTCTTTCTTTTTCCATCTAACTTATTTCTTTATATAGTGTTTGTTTTAATTTTATCTCTCACTTTTGTAGCTTTGAAGAGATTGGGAAGACACATATGGAGACATGGTAAATCGTAAGGTTGCTTTATATATCTTCAAGAGACATATGGGTGAGATCTTTTCTTTACTTTTCTCTTTTCTTTCTTATAGCGTGCTTAGTTTAGGACTAGTATAGGAAGAAGTTGAATGGTTCGAGGTTGTCCGCATTTGGTTCCAACAAACCTGGGATCGTTAGTGTTGATACCGAACGATCATTGTATGTCGACTGAGATTTATTTGGATTTCTATGCCTCATGTGTGAACCTCTTTGATTTCTTCCTTATTTTGTTCTGTTTTAAATTTCTTTTGTGTGACAAACATGATTATTGCAAGATGATATGAATGTGTTTTGGAATTTGCTTGTACATTTGGACTTTGTTTTCTTGATGACGCGCCTTAGATTGCTTATTTCTTCTTAACTTTATGATGAGATGCACGGTTTGAAGTTGCCTTTGGTTGAATTAGACGAACCTTAGCTACGGTAGCAAGGTTAAGAACTTTTGAAGGAGTTTGAACCCTTAGTTCATGGGAAGTGGTAAGATGGGGTTGCTCCCTATAGTGGATTTGAAGCCCTTTAGTTGGCATTTACTTTAGTTTTTCATCCCTTGTAAGTTTTATTTTGTTCAAGCCTTCATCAATTTGTTGTGCGGCATTTTAGGATCCTCGATTATGCGTGTCTTAATCCTTGTGTTGATTTCTAGCTCCCGAGATTGTGACCTGGCACTTTTAGGGGAGGAAAAGGGCACCTTTTCTCATTTTCTATTATGTTTTCTTTTGTTTTGTTACAAATTTGATTTTCTATTTGCACCAACCTTCTTACTAGCCAATTTGAGCCTAATGTTTCCCATTCTTGTCTTATACCGCATTACAAGCCTAAGGACCTATGTTTTACCAACCCTTTTAGTTAGTGAAGCATTTGGTGTGTGAGGATAATGTAATGAGCGTAGGGAATATGAGCAAGAATTATGTGGAGAATTGGTTTGGAGCAAAGAGTTGAAATTTAAGCTTGTATATGAACATGCAAGAAAACTTAAGAAGAAAGATGCAATCTAAGAAAAGCTTGTATATGAACATGCAAGAAAAGCTTGAAGTTTTTTTTCTTTTCTTTCTTTTTTTTGATGAGTGGCATTTATGCCACCATTTCACCCTTTCTCACTAGAGAATTCCCCCGATTTTTCACTTGTTTATACTTCTTCCTACCGTTTTTACCTTTATTTTAGTTACTTTAGCTCCCTCTCGTGTTTTTCCTTCTCTTTTATCTTTTCTTTTACTTTTTACCTTTTATTCGTGTGTTTTAATAGCTCCTAGCACTCGTGGGCGAATTATGGATTGCTAAAGGAGTTGAAGTAATTTATGGTAGCTTGCTCGGGGAAGAGGAGATGCTGCAAAGGAGAGAGCGCGCTGCTATAGGTAGCCGCGGGCGCGGACAGGTGCATCCTGAGCTACATAGAAGTTTCTGGATATGGCTTGGAGAAGGGCGTGGCTCAGAGGGCCGTGGGCGCGAGCGCGGAGAGCTAGGTTTTCCCAACTTCTTACCCACGAAGGAGAGGGCGCGGCAGCTAGACTACAGAGGCCTCTCCCATGCCTGTTTTCCTTATTTTAACAAGAGACTATAAATAGTCTTTGGCTTGAATCTTCAAGGTATCCACTATTCCATTGACATCAAAAACACTTTGTAGAGAGAGAATATGAACATCTTTTAGAGAGAGAAAATAGCTAGTCTTCAAGTTTCAATCTTTGTAATCAAGATATTTAAGTTTTCTTAAAGATTATTGCAACTATTTCATGTTTTGCTAATCCCTCAACATTTATAATAGTAATCTCTTTTCCTTATTCTCTAATCTTTAGTTTTATTGTTCTTATTTGTGATTTCTTCCATAAATTTCCTTGCTTTCTCTTTGATTTAAAATCATGTTAAGTTTTGTTAGGATTGAATACATGTTTACTTTAGTTGTCATGGCTATTTTCCTTTCTCTAGCTTAGATTTCTAGCTAGGGAAGGGGGTGAAAATCATGTTTGTTTGAGTTTCTATTGATTATCGCTTGGGTTTTTCCTTGAGTTGATGATTTGTGCTTAAATATGCTTGGAGTTATTGTTCTGCACCTTTAACCCCAATGTTTTTGCCCTAGATTAGATGCATGAGAATGATCTAGTTTAGGTTTGATTGATTTCATCAACTTGCTTCGAGTAATTGCATGAGAATGAATTATTTTGAGTAGAGTTTGTACTCCTTGGCATGAATCCATATTGATTTTCATAGTTGTCTTGTTGATCATGATTGGAACCCCGTCTCCCTAGTGCTTTTCGACCATATTATCTTTTGTGTAGATTTTGTACTTCTTGGCTTGAATCCATATTGATTTTCATAGTCCATGTGAGCAAAAAAAAAAATAAGTTCAAGCACAAATTCGGAAATTAAATGAAGAAAAAACATATATTCTTGTCTATGATCATACATGACTTGATTCTTGACCACTTCACATGAAATTTGTTCCCATATATTCCTTAAACATGTCACAACTATATAGAACAAACAAATTCATGAAAACAAGTCGAATCGAATACCCCCAATTTCAAATATTAGGGTTCTTCTTTCGATTTTCCCCATTTTGATGACCAAATTAAAAGTTTGGTACAATAAACAAGGATAAAGATTTACTTTCCTTCGCTTCAAACGACGGCAAAAATGAAGCTCTAGGGAAAGAGATCGAAAACGGAGAATGACGAAGAAGTGCACGAGTCGCGGATTGTGTTTCTTCCAGAATTGTTCATTGTTTATGTTCCGCGTGCAACTCAAAAAGTTGTGCAAGACAATTGCGCGCCAAATCTAATATTACGCGCGACACTCAAGCGCAACCCTCAAAGTTGCGCGCGGATACTTGTCAGTCAAACTAACTATTTCCCGAATTTTGTTAAGTCTTCCAAACCAAACGTTTTAGCTCGTTAAATTTGTAGCTCACCAGGCTTTCTCTTGAAGTTTTAAAGACCTTCAAAAACCTTTTAATTTCATTGCATTAGTAGTTTATTTTCTTCTTTGATAGTTTTTTGCATCATCCTACATGTGCACCGTGCTTTGTGCCTATCCTAAGCATATGTTTTAGATGTTTTTCGGAAAAAACATCTAAAACATATCACGAGTGGTGCTTTATGTAAACACCCCCATAAAAAGTTTTACATTTTCTTGTACTACCCTTAAAGAAATGTCACGTTTTTTGTGTTTTTGTTGTAACTTAGCAAAAATACCGTGTACATACAGCATAAAATTTTATGGCGTACGTACACTGTAAAATTGTATGGCATATGTGCTGCGTAAAATTACACTAGCAACGTGATCTGCCTCCCGTAAAAAACGATAGAACCTCTATTTCTTTTAAGGCGTTAACTTAACAAGTCGACAAGGCGTGCCAAAGCATCGGGGCCAGACGACCCCCGCTGGAAGCAAATACGGTTAGCTTGAAAGCTGTCTTGATTTATCGGACAATTAGGGTGTTCGACCACCTGTTGCATAAAGAGCGGACGCAACTAAACCTGCACCTATTTAGACACATGCCCCCAGAGACGCGTGTTTTCATCTTTTGGACAAAACTGCTGAGAAAGCTGCCGATTTTCTTCTCTCCCAGTGGATTTTGATATGTGCCTCCAGTCTTGAGATCTGAATTTCCATCTTGTGGACATCTATTATTTGTTTTGGCAGCGTATGTCAATATTTTATTCAAGTGTTAGGCTACGAATGCCAAAACACCCCCTTATTTATCGTCTTTTCCTTTGTTAAAATCATGGACTAAAGTTCCAATGACAGATCAAGGAACTTTAGACCGTCGATGACATATTGAGAGGGTATCATCCTCTTTTAAACTATCATTGTTACCAAGATGTTTAGAACATCCATTTCCTATATTAAACTATCTATTAATAGTTCGAGATGAAGAGGAGTTAGGGCTACCTGCAATTTCTCCAGAGTCCTTTAGAGGAGGTAGAAGAAGAGCAGCATGCAATTATTTAATCACTTTAACTTATCGAACCGGCACCGAACCAGCACTAGGATGAACAAGTGAAGGATTTGCAATGACTAGTTCTGGATCTTCCCCAAACTTAGTGTTCACTAACGACACAGTGTTCGATGAACTGGGTTCCACATTATTTCCTTGACCTTGCAAATCTTAAGACCCTAACACCGCAGAAGGAGTCTGAGGTGATTCCCTATTATTCGATGAGATTACCATTGGATTAGCCTTCTTCTTCCTCCCTATCAATGGAGATGCCGTACGATAGAGAAAGCCTTATCCTGCGCTGCTCACCATAGAGAGAGATTTTTTTTCCTTGTTTGTCAAATTCATGCTATAAACAAGCCATTTGATGCTAAATTCATGAACCCTCAAAGTCAATTGGGCAAAAAATGCCGTAAATGGCATGTAATATCTTCTAACATTCCCAAACTTGGTATTTTCACTCAAAATTTAAATCTAAGCAATTATACCAATCTGATATAGCATGTATGTTTCAGTTTAACTATAAACAAGTAATAAGAAGACAAATTCATGCATTTATAAGTTCACTTGGGAAAAATGGCATTAAATGGCATGTAATGGCTTATAACGTTTCTAAACTATTTATTTTGACTCTAAATTTTAATCATAGCACTTATACTAGTCTTATATAGCATGTTTGTATTGTTTGTAACAATAAAAAAGTTATTAGATGTCAAATTTATGCAGTTACAAGTTTACTTGGGAAAAATTGTCCTTAAACGCTATGTAATAACTTCAAACGTTCCCGAACTTGTTATTTTACTCCTAAATTTCAATCTCGTTCCTTATATTAAGCTTATATAGCTTGTTTTTATTATTTATAGCAACAAACAACTAATTAGAAGTCAAATTCATGCATTTACAAGTTCATTTAGGCAAAAATGACCTTTAATAACTTCTAACGTTCCCATACTTCTTATTTTCACTCTAAAACTTAATCTAGTCACTTTTAGTAGCCTTATATAGCATGTTTGCATTATTTTTAATAATAAATATGTTATTATAAATTAGATTCATACATTTACAAGTTTCACCATAAATTGCATGTAATAGCTTCTAACGTACCTAAACTTGTTATTTCACTCTCAATTTCTATCTAATGCTTATTTTAACCTCATAAAGCGTGTTGGTATTGTTAGTGACTATACACATGTGACCAAAAATTTAATTTGTGCATTTACAAGTTCAATTGGGCAAAATTCGCCTTCAATGGCATGTAATAGCTTTTGACGCTCCTAAAGTTGTTAATTTTACTTTAAATTTCAATATAATTACTTATTTTTGCCTAATATAGCATGTTTGTATTTTTTTAGCAATAAACAAGTGATTAGAAGTCAAATTCATGCATTTACAAGTTCACTTAGGTAAAAATGGCCTTAAATGGCATGTAATAGATTCTAACTTTCCCAAATTTGTTATTTTCTCTCTAAATTTCAATAGAATCTCTTATACTAAGTTTATATAGCATGTTATTAATGCAAAAAATCTTGATTTTGGAGGTGTCATGATTATAATTGTCAGAAAAAGTTGCTTTTAGTAAAAGTCATCTATGGTAATATGCGCTTTATAATGCATCATACTGGATAATTCTCTAAAGACGTTAGACAAAGTCGGCTCAATTTTTTCTGAGGTCCTTCTTTCCCATTTAAAAAAAAGTGTAAGATATAATCCCCCAATATTAGGGAAGGATTATTAGAATCTACAAGTCTCCTATCACAAAAAAGACTAATACATTAATTACAAGAACAACTAGAACAAAACAAAAAAAGAAAAAAAATTACAAACAAAAGCTTAATCACAAAGCTTCTTAAGGAAGCTACACCAAAAGCTTCCCTAAAAAGCTAATATAAAGTTAAAAAAAGAAGTGGACGAAGGACGGCCGACAATCAAACGGAGGCCGAGAATCAAAGTCGGAGGAGTGGAAAGCCACAAAAAAGACAACCACCAATTGGATGCGTAGAGCTAAAGACAACATGTACGAGGCAGTGGCTTAACGACCAAAAGAAGCGGTGGAGGTGGTGGGCAGGCCGGGAATTAAAACGGAGGCGACAAAGGGCCGACATGCATGATTAAAAAACAAGACCTAAAAAATCTTGTTGGAGGAAACACGATGGCAAAGCAAGGAGTGCTTATTTTAATTCAAAGAAAAATTAAACCAAAAGGAGGGATCATAAGAGAGAGGAGAGGCAAAAAGAGATCATAGGAGAGAAGAGAACCTGAAAAGAGAATAGAAAAGAGAAAATAGAGGAGATAATTTTAGGGAAAAAGGAGAGCCCTTCTCTCTAAAATCGCCTAATTGGATCTTTGAGGTTGTGTATAGTGGAAGCATGTGTATCATGAAATTTATATCATCCCAAATCATCATTTAGTAATTTGAAAGTAGAAAGAGGAGCATCTTGTACTAGTTAACAATAATGTTATTCGAAGTGCTGCAACATCTAAGTGCAAGGTAGTGCAAATTTCCAGATTGCATTTGTCAAGTTTAACTCATACGACACAAGTAGCATTCGCATGTCTAGGGAAAACAGCCGATGATCGGACTCGGACCAAACATCGGGAAAGTTTTCTCTTAATTTTATTGTTGTTGTTAAATCCTAACTTTATATAATATGGTTATTATTATATGTGCCCCTTATATGCATAACTTTTATTATGCACTATGTTGTGCATTGTGGGGGGGGGGGGTTAATTGAGTTAGTTTTTTAGACTAACTAGTAAGTTGTTCTTTAATCACAATGGTGAGTGGTTTGAGGTGGGAAACATGTGTGAGTCGTTTGGTTATGACTAATTGTCCTTATTGGTTAGTTAAGTAGCAAATACCTTATTTCTGCTATTTGTTGTGTGATTTGTTTAATCATGTATTTGGGGATGTTATTTGTTCAATCTTTTGTTAGTTTTTGTGTGATTTGCTATTTTTTTTTAGTTGATTGGGGATGTTATTTGTTCAATCTTTTGTTAGTTTTTGTGTTGATATGTTTCCCTAATATTTGGGAATATATTTTATTGAGCATGGAGTATGTGAAAGATGATCTAGAATTATTAACATTAAAGCTTCTATTTCTTAGCTTCTTATTTAAACTTGAAATGTGTACTATTGCTAGAGGAATATCATTTAACTTTTCTTGTTGAAGGTCTAGGAGTGACCAGTATTCTCCATGCTTGAGAGAAAAAGTGCATAAAGTATGTTTTGACAAGGATTAGTAAGGTTGTACAAGTCTAAATGTTATGGACTCCACATTCGGTAAGAATAGAAATTAAGTTTCTATGACTTAAATGTTGATTTATATTTGTGAATATGTGATATGTGGGGGTAGTAATATAGTTCAGCATGTTATACATGTAAAGTGAATTTCACCTCAAGTTGTTAGTTGTTTTGTCCCTGAAATCTTGACAAGAATCAAGTTTTCTTATCACAAGGTATGTGATGTGGGGATTTTCTAACTATGTAGTTTATTTTATAAAGTACTTTTCATACGGCATGTGTGACTAGTATTTGAAAGTGTGGGTGATGTATATGTTGAACTAAGTGCTACGAAAGTCTGTATGACTTTGATATGATGTAACACGTATGTGAAGTATCTCTAGTGTCGTTTATCCTTTAACATGACATGTTAGTCTTGTTTGATCATGTGGTTGCTTCTGCTCCCTAAGTTTTTTTTTTGGACTAGCCAGTATAGTTGATGAGTGAGTCAACTAAGGTACGTTTAATGATTAAAGCTTGAACTAGTTGAGTTCCATCTTGTGTTTACTTTTTGACTTGAGGGGTGTAGATGGATTGGTTTAATTTTGTGGTATTGTGGTATTGGTGGATAGAAATCAGGAACCTAATGAATAGACCATGATGAATGTTGTTTGAACTAGTTTGATAAGAAGTATGTTAACATGTAAGTCAGCTCTAGTTAAGTTTTATACGCTTGAGATTTGTATATCTTGCCATGCTATGTTTTTTCCTTCATTTGTAAGTGTCTTTCAAAAGGAAATTGGAATGAGTTAGTTTGCATTGGAAGGAGGATGAGGGTAAGATTTTGTGTTTCCAGACTCAAGGTATGAGGTTTAGTCTTCATGTAGTATATTACCCCTTGCGGTTAATGTGGTGAGTGGACTAGCTAAATCCTATGGGGGTCAAGTGTAAGTACCTAAATGTGTCAAATGTTTTCATTCTTGGCTTGCTAATTTACTGCTTTGATGCATGTGTACGTTTATTATGATAAGAATTGATGTTAATCAGATGCTAGTTTAATCATTTGTTCTTGATTACTTATACACATATGTGGATGATTGAAATTTAAGGGTTTCAATTTGTGTCTATGCCAAGATGAAAGTACGAGATGATGAGTTAAGTGATGTGATTCTGGATGATATTAAAAGATCATTGGATTGGCTATGGTATGAATTAATCTCATTCTCATAGTGTAGAGGAGCTGATATAGATAATTATGTTAATCATGTTCCAGAGTTATTAGTTGTGATTTAGCTTGATGGTTGACTCAATATGCTGATAATTTGCAAGTTATATGATTTGAAATGTTATTCTTGGTATTATGTCGCTTTGCAGAAAGAAATCTGTCAGTTCACCTAATTTTAGTGTAGATAGCATTGTCTAAATGTTGTTGGAGTTTGAGCAACTAAGGGGACTGTAAACACCGAAAAATTTGTCTTTAAAACCAAACCTGATGATGAACAACCTTTGACTGCCATTATTGGTCAGGTCGAGTATTTAACCTTGGGGGTGATTAAATCTTCAGTCAAACACATTCAACAAATCAGTCAACACATCAATCCAAGTATTTAATCAAAGCATAGTCCAACTTCATTTCTAGCCTAAACCCTTTTAATCCATTTCATTTCATTTATTAATTATGCCCGATTAATAAATAATGAAACCCTAAACCTAAATAAATCTGGAACACTGAAACGACGCCTAAATTTTCCCTTACTTAATGTTAATTAAAAAGATATAAATGAACTTAGACATAATTATAGAAAAGGCATCTGCCGTGCCACGACATAATTACCGCACCACGGCAGATCTGCTGTGTCACGACAATTTACATCGTGACACGGCAATTTCTAGGATTTGTTTCTTCGCGACTCCTCATTTCTAGGGTTCCGGACCTCACCCCTCTCATTTCTTTTATACATACGAGGCTGATTTCTTAGTTTCGGGGCACCAAATAATTATATCTTTCTCTCTTATGCTTTATCCTACATATTTGCCTTCCGTATTCACACAATTCGTACTTTAAGGACTCCTCATAGCCTGAATTTACCCAAAGTTTTACACATCAACCAAGGCGTGAAAGGTAGAACTGTTTCAGGGTTTGGCCCCAAATCAAATTTACTTTCAATTGATTTAATTTCCATTTTATTATTAATTTTCCTTGAAGTTACTAACGCATTTATTGTTTTATAGTTGCAAGAAAACGCAATCAAAGTAAGAAATCATGTTCCGTTTGTTCATATTATATTTCTAACGATTATTATTATGTTTGTCATGAATTAATTGTTTGATTTATTAAATTGTTTCCAATGTTAAAGATATTCTATTATATTTATTGATCACCATATGCATGTTAAAGGGAATATTTAATTGAAAATCATGCTTAATAAGATAATTTGGATGACTAATTTAGGTTCCTTTTTAATCTTGTTATTTAATCAAGTGACAACTAATATTTAAAAAAATTTGTCTATTAATATTCAACCACTTTAGCCTAATTTAGTTTGGAGAAAATTGAATGATTGTTTGTATGCCTCTGAGATCGCAGGAGTTACTTTTCACAATAAGAATCAAGTAGAGGCCAATACGGGCAAATGTGACTCCATGATTCACTTCGTACCATCATCCCCGATCCTCCTTTCGTAGTTCCGAACCATATGAAATTAATAATTTCATGGATTATGAATGGGGTGTAACCTTCACAAGTCTATCGTTTTTGCCGATTGTTGTCCCTTATTCATGGTTGCCTTATAATGATCCGTGAACGGTTTACAAGTTCCTTAAAAACTTGTTGGCGGCTCCCCACTTTGCTTTGTCCCTAATCGTGTCCCTAATCGTATGTCAATTTCCACTTCCTAAGAGTGCCAAACATATTAACAACATGCTTAGGTAAACACGCTTCGAAAAACGCTTTTAATTTGGTGATTCCACTATAGAGGATTCTTGGTCATTTATCGATTTCAGTGATCGGTATTTAATTGAGATGAGTGGATGAGACTTGAAAGATTATTGAGTCGTATTCCTGTGATTGATATTTCATTGTTGCACATGCATTGACGTTTTAACGTCGTATTTAGGTTCACCTCGTAGGAAAAAATCGAATAACTTGATCGCGATCAAAAATTTAAAAGCACTTTTATTTCTTCCGCGCAACAGCAACATAGCCATGACACGGCACAGAGTAGCGCGTCGTGGCGCTTTGCACCATGGAACGGCAATTGCTGTCGTGGAGCGGCAGTCTTTAAAACACTCAAGTGGTTCTTTTTCTTTCTTGTAAATAGCTTCATTCGTTTTTTCCGAAAAAACGTATGTGTTCTACCTACGTTTAGCCCCAGGGGATTAAGCTCTATCGACACGAAAATGTTCATGAAAATAAGGTTCATCTGAGCTATTAAATCCACCCAAATCATGGAGTCGAGTACGATTTCATTGTGAACTTGCAGAGCCGCCTGTTGGCATACACCCTCAAGGGAGGCTGACTTGCTAATACGTCCAAACTCTTAACCAATATACCCTTTTGATACCCTAATAAACTTGACCATAGTGGAACATAGAACTAGACTTTAGGTTGGAAACCTCATTGCATCATCTTGACTACATGCCCTATGTGTGCATAATTGATTGATTTGATCCTAACCCTAACGATTGATGTTGGTTTACTTGTTTGATTTACGACTAACTAATGCCAATGGACCGTAATCACTTAGTAATAAGCGCAAACTCAAAAAATTGAAAAAAAATGGAAAAAACATAAAAGATCCAGGAACTTATTACCACGTCGTGTCATGACAACTTGTACCACACCACGATACAATTTTCCATGTCACGATAGTAGTGGAGTGCCACTATGCACAGGTTTTTAATCCAGTTACTCCATATTTTGGTCTTTCGTGTTATTTTGGTCCTCGGGTTAGTCGTTTTAATACTGCTTACATGTCTTGCCATGCGATCATACCATAAGTCATATAACATCACTTAATCACTCACGATTCAAGTATAGTCCACACACTTTATTTTTCAACTCGAGTTGTGCACCATGTCGTTTATGATCGTGTACTAGGTTCATGCATGTGTCCCATTTTCCGTCATGAAAAAATGAGTGGAGTTTCTCACACCTGTTTTCAAAATTCAGGCTTTCTCCCTTTCTTTCCTATTTTAAGTAGTGAGTCATGCCATTAAGTGAATTTGCTTTATTTCACGGTACCTGGTCAAGGAGCAGGGGTAGATTGGTGCGATTCGAGTCACTACCACAACAACCTCTTAGACCTAAGAGGCGTTCAAAGAAAACATCACCATCTCCACATCAACTATCACCTTCAAACTACTTTCAGTTCATTCCAATGGCCACCAAAGAAGATATTGAGGGCATTCACAAGTCCACTGAGGCACTTTCTGCCATGATGCAAACCCTTACCACCAGGGTCAATACCATGAAACAAACCAAAGTTACTGTTGCGACAGTTGACAAGTGAGCAAAATTTCTAAAGAGTTCACCTACGTGGAACAAACTTCCACCGCTTTGGCTATGAAGGACATGATCCCTGAAAAATTCTCCACTTCTAACATACCCAAGTCTAAACCTACTGATTATCCAATATACCATTTGAAGGCGTTCTCTGCAACCATGGCTCTTAAGGGATTGGACGTAGCACTCTTCCTTACGGTGTTCCCTCTCTCCTTAGAGCATGCTTGCCAACAATGGTTTTATTCTCTATATGCCAAGTACACTGCAACTTGGCAAGATGTTACTGAGAGTTTCATGAATCGTCACAAGTGTAACATTCAAACCAAGACTTCCAAACGTGATCTTTTTATCCTTAAGCAGAAAGAAAATGAAGAGTTCACTGCCTATCTAAGTAGGTGGAAAGAAACAGCTGCGCAAATTGTTGAGCCACTAAAGGAAAAGGAGATGGTTCGTCTATTTATCCAAAATTTGACTCACAAGTACATCCAATATCTCAAATTCCTTCCATTGAACACTTTCGAAGTTGTATATGATATTGGCATCAATATTAAGGACAAGATAATAAAGACTACTAGTAGTAATAACAATATTAACACATGGAAAAACAAGAAGAACGATCATCCTTCTTTATCTTCTAAGCCTGAAAATACTTCCAACAATGTAAGCTAGGTTGGTCTCAATGAAGTTTTAGCTCTTGATATTCCTTTGCCAAAGAATGGAGAACTTACAATCCTTTGGGAATGACTTATGATGTTGCCTTTGATTGCCTCTATAGTCAAGGATTGATTACACCTATTAGGCCATTTCCTGAGCCAAAACCTGAAGAAAGGAGTGCCAAATAGAACCCTAATGCTCACTACAAGTTCCACCAAGGAAGGGGTCACTCTACTGAACAGTGCTGAAATCTGAAAAATGTCATTCAAGACATAGTTGATGCAAACAAACTTCTTGTCCCTCTAGGTGGCAAGAGAGCAATGAAGACAAGGCGCACGGTGAGTCCTTCGTGCAAAATTTCATGATTTGTTTTTATTATTCACTTTAATGTTCCCTATATTATTCCTAGCATAGGTTTTCCATTTCGCAATTCTATATGTTTTATTCACATATCTTCCATTAATAAAATGAGCATATTTCCTTTACATCTCGATCATGCCACTCTTTAGTTAAAAAAAAAATCAATTGCCAAACTAAGAAACAAGGTACACTAATGATTTGAGGCACCTTTGCAACCCATTATTCCTCTAAGCCATTCAAACACATATTCCACCTCTTCATTAACCACCTTGAGCCTCGTCTAATGTTTGGCCTCATTTATTCAACTCGCATTCACCTAACCTTGGGATGGGAAGGTGTGTAATTCGAGTAATATTCAAAAGTAAGTAAAAAAAATGAAAACAAAGAAAATCACAGCAATAATAAAACAATGTCTAAGGGCAAGTGTTCCAATGTCTTTGATATGAACACGTCTCAAATTGCGTCTCTCATCAAGTCCTTGGTACCATGCCTGAGAAACATGAATTTTAAGTGACTGATGGATTGCATAATCCGATATCGCCCACATTGATTCGAAAGAATAAAAAGTAAAAAACTGTGAAAAATAAACTTGTAAAATTCAAGTTTTTCAAATATACAATTACACATCCTGGGGTCTTCTCTTGGGTTTTGAGCCTCTCACCCATTCTTCTTCAATTCAAACCACTAACTTAACCATGTTACAACCCTCGAAAGAACTTTTTGAGGTGTACATACAATTGTGCAAAGTTCGCTAGGGCTACGTTCGTGATGTGGATTTAAGCTCCTTTAAGTTAATAAAGAATCTAAAATCACACAAGTAACACAAGCCTTCCGAATTTCATACGAAAATCGAACAATTTAAGAACAGGGAACCGAATATGACTTTGAAAACGACCACTCTTAGAAAGAATTCAATGCCTACTCAAATTACCTAGACCACTCCTTGAACTAAGTATTTTGATGAACAAAACTTGGACAACTCCTAGAACTAAGAATTGAGCGTTCTAACTATCAAAACAACTCCTTGAATTGAAAACTGGCAAAGAAAAGTTTAAACAAAGTTAAACAATTTGTATTAAAACTAATCAGATGTTTCTATCTATCTAAAGCCACGAAAATTACCCCTAATTATTGGAATAAGGGGCAACTAATTCTACTCCTACAAGGGTTAGGACAAACCCCTAACCTTGTGCTCCAAGCATCCTAACTAGAATAGAATAACTACTTCTAATTAGAATAGGAAAACTAATCCTAAACAAACTCTAATTAACTAAAAACTTTCCTAAAAACCTTAGGATGTTTATAGCAACTAAATAAAAGAAATTAAAAACTTATGCTAAGTGTTTAAACCAAGAAAATCCCTTTCAAGTGAAAGGTAAAAACTTGCAAGCAAAATCTCTAGAAAAAACTAAGTAAAAGAAATCATCCATTTCAACTTGTCGCCGTCTCACCACCACACGCACCACCCCACGTGACACGCGCCTGGCCTGCGAGTAGCTGGTCTCAGTCCGATGCCGAGAAGCCGACGCGTGGGCCCCGGGTCGGCGCATGACCATCGTCATAGTCGCCGGAACTGGACTGCGGCACATCTTCCTCCTTGGTGATCAAGCTTCCTTCTTTCACCATTGATTTAGTGGACCTTTCACTAGGCGTAAATGATAAATAGGAACCGGTTCAAACCCCCCCTAAGGCATCGGTTTTGAGACATTGGGGATTTGAGGGATGCCAAATCCCTAAAATTTTGGCACCGGTTAATCGGTGCCAACTTAAAGGGCGCCAATTTTTTTTTTTTATTATATTAAATGTAATTAAAACCGGTTTTAAGCATGAACCGATGCCAACTTAAAGGGCGTCAATTTTATTTCTATTATATTAAATGTAATCGGCACCGGTTTTAAGCATGAACCGGTGCCAATGCCTGCGTTTATTTTTTTTTCGGCCATATTTTTAATAATATTAATCCTAATATTACTCATGTACATCTTGCATTATAATAACAATAATTAATTATTATTATTATTATTATAATATTAATTATAATAATTATTATTATAATTTTAATAATAATAATTAATATTATTATAATATTAAATATAATAATTGAAATAATAACAATACATAAATATTGATAACACCAAAATATAATACTAATTAGAAAAGTGTGTCATAATTACAAACAATTTTAATCTTCAATGATGTACACAAGTTCAAACAAAAATGATATATATTTACTAAAGAAATGTAATGAAGGACGCCAACATGTCTCGAACTTCATTAAGTTCTTCTCTCGTGAACCGAAGTCCCGTTTGTCCCTTGAAAAACTTGGAATACACAAAACGTAAGTTAGGAGTGAATTACTTAGGTTATATATGCATGTTAAAATACATTTACAAGTAAGGCCTGTTTGACTACTATGATGCCTATTTCTTACATTTCTTATCAAGTGAACTCAAACATAGGCATAACATGTCATTATAACTTATTTATAGGTGGCTAAGGCTTGAAATATCAAGAAAAGATTCAATTTAAGAGTTTTAGACTCATTTTCAACCAAAATGGCCCAAGTTAGGATTTTTTTTACTACTATGATGTCTATTTCCTACATTTCTTATCAAGTGAAGTCATACTAGCTTATAACATGTCATTATCACTTATTTATAGGTGGATATGGCTTGAAATTACAAGAGAAGAGCAATTTAGGGGTTTTAGAATGCATTTTCAACCAAAACGGCCCAAGTAAGGCTTATTTGACTACTATGATTCCTATTTCCTCCATTTCTTGTCAAGTGAAGTCATACTAGCTCATAACATGTCATTATCACTTATTTATAGGTGGATATGACTTGAAATTACAAGAAAAGTGCAATTTAGGGGTTTTGGAACGCATTTTCAACCAAAATGGCCCAAGTTAGGCCTATTTGACTACTATGATGCTTATTTCCTACATTTCTTATCAAGTGAACTCAAACTTAGGCATAACATGTCATTATAACTTATATATAGTTGTCTAAGGCTTGAAATTATAAGAAATGAGCAATTTAATGGTTTTAAACCCATTTTCAACCAAAATAGCCCAACTAAGGCCTATTTGACTATTATGATGCCTATTTCCTACATTTCTTATCAAGTGAAGTCATACTAGCTCATAAAATGTCATTATCAATCATTTATAGGTGGCTATGGCTTGAAATTACATGAAAAGAACAATTTCGGGGTTTTAGAACGCATTTTCGACCAAAATGGCCCAAGTTAGGCCTATTTGACTACTTTGATGCTTATTTCCTACATTTCTTGTTAAGTGAAACCAAACTTAGGCATAACATGTAATTATCACTTAATTATAGTTGGCTAAGGCTTGAATTTATAAGGAATGAGCAATTTAATGGTTTTAGACCCATTTTCAACCAAAATGGCCCAAGTAAGGCCTATTTGACTACTATGATGCCTATTTCCTACATTTCTTATCAAGTGAAGTCATACTAGCTCATAACATGTCACTATCACTTATTTATAATTGGCTATGGCTTGAATTACAAGAAAAGAGCAATTTAGGGGTTTTAGAACGCATTTTCAACCAAAATGGCCCAAGTTAGGCCTATTTGACTACTATAATGCCTATTTCCTTCATTTATTGTCACGTGAACTCAAACTTAGGCATTAAATGTCATTATCACTTATTTATAGGTGGCTTAGGCTTGAAATATCAAGAAAGGATTCAATTTAAGGGTTTAAGACCCATTTTCAACCAAAATGGCCAAAGTTAGGCCTATTTTATTACTATGATTCCTATTTCCTACATTTCTTGTCAAGTGAACTCAAACTTAGGCATAACATGTCATTTTTACTTATTTATAGGTGTCTAAGACTTGAAATGTCAAGAAAAGATTCAATTTAAGGGTTTTAGACCCGTTTTCAACTAAAATGGCCCAAGTTAGGCCTATTTGACTACTATGATTCCTATTTTCTACATTTCTTGTCAAGTGAACTCAAACTTAGGCATAACATGTCATTATCACTTTTTAATAGGTGCCTAAGGCTTGAAATATCAAGAAAAGAATCAATTTAAGGGTTTTAGACCCATTTTCAACCAAAATGGCCTATGTTAGGCCTATTTGACTACTATGATTCCTATTTCCTACATTTCTTGTCAAGTGAAGTCATACTACCTCATAACATGTCATTATCACTTATTTATAGGTGGCTATGACTTTAAATTACAAGATATAGTCAATGGCATACCTCTTCAAGATGTTGTGTGTCTTTACAATGACTGACTATGTCAAACATGAATCTCATCTTGTATAGGCCACAATCAACTCTGTTCTCTTGTTGTGCGCACTAGCATAATGAACAAAGTACATGAATCAAACAAGCATAGCAAATTAGCAACATCTTACGCATTGGTTATTACAAAAATCACAATATCAAGTGGCATTACCTTCGGTGATTTCCATGTAGGACCTCGAGGAGCTCGACAATTTATCTTCTTCATACCACTATATAGAAAAGTAAGTTCAAATTTGATTAGTATGATTAATAAATTAGTTAGGTTATGATAAGCAATAGCAAGAATTGAAGTTATATTTACTTTTGCAGTATGGACTTCACGAGGCGCTTTCTTGGATGAGGTAACCGAGCAGAATCAAAAAGGAAGATTGTGTTACTTGAAACACAAATCACCAGTAGGGTCCAATGATAACTACGTACATATAGTCAAAAGAGACAAACAAAACAATAATTAGGCATGTACAACTTATAAACTGGAGAAACAAATGAATTTGACATAATCAAACGTACTCCTCATAATATGGGGCGAATATAAACTTGTCTCCCGCACGCACTAATTCCTTGATACCCCGTTCAACATAGTACAACACGTCAGCATGGTTGCATAAGATTCTAGCTGTGGAGATCTGCTCAGGGAATAACCACCCAATTTGACACGGAGAATCAATCTCAAGTAAGTGCTCCTGCAGTGCTCTACATGCATGATAATAGAATGTTAATCGAAAACCAAACGACAATAACATAAATTGAGCACTTGTTGAATTACCTGATGCATTTGAATGAGGGAAATGTTAAGCATTGCACCACTTAGAAATTCCTTCACATCTTCTTTGAATAGCCATGCCATTGCATCATCATCGTAGTGGAACATTTCCTTAGGTAGTGGAACTTGAATGGAGCTATCACTAGGCAACACACAAACACGGTTGTGCAGATAAATTAACTCCTTAGAGAGCGATTGAAGCACCGTGTCTTCAACTAGTGGAGTAGCTTGCATAGCTGAACCTCGCGAAGAGCTCTTGTTCGGCGCTTTTCCACTCACCAAGCCATGTTTACTCCTCTTCTTTGACATCGGTCGATCAATGCTTTTTGGCCCTTCCACCCTCTTCTTCGGAGTTTGGCTTTTCCTCGATGGCTAATAAGACAAATCACACAAAAGGTTAGAAAAGAATTTCATCCAACCCTTGGGATGAAAATCAGGTGTTGAGTAAAGCGTGAACTTTAAATCTTAATTACCTGGTTCATCAACCGTATCCAAGCACATGGCCATTGCACAAAACTATCTTTTGCTGCCCAAAGTTTAGTAAACTCATCCTCCTCTACGGGCATAGGTATTAGGATGTCCTCGAACCCGGCAACCACAGAATTGATCCCAACCGAATAATGCTCTGGCCTAAGCTGTCGCAAATGGACCATACCTTGTTCGGCCGGTTATGCACTACCATATGCAACCACATTCAAAGCCCCACTGTATGATTTGCCCGGGTGAAGAAGTTCACAACAGGTCTCTTCCTACACCAATTTGGAAGATCACTTGTCAGAACCAAGTAGAACATAAATAAATTAAACACAAAATAAAGTAGAGCAACACGGAATTTAGGGTCGTACACCATAAAATTGATTTATTTTTTCCCTAAATTGATTCTAAATAAAGTTAGAATTAATTTTATGTCACACGTATATCGAGATTAAAATCCCGAAAAAAGGCACATAAATCGAGGCAAAACACCCTAGCTTGCTGCCTGCACTGCTAATGCCTGCACTGCTGCTGATGTGCTGTGCACTGCCACAGCAAAGCACAAGGGCAGCAAAAACACCCTAGCTTGCTGCCTGCTACTGCTTAAGATAAATGTTGCCTGCACTACTGCTGCGCCGCTGCTGCTGTGCTTACTGCTGTGCTGTGCACGCTGCTGCTGTTGCTGTGCTGTGCACTGCTGTGCTATGCTAGCTGTTGTTGTTGTGCACTGCCATAGCAAAGCATAAGGGCACCAACACAACCACAATAACAACAACAACACAACAATAACAACAACAACAACACAATAGCAACAGCAGCAACACAATAACAACACATCAGCAACAACACAATAACAACACAACAACAACACAATAGCAACAACAACAACACAACAGCAAACAGCAACAAAACAATGCAACACATCAACAACAACAACAAACAACAATTACACAACACGACAACAACACAACGCAACATCAATATCACATCAAAACAGCAGCACAACAACATAGCAACATCAATATCACCATTTCACAACATAATCAAAGAAGCAATATCACCATCGAAACAAATACGTAAAAAATCACCTGTAGAATTGGAAATTCATGATGTGTTGGATTATCAAGCCCCCTCGAGTACGCATGTGAAGGATTACCAACCTGCACAGTGTATTGATAGTGACACATTAATTAGCACCCACGTAACTCAACATATCAAAACTTATAGAGTTGAAACCACCTAATCATGTATCTCCTCGCCTACATGTATCTCATCTTCTCCTTCTCTTCGTGGGTGTCTACATGAGTCGACCGGTGTAGTCGAGGAGAAAGGCAGGCCCGACAAGTTCATTTGCTTCGCCCAAGCATTAAACTCTTCTCGCATCTCGTTGCGCACTTGTTCTTTAACTGATGCCACCATGGCATCCAAGTTATGTGGTGAGTTCACACTTGCTCGGGATCTTCCTGATTTGGTATATTCAGGACCCATTACCTTCTCCCATCCTAGCAAGCTCTCCCCAGCACCCAATACCCGTCCTGGATGGTAGGGCTTTCCCAGAGCTAAGGTGAAGGGGTCATTCTCTACTGTTGGGACGAACTTGCCTTCAACCAGCTCTTTAGTATACTCAAGCTGTAGCAAATATAAAAAGGCAACATGAAATTAGTGTTTATGTAAAGTGATATCTATGACAAAGATTAATGTAGTTAACAATTGCTTACAAGTTTATCTGCCATTTCTTTGGTTTCTGGGCCTTGATGGACCATTTTCCGGTTTTCTTGTCACGAGAATGGAGAGAGCCAAAAAAATCGCCAGCACAACTCACCAAAGTACTAGTCGTGGAGTCAGAGGGCACTTTGGAGGACCCTAGAAGCGCAGTGGGGTATACTCCCTCAGTCACCCACGTCTCCCTCCATTCATCAAATGTCATACATCCCATACGATGGTAGTATTGCTTCTGTAATGCGTTCTTGGAATTCTGCTCCCTCATTTCCTACATAATTTCACATGTTAGTTTCATTACTACTAAAAGAGTAAATATATTCTACAATTGTCATCATAGTTCTTTAAACTTACAATTGCTTCTTTTAGACTTTTTTGAAGAACGAAAGCTTCCCAATCATCCATCGATACGCTAGGCTATAATTTCCATGGGAGTTTTTCTTCATCGGGGACGTCATCATCGAAAGCTTCCCAAACATCACTCCTTTCTTGTTCTTTGGTTTTCTCACAAGTTTCTTTGTGATAAACCGACGAACTGAGGTAGTCTTGAAGCCTCTGAATCTTGCCACAAGTAAGGATTCAAACACCCTTCGCTTGGCATACTCATTTGGAATGTTAAATAGACTCTACAAGCACAAATAACAGTCATTATTAGTTTGCCCATTACATAACAATAAATTGAAAGAATTTACAAATCTGGAAGCAAAACACTTGCCCTATTATCATTCCAAAACGTGTTGATCAAGCCTGTAGGTACGTCACTCATACGAAGCGTAATGGGGATTTTGCGCGCACAAATCCCAACTTGAACAACATATTGACGACGCCATTTGCCTGTAGGTTGGCCTACCCTGTCATACTCCAAAACCATTTGACCGACAGGTTTCTTGAAACTTGTCGTCGGACCCCTCAGCTTTTTCTTCGCTGGTGCCTTCACCCCCCTTCCACTTTGATTCTCACGACACGTCTCAAAAGATGCATTTTCGATAGGAGGCGCTTGGTCTGCTGAAATTTCAAACTTATCTAGCATATGATCTAATACATCTTGAGCCCGATCTTCTGCCTCACCCAAATCAGGTTCCTTGTTCACATCATACAGCTCGTCCCCATCGTTAGATGAATCATCATCATCATCCCCTACATCCTCAACTCCAATACGGTATTAATCGTCCGCCATGAGATGTTAAAACCTGTCATTACAAACATAACAAGTTATTAGTTTCTTATTTGTAAGGTAAACTTGTAATCATATATAAATTGATGAATTATAATACAAATAAACATAGAAAATGGGGAAGTAAGTTACTTCATTCATTTAAAAGAAAATAAGAAAAATGGACAAGTAAGTTAACAATTTCATTCATTTTAACCTAAAATGTGATTTAATAATGCTTTCTATGCCTACAATTCAAACTAACAGAAAGTAGTACCTCAACCTAATATTCCTTCGTCGTGGTCTTATCGCATGTAATTGGCTTGGTCATCTATCTCATTTGGTACAGCAGTTCTAGGAACAGTGAAAGTTGCCGAGTCATCATATGCATCATATTCTTCCTCATCCTCGACATCTCCAACGCTAAGGATTCTTCTTTTGCCGGCTAGCACAATAGACCATTTTGAGTCGGCTGGGTCACTTACATAAAACACTTGCTTGGCTTGAGATGCAAGGATGAATGGTTCAGCACTATCATTTAGGTGGCCAAAATCTACAAGAGTAAAGTCATTATATTTGACGTTACGCCTAATATTATCAACCCACTTACACCGGAAAAGAGCAATCGTGAAGTCACAATAATCAAGCTCCCATATTTCTTGAATTCGACCGTAGTATGACAACTCTGCATTAACGGGTGATTTATCCTTAGCACTTGCAAACTCCCTTGACAATGCCACAAGCGTTACACTACTGTTTTGGGTCGAGGATGATTTCAAATCTTGACGCTCAGTCCAAAATGTGTACCCTTTTATGTCATATCCCTCAAATGAGCGAACATCATCCCTAGGACCATAAGCAAGCCACCTTACTGTATCTGTGACACTTTCATACTTTCCACCCAGCACTCGATCACGAAACCAACTCACAAATTTCTTATTATGCAACTCCATCAGTGCCCGTTCACCTTTCGATGGAAATTCATCACGCAAACTAGCCATGTGCTCGTCTAAATACGGTTGAACTTCTGCAACATGGTGCAACACATATAGGTGTGCTTGTAAGAACTTATCTCGATAAGGTGGCATTTGTTTCGACCCGATTGTGCCATGACCGTCAAGTCTCTCTTCATTTCGAGAAGTAGGAATACCAATAGGTTAAGCAACGGCTATATAGTCGGCCACAAAATTACCGACCTCCTCAGCCACGGTCCCTTGAATCATATTTCCTTCCGGGTGAGCCCGATTCCTGACTTTATCTAGCAATGTACCCATATGTCTTTCAAAAGGATAGCACCACCGCATGAACACTGGACCGCACAACTTAATCTCACGCACCAAATGAAGAATCAAATGCACCATTTTGTCGAAAAACGAGGGTGGGAAGTACATCTCAAATTTGCATAAAGTCACAACCACATCCGCCTGTAAAGCATCAAGTGTACAAGGATCAAGCAATTCGCTGCATATTGTATTGAAAAACGAACTGAGGCTTGTAATAGCTTCCCTCACGTGCTTTGGTAAAATACCACGTACTGTAATTGGAAGGAAAAGTTGCATCAGAACATGACAATCATGGGATTTCATACTTGTCAGCTTCAATTCACTATTTAAGGATACAAATCTTTTCATGTTAGATGCGTACCCTGATGGAACCTTAATACCATACATACATGCACAAAACATCCGTTTTTCTACCCTTGACAATGTGTAGCAAGCTGGAGGTAAATAGGCCTTGCCCTCCTTGGCTTTTACCTTATTTTTCTTCTTCGAAGCATCCGTGGCCTTTCCCTTTCCCTTGCTCTTCCCCTTTCCTTATTTCTAACTCATTTCATTTTCCTTTTCATGTTCCTTTCCTTTACTGACCCTTTATTGAACCCACAATTCTGGACACACCCCCATCTTTTTCAAATCTAACAGTGCACCCTTTCCGTCCTTTGTCTTGCTTTGAATATTCATTAGCATTCCCACAAGAGCATCAAACACATTGTTCTCTATATGCATTACATCAAGACAGTGCCTAACGTCATGTTCTTTCCAGTACGGGAGCAACCAAAAGATTTTTTATTTTTTAAAGAGAGCAGTTGATTCCGTCGCTTTTTCTTATTTCCCAAATACTGTTCGTACACCCTTTACTCGAGCGTAAACCTCCTCACCAGTCAACGGCCTAGGAGCAATCCCCTCTTCCGCTGTCCCATAGAAATCCTTTTTCTGCCTACGGTACGGGTGATCGCGCCTGAGCAACCTTTGGGTCCGCAAGTACACCTCTTTGTGAGAATGTTGAAGGCGCATGCTAGGCGTATCATCAATACAAATGGGGCATGCTTTTTTCGCTTTATTCTTATACCAAGACAAGTTGCCATACGCAGAAAAATCATTAACGGTCCACATAAGAGCTGCACGCAATGTGAACATCTCATTCTTATGAGCATCAAATACAGAAACCCCTTCGTCCCACATCTTTCTCAAATCATCAACAAGGGGCGCAAGAGTGAAAGCATTACGTATTTCCGTTTCATGCACAACCAAGGAGGCAAATTATAGATCACTAACAGTACCGGCCATGTGCTGTGCTGGGAACTAAGAGTGCTAAATGGATTCATCTCGTCCGTGCACAAACCAAGCCTTAAATTTCTGACTTCATCACCAAATTCTCCAAACTTCATATCAAGGTTCTTCCATTGCGGGCAGTCGGCTGGATGCTTCAGCATTCTGTTTTTCTTTCTTCCCTCTACATGCCACCTCAAGTTTTTAGCATCTTTTGGTGTTGAGAACAGACGCTTAAACCTTGGAATAATGGGAAGATACCACAAGACCTTAGCAGGAGGTCCCTTCGTACCAGCATTGCAGCTCATGCGCTTGTAGCGCGACATCTTGCTTCGTGGACACTCCTCCAATTGTTCATATTCTTTTCGATAAAGAATACAATCATTAGGACATGCATGTATCTTCTTATACTCCAAACCAAATGGACACATGAGCTTCTTAGCGTAATAGTAAGACTTAAGAATTTCATTCTCGTCGGGCAACATCTCACTTAACGCGCTCAACAAAGAAATAAACCTATTGTCTGTCCACCCATGCTTCGACTTAATGTTAAAAAGTGTTAGCAGGGCTGATAGTTTGGAGTATTTTTTGCACCTAGGATACGAAGGCTTTTTAGAAGCCTCCGATAATGACTCAAACACGTCACCTTTAAAACCACGCATCATCTCATCCACCCCTTCATCCTCGACCTCATCCACATGATCATCCTCAAATCCATCCTCAACACCATTATCAACAATATGTTCATCATTCTTGTATTCCTCGTCCACACGAATTGCATTGCTTCTATCATCATGCACATCATTCCCAATAACATCCCCACTGTACTCTCCTTCTTCACCGTGCCAAATCCACACATGGTATTTAAGCTTAAACCCACGACAAACTACATGATCTCTAGTGATATCAACACTATTGACCACCTTTACATTATTACAATCAACACAAGGACAACAGAGGCAATCGAAACCCATTTTGCGCTGATAAGATGAAGCCCTCTCACAAAACTCTTGAACCCCATCAAAGAATTCCAATGTATCACGTCTACCATACATCCAGCCCCACGATCCTTCTCCATTAAGTAAATTGTCTCTAAATATGGCAACATATTACGAATAATGTATAATTGCTACATCTATTATATATGTAAATCAAATTCAAACACACACCATGCATATAACATTCATATAGATACAAAAATGCATATATTCTTCCAAAGTGTCCTTATCACTCCAACCTAACCCATCCTTGAACGTTTACTCTCACTAGTGGATGTATGTCGACTTTCCAATTTTAAGGAAAATTCGGCAGCATTTCCCTCCAGTTCTTCAAGTACACGATGTAGGTAATAACTTACCCACATATGTACCCAGAGAACATGGTGATCGAGGAAATGGTAAGGCAAGATTTTTCTTAGAATCGAAAAAAAAGACATACATTCACCACCTAAGTGAGAGTAAACGTTCAAGAACAGTCCCAACCGGGGACTATTCAAGACTTTTTCCTAATGAGAAAGCCTTGAACGGGTATCTAGGCATATGATGATGTAAGCATTTCATATATTTATTGTTGTATTTAGTTTGTCATTATATAATACACAAGTTAATAGCTAGCATGAAAAAACTTTTATTAAAATAATAATAAAGAGAAAGAAATATTTATAGCTTAGAGAAGTTTATAATTCATACCAATACAATAGACGTATTCTTTCTCCCACTTGAGCTAAATATGTAGTCTTCAAGCTAAGCTTGAACTTAAATTCGCATATGAACTTATAAAAACGCAAAAAGAAAAAACAAAACAAAAAACAAAAGTTAGTAAGTATGTATGAGAAATGGATAATAAATACAAATAGGGGCATATGATTAAGGAATGAGAGAGAAAATGGAGATAATCTAAAGTTAGCAAGCAAATGTGAAACTATGCCTAAATTATTCTGCTTATTAGCATTTACATAAATGGTTCATTCTAACCACCTCAAAGGCAATAACAATACATAAAACTTGAGACTTCACACATTCTGAATCTCAGGTATGGAAGGAAGGATACGTACAGCTTGCCCCATTTCCCATATAGACTCATTTCAACTGATCAATGAAAGTAGTAATGCTACGTTATTTTTTTTTTGAAGAAACTATGTTACTTTAATTCATATAACGCAAAGACGCAAAGTTTACTTTAGTTTTGTGTTTATACTTGTATTTAATTTTATGATTCCATAATTACAAGAAATGAGTCGTTTTAATTAGTGTGACTATTAATTTTAGTTCATGTAATGTTGATTTTGTTTTGGCAAATAAATAGAATGTAATGTTCATGTATTTAAATTTTGACTATAAATTTTAAAGTCACAAATAAATACAAGAATGCTTATCAACATTCTTGACATGTTTTACTATTGAAATTTCAAGAATGTAAATTGTGTGATAAGAAAGTTACATTACATGAACAAACATTACATGAACAAATTGCATGTACTGATTTTGTTTCGAACCCATGCCCTTTCAGACCATTACCTGAAATTGGTGCCTTAGACCAATCGTGAGAGCAATGCAAGAAGGTTGCTGTTGAGGGGGAGCAATGCGCCTCTATTGACAAACCCTAGATGACAAGAAACTTATAATTACTAAATTGTAAAGAAAATCCACCAAAAACTCAAGAGTACGAAGGAATTCATCAATGGAGTAAGTAAAACCTAATTGCTAATTACCTTGCTTGAAGCTGTTTCAATGGAGGGATATGGAGTACAAACGAACGGTATAAAAACTGCTACAGTGGAGGTGAGAAGCTCGCACAGCCCTTGAATGGAAGTGAGAAAGCTTGATAGGAGATGGAGCTAGGAGAAGAGAAGAGGGAATAATGAAGAAGAAAACGTTGAATGCATAACAATGAAGAAGAACGAAGACTGACGTTGTGAATAGAATGAATTGAAGGAGAAATAAACCTGGGTTTTTTTTTTCAAAAATGGCACTGGTTTGAACCGGTGCTAATTAGCATAGTTGGCACTGGTTCTCCTTAAACCGGTGCGAACTCTATCCCATAATTTTTTATTTAAAAAAAAAAAAAACAGTTGGCACCGGTTTGAACAGGTGCTAATTAAATAATTGGCACCGGTTTAAGTTAAAACCGGTGCCAACTCTGAATTTTTAACTCCCTCTCATTTTTTTTGGCACCAATTTTCAAGAACCGGTGCTATAGGGGGGGGGTGCCTATTTAGTTTTTTCTACTAGTGTTTCTTTGTTTATTTCTTTGTTTGAGCAGCTTATAATGAAGTTATTTGGATCTTCCAAAAGTGTATCTTTTCAAAAGAATTAGCCTCTTAATTCACATCAATTCGGCTTGATTCCTAACAGATATGTAGGTAACCTCATAACGAGGTGCGGCCATATTCATATTTATATCCATACATGATCGCGTTTAAGGGTATCCAGTGCTTTTCCCTATCCATCTAGAGAGCTAGACTTTGGGGCTTGAACCTACATCACTTAGCTTACCTAGCTTAAAGTGTCATCATGTTTTACTCTTCTAACATCTATTTCCATCACCATAGCCTTCGCAGCCAACCTCTAGTATCACTTTCACACACTTCATTCACACATAAATTTCCATATCCTTCTTCCCTTAGGAACCCCTTATCATGAAATCTTGTTTCATTAACACACAAGCATCATCATCCTTCATAAACAACATCTAGCAAACATCATCATGGTTATATATCATTGTACACCTTCTTGGCTTCCTGACCTAAGCAACATATATCGACAATAAACTAAGATTATACGATGCTTAGCTTTCTGATCTAAGTGCATTCATTGATCATGTCACATGATGTAATTGTCCATAGCCTCCTTGCTTAAGAACATTTATCATGCATAACTTATTTTCAAGACAAGCAATTCAATTTTACAAGAAGAAAATCCACGCGATTCACCTCGCTTTGCTCAATGAGGAATTTCAAAATTTCTTCAATTTTTTAGTTTAGTTTTTTCTTTCTTGGAAGTTCAAAAACTTCTTTAAAATTTACTCGGCGAGGAATTTCAAAACTTCTTCCATTTTTTCATCTTTTTTCTTTTGGAAAAGTTAAGAACTTCAAACTTTTTTCATCGAGGGAATGATGAGTGTCATTTATGGCACTCCTATGGTAGTATTTTAGGTTATTTTTACCTTATTTTCATAGCTTTCTTCCCAAATAATGAATTTTTTAGTCCAATTTTCCTTAGTTTCTCTACTTCTTGCTTATTTTGTGTTTTACCTCATTTCTATAGATTTTCTTGTATGTCCTTTTTATTTGGTTTTTCTTCCTCTTTTTATTTTTTTCCTTGATGTCTTTTGTAGGTGCTTAAGGAGTTGGCTGTGGAATGGAATGAACAGAAGCTATAAGGAAGAAGTAAGGCATCCCGGCGCGCCTTCGGAGAGGGCACACAGCATTACGACTCGCCGTGGGCGCTCCACCAGACGCCACGGGCGCTCCGACCTTAGGTGCATTTTGGCTAAAAATGAGGCAGAATAGGTTTGTGCCCTCAACGAGCCTCAGCCGCGGGTGCGCAGATTTTGGAGAGGGCACGCATGTTTAGAGAGGGCTCACACCTCTAATTCACTAAGTAAGCTAATCCTCACATAAAGGTAGCTTGCCGTATAGACTATAGTGATAGAACCCCCATTCCTCGTGGATCAACTTGAACTTGCCCGTATACTAGAAGTAAGTTTGGTTTATAAATTTGGTTGACTTGGGAAGGCTATTCTAACGACTCTGGTTTCACCCTTTTTCAAATTACACCGTTGCCGGGGAATGGCGTAGTTTGTTTTCTATAGTTGATGAGTCTACTTCATTTTACTTGTAAAACACAAAAATATTTTTTTCTCTTTAGGCTACACTTGTTGCTGTGCTACTAATTATTTCTTTTGAGATTGTATGCATAGTGCACATGCTCGTCCACTTGTGCCTTTTGATCCGGAGATAGAGAGGACGATCTCTAGAAGAAGAGTTTCTTAAAGATCTTAGAGCCCCATTCCATCAAGAGAAGAAGAGAAACAAGAACTTTTACAAGAAAGCATGGGTGACAATCCAAGAGTTGCTTTGAAAGAGTTGGGTATTCCCGGAGCCTGTAGGTTTAAAAGTGACATTGCACCACTTACAACTCCCGTAAATGACTTTGAGATCCGACCGACCATGATAACATTTATTGAAAGAAGACAATTAAGTAGAGCTAAACATGAGAGCCCTCTAAATCATCTCAAGGAGTTTGAAAAGTATCGTAACACGATCAAGGTCAATGGAGTGAATCAAGAATTCATCCGGTTGAAGCTTTCCCCCTTTTCTCTCATAGGAAGAGATTTGGAATGGTTATATAAGGAGGTGAAGAAAAATTCATTGAAAACTTGGGATGAGGTCACTAAGAAGCTCTTGTCTAGGTTTTACTCCTAAAAGATGACGGTGAAAGCTAGAGCTCTTTTTCAAAGCTTCAAGTAAAAGCCTAATGAGAGTTTTTATGAAGCTTGGGAGAGGTACAAGGAGTACCAGAGAGAGTGCCCTCATCATGGGATCCCAACTTATCAAGTGATTCAAATCTTCTATAGAGGCTTGAGCCGTCAAGGCATGTCTTGTCTCGATGCAGGCGCCGGAGGCCTTATTATGAATCGAGCGGAGGAAGAGGTTGTTGATATCATTAAAGATGTAGTGAGGCACTACATGGATTGGCAGATGGTGAGAGGGAGTCAACAAGTAAGAGTAGCTCCTCAGTCCGTTCCGTTAATCATCTAAATGCCATCAACAATTTGTCATCACAAATTTCAAGCTTAGCGATAGAGTTTTCTTCGATCAAAGATAAGTTGGACAATTCTACCTCCCAAACTCCGATTCTTCCCTCCCAATTTAAGGGGAGAGGTACATCCTCTTCTAATAACATGCCTAGTGGATGATTGTTTTGTGATGTGTGTGGTTCATATGATCATGATGTTTCTAATTACCCTTAATCTTTTCCGGATGGATGTGATGATTTTGATAGTAATGAGAATGAGATTGTGAATTATCTTTCTAATAATAATGGATCATGGTTTTGTAACTAAAGAGGTCAAGGCAATAAGAATTACCACAATCAAGAAAATTTTGAAAACTATAACCAAGGTGGTGGTTATAGGAATCAAGGAAACCAAGGTTTCCGAGGTAACTATAACAACCGAGATTATAGTGGCCAAAATCAAAACCAAGGATTTGGTAATCATAACCAAAATTTTGGAAATCAAAACCAAGGTTATGGTAATCAAAACCAAGCTAGAGGTAATTGGAACAACCAAAATATGGGCAATTTTCAAAACAATTTACAAAGAGGCCCTCCTCGCGGTTTTGTTCCAAAGACCTAAGCTCAAGGTGATAATTCCTATGCATAACCCTCTTCTTCTAAGTCTAATTTAGAAGAGATAATTGAAAATCATACTATGATTTTGAACACATACACAATGGTTAGTGATAAGATGTTCAATGAAATGATGACCCACAATAAAATGCTTGAGAACCAAATCTCCAAACTAGCCAATTCTTTGAAAGACCATGCAAGCCCCTCTTCTTTACCTCTCCAAGGCCTAGACCCTAAGAGACTCTTCAATGCTGATTAGGGATTTTTCCCTACCAATCACCATCTGACAAATGAACCATTCAGGCTCTGCCAAGTGTCCGCCACATGGACCAATTGGAGCCTGCCACGTGTCAAGTGTTGACTAGTCCACCTTGGACTTCTTACGCCACGACACGTGGCCTCCCCCCATGCCAAATGGGAAAACTGGCCACCTGGGCCTAAAGTCTCGTGGAAGCCTCATCAGCCCTAGGTTGACCTAAACCTAGGACTGGCACACATCCCAAGGCATATAAATACCTTCATTAATCCCCATTAAAGAGGATTCAACAATTAATTACTCTCACCTAGAGAACCTAAACACACTGATCGCTCCTCCCCTAGAGGAACAAGATCTCCTAACCTTTACTTTTCCGCACTTATTACTCCTCAAACAAGTACTAACTTGACCGTCGAAGGCGGAACTCCCACCACAAGGAGTCTCCGTTGTTTTACAGGTAGAGGCGCAAGGAGACCAGTCCCGAAATTGTAACTCTCCCGCAGGACATCAAAAAACCCCGAAACATTTTGGCGCCGTCTATAGGGAGAGTACTTTCGAGATGGAATCACAGTCTGTACCGAATAAGAGCGAGAGGCGTCCTATGGACGACCCTCAAGTCTATAGTGACTAGGATACTGACAATGAGGTCGAGGTTGAGAATCATACGGCCCCAGACGGGACCTTACGAGCCCGACGAACTAGTTCCTTTGAAAAGAAGGAACGAAAGGATTGCCAGGCTGGCTCTAGTAAACCTGTCGGCCAGCCGCTTGATCACCAACAAGCGGCCGAGGGATCTGCTACCATTACTAGAAATGAACTCATGAATTTCATGAATGGCTTCAATGGGGAGATTCAGGATCTCATCAATAAGAAGACGCCTGCTCCGTCCAAGGAGCAGTCGGCTAGAAGACCCTCTCAATCTGGGAGGAAGAAACATGTACAGGGTCGAGAGGCCACTCCTTATCTTCAGTCTAGGAAGTGGAAGCCGCCTGTGATCAACCTAACAAAGTATCATTTTCCTTCACCAGGAAAGAGGAAGCCCATCCGTCATGTTCAGGCGGATGGATCAAAGAAAACTTACTCAGATGCTCGATTGTTGTTAGAGCAGAAGAAGAACGACTGACTGTCGGAGTCGGCCTCTACTTCACATTTTCAAGAAAGTTTGCGAAATACCTCCGTGAGGTATTCACAATCAAAGTATGAGAGCCAGACAGGCGGCACCTCCCATCGGTTCGGATCCCATAAAGACTAGTTGGCTCCGCATGAGCCACACCAGCCATACGTGTCGCAATAACAATTTTTCTTGCAGCCTCCTCTATTTGGAGGACAGGCGGCAAGAAACGTCCAACCTTTGGACTGGCAACTACGGTTCTAAGACTTGGAGAACAGCCGTCCGCCTTCTCCAAGGAAATTTTAGAGGCCGCCCAACCGGCCAAAGTGATGACGTTCACCAACCTTATGTACCTCCAAGGGTTGGATGATCCCACATGGTGCAAGTGCTTGTAGGGTTTCGTAGTGACCCGACACTACGCGGAAGGAAACCCCCCAAGACCCGCCCCTTAATTAAAGCAATTAACAAGCATAATAAACTTAATCGAACAAGACTAAGAACAAGAGTTATACCTTTGTTGCGTGCTTCGCTCCCAAAGAGCTCTGACTTCAAAATCCCGAAAACACGAGATCTCTGACGGATCGTACCCTCGACCCGATCCGAGCGTCCTAAGTCTTGAAGGTTAGTCAAGACCCGGACAAAATAACTATGAGTTTTACGAATCAAAGGTTTACTCTTAATTACAGTTGCCTTTTTAATTCCACTCAAGGTTGTTCATTCCCAAATACCTAAGCTTGGTATTTATAGGGAAATGAACCCTTGATTTTTCATCCTCTACCAATGTGGGAGTGTTGAATATCAATGATTTATTTAATTTACAAATTAAATAAATAATCAAGTAAATCACATTGCGACAAGTGGCATGATCATGTGCAAAGAAGTAGTGCCCAAGGCTAGGTGCTGGCACTGGCTGATGCTGGTGATGGTGTTGTGTGCTAGCGCCTAGCGCTGCTAGCACATAGTGCTGGCACTGGCCCCCAGCAGCCCACGCACAGGCTAGCACGCACACACACACCTTGCGCACAATTGCTAGCACAGCCAGTATGCGTGCTGCTAACGAGCCACGCATGCTGGCCCCCCTTCCCTCGCATCATGCTACGCAGCACGCAGCACGCACCACGCTACGCACCACGCAGCACGCTACGCACCACGCACCAGCTTTGCATCATGCACCACGCATCGCCTATCAACCTTGGTACGTAGCAATGTTGGGTTGTTGTGCGTGGCCTAGCAACGTGCTGGCGCCCAGGCCCCCTGCACACACATGGTGCGCTGCTTGGTGTTTCCATGCGAAGGCTAGCACGCAAGTCAACACGCATGCTGCGAAGGGCTGCCTGGTGCCTTGTGGTGCTTGCGTTAGGCTGCCATGGCACGCCTAGGCTGCGATGGTGCACCTAAGCTGCGATGGTGCACCTAGGTTGCGCCTAGCCATGCTAGGTGCATACTTGCTCGAACTAGCCTAGCATCCACATGGTTAGGCCAGTGTGGTGCTAGGGCTATGTTCATATTTATCGCTTTGTGAATTTGCGGCGCTCGGTCTCGACGCCCTAGGCTCGATATCCGACGTCTGTATTCGTAAAACTCTGCTGACACATTTAATCCTTTAGGATTAATTCGTCGTCTCTGATCAGTGATTCGATTGGGTTCGACCCGAAGGGTTCAGTTAAGATTAAGTTGTAATATCAATTGTACTTCGATATTACTGATCGGAAGTGGCCTCCACCTAGGCATTCCGATCACTTGATCTTATTGAAGAACTAGCTTCTGTAATAATTCTGAACCCTCTATCGGAAGAATACACTTGTTGGAAGGACACCATTCCTTTCAATCTCCCACTTGTCCTTCCAAACAAGTGTGCATACAGTGTATAGCCTATTTCCTATGTCATTTAATGTTTCTTCGTGAACTATAAGGTAAAATTCTTTGTCATCCTTATTACGTTCAGAAGTGTTTCTCGATCTCCGAGTTCGACTGTCAATAAGAAAATGATTTCTAAAATCCATCTGAGCACGGCCATGCATTTTCACAGTCTCGCTCTTCGAGCGGCCTTGTAAACAACAAAACATTTTCCCTATTGTTAGTAGGGGGACAATCCCAGTCTTGTATTGTAAGTTCCTCTTACTAAGAGGATATAGTCTCCTGAGTGTTCCCGTTATGATCCCCAGTTACGGCAGACGTTAGGAAACATCAAAGAGTCTAGTACTCAAACAAGAAAACATCACAATACTCATGGTCGGAGGAAACAAGTACTTATGACAATTTTTAAATTTCTTACAGTACTCTCATAGGTCTTATCTAGTACAGTTCCAAACTGTGCCTGTGCAAATGATTTATGACCGTCACGTCCTCGCAGCACAAGAAACGGTGCTGTAAATCATACTACACACTAATCTATGGCGGTCATCAATCGTCCATCCGTTAGATGACCTCGATTAGGGACAATTTTCGATTTAAATATTCAATGTTCACTTAACAGGTATTTCTTTATCCAAGACATTGTCTTGATACCCTGTTTTGAATATTTCCGTAAATCGAATGGGCTCATTATTTAATTATAAACCACAATTAAATAGTAATGGAGTGAATGATAATTTTGCACAAAAATTAATTACTCCATTAATGAATGGTTTTAATACAATGTCTTACATTAAATATCCTATTTAAATAAAAACACATGTACATGGAATTTCAAAGCCAGTCTCCAACATGCTTAATTCCCATCGCCTCAATGTGCTTGTTGTGTTTCACTTGAGGCAGCGGTTTAGTTAAAGGATCGGCTACATTATCTTCTGTGTCAATCTTACAAATTCTGATTTCACCTTCGGATTTCCATTCCCTTATCATGTGAAATCGCCTTTGCACGTGTTTGACCTTCTGGTGCTCTCTCGGCTCCTTAGCCTGAGCGATAGCTCCATTGTTATCACAATAGAGGTCTATCGGCCCCTTGATTCAGGGTACAACACTAAGTTTGCTAATGAACTTGCGAATCAAACAGCTTCCTTGGCAGCTTCTGAAGCAGCCAAGTACTCGGCTTCAGTTGTAGAGTCTGCAGTGGTACTCTGCTTGGCACTCTTCCAGCTAAACGCTCCTCCATTCAGACATAATATGTACCCAGACTTTGACTTGAAGTCGTCTCTATCAATTTGGAAGCTAGCGTCGGTGTAACCTTCAACAACCAGTTCTTTGTGGCCTCCATACTCTAAGAATTTATCTTTTTTCCTTTTTAGGTACTTAAGGATGTTCTTGGCCGCACTCCAATGCCCCTCTCCTAGGTTCGATTGGTATCGGCTCGTTGCACTCAAGGCATACGATACATCTGGCCTTGTACATATCATGGCATACATGATCGATCCGATTAGCGAAGCATATGGGATCTGGTTCATTCTTTCTCGCTCAACAGGTGTCTGTGGACACTGTTTATTGCTGAGAGTTATGCCATGGGACATGGGTAAATGCCCTCTTTTGGCATTCTCCATGTGGAAGCGAGCCAGTACTTTATTAATGTAAGTACTCTGGCTTAATACAATCATCCTCTTAGATCTATCTATATAGATCTTGATGCCCAATATGTACTGTGCCTCTCCTATGTCCTTCATTAAAACGCACTTTCCCAACTAGCCCTTTACAGACTCCAGTAACTTTGTGCTATTTCCAATGAGAAGTATGTCATTGACATACAGGACTTAGAATGAAATATCACTCCCACTGACCTTCTTGTATACACAAGATTCATCTGGATTTTTTGGTAAAACCAAACTTTCTAACGGCTTCTTCAAATCGCATATTCCAACTTTTGGTGGCTTGCTTTTGTCCATAAATGGACTTCTTCAGCTTGCAAACCTTTCCATCGTTGCCTGGATCGACAAAACCTTCTGACTGATACACAATTTCTTCCAAAATTCCATTAAGAAATGCGATTTTGACATCCATTTGCCATATTTCATAATCGTAATATGCACCAGTCTAGCTTTGTATATTCATACATTTCCATCCTTGTCCATCTTCACTTTGAAGATCCATTTGCAACCAATGGGTGTATAACCCTCGGGAAAATTCACCAAGTCCTAGACTTGATTTTCAGACATGGAGTCCATCTTGGATTGCATGGCCTTTTGCCATTTTTCAGAGTCGGGGATCGTCATAGCTTTCTTGTATGTCGCCGGCTCATCACCCTCCATGACTAGGATGTCTTGATCATCGGTTAAGACGATACTGAGGTATCTGTCTGGTTGAGATCTTTTCCGTTGCGACCTACAAAGGGTAATCGGTTGAGCTTTTTCATCGTCAGTTTGATTCTAACCAATCTTCTTAGATGCTTCCAAAGCATCTAGATTGTTAGTTTTGTCAAGTTGACATTGTTGCTCGTCCTCTCGAACTTCGTCGAGTTCAATTTTCCTCCCACTTGTCATTTTGGAAGGGTGTTCCTTCTCCAAAAATACACCATCACAAGCAACAAATACTTTGTTCTCGGATTTATTGTAGAAGTAATACCCTTTAGTTTCTTTTGGATATCCCACAAAGAAACACTTATCCCATTTGGGGTGAAGTTTGTCCAAAATTAATCGCTTGACATATGCTTCGCATCCCCAAATCTTGAGAAAAGACAACCTTGGAGGTTTCTTAGTCCATATTTCGTATGGAGTCTTTTCAACAGCTTTTGACGGAGCTCTATTCAGTGTTAGTGCTGAAGTTTGTAGCGCATGTCCCCAGAATGAGATAGGGAGTTCACTAAGACCCATCATTGATCGAACCATGTCTAACAAGGTTCGATTCCTCCGTTCAGACACTCCGTTCTATTGAGGGGAGGTGTCAACTTTGAAAGAATGCCATTTTCTTTCAAGTGATCGTCGAATTCATGGCTCAAATATTCGCCACCTCAATCCGATCAAAGTGCTTTAATTTTCTTGCCAAGTTGATTTTCTACTTGTTTCTGAAATTCTTTGAATTTCTCAAAAGATTCAGATTTATTCGACATTAAGTAGATATAGCCATATCTACTATAATCGTCGGTGAAAGTGATGAAATATCGGTAACCTTGTCTTGCGGGTGTACTCATTGGTCCACATACATCCGTGTGTATTAGACCTAATAAGTCACTTGCCCTTTCTCCCAACTTAGAGAATGGTTGTTTTATCATCTTCCCTAATAGAAATCCTTTGCAATTTTCAAACGACTCTAAGTCGAATGAGTCAAGAACACCTTCTTGAAGAAGTTTGTTGATGCGCTTGATGTTAATATGGCCAAGACGACAATGCCACAAGTAGGTTTGATTCGACTCGATGGTCTTAGTTCATTTGGTATCATTCCTATTTTCTTTGTGTAAAGCATGCAATTTAATTTGAACATATGTTTGAATAATCTTTGAAACAACTACGTGAGAAGTCTTTCATTTCAAACATCTTGGTGTCCAACACCATTGATCAAAATATTGTTCAAAAGCATGACAAAACTAAGATTAGTTTTAATTACAACTCAAAGACATAATGGTGCATGCAAGCACGACCGAAAAACCATCTTTGTCGTATTCTTGCTCTTGCACCAACGCTTGATAAGCTTCTCACTTGGTTCCTGAAAAGGCAACATAAAGTGAGTCATACTTGGTATCCAATACCTTATGATAAGCTTAATTCACAAGTGTTTAGGAAGATACCTGAGGTAGATGCTCCTTTCCTCTCTTCCTCCTCTCCAAAGAGCTTGCATTCTCTCTTGAAGTGGCCTTGCCCGCCACAATAGAAGAAACGCATCTTAGCCTTAACCTTGAAATCCCTCCTTCTTGACGGTCTTTTGGTTGCCCCAAATGAGTTGGCTCGGTGAAGCAGCTCCACCACATTCTTCAAGGAATGTGTCTCCTTCGATTCAGAGATATATGCCCTTAGTGCATCATATCCTGAGTGGAGTGAAGTGAGCATAATATGACCAGCCATTCCATCTTCTAGCGGAATTTCGAGGAGTTCCATGTTCTTGAAGAGTTTAGTCATTCTTGCCACATGGGATCGGAGGGGCATACCCGGTCTCAACTTAGTGTTGCAGACTGTAGACCAAAGATGGTACCTCTCTTTCGCAAGACAACCTTGATCCGATGGCTTTACATTCATGTTTGTAAGTGACCTAGTCACTTCAAACAAGAGTCCATCATCGTTGTCGTTGAAACTCTTAGAGTATCTTACACCGACAACATCCCTTAGTCCTCCAAGGAACAAGTCCGGAAAAGAGAATGGAAGTTTTTCTTTTCATTCTTCTGGGATGGAGTTAGCCATGAGTTGTGACACTAATTTGTAATCTTTTGACCATGCACAATAACTTTCGTCACCCAAGTGTTTCTTGGTACAGAGGGTTGGGAGGGAAGTATCCAGAACATACTCCTTGGAACAACTCCGGAGAGTTCTCCTGAGTTCTTCTTCTTATTCTTCAAGGTTTGTTAAGTTAAGCTTGATAGCTAACTTTTCGGGGAGTTTTGGGCACACATGGTTGTTGTTTGAGTTACTTGCAGACGTTGTTCTACAATTTAAAGAATTTGAGGTGAAAAACCATTCATAAATCAATAAGTTGAAATTTAAAACGTTCATGCATATATTCAATCTTATTGAGCATTTTATCCACGCATTTCAATATGTCCGTTACGGGCGAGAATAAAATGATTCCGAGATCCCAAAGATCAAGAAATGGTTAAGCATGCTTTGGCTTGTCTTAATCATTAAATATCTTAAGGTAAGCAATCTAATTTCTAATAGCTCCAAGCTACTCTGGGTTTGATAAAATGTCGCATCTAATGCACTTGAAATTTTATCTCTTTTGCCATGACATCTAAGGACTCCTTATGGATTTCGTTGAGCTTAACCAAGACAACTTGTATACCTAGTATACCTTACGTTCCTAGGGAAGTAGTGATGCCTCGCTTTGGCGTAATCCATCACTTACGCGCATTAGTTAGGTAAGTGTTGTTCTTGGAACGACAAATTTTAGCTCAATATTATTAAGGGACCTAGGGTTTCTATGTTGTTTGAATTAAGTGAACTTAACTATTCGTCGCAACATAATAGAAATCCTAGACATGCATCTAGCAATCAATATATATAAGGCATAAAAATAGATGCATTTGGCAACTAACATGACCCCTTGAAATCTTCAATTTCCATGGGTCTTCATCTTGGCTCGTCTTCATCGAAACGCCGTCTTGAGACATCTTGGCCAAAATAAAATAAAAGAAGCTAGCTAGAACGACTAAGATTAATCTAATAGTACAAAAATACTTAACGGTTCGCAGATCGTATTTAGATTTACAAAAATACATAACGAAACGCAGTCCGTATTTTCTATCCTAGTCGGGCCCCACTAGTTGCCATTTTCAAAGACCTGTTTTGAATAACAATCTTCCATTCATCCATTCACTATTTGTGAATGGCCTATGCAATTTTACGAAATACATAATTCAATACGCAAAACTAGTAACTAACTTAGGTGGTTAATCCAATTAACGCGCCTAATTTAAACTAGTCAAAATGGTTTAATCCATTATTTCTAAAAGCTCACGCAATTAATTAAGCTCCTACTAAATTCCGCATTCGTACTTAATTAATCCAATTAATTAAGTCGGCATAACCCAAAATTTTTCAAATTTTGCAAAACCGAAAATCGAGGTTTTTAGCCTCGTTAAATAATTACATAAATAATTTAAAATGGCAAAATTTTCGCAAATATACATAGCTTAAAATTAAACAACGAGGCCTCATACTAGCAGCAGCACAAACAGCATTAAGGGGCTGGGCTGGCACTTGGTGCTAGCATGCTGCGCCCAACATAGCACACTACGCTGGCCAGCACCACGCATGCCTGCACGCATGTTGGCGTCTGACAGCAAGTAGGGCTGGCTGGTGCTTACTACCACGTTGCCCAACAATGCCCCCAAGCACCCAGCAGCCAAGGCCACTGCCCAAGCCTAGCCTTAGCACCCCTCGCCACACAGCCACGCAACAATGATGCTTAGCCATGCGCGCACCATAGGCAGCCTACATGTGGGCTGCTAGGCAGCCCGGCTAGCCTTGGTGACGCTTGCGGTTTTGCATCGATTTGTGTGCATTTTACTCGGGATTTTAATTCCGATTTGTGTGTGACAATAATTAATTCTAAATTACATTTTAGAATCAATTTGAGGGAAAATAAAATAAAATAAGTTTAACTTAAATAATTTTTATTTTATTGGTGCATAAGCCTAAATTATCCAAAAAATTTAATTTTGAACAAAATTAGGTCTAACTTTATGCTTAAAATAAAATGAGCTATGTCCGTAATTAATCTTGCCAATATGCAAATTAATAATGGGTTTGACAAATAGGAGTTGGGAAAATAAATTAACCATCTAATGAAAAAATTTTCCAACTTTAATACTTGTGTAAAATACCAAGATTACGTCTTCCGATATGAAGATTAATCAAATTTTACTCACAAGTAATTGAACTTGATGGATTTTAATCAACCAAACATGAAAAATCCAAACTTTGTTCAACATGGAATTTAGGGTTACGGTTCCAATCATTTAAACCTTTAAAGATTAGAACTTTAACATAATAGGAACTTATAATCACAAGATCACAACAAGCTTTCACATTTTATTGCAATTTATTTGCAAAATTTGTGAAAAACAAGATTATGTGAAAAATGGCATATCAACTTAAGCACTAATAAAAACTCCATTATTATGCTTAAGGATATCTTAAAACCAGTAGATTAGAGATGCAAAAGTGCATTTAATCTAACCTTGTAATGCTTGCATTAATCAAGGCTTAAAAAGAATTAAAAATTTCGGTGAAAAACGAAAAACACCAGAAAAATGGGTTTCTGGTTCGAATTTGGCTTCTAGACAGCCCCGAATCTGGTTTGTAAGGGATGAATCTGTTCCAAAATGTCGATTCCACCCAACAATCACTATTTTTGAGCCAAAACTTGGGTTTCACAGCCAAATCGAGAATAAAATTGAGTTTTAAAATTAATTAAAACGAGCATCTAATCTAATTAGAAGAACATGAACCAGAAAAATAAATTCATTTAAAACACCTTAATTAAAAAATAATTGCAAAAATTAAAAGGAGCGTGGCTCCGATACCGCTATAGGGTTTCGTAGTGACGCGACACTAAGCGGAAGGAAACCCCCCAAGACCCGCCCCTTAATTAAAGTAATTTATAAGCATAATAAACTTAATCGAAAAAGACTAAGAACAAGAGTTATACCTTTGTTGCGTGTTTTGCTCCCAAAGAGCTCTAACTTCAAAATCCCAAAAACACGAGATCTCCGACGGATCGTGCCCTCGACCCGACCCGAGCGTCCTAAGTCTTGAAGGTTAGTCAAGACCCGGACAAAATAACTATGAGTTTTACGAATCAAAGGTTTACTCTTAATTAGAGTTGCCTTTTTAATTCCACTCAAGGTTGTTCATTCCCAAATACCCAAGCTTGGTATTTATAGGGAAATGAACCCTTGATTTTTCATCCTCCACCAATGTGGGAGTGTTGAATATAAATGATTTATTTAATTTCCAAATTAAATAAATAATCAAGTAAATCACATTGCGACAAGTGGCATGATCATGTGCAAAGAAGTAGTTCCTAAGGCTAGGTGGGGGGGACCATGTGCCTTGCTCCCCAAGGGGTCGAATTTTGGTCCCCACACCCTTCCTCAATGCCGCCACACAGCTGCTGGGCTGGCAGCCAGCTAGCACATGCCCAGCAGCCCCAGCAGCCTAGCAAGCCAATGCGTGCTGGCGCTGGGCGATGCTGGTGCTGGTGCTGTGTGCTAGCGCGTAGCGCTGCTAGCACATAGTGCTGGCACTGGCCCCCATCAGCCCACACACAAGCTAGCACGCACACACACACCTTGTGCACCATTGCTAGCACAACCAGTATGAGTGCTGCTAACGAGCAACGCATGCTGGCCCCCTTCCCTCGCATCATGCTACGCACTACGCACCACGCAACACGCTACGCACCAAGCACACAGCACCAGCGACCACGCACCAACCTTGCATCATGCACCACGCATCGCGTAGCAACCTTGGTGCGTAGCAATTCTGAGCTACTTTGCGTGGCCTAGCAACGTGTTGGCGCCCAGGCCCCTTGCACACGCATGGTACGCTGCTTGTTGCTGCCATGCGAAGGCTAGCACGCATGCTGCGAAGGGCTGCCTGGTGCCTTGTGGTGCTTGCGATAGGCTGCCATGGTACGCCTAAGCTGCGATGGGGCACCTAGGCTGCGATGGTGCGCCTAGGTTGCGCCTAGCCATGCTAGGTGCATGCTAGCTCGAACTAGCCTAGCATCCACATGGTCAGGCCAATGTGGTGCTAGGGCTATGTTCATACTTATCGCTTTGTGATTTTGCGACACTCGGTCTCGACGCCCTAGGGTCGATATCCGACGTCTGTATCCGTAAAACTCTACTGACTCATTAAATCCTTTCGGATTAATTCATCGTCTCTGATCGGTGATTCGATTAGGTTCGACTCGAAGGGTTCAGTTAAGATTAAGATGTAATATCAATTGTACTTCGATATTACCGATCGGAAGCGGCCTCCACCTAGGCATTCCAATCAATTGATCTTATTGAAGAATTAGCTTCTTTAATAATTTTGAACCCTCTATTGGAAGAATACACTTGTTGGAAGGACACCATTCCTTTCAGTGCTTCCCAGCTACTTTGAAGGGCATTGCACAACACTGGTTTGGCAACCTATCGACTGGTTGTGTGAATAGTTTCAAGACCCTCGCCTACTTGTTCACCTCCAACTTCCCCATGAATATCTCTGCTAAGAAAACAACCCTTGACCTAGGGACTATACAACAGGGAGAAAAAGGAGGGGCTTCGTTCTTACATCAGGCGGTTTACCTTATGAGAATGTAGATACAAGGGTTGCCGGATGAGGTAGCCTACACTGACTTCTTCAGAGGTCTAAAGGATGGGTCGACCTTCAAGTTTGACCTGGTCCGAAAGAGTGTCGCTACTCTTCAAGATGCATTAATTGAGATGGAAGCCTACATACAGACAACTAACCTGTGTAATACTGGGAAGTAGTCAGATGGAAGAAAGTTCGACAAAAAAGAGAGCCAACAAAAGCAGTCGGCTAATAAAGATGAGAAGAAGAGAAAAAAAGTCTGGGCGGCTGACTCCTTTGATAAGCCGTCCCAGAGAAAGAAAAAAGAGTTGAAACAATACTCCCCGAAGTATGAGTTCAATAAAGATAACCAAGCTATCCTAAACGAAATCCATGGCCGGATGACCATTGAGAAGCCGGCCCCCATGAAAGGTTCTGCGAGTAATTAGAACCAAAAGAAATTCTGTAATTTTCATGAGGACATTGGTCATGAAACTAATGAGTGTATTAGTCTCATGCGCTACCTAGACCGCCTGGCTGAAAAAGGTGATCTTGACTCCTATGTCAAGAAGGCCAAGGGGAAGGCTCCTCCAAAACAAAAGCAGTCGGCTAAGAAGAATCATCGACCGCCCGACAGCTTAGATACTGACGATGCTACTGTCTACACTGTAGCAGGCGGCTTCTCAGGAGGCGACCCCACTATCAGGGGCAACAAAGACAACATCAGGCGGTTAGATTTTAATTCCGTTCACCAAGGACGGATCGCCAATAGTTCATTCCCTGAAATTGTCATCACAGAAGAGGATCTGGGAGGTTTTAGGGGGCCGCATGACAACCCCATTGTCATTGAATGTAAAGTGGCCAACCAAAGAGTTGGCCGGATCCTCACAGATGCCGGCAGTTCCTCTAATCTCATCAGCAACAAGTGCTTGGTAAAGCTCAAGTACAAATCTGATTGCATACACCCGGTATCTCACCCTTTAGTAGGGTTTGGAGGAAGTGTTGTACACCTAGTGGGACGGGTGGATCTACCCATCCGTCTTGGTGAGAAGGGGGAGGGCCGCCACATGGTAGTTCGGTTCTTAGCTGTTGAAGAACTCTCAGCCTACAACATGATCTTGGGACGACCCACCCTGAACAACTCTAAAGCTGTCATTATTCCCTCTCTTATGCTGCTCAAATTTGAGAGGGATGATGGAACAGTCGGCTCTCTAAGGGGAGATTAAAAGATGGCACGAGAGTGCTACCTCTCTGATATTAAACCCACTATTGCGGCTGTTGGCCCAAGTGGAGAGAACAATGACCTTGCACAAGTCAAGGAGGATGCGCCTGCCCAAGCAGCAGGCGCCAAGAAAAGAAAGGCCACCCAACTAGGGGCCGAGAAAAAAAAAAAAGATAGCAATCACTGGCAGAGGAGCAGTTAGACAAATTCCTCCCTTAGCCGGCTGGTGAGCATACGGAAGTCGTCCTGGACGACTCACGTCCTGACCGAATAGTCAAAGTTGGGACGACTGCTCTTGGAATTCAAGGATATCTTTGCATTTAAGGTACATGAGATGCCAGGCATCAGTCCAGACTTGGCAGTGCATAAACTAGTTGTGGATCCGAAAAAGGAGCCGGTCCCGCAAAAGAAACGGAACCATGGTGAAGAAAGAAGCCAGGCGGCCGCCGTCGAGGTTAAAAAGTTGCTTGATGCAGGGTTCATTCGGCAATGTTATTTCCCAGACTGGGTAGCAAACGTTGTATTAGTAAAGAAGCTGAATGGTACCTGGCGAATGTGTGTGGACTACACTGATTTGAACAAGGCGTGCCCCATGGATAGCTATCCATTTCCTAAGATTGACAGCCTGGTCGACTCAACAGCCGGCCATGCTTTAATGAGCTTCATGGACGCCTACTCTGGCTTCCATCAAATTCCATTGTGGAAGAAAGATCAGGAGAAGACGGCCTTCGTCACTGATCAAGGGTTGTATTGCTACAAGGTCATGTCGTTTGGTTTGAAGAACGCCCCGGCCACCTTTCAAAGAATGATAAACACGGTATTCTTTGACCAAAATGGAAGGAATGTCGAGGCATACATAGATCATATGATTGTAAAGTCCAAGCTTCAAACGGACCATCTGGCTGACCTCCGAGAAACATTCACCACACTCAGGCGGCACCATGTCATGCTCAATCCCAAGAAATGTGTGTTTAGAGTTGAGTCTGGGAAGTTCCTTAGATTTCTCATCAATCAGAGAGGTATAGATGCAAACCCTTAGAAAGTACAGGCGGACATAGACATGCAGTCGCCTCGAAAAGTCCGAGAGCTTCAGAAGTTAATAGGTTATCTGGCGGCCCTGGGAAGATTTCTCAGCGGGTCAGGCGACAAGTGCCTTTACTTTTTTTAGGCAATAAAGAAGAAAGTCAGGTTTGAATGGGGGCCGGATGCTGATGCAGCCTTCCAAAAGCTAAAAGTCCATCTACATTCCGTACCAAGGCTGGTCAGTCCCTTTCCTAAAGAAGTGCTTTACATGTATCTCGCAGTGTCTGACCATGCTCTAAGTGCTGTCCTCCTTGCTGAAAAAGACGGCTGCCAGCTCCTAATTTACTTTATTAGTCATGTATTGAGAAATACCGAGTTGAGGTACCCCCTTGTGGAAAAATTCGGTCTTGCCCTGTTCATGGCAGTTAGAAAATTGAAGCCTTACTTCTTGGCATATTCAGTCGTCGTATACACAGATCAGTCAATCAAGCGGCCACTGACAACCATGGAGTCGTCAGGCCAAATGATCAAATGGGCGATAGAGATACAAAGCCTTCAAATCACTTTTAAGCCAATAAAAGCAGTAAAGGGGCAAGCATTTGCTGATTTTATTGTGGAGATGACTTGGCCCTCCGATTCTCAAATTCCAGACCAAGTCTGGAAGGTCTATGTGGACAGGAGCTCAACTTTGAATGGTTGTGGGGCAGGCGTCATATGTAAGTCGCCAGAAGGCGACAGGTACGAGTATTCTCTACGCTTTGACTTCCAAGCCTCGAACAATGAGGCGGAATATGAAGCTTTACTGGCCGGTATCCGAATGTGTAAAGCGGCTGGGGCAAGAAGAATAGACGCCTGCTCTGACTCACAATTGATAGTGAGTCAGTATAATGGTGAATACGAAGCAACCCATCCGGCCATGATTAAATATTTGTAGGCGGTACGACAAGCGACAGGGTCACTTGAGGAGTTTCCTCAAACTCAAGTACCAAGTTTCGAAAACAACCATGCAGATGCTCTCTCAAAGTTGGCCTTCTCGGCCTGCTGTGATACTCCAAGAACCGTCTTCTAAGAAGTTATGGAGAAGAGAAGTATCGAAGAAGAGCCTATTGGAATCCTTGACAGAAGCTCAACTTAGATGGATGACATCCGAGCATATTTAACATTCGGCACCTTGCCGAATGATCACTCCCAAGCGGCACTGCTGAAAAAACGGGCGGCCAACATCGAAATGTGCAAGGGTGAGCTCTTTAAGAAGGGTTATCTTCTGCCCCTCTTAAAGTGTGTGACCCTAGAAAGAGGACGAGAGTTTCAGAAGACCTGCATTTAGGGTATTGTGCTTCGGATGTAGGCGGCAGGTCGCTTGCTCAACGAGAAAGGCGGCAAGGTTACTATTGGCCTACCTTAGAAGCAGACGCCATGGAGATGGTGAAAAATGTGACAAGTGCCAAAGGTTTGGCAAGTTAATTCACCGTCCGGCTACTAATCTCACGGCCATCCATAGCCTACTACCGTTTTCTAAGTAGGGCATGGATATCCTAGGTCCCAATACGCCTGCTACAGGCGGCACGAAGTATATACATGTCGCATTCGACTACTTCACCAAATGAGTAGAGGCAGAGGCTGTTAAGCGAATCAAGACGAAGGATGTGATCTCATTCATCTGGAAAAATGTCATCACTCGGTTCGGGGTGCACATGTCTATGGTTTTTGATATTGGTCCCCAATTTGAGACGCCTGTTCTCAAAAATTGGCTAGGACACTAAGGCATGTCACACTGCTTTGCATCAGTCGGTCGTCCTCAAGCAAACGGCCAATTAGAAGCATTCAATAAGATCATCTCAGACGGTCTTAAGAAGAAGTTTAAACGAGCAGGCGGCCTATGGGCATACGAACTACCACATGTTCTCTGGGCCATTAGGACGACTAAAAAAGGGTCGATTAGAGAAACTCCATTCCTCCTAACTTATGGGGCAGAAGTTGTTCTTCCAATTGAACACTATGAGCCGACTCTTCGAATAATGTTGTATGACGAAGAGGCGAACTGGGAGTCCATGCGCCTGGCATTGGACTTACTTCCAGAATGAAGGGCAATGCTTCCTTGCGCCATGAAATCTACCGCCTTAGAATGACAAGGTCATATAACAAAAGAGTGCACAGGCGTCCACTCAAAGTGGGGGGCTTTGTACTAAGAAAAATGGAAGTAGTCGGTAGGGCTAATGAGTAAGGCAAATTAACTCTCAATTGGGAAGGACCCTACCGAATCTATGAAGAGATCTAGGACGGCATCTACCGCCGAGAAACACCAGACGACCAACCCTTGTCTCGAACCTGGAATGTAGATAATCTAAAGAAGTATTATTTTTGAATGATGTAAATAGCCAAGAGCTACTAATATTCATTAGCAGCCGGCTACTCTCCATCTTGTATTATTTTGCTTTATCTATTTCGTACTATGAGGGGCATGCCGCCTGCTCCATTAGCAGCCGGCTACTCTCCATCTTCTCATCAATTGAGGGGCATGCCAACTTGTAAAACAGTCGGCTACTCTCCATTTCACTCAAATATGTATTCAATTAAGAGGGGCACGCCGCCTGTAGCTATACAGTCGGCTACTCTACTATACTTAGTTAGCCATGAACTACCTAAGGCCTATGGCCGAATGATCAGACCAGGCGCCCAGCCAACTGATCTAATCTTTAAACTAATACAACATGTACCAACATCATAGCAGGCGTCCGGCGGCATCCCTCCGGATGAAATTTGTCGCAGAGAGCAGCTCCCTTTTGGGTGGAACATTTTTCTATAAACTAATTACACGGCACCCAGACAATTATCCCCAAGGACAACCACATAGCCGTTTTTGAGACAAGGATAACTCTAACACTAAACCAAACAAGTGTTAGCAGTTAACATCCGCGTCGGATGACCGTCTATATTACTTGGGATAAGTACAGTCGGTAACTCTTAAAAAGAATGGTGTCCTTCCAACAAGTGTATTCTTCCGATAGAGGGTTCAGAATTATTACGGAGCTAATTCTTCAATAAGGTGAAGTGATCGGAATGCCTAGGTGGAGGCCGCATCCGATCAGTAATATCAAGGTACAATTGATATTACAGCTTAATCTTAACTGAACCCTTCGGGTCGAACCCAATCGAATCACTGATCCTAGAAGACGAATTAATCTGAAAGGATTTAATGAGTCAGCAGAGTTTTACGAATACAGACGTCGGATATTGAGCCTAGGGCGTCGAGACCGAGCGTCGCAAAATCACAAGCAACAAGTATGAGCGTAGCCGTAGCTAGGCTAGGCTAGGCTAGCTCATCGCAGTCCTAAGCGCACCATGTATGTGCTAGGCGCACCATGGTGTGCTAAGCAAGGCACAAGTGCTAGGCGCCATCGCAGCCCTAGCATCATGCCTAGGCGCGCATGGCTAGCCTATCGCACCAAGCACAACCATCGCAGCCCTATCGCACCAAGCACAGCACCCACGTGTGCGTGCATGTGCGTGGACACTGTCGCAGCACACCAGCATCACGCACAACACCATCGCAGTGCTAGGCACATGCATATGTGCGTGTGCGTGTGCACCATCGCCCAGCAGGCTCGCAATGAGGCACCGAGCTGTGTGCTTGCGTGCGGTCCTTTGCATGGCCGCACCAAGCACAACAAGCTAGCTAGCAGCATGCATGCTAGGCCTTGCGTGCATGAGTGCGCTGGCTTGGCTGTGCGTATGCTGGCCTAGCTGGCTGGCCGTGTGAGAGGGCTTGTGGGTGTGTTTGTGCGAGGAATTGCTAGGCAGCAGCACCATGCTAGCAACGCTAGCGCTCAGCAGCTCGCATCATGCTTGGGGCTGATGCGTGCTAGGCCAGTGCGTGTTAGCACTGCTTGCTAGCACAGCAAGCTGGCTGGCTGCCCAGCCTTGGCAGCCAAGGCAGGCTGCCAGCCCAGCTGTCTATGGGATGCCGGTTTTTGTGAGGGTTGGGGACCAAGGTTTGGGCGGAGCAAGGCAATGGTCCCCCCACCCATTCATGGTCCTCACCTAACCTTCTCTCTCCATTTGAAACTTGTTGCATAATTAGATTAGATGCTCATTTTAATTATTTTTTAAAACTCGATTTTATTTTCGATTTGAAAGTCGATCCCAGATTTTGGTTCAAAATTAGTGATTTTTGGGTGGAATCGATATTCTGGAACTGTTTCATCGCTTTCAAGGTTGTTCAGAAGCCAAATTCGAAACAGAAACCCAATTTTTCTGGGGTTTTTCGTTTTTCAACGAAAATTTTAATTCTTTTTAAGGCTTGAGTAATGCAAGCATTGCAAGGTTAGATTAAATGCACATTTGCATCACTAATCTACTGGTTTTAAAATATCCTTGAGCATAATAATGGAGTGTGTATTAGTGCTTAAGTTGATTTACCAATTTATCACATAAACTTGCTTTTCACAATTATGCAAATAAATTGCAATAGAGTGTGAAAACTTGTTGTGATTTTGTATTTTAAGTTCCCAAATAATGTTAAAGTTCTAATCTTTAAAGGTTTAAATGATTGGAACCCTAAACCTAAATTCCATGTTGAACAAAGTTTGGATTTTTTTATGTTTTGGTTGATTAAAATCCATTAAGTTCAATTACTTGTGAGTAAAATTTGATTAATCTTCATATTGGAAGATGCAATCTTGGTATTTTACACAAGAATGCAAGTTGGAAAATTTTTATCATTGGATGATTAATTTACTTTTTCTAGCCCCCATTTGTCAAATCCATTATTAATTTGCATATTGGCAAGATTAATTTTGGACTTAGCTTATTTTATTTTAAGCATAAAGTTTGACCTAATTTTTGTTCAAAATTGAAATTTTGGATAAATTTAGGCTTGTGCACCAATAAAATAAATATGTTTAAGTTAGACTTAATTTTATTTTATTTTCCCTCAAAATTAATTCTAAAATGTAATTTAGAATTGATTATTGTCACACACAAATCGGAATTAAAATTCCGAGTAAAATGCACGCAAAACCATGCAAAACCGCAAACGTCACCAAGGCTAGCCGGGCTGTCTAGCAACCCACATGTAGGCTGCCTGTGATGCACATATGGCTGTGCATCGTTTGGTGCGTGGTTGTGTGGCGGGCAGGGGCCTGCTGTGTGGTGCGTATGCTGGTGCATGGGCCTTAGGCTGCTGGTGCGCTTGTGCTGCTACTGGGCAGCGAGGCAGCAAGCCCCAGCCAGCCAGCCCGCTGCTGCCTGCGCCATCAAGTTGCTAGCATGTGTAGCATGCGTAGCATGCTGCTAGTGCTAGTTAGCAAGGCAGGCTGTGCTATGCACATTTGCTAGCTGCCAGCACCACGCACCATGGCGCAGGGCCATGGGCTGCCTAGCAGCCATGGTGCGCCATGCATCATAGGATGATGCCTTGTTGCTTAAGCTTGAGCTATGATTTTGCGAATTTTTTCCGTGTTAATAATTTTAATTAACTATTTTAACGAGGCTAAATACCTCGATTTTCATTTTTTGCAAAACTTTGACAAATTATGGGTTATGCCGACTTAATTAATCAGATTAATTAAGTACGGATGCAGAATTTAGTGGGAACTTAATTAAGTGCGTAAGAATTTTGCGTTTAGAAATAATGGATTAAACCACTTTGACCACTTTTAATTAGGCGCGTTAATTGGATTAACCACCTAAGTTAGTTACTAGTTTTGCGTGTTTAATTATGTGTTTCGTAAAATTGCATGGGCCATTCACAAATAATGAATGGGTGAATGGAAGAATTGTTTTCAAAACAGGTTCTTTGAATATGGCAACTAGTGGGGCCCGACTAGGATAGAAAATACGGACTGCATTCCGTTATGTATTCTTTGTAAATCTAAATACGGTCTGTGAACCGTTAAGTATTTTTGTACAATTAGATTAATCTTAGTCGTTCTAGCTAGCTTCTTTTATTTCATTTTGGTTAAGATGTCTCAAGACGGCGTTTCGATGAAGACGAGCCAAGATGAAGACCCATGGAAATTGAAGATTTCAAGGGGTCATGCTAGTTGCCAAATGCATCTATTTTTATGCCTTATATATTGTTATTGCTAGATGCATGTCTAGGATTTCTATCATGTTGTGATGATTAGTTAAGTTCACTTAAATCAACCATCATAGAAACCCTAGGTCCCTTAATAATATTGAGCTAAAATTTGCCGTTCCAAGAACAACACTTACCGAACTAATGCGCGTATGTGATGGATTACGCAAAAGCGAGGCATCACTACTTCCCTAGGAACGTAAGGTATACTAGGTATACAAGTTGTCTTGGTTAAGCTCAACGATATTAGTAAAGAGTCCTTAGATGTCGTGGAAAAAGAGATAAAATGTCAAGAATGCATTAGATGCGACATTTTATCAAACCGAGAGTAGCTTGGAGCTATTAGCAATTGGATTTCTTACCTTAAGATATTTAATGATTAAGACAAACCAAAGCATGCTTAACCATTTCTTGATCTTTGGGATCTCGGAATCATTTTATTCTCGCCTATAAGGGACAATTTTAAAATGCGTGGATAAAATGTTCAATAAGATTGAATATATGCATGAACATTTAAATTTCAACCTATTAATGTATGAATGGTTTTTCACTTCAAATTCTTTCAATTGTAGAACAATGTCTGCAAGTAACTCAAACAACAACCAATTCACTTTGCGCTCAATTCTCGACAAGGAGAAGTTGAGCGGGCCAAATTTTCTTGATTGGCAAAGAAATCTCCGCATTGTACTAATGCAGGAGCAAAAGGAATACGTCCTTGATGAGGAAATGCCCGACGCTCCCAATGAAGAGGTCACTAAGGCTGCCCTTAACCGATGACAAAGTGCCAATCGGGATGTCAAATGCATCATGTTGGCCATAATGTCTCCAGATCTTCAAAAGACTTTCTTTGAAAAGGAGACATCTTTTGAGATCATTTCTGAGCTTCAGAATATGTTCCAAGAGCAGGCCCGAACTGAAAGGTTTGAAACCCACAGGCAGATCCTTGAGAGCAAGCTCAAGAAAGGAGAGCCAGTCAGCCCGCATGTTCTCAAAATGATTGGATTATTTGAAAACATGGAAAGGCTTGATGCTGGGTATTCAACCGAAATGGCAATTGACATCATTCTCCACTCCCTTCACAAAGGCTATGATCAGTTCAAGATGAACTATAATATGCATAGTATGGAGGAAACCCTCACTAAGCTTCATGGTATGTTGAAGCAAGCCGAGCAAACCCTCAAGGATGAGGGAAAGCATGACATGCTCATGGTGAGGAAGGGCAAGCCATTCATACGTCCGGGCAAAAAGAAGAGCTTTAATGGGAAAAAGAAGAAATTCTCGCCTAAGTTAAAATCTGCCAAGGGCAGCAACGACAAAAGGGCAGCCTCTTCTAAATCCAATTCCGAATGTTTCTACTACAAGAAGAAGGGACATTGGAAACGGGACTTCCTCAAATTAAAGGAAGATAAGAAGAACGGCAACGTTGCTTCTTCATCAAGTATTTTTGTTATAGACTTAAACTTCGCTAGCATAACATCATGGGTATTAGATACTAGATGTGGCTCACATCTTTGTTCCAATGCTCAGGGACGAAGGATAAGTAGGAGACTAGAGAAGGGAGAGGTCGAGCTTCGGCAATGGAGCAAGGATGTCTGTCGTCTCCGTTGAAACTCTCAGTTTGTCTTTGCCCTCAAGGATTATTCTAGAACTTGAAAACTGTTATCATGTTCCTAGAGTGACCAAAAGCATTATTTCAATATCGGCGTTGGACGCCAAAGGATTCGAATTTCGAATCATAAACAATAGTTGTTTTATATATTTTGATAATGTTTCATATGGTAAGGCACATTCAGAAAATGGTCTTTATGTGCTTTCACTAGACAAATAGGTCTATAACATTGAGAATACTGCCAAAATGGCTAAGACCATCGAGTCGAATCAAACCTACTTGTGGCGTTGCCGTCTTGGCCATATTAACATCAAACGCATCAAGAAAAAGAAACTTCTACATGAAGGTGTTCTTGACTCATTCGACTTAGAGTCATTTGAAAATTGCGAAGGATGCTTATTAGGCAAGATGATAAAACAACCATTCTCCAAGTTAGGAGAAAGGGCAAGTGACTTATTAGGTCTAATACACACAGATGTATGTGGACCAATGAGCACACCCGCAAGGCAAGGTTACCGATATTTCATCACTTTCACCGACGATTATAGTAGATATGGCTATGTCTACTTAATGTCGAATAAATCTGAATCCTTTGAGAAATTCAAAGAATTTCAGAAAGAAGTTGAAATTCAACTTGGCAAGAAAATTAAAGCACTTCGATCGGATCGTGGTGGCGAATATTTGAGCCATGAATTCGACGATCACCTGAAAGAAAATGGCATTCTTTCAGAATTGACACCTCCTGGAACTCCTCAATGGAACGGAGTGTCCGAACGGAGGAATCAGACCTTGTTAGACATGGTTCGATCAATGATGGGTCTTAGTGAACTCTCTATCTCTTTCTGGGGACATGCGCTACAAACAGCAGCACTAACACTGAATAGAGCTCCGTCAAAAGCTGTTGAAAAGACTCCATATGAATTATGGACTAAGAAACCTCCTAGATTGTCTTTTCTCAAGATTTGGGGATGCAAAGCATATGTCAAGCGATTAATTTCGGACAAACTTCACCCCAAATCGGATAAGTGTTTCTTTGTGGGATATCCAAAAGAAACCAAAGGGTATTACTTCTACAATAAATTCGAGAGCAAAGTGTTTGTTGCTCATGATGGTGTCTTTTTGGAGAAGAACCACCTTTCCAAAATGACAAGTCGGAGGAAAATCGAACTCGACGAAGTTCGAGAGGACGAGAAACAATGTCAACCTGACAAGACTAACAATCTAGATACTTTGGAAGCATCTAAGAAGATTGGTCAGAATCAAACAGACAATGTAAATGCTCAACCGATTACCCTATGTAGGTCGCAACGACAAAGATCTCAACCAGACAGATACCTCGGTATCGTCTTAACCTATTATCAGGACATCCTAGTCATGTATGGTGATGAGCCGGCGACATACAAGCGAGCTATGACGAGCCCCGACTCTGCAAAATGGTAAGAGGCCATGAAATCCGAGATGGACTCCATGTTTGAAAATCAAGTCTGGGACTTGGTGAGTTTGCCGAGGGTTATACACCGATTGGTTGCAAATGGATCTTCAAAGTGAAGACAGACAAGGTTGGAAATGTATTAATATACAAAGCTAGACTGGTGGCAAAAGGTTATAGACAAGTCCACGGGATTGACTATGACGAAATCTTTTCAACAATTGCAATGCTAAAATCCGTCCGGATCATCCTAGCGAATGCTGCATATTACGATTATGAAATATGGCAAATGGATGTCAAAACCGCCTTCCTTAATGGGATTTTGGAAGAAACTGTGTATATGACACAGGCAGAAGGTTTTGTTAATCCAGGCAACGCTGGAAAGGTTTGCAAGTTTAAGAAGTCTATTTATGGACTGAAGGAAGCCAACAGAAGTTGGAATCTGCGATTTGATGAAGCCATCAGCAAGTTTGAATTTATCAAGAATCCTGATGAATCTTGTGTATACAAGAAGGTCAGTGGGAGTGATATTGCATTCCTAGTCCTGTATGTCGATGACATACTGCTCATTGGAAACAACACAAAATTGTTGGAGTCCGCAAAGGGCTGGTTGGGAAAGTGCTTTTCAATGAAGGACTTAGGAGAGGCACAATACATATTGGGCATTAAGATCTACAGGGATAGATCTAAGAGGATGATTGGATTAAGCTAGAATACTTACATTGATAAGGTACTAGCTCGATTCAACATGGAAAATGCCAAAAAAGGGCATTTACCCATGTCCCATGGCGTAACTCTCAGCAAGAAACAATGTCCGCAGACACCTGTTGAGTGAGAAAGAATGAATCAGATCCCATACGCTTCGCTAATCGGATAGATCATGTATTCCATGATATGTACAAGGCCAGATGTATCGTATGCCCTAAGTGCAACGAGTCGATACCAATCAAACCCAGGAGAGGCGCATTGGACTGCGGCCAAGAACATCCTTAAGTACCTGAAAAGGAACAAGAATAAATTCTTGGTGTATGGAGGCCACAAAGAACTGGTTGTTGAAGGTTACACCGACGCTAGCTTCCAGACTGACAGAGACGACTTCAAATCACAGTCTGGATTTGTATTCTGTCTAAATGGAGGAGCGTTCAGCTAGAAGAGTGCCAAGCAGAGCACCACTGCAGACACTACAACTGAAGCCGAGTACTTGGCCGCTTCAGAAGCTGCCAAGGAAGCTGTTTGGATTCGCAAGTTCATCAGTGAACTTGGTGTTTTACCCTCAATCAAGGGGCCGATAGACCTCTATTGTGATAATAATGGGGCTATCGCTCAGACTAGGGAGCCGAGAGAACACCAGAAGGTCAAACACGTGCAAAAGCGATTTCACATGATAAGGGAATGGAAATCCGAAGGTGAAATCAGAATTTGTAAGATCGGCACGGATGATAATGTAGCCAATCCTTTGACTAAACCTTTGCCTCAAGTGAAACACTACAAACACATTGAGGCAATGGGAATCAAGCATTTTGGAGACTGGCTTTGAAATTCCCTGTACATGTGTTAAAACACTGTATTAAAACTATTCATTAATGGAGTAATAAATTTTTGTGCAAAATTACCATTCACTCCATTACTATTTAATTGTGGTTTAAAATTAAATAATGAGTCCATTCGAATTACGGAAATATTCAAAACAGGGTATCAAGACCATGTATTGGATAAAGAAACACCTGTTAAGTGAACATTGAATATTAAATCGAAAAGTGTCCCTAATCGAGGTCATCTAACAGATGGACGATTGATGACCGCCATAGATTAGTGTGTAGTATGATTTACAGCACCGTTTCTTGTGCTGCGAGCACGTGACGGTCATAAATCATTTGCACATGTACAGTTTGGAACTATACTGGATAAGACCTATGAGAGTACTTTAAGAAAATTTAAATTTTGTCATAAGTACATTTCTCATTATGACTATCGGAATTTATTTCCTCCGACCATGAGTACTGTGAAGTTTTCTTGTTTGAGTACTAGACTCTTTGATGTTTCTAAACGTCTGCCGTAACTAGGGATCATAACGAGAACACCCGGGAGACTATGTCCTCTTAGTAAGAAGAACTTACAATACAAGACTGGGATTGTCCCCCTACTAACAATAGGGAAAATGTTTTGTTGTTTACAAGGCCGCTCGAAGAGCAAGACTGTGAAAATGCATGGCCGTGCTCAGATGGATTTTAGAAATCATTTGCTTATTGACAGTCAAACTCGGAGATCGAGAAACACTTCTAAACGTAATAAGGATGACAAAGAATCTTACCTTATAGTTCACGATTAAACATTAAGTGACATAGAAAATGAGCTATACACTATGTGCACATTTGTCCGGAAGGACAAGTGGGAGATTGAAAGGAATGGTGTCCTTCCAACAAGTGTATTCTTCCGATAGAGGGTTCAGAAATTATTACGGAGCTAACTATTTAGTAAGGTGAAGTGATAGGAATGCCTAGGTGGAGGCCGCTTCCGATCAGTAATATCGAGGTACAATTGATATTACAGCTTAACCTTAACAGGACCCTTCGGGTCGAACCCAATCGAATCACCGATCCGAGACGACGAATTAATCCGAAAGGATTTAATGAGTCAGTAGAGTTTTACGAATACAAACGTCGGATATCAAGCCTAGGGCGTCGAGACCGAGCATCGCAAAATCACAAACAACAAGTATGAGCGTAGTCGTAGCTAGGCTAGGCTAGCTCATCGCAGTCCTAGGCGCACCATGTATGTGCTAGGCGCACCATGGTGTGTTAGGCGAGGCACAAGTGCTAGGCGCCATCGCAACCCTAGCATCATGCCTAGGCGCGCATGGCTAGCCTATCGCACCAAGCACAGTCATCGCAGTGCTGGGCACTGGCGCATGGGCCTTTGCGTGCGTGCGTCGCACCATCGTAGCCCTATCGCACCAAGCACATCACCCACGTGTACGTGCATGTGCGTGGACACTATCGCAGCACCCTAGCATCACGCACAGCACCATCGCAGTGCTAGGCACATGCATGTGTGCGTGTGCGTGTGCACAATCGCCCAGTAGCCTCGCAATGAGGCACCGAGCTGTGTGCTTGCGTGCGTGCCTTCACATGGCAGCATCAAGCACAACAAGCTAGCTAGCAGCACGCATGCTAGGCTTTGCGTGCATGAGTGCGCTGGCTGGCTGTGCGAGAGGGCCTGTGCGAGTGTGTGTGCAAGGAATTGCTAGGCAGCAGCACCATGCTAGCAGCACCAGGGCCTAGCAACTCGCAACATGCTAGGGGCTGATGCGTGCTAGGCCAGTGCGTGTTAGCACATCAAGCTGGCTGGCTGCCCAGCCTTGGTGCTAGGAGCCAGCTGGCAGCCTTGGCAGCCAAGGCAGTCTGCCAGCCCAGCTGTCTATGGGATGCCGGTTTTGGTGAGGGTTGGGGACCAAGGTTTGGGAAAAGCCTTAGGGAGCAAGGCAATGGTCCCCCCACCCATTCATGGTCCTCACCTAACCTTCTCTCTCCATTTGACACTTGTTGCATTGTGATTAGATTCATTTATTAATTTATTTTAGAAATAAACTAATTAGCAAATTATACATTCTCCCACATTGGTTGGGGAATGAAATACAAGGGTTTATTTCCCTATAAATACCAAGCTTGGGTATTGGGAAATGAACAACCTTGAGTGGAATTAAAAAGGCAACTCTGAGAAAAGAGTAAACCTTTGATTCGTAAAACTCATAGTTATTTTGTCCGGGTCTTGACTAACCTTCAAGATTTAGGACGCTCGGGTCGGGTTGAGGGTACGATCCGTCGGAGATCTCGTCTTTTCTGGATTTTGAAGTAAGAGCTCTTTGGGAGCAAAGCACGCGTCAAAGGTATAGTTCTTGTTCTTAATCTTGTTTGATTAAGTTTATTATGCTTGTTAATTGCTTTAATTAAGGGGCGGGTCTTGGTGGGTTTCCTTCCGCGTAGTGTCGGGTCACTACGAAACCCTACACCTCTTGAGTAAATAGCCAACAAAAATTGGTGAATCAAGGGGATCAGCCGGCCTCCGCCGCCTGGTACCTCTACTACTCAAGCATAAAAACTGACGAGTAAGTCACTCTCATACTTAGTAAGGATCCAAAAAGGTATGACGAGTCCGCCTGTCTAAAGGCGAACCAGACTCTCGTACCACGACCCTTACTAAGATGATTTCTTTTCAAACCAAACATGTTTGAAAAATTTGGTTCGTAGGTCGACTGCTTTTTGGCAAACAAGGACTCAAGAACTATTCCTATTTTAACAAACAGGCGGGCTGGTTATAAGCGGGCTGCTCCTTTCTTACATGAAAAAGTTAAACAAACCTAACGTATTTCCTAAAATACGTTGGGGGTCCGACTGGGTAAATGGCCGACTGATTACCTAACCGTGAACCAAGACAACCAGTCGTCCAGGGGCATAGGTAGTCGGTACCTAGTACCTGTTCGCAATCTTTGGCTTACGATAAGTTACAAATTTTAAAACATTTTTAGCTAAAACAGTCGGTATGACATACAAGCGGATAGTAGGATCCTCTATACGTTGCATAAATAAAGCTTAAAGCAAAATTTTGTGAGCAAAGACGACCGAAAGATGGTCGCCGAATTCATATAAACAGCCGGCCATAAAGACTAGCAAAATATTCAATAACTCCGGCCCCTTGGGCGGGTAAAGTGATACAAGAACAAACGGTACGCAGGCCGGAGAAAACTTTGACAAAATGACAACTTTAAACATTGGGAGGAGCTTGAGTTTCAACTACCGCCTGGTCGAGATTAGCGTCGGGTGCTTTATTCTTTAAAGCCCCCTCTTTTGATGACTTGCCTTCAAGGGTAGGAGCTTTATGCGCATCCACCTCAATTGGTTGCAGGGCCACCTCCTCTTCCTCCTCTAAGCTGGAGTCAACCGCCTCGTCTTCCTCAGTCGCCTGCCTCATGATCTGTTCGTTGTACGTTTCAGTATAAGCGTTGAACTTTTTCTCCCAAGCGGCATAGTGAGCTTTTGGGAAGAGGATTGTCCAGGTCATCTTCATAATCTAAGCCGAGTCCTCCATCATGGCTTGAGCTAAAGCCATCTTTTCAGCCTCGGCCTTCGCATTAAGATCTTTGGTGATGGCCGCCTCCTGCTTCTCCAAGCGCTCCTTGAGTGTGTCAAGAGACGTCTACAGACCTTCAGCCTTATAGGCAATGTTTTTAAGGGGCTGCAGCTCATCTTTGAGGCTCTTGGCCGCCTTCTCTAGCTCGTTGTTCTTCTTCTTGGCCGCCTCCAACTCAGCGCAGATAGTGGAAGTGGCCTGCGCCTGATAATAAAGAATATCAGTCGTCAAAATTTCATTTTGGGCAATTTGAAACATTGCCTTATCAACGTCAGAGGCGGCCATAGCTTTAGAAACCTTTACCTCTTTATTCTTGGCGCTAATTAGCCTACGGAGGCCGTGTTCTCGCAGCAGAGTCTGAAAAAGAGAAAACCAGGCGTCAGACTTGAAAATAACCAAACAGGCGCTACGTTTGAAAATAACAGGCGGCAGGCTAGGTTGATATCATAAAATTCTAAGTATACCTCATATAGGAGACCCATGATGCCGTCTAAGTCAAGGGTGCCGACTCCCTTAACCACAACCCTCTCATCTAGAGGGGTATCCTTGATCATTGACTTGGCCCTCTCGACCAAGTCTGGTTCTTGATGGCAACCTGCATCCAAAGAAGGGAAAGTACAAAATAATGAAGAAAACATTGAAGAAAAAGTTTAAGTCTAACAAAGCTATGTTATACCTCTTGGCGGCCGACTGTCCCTAAGGACTTGTGATGGTTTACCCACACTTTGTGGGGTGATCGGCTGTTTGTCAGCCGACTGTTTCCTGGCAGATCTTCCGACTTTTTGAGTCCGGCTTTTGGGAGGAAGAGGGTTTGGAAGTGCCTGTCTGCGAAAAAGATGAATGGTCAATACTACTAATAGCAGACTTTCAAGGCACAGTTTGAAAGATCAGAAACTCACTATGGGCGTCTCCTTGGCAGGAGAATCAGAAGAGGTCCGCTTCTGCTGCATGATGGAGGTCCGCAGCAAGGCGACCACCTTCTTTGACGCAGAAATGTGGTCCATAGCTTTAGCTGAAAAATAAAACCGCAAAGAGTTAGAAAAAATTCGAAAGTAAGGCAAAAGATGAGTACAATGCTCAAGAGGTCGGCTACCTCTGGAGGACCGACTACAAAGGCCACAAGCGGCAAAAAAGTACTCGTCATAGAGCCATTGAAACTTTGGGACGAAGTTTAGGGGCACTTGCTCTCGAACCCAAGTAGTAGAGTTTGCCCTAATCTCTACTTTGAAGAATCCTTGATCAAGGACCTCTTCCCTAGCCTTGAGGGGGACAAGCGGCATGCTGCGATCGCCTGCTAGAAGAGGCAGATCCTTATTCCACCTATATTAGAGCTTGTTCAGCAATGATGAGGAAGGTGTTTCTCCAATCCTTCCATTTATTTTCTTTGCCCCTCGTCGTCAGATAGCCTTTGCGGCTTGTTATTTAATACTAGCCGGTACCACTTGCTTTGGGGGTTCGGCTAAGGTAATTCATATGGGTGAACGCCTCAAATTTCGGCTCCACCCCATGCATTGCACACCCGGCTATATAGCCAAGGATGTTAAACCAGGAATTCGGGGCTAACTGCCATAACCCCATCTCGTATCCATCGAGGATTTGTTGAACGGACGGATGCAAGGGAAATCGTAGACCAACCTTAATGGCCGCCTCATAACAGCCAAAGCAGGCATCCCCATAGCTGGCTCCATCTGGCCAGGTGACGACATCTTCAGCATTCGGCACAAATACTAGGAAATTAGGACCCATCACATGGTCCGATAGAAAAGAGTCTATTTGCTCTTTCATGGCCTTGATGCGACCCTTTGGCACATGACAGTAATAAGGAGTATTCAACTCCATATGAGAGGTGGATAGTTCCGACCAGTCGTCCCCCTTTTCAACCGCATGAGACAGTCTCGCCTCATGCAAACGAGAATGCCTTTCCTCTGAGTTTATAGAGAGGCGGCTTGAAGAGCTAGAGTTAGAGTCGCTATCAAAAGAGTCTAACTCCTCCCCTCTCCCTGAGGGGGCCGACCCCTCTTCTTCTTCAGGGGCCGTCTGCTGACTGGCCAGGTCAACAGTGAAGTGGGAAGGGGCTACCTTAGCTCCCTCCTCAGAGCTCTCGGCAGAAGGGCCACCTTGGGTCCCTACGGTATCAGGCGGCTGGTCCGGTAGTTCACTAATCTAAACCCGGAAAGAGGCGCCGTCAGAGTTTTCAATCCTATTTGTCTTTTTTCTTATTGCAATACTGTCCTGCATAGATACTAAGACAGTTGGATTCCGGGACTTGCGCAAAGTTTGAAGTACCGCAGGGCAGTCGGCACCCCTAGTCCTAGACTCAATCGTCCTCGGTGACCGGCTGATTGCTAACCTAGGTCGTGCCGGATGCTTTTGAGGTCTCATTTTCAAAAAAAAATTAAAAAGTGCAAAAGAAAAACAGAAAAAAGGATAAAGGAACAGACGGTTACCTGAAACTTAAGTTCTGAAAGAAAGCTTGATCGAACAGGCTTCCTACAAAAACAGGCGGTTGGTAAAAGCAGTCGTCCAGAAAGTCGGAGCTCAAATTCAAGGGTCCGAGAGTTCTCTTGAAAAAGTTCGCAAATGTTAACAAAAGACTTGGTCAACATGCCTTATATAGGGTAGAATGAGAATGCGAAGGGTCACTTCTGAATTCAAAAAATGAATGGGAAAAATGCTCGGCCCGTCATAGAGCGACACCTGTAGCAGGCCGTCGCCTGTTACAGGCCGACGCTTGTCATAGGTGACATGTGAACAGTCACGTGCCACCTGTGAGGGGCAAATGATTAGGGGATTTTTCCCTACCAATCACCATTTGTCAAATGGACCATTCAGGCTCTGCCAAGTGTCCGCCACATGGACCAATTGGAGCTTGCCACGTGTCAAGTGTTGACTAGTCAAACTTGGACCTCTTATGCCACGACACGTGGCCTCCCCCATGCCAAATGAGAAAACCGGCCACCTAGGCCCAAAGTCTTGTGGAAGCCCAATCAGCCCTAAGTTCACCTAAACCTAAGACTAGCACACATCCCATTAAAGAGGATTCAACAATTAACTACTCTCACCTAGAGAACCTAAACACTCTGATCACTCCTCCCCTAGAGGAACCAGATCTCCCAACCTTTACTTTCCCGCACTTATTACTCCTCAAACAAGTACTAACTTGACCGTCGGAGGCGGAACTCCCACCACAAGGAGTCTCCGTTGTTTTGCAGGTACAAGCGCAAGGAGACCAATCCCGGAATTGTAACTCTCCCGCAGGACATCAAAAAACCCCGAAACAAATGCTATTGTCACAGGGAGTGGTAAGGTGCTTAAGGATAGTTTGCCTAGGAAGAGTAAGGCTAAAGAGAGCTCTAATGAAATTTTGGTTGAAGATGTAGGAGATGGTGCACCCTTGATTGAGATAGTAGATGAAACCGTGTGAAAAAGAAGAAAGATAAAGAAGTTGTCTAACACAAGCTTCCCTACCCCCAAAATTTTTTAAGGCATAAAATGGACGAACAATTTGGGAGGTTCATTGAGATGCTCAAGAAACTTCATCATTCCCTTCCCTTCGCCGATGTTATAAACCAAAGACATTCAAAGTGGGAGAAGGACTTGTGATGTGGTTAAAACGGTGAACCTCACTGAAAATTGTACTGCAATTATCATGAACAAGATGTCACCTAAGTTGAAAGACCCGAGAAACTTTTCTATCCCTTGTGCTATTTATAAGATGCAAATTAATAATGCTTTGTGTGACTTAGGAGCTAGTGTTATCCATATGCCACATATTCAGTTTATAAAAGACTTGAGTTAAGGGAACTTTTACCTACCAACATTACCTTGCAATTGGCCGATCATTTGATTAAGTTTCCAAAGGGTAAGGTAGAGGATGTGTCCTTTGAGGGTAGGAAAGTTTGTGATTCCGGTAGATTTTGTGGTTCTTGAAATGGATGAAGGTGCTAACATTCCAATAATACTTGGTAGACCTTTTCTTGCTACTTCGGGTGCTTTGATTGATGTAAAGAGTGCTAGGATATCACTTAAAGTAGGAAATAAGCTCATTGAATTTTATTTGAATGAAAGCATGAAATATCCATGCTCATCTTTAGAAAATTTCATGATGATTTATTCTCTAGATCAAGTTGTGACTTCTATGCATGAGCACTTACTCACTTCTAACGATGCCCTTGAGAATGTCTTGTTGAATAAGGAAAAGATAGGTGTTCCAAGCAAGGAGATGGAATTATATGAAGACATACTAGATGGAAACATAGAGGAAGGTGATGATCAAATTTGCATGGGAATCACAAGCCAAGATGCATTGCTAGTGGCCACAATAAAGGAAGGTAAAGGTGTTCTAATAGTACAGTTCAAACCTCTACCACACACCTTAAGTATGCATTCTTAGGCCCTAACTCGACTTTTCCCTTGATTGTTAGCTGCTCCTTAGGTGAGATCCTAACCCAAGAGTTATGTGATGTGTTGAGAAAAAGCCAAGGTGCATTAGGCTATGCCATTGATGACCTCAAGGGTATAAGCCCCGCCTTATGCATGCACCATAATATTCTTGATGATGGTGCCTCATCGTTCATCAAAAGGCAACGAAAGCTACACCCTAAAATGGGAGAGGTAGTGAAGAAGGAAATCACTAAGATACTTGATGCAGAAATCATCTTCCCCATCTCGAGCTTAAGGTGGGTTTCCTCGATGCACGTTGTGCCAAAAAAGGGAGGTATGACCGTAGTAGTGAATGAGAGAGGTGAGCTCATTCCTACAAGAACGGTCACCGGATGGCGGATGTGCATAGACTATAGATGTTTAAACACATCCACCAAGAAGGAGCATTTTCCCCTTCCTTTTATAGATAAAAATCTTAAGCGATTAACTAGGCATAAGTATTATTTCTTTCTTGATGGTTACTCCGAATTCTTTCGAATTCCCATTCACGCGTATGACCAAGAGAAACAACCTTTCCTTGTCCATATGGAACTTTTGCATATAAGAGGATGTCTTATGGGCTTTGAAACGGCCCCGCCACCATGCATCGATGTATGATGAGGATCTTTGGAGACATGTTGGAGGATGAGATGCAGGTATTTATGGATGACTTCTCGGTGGGCCCTACTTCCTTTAAGGATTGTCTTGCAAATCTTGGTAGATGTTTAGCTCATTGAGAAAAGGTGAACTTGGTCTTGAATTGGGAGAAGTGTCATTTCATGATTGAGGAAGGAATAGTCCTTGGCCATAAGATCTCACATAGGGGTATTGAGATGGACAAAGCAAAGATTAAGGTCATTGAAAAGCTACCAACTCCGATTAATGTGAAGAGTATAAGGTCTTTCTTAGGAGGTTCATCAAGGACTTCTCTATCATTGCAATGCCCCTCAACGCTCTTCTCCAAAAATATGAAGAGTTTTTTTTTTTTTATGATAGATGCTTGGAAGCCTACAATTTGTTGAAGAGTGCTTTGATCTCTACCTCAATTGTCCAAGATCCAAGATGGGAGTTACCATTTGCACTCATGTGTGATGCAAGTGACTCGGCAATTGGAGGTTTTTTAGGTCAAAGAGTTGACAAGAAGCTTCATGTCTTCTACTACATGTTTAAGACTTCGAGTGGTGCCCAACGAAACTATACCACTACGAAGAAAGAATTTTGGGCTATTATGCATGACTTTGAAATGTTCCGGAATTACTTGATTGGTTACAAAACAATAGTCTTCACGGATCATGGCGATTCATAAGTATCTTATGGCCAAGAAGGAAAAAGCGGTAACATATCATTTTTAATTTCTAGGCTTGAAGACTTTCAAATCCATGATGATGGTTCACCTATTGATGATAGCATGCTTGATGACTCTTTGTATGCTATAGAGGTGAAGGAACTTCATTGCTTTGCCGATTTGGTGAATTATATGTGGAGAGTTTCCACCCTTGTTTTCCGAAAATCAAAGAAAGAAACTCAAGAGAGAGTCTAGGCACTATTTGTTGGATGATTTTATTCTATATAAGCGTGGGGTCCATGGTTTGTTACGACATTGTATCCCAAATGAGGAAGTTTTAAGTATCTTGAAGATATGCCAAACCAACCCTAGTGGTGGCCATATGGGAGTTTCAAAGACCGCCTCTAAGATCCTTCAATGTTGCTTTTAGTGGCTACATCTCTTCAAGGATACATGGGGCTTTGTAAAGACTTGTGATCGTTGCCAACAAACCGAAAACATCTCAAAGAGGAATAAAAATACATCAACAACCTATCCTTGAGCTACAGTTGTTTGATGTATGGGGCATCAATTTTGTGTGACCATTCCCTTGTTCTTATGGAAACCAATACATACTTGTGGCGGTCGATTATGTTTCAAAATGGGTTGAAGCCATTGCCTCCCCAACCATTGATCACAAGGTGGTTTTGAAATTTTTCATGAAGATCATATTTCCGAGATTCGAGGTTCCTAGGGCGGTGATTAGTGATAATGGTTCACACATTGTGCACAAGGCTTTTCAAAAGATGTAGAGGAAACATGGGGAGTATCAATGTTTTGGTCTTCCCTATCATCCATAAATTAGTGGACAAGTTAAAGTGTTTACTCGTCAAATCAAGTTGATTCTTAAGAAGATGGTTGCAAGATATAGGAAATATTGGTCAGGGAAGCTCGATGATTCTCTTTGATCCTGTAAAACGGCTTTCAGGACCCCTATTGGCACCATCCTTTATCGCCTTGTATATGGCAACTCTTTTCACCTCCCGGTAGAACATGAACACCGTGCGCTATGGGCGATCGAGAAAATCAACTATGATTTGGAAAATGCGAGTGAGCAACGATGGCTAGATCTTCATGAGCTTGAGGAGCTTAGGTTTAATGCATATGATTGTGCTAGAATCTACAAGGCCCATTCTATGGGATTACATGATAAGCTCATTGAGAAAAAGGAGTTTTGTGTTGGTGACATGGTCCTCCTGTACAATTCTAAAATGAAATTGTTCCCCAGGAAACTTATGTCTCTAAATAGTGGTCCGTTCTTAGTCCAAGGTGTTTTCCCTCATGCAGTGGTTGAAATATCTCCATTGGATTCCTCTTCCTAATTCAAGGTCAATGGCCATAGACATAAACACTATTACAATGGTGTTTTCGTTGGTCTCATTCACAAGATGATCCTCTACAACCCATCTAGATAGGTGGAGAGCGTCGAGCTAACGACATTAAAAAAAAGCGCTTTAGGAAGGCAACCTGGATTCTCACTTGTTTTCTCTTTACTTTTCGTAATTTTCTTGTCCCTATTTTCCTTTTTGTTTACTCTTTTTCTTGTGTTTATTTGCTTATAGGTTGATTCCAAGAAAAATTGGGCTATTATGTTGAGGTTTGAAGGGTTGAAGTTGAAGGAGTTGAAGAACTTGGGACAGAATAGGGGAGCACCCTCACCGTGCCTTAGGAGCTACCGTGCATGCCTATGAACAAAAAGTTACAAAATCGAGCAGATTAGAGCCGCGCCTACACCGCAACCTCACCGCAGGCGCGACACTACTTGGCGCGGGCACGATTCTCCTAGCGCGGGCACGACCACCTGCCCAGCCATAAATTCAGAAAATTGGGCAAAATGGGTGCGCGTCTACACCACAACCCTACCGCGAGCACGGCGGAAGTTGGAGCGGGCGCGACTCTCTTGCGCGGGTGCAACACCCAATTGGGTCGAAAATTCAAGAACTTGGGAAGATTGATGCTACGCCTGCACCGCAACCTCACCATGGGCGCGGCGTGCTGGAGAACGGGTATTACCCGGTTTATTTCTCTCTCCTCTTATTAAATTCATCCATTTTTCACAAATCATTCCTCATTCTCTCTATTATTCCTCTCAAACCCTAACCTCCAAACCTCCACAAATCATCATTTTCCATTAAATTTCCACACAATTTCTACCAAAATTCACATATTTCCTTTATAATCATCAGCCTTACTTCAAATTTCTCAGAACTTTTGCCGAAAATCAACTTGTTTGCCACTTTTTGGGTTTCCTTCAAGGGTGAGCTCATGGGTGAATTTTAGTATGATTTAAAGCTTCAAATTTGGTGTAATCCTAATCTTTATCTGATATTTCTCTATTTACATTGATTCTTTTGCAAGGATTTTGACTTTTCATGGTTGTTTGATATTTTGATAATTGTGGATGGAATTTTTGTGATTTTTTATTATGAATTGTGTTTGAGTTGATAATTGTTGTGTTCTTGTTTCTATTGGTTGTTGTTGTTTGGATTTTGGTTGTTGTTTTGTTTGCAACAGGTACTTTGTAGTTTTGGGTGGAATTTGAAGGAGTGTTGTTGGAGTATTGCTTGTGGTGGTGATAGTATTGATTGTTGATTTGGGTGGTGTTTGGTGTTGTTCTTTGTTATTTGTGAGTACCTCTCGATTGGAGTAATCGTGTTTAGAACGAGGAAAAGTAGCAAGCAAACCCCTACCTATACCCACGGCTAATCTTCTCAAAATCCTCAACCACAAGAAGATGCTCCACCTCCACCACTTCTCCTTTTAAAATTCTACACCACTCAAAACACACTCATCTACAATAAAATGAAAGAAAGGAAACTTAGACCATCCCGAAATTACTTTAAGGAGGACATGGTCAAATTAGGGATCGATGATGATCTTTGGATCCTTTTTAACAATCTTCGCATGGGTTCGTTTGCCAACACCTTTCATCGCACATATGTTGAGCCCACCATCGAATTTTTCTCTAGTTTTGAATGCTCTTCAGTAGGAGACAATGACTACCGAATCTAGTTCCAACTCTTTAATGAAAAGCAAACTATGAACCTTCGAGAGTTTAACGTTGCCCTAGGCTTCAACTTGAACACCAACATCCTATTTCCCGTACATTCTAACCCTAATGGCTATAATGAGATAGCTTGGTAGAGGGACATTTCTACCAAAGACCATTTCTCCTCCAAATTATTTATTGCAAGAGAAATCATTTATCCGGCCATTCGGATATTGCATAGGCTCCTTAGGTATGCCATTTTTAGTAATCAAGATCTAAGGAAGCTTAATAAGGAGGAAATCATATGTTTATGGATGGCTACAAATGTGGAGTATGTTCCTAGGTTGGATCTTGGATTCGTGTTCATAGAATGTTGGTTATCCATCACAAAGGGAAGGAAGACCGAGGATAATCATTGTGGAGCCATGATCACGAGGTTGGTCAAGAGTTTTAAGTAAGAGGAGTACCTAAAGTCTTGCACCCCTATTGGTGGGAGGGAGGAGTTGTTCTTGGACTTGTAGAAACTCAAGAACTTGGAGTTCATTGCATAAGAACAACTATTTCTTGTGTATAAGAACAACTATTGCTTTCTCTCAAACCCGGCCTCCACCTCCATTACTAAGAATGCAAGATATGTTTAGAAGATGCGCAAGGACAATGGGCGGGTGGATGTTGTAATGCATGGGAGGCGGTGATGAGGATGATGGAGATGATGAGGATGGTGAAGATTATGATGATGATGATGACAAAAAGGATGAACAACAACAACACAACAACAACAACAACGACAAAGGCAACCACGACAACAATAATTTCCCCAAGGTATGCATGATTTTAAGCAACAATTTAGGAACCTGAGCCTTGCAATGCAAGATCTCTTTGAGACACAACAAGGCATGTTCTTCTAACAACAAGCCCTTTATGAGGCGAGCGTCAACCGGGGCGTAGTTACCCCCACGGTCAATCATCCATAATTGCTGCCACAACACGGTCTAGTACCATCTTGGGGGGGTGACAACAAGCCCACATATGCCTATTGGCAAGGTCCTCAAGGACCTAACATCGAGTTGCGCTCCTTCCCCGATGAGCATGGGAACTATGACTACTGTATGCCCAGTGGGAGAGACTATAAGGGGGATCCCAACTATTCCTACGTTGAACCTAGTCACCCCGCTCCATTGGCTATGCCTCCCTCGTACGATCCTTTGACCTCTTGGCAAGAGGATAACTTTCGAGGCTATTATAGATGGCCCTCCAACTACAGTGGTTGATGGGACCCCTATGGTCCCCCTTCCGGCTTTTCTTATGAAAGGGACAACGATGAGGCCAGCCCTAGTGGCCACTAGTCCCTCTCTTTTAGCCTTTGTGGGGGTGTGCCATTATAGCCAATGGTGGGATTCCATATGGGGGCTTGTTTTGTTGTTGCTCTATTTGTTTGTTGGTTGGGGATTGTTTATTTTTATGATGACGTTTGAAGATATGGGTTTTAATTGTTTTTTCATGTAGCTTGATAGGTTTTGGAATCATTCTTCTTTCTTTTACTCTCTACCTCTTTTGTGTATAGTTTGTTTCTCTTTTTCTTGGTTTTCTTGATTTGGTTTTGTAAGCCACTCATTTGAACGATTGGAGCGGGATTTGTGCTACTCATGGTAAAGTTTATTTTCCGCTTTCCTTGCTCTACTTTTCTTTGGTGAGATCCTACCTTTTCTTCTTCCTTCATTGGTTGCTTTAGAATAGCTTTAGCTTAGATAGAGTTGAATGGTTCGAGGATGTATACTTCTAACACCTAGTGTGTTTGGGATCATTGACATTGTGGTTGAATAATCATTGTTTCTGCTTTTTCTTTTTCTTTAAAGTAACCTCATTCAGGAAACTTTTGCAAAATGTGTTTTTCTATCTCTCTTTGGTTGGACAATTTAATTTGGTCTTGTGTTTTTGAATAACTTCATTCTTAGTGGTACATGTATGCATGATTTGAGAGCGTTGGTGGTTGACTATAGGATCTTACATGCTAAGGTAGCCGGTTTAAGAACTTTAGGGTCCATGAAGCCTTAGTTCATTGAAAGTTGTAAGATGGTGTTGCTTTTCATGGTGAATTTGATACATTTGAGTTAGTATTTTGTACACAAATCCCATGTGAGGTATATTGTTCACGCCTTCATCATTTTTGTTAAGCGACGCTTTAGATCCTTGGCTTTGCATGTTATTATCTTTGGTTTGTCTAATAGCTCCCGAGATCGAGACCGAGCCACTTTAGGGGTGGAAAAAGGCTCTTTTCATTTTCTTTTTTGTTCCTTTTATTTAGTTACTTTCTTGTTTTATTTTAAATTCACCCTCTTGCTACCCCTGTGAGCTTATTCCCATTTCTTTGGTTACAAGCCGCATTACAAGCCTAGCGACATTTACCCCTATTTTTGTGAAGGTGACTTTGTTTTGATACTTGTTTTGTCAATCGATAAATTTATGATGGTTAATGTTCAAAGTGTATAGCAAGTTAGAGATATAAGATTTTCATGGTTCATATATGCAAGAAAACACAAGAAAGAAAAGTAAAAGGTGCAAGAAGAATGGAACTTGAGACAAGTGGAAAAAAACAGAAAAAAAAAAACAGCAAATAAAGAGCAATTGTGTGAAAATATGATGGATAACACCAATGATAGCTTAGTTGTTTTCGTTTTCCTAGTTTAAGCATTGAGGACAATGCTTTGTTTAAGCTTACGGGAGCATTCCTACGCTTTTGTGTGTTCAAGTTTGGTGTGTTTGTTGAATAAGTTTGGGGGAGATGGCATTTTTGTTTGATAATTGGTTACTTCTTAAGTTTGTTTTTGAGAGATGGCCACTCTTTTGCTTCACTTAGGAAATACCACCAAATTTTCAAATTTCCACCCCACCTATACCCTAAACCATGCTAGTACAACCCAATAAAGTCCTCTAGACCCTAGAAGGTTAAGCCTACATCGATGGAGGGAGATGGTTTTCAAGCCTATAGAGAGGGATTTGGATTGCTAAGACGTCAGGATAACCTCCGCATGTTTTTCATTTCTTTATATTTTTTCGGTTCCTTCGAGGAATCATGAGGAGCTGACTCAAGGGTTGATTTGAAGCTAGTGGAGAAAACACGATAAGACTAGTGGAGCGAGGGTGGATTCAGTCTCCTAGAGTTCCCTATGCTTAGCATGTTCTATGTTTCAATCAAATATTTACATCTTATAGCATGCATACATATATTGTTTAAGAAGTCACTCATTCATTGGCATTTGCTTCCTCTACATTTGTCCAACTGAAGAGCTCTTTGTGTCTTTGATTTCTTGATTTTGATTGATTTGTCTAGACTTTGGTTGTTAGAGTTATAGGTTAAGCTCTTTTGGAAACCCTTATGAGACCACACTCGTCCTCATTGGCGACTTTGGGGTTTAAGGGCTTTTTGTAGCTAAAAGCAATCGTGATTTTTACATTAGTGAGTCTTAGTGTATATTCTCATCTCCCCTCTTCTTTTCTTATTTGAATAATGTCATTGTTTCCCCTTGGGTTTGATTTTGTTTTGCTCGAAGACGAGCAAAAGTTTAGCTTGGGGGAATTTGAAGAGTGGCATTTATGGCACTCATATGGTATTATTTTAGGTTATTTTTACCTTATTTTCATATCTTTCTTTCCTAATAATGCTTGGTTTAGTCCATTTGTTCCTTAGTTTCTCTACTTCTTGCTTATTTTGTGTTTTTCTTCCTTTTCTTTAGATTTTCTTGTATTTCCGTTTTATTTGGTTTTTCTTCCTTTTCTTTAGATTTTCTTGTATTTCTGTTTTATTTAGTTTTTCTTCCTCTATTTTCTTTCCTTGTTGTCTTTTGTAGGTAATTAAGGAGTTGTCTTTGTAATAGAATCAAGAAAAGCTATAAGGAAGAAGCAAGGCATCCCGACGCGGTTCCAGAGAGGGTGCGCAACATTTGAACTCACCGCGGGCGCTCACCTCACCGCGCCTCAACTGCGAGCGCGCATATTTTGGAGAGGGCGCCCAGGTTAAGAAAGGGCGCGCACCTCTAATTCACTATTAAAGCAGGACATCTAGCGCGCCCTCACCGTGGGTGCGACCCCAACCACTACGGGCGCGACACTTACCTAGACAGGGCGGGATGTTTATTGACCCTATTTCCGCGAGCGCAACTTATTCCGGAGAGGGCGCGCACGTTTCCTTTTTCTTCTTTCTTTATAAATACTCTTGTAAATCCTATTTGGAGAATAACTTAGAATACTTCATTAGCTTAATCTAGAGAGAGAAACTAGAGAGAGAAGGTGAAAATAAAAACATTTGATCTTCATTTCAATCTAATCCAAGTTTGATTTCCTTTTGATCTTAAAGTTTGTAAGATTTCTTTTCTTCATGCTTTCAATCATTGCCTTTAGATTTTGGTGTTGATGAAATTTGCATTTGATTTTGCTTGTTTAAACCTGATTTATCATGATTATATGTGGAACCTAATCCCTAGAATCTTTGTGATTAATTCTTTCTGTATTACTTGTTTTCCTTGATTAGTTTAGTTCACAATACACTCTTACACTTGCTTCGATATAGCTTTACGTATGGACTTTAGTGATAGACCCCCCATTCCTTGTAGATCGACTTGGACTTGCCCCTATACTAGGAGTAGGTCTGGTTTATAAATTTGGTTGACTTGGGAAGGCTAGCCTAACGACTCCAGTTTCACCCTTTGTCAGGAAAGTTCAAGAACTTCTTTCTAAACTTTCTTTTTCACGTCTTTCTTTTTTGGGAGAAAGTCGGTACCCTCCACTCATTACAAATAAAGTCGGTACACTAGATTTAGAATTATTTGTGCATTAATATTCAACCAATTTAGCCTAATTTAGTTTGGAGCAAATTGAATCATTGTTTGTATGCCTCTAAGATTGCAGAAGTTACTTTTCACAATAAAAATCGATTAGAGGCCAATACGGGGGAATGTGACTCCATGACTCACTTCGTACCATCATCCCCGATCCTCCATTCGTGGTTCTGAACCATATGGAGTTAATAATCTCATGGATTACGAATGGGGTGTTACCTTTACGGGTTAATTTTTGTTGTCTAGCTATCGTTGTCCTTTATTCGTGGTTGCCTTACAATGATCCGTGAACGGTTTACATGTTTCTTAAAAACTTGTTGGCGGCTCCTACTTTGTTGTGTCCCTAATCGTGTCCCTCATCATATGTCAATTTGCACTTCCTAAGAGTGCCAAGTATATCCATAACATGCTTAAGTAGGCGCGCTTCGGACGACCCCTACAGGGATAAAGGTTAAGAAAACGACAAAGATTATGATTTCCCTACTAGTGTATGTTTTATAGGTTAAAGGGTTGTACTCTGTTTCGAGTAAGTTGCAAAGCAAAGTTTTGATACAATGATTAATTGCATTTAAAGATGTGTGTCAAGAATATGAGTTATTGCAAAATGATCTCTTTCAATTTTTCCATTGTAGGGGGGGGGGGGTAAGTTGTTCCTCATGTTCTCTATATTATTGAAAAAAAAAATTGATTAATGAGCATTGGTTAACCGGTGCAAATTGATGTTAATACTTTATTCTGTCATAATAATCTCAACATTAGGGTTGGCACAAATTTCTAGGAAAATTATAGATTGGGGACCTAATTGAGAACTCTTTAATATAAAGTATAGTTATTAGAGATATATGTAATTGTTAGTAGGAGAGAGAAATAATAAAAAAAATAGTGCAAGTGGGGTAGGTGAGATGGAGAAATAATAAAATAGTTGTGGGTCCTTACTAAATAAGGAAGTGTTGCAATTATTAGGTGAAAAAGGAACGTGTTGCGATTATTATGAAACGGATAGATTATTAAAAATTTGAAAAACAAATACGCTTTTTAACTTAAGTGCACCGGTTAGTCAGTGCTTATAACAACAAATATGCACTAGTTCATTGCTGCTTTTTGGTAATATTGCCACCGGTTTTAAATTGGTGCTCCTAATTGCAGTTTTCTATTGGAACCCCAAAATCAATGGCAGTTCAAAACCGGTGCGCAAAGCTGGTTTTGAACCGCTGATCTTTTGGTTTTTTCTACTAGTGAAACCTATGCTCTTTGGGAAATTAACCACGGGATAAACAGAAGCAACGTTATTCAATTGGCTATAAATAAAAGCAATACTACTCGATTGGCTCCGAGTAGAAGCAAAATGTGTTTGTTAATGAAGATGATGATATTAATGACGATGCGAATGATAATGACAATGATGATAATGCCTGCAAGTCAATTTCATCTGATTGTATAGGCGTGACGTAGGGTGAAATAGGGTCGTTAACTAATCCTCCCTAACGCCAAACAAATTTATATCACTTAACTAACCTATATACAAGTATAAAAGTAATTCAAGGGTCGAACCACAATAAGGAACTATTATGCTATCGTGTTTTCAATCTATGCCTAAGCTAGGTCGAAGTCAAAGGTGAAGAAAGACTATTTTAACACTATTCAACTACCAAAACCAAACAAGAAATAAACAAACTAAACACTATGTAATGGGGATCAACATGTAATCATGATAACTGCACTAATTTAGGGAAAGTCAAGTTAATCAATAATTGTGAAGACTAACTGTAACAGCTATCAATTGGAATTGAAGAGTTATCTCCTAATCATTAAACTAGGTTTCCTCTAAGAGTGACAAACTAAGAGAATCACAAATTAAACCAATCAACATTTTCAAATCCAAAATCATGTGATGTCAAATGAATTCACAATGCAATTTAGTTTAGTCATCAAGGCCTAATCCAACTAAACACATGCAAACTTTCATTAATCAATTTAATCTAAAAAATAAGTCAACCAAAATCCCTAAATTAATCACAATAATCAATCAAGCATGCTTTACCCAAACCCTAGCAAGCAAACTACTCACTAGGAATTGTTTTGGGTAAAAATACCCAAGGCCACATGGCCCAATAAAATGGTGACACGTGTCACCCTATGAGAGGTTCAGTATAAACCAATCCTCAGCTGACACGTTGCGTCTCCAATCATTGGGAAAAAGACGGCCTTCAAGGCCCAATTCCTTAGACAACCCGTAACCTAGGAAGGAGGCGCGAATCCCAAGACCCTATAAAAAGAAGATGTATTCCACCTAGGGAACGAATTGATGATAAAAAAAAAAGAACCAAGGCAGTGAATGATTGCAGTAATTCTCACTATTGAGAATATACCTGATCTCAAAATCCGAGAGGATCCCACCTTTCTTTCCGCACTTTTTACGTCTTCCGAACACGTTCTAACTTGATCGTCGGAGGCGGAACTCCACCTAACCGGAGTCTTCGTTGTTTTGCAGGTACAGGCGCCCGGAATCTAGTCTTGGTGTTGTAACTCTTCCGAGGGACACATAAAATCCCGAAACAATTGGCGCCGTCTGTGGGGTGTTTACCTCTAAGATGGCTTCACAAGAACCAGTACTGCCTCCTAATGAAAAACGGCCTACAGCCGGATCTGAGGTCTGTTCAGACCATGACACTAATGACGTCTTTGAAGTCGAAACATATGTGGTTGTTGATGGGTCACTCAGAACTAGAAGCACCCGTCCCACCAACAGAAGGGAACGGGGCGATGAACAAGCTGGTCCTAGAAAATTATTCAGGCAACCGTGTGGACAACACCAGGCGACAGAAGGCACAGCCCTAATTACTCGAGACGAACTCATGAAAATCATGACAAGTTTCAAGGGGAAAATGAAAGACATGATCGACAAGGAGAAGTTAGGCTCCAACAGGGGTCAGTCGGCCAAGAAACCTTCTCAGGGAACGGTAGCCCACTCCGCATCCTAAATCAAAGGAGGGGAAGTGGCCCTTGATCGATCTTACTAAAATCCCATTACCTGAGACAGGGAAGAGGAAGTCCAACCGGCATGTTAAGCCGGATGGCTCAAAGAAGATTTATTCTGATGCCTTGTGGTTAATCCAGCAGAAGAAGAGTCAACAACTGTCCGAGTCGGCTTTAAAGTAGACTTACCTAGACAGCTTTCAGAATACCTCAATGAAATATTCGCATACAAACCAAAAGATTCAGTCTGGTGGTTTGTCCATTCACACTGGCCCTCAGATAATCCATTCGGCTTCGTATGTGCCACAGCAGCAATACACGCCATTTAGACAGCCATACATGCAGCCGATCCTTTTTGGGGGTCAGGCGACACAAAATCTCCAACCTTTGGACTGGCAGCTTTGTTTTCTAAAGCTTGGGGAACAACCCTGAGCGTTCTCCAGGGAGATAACTAAGGCGGCAAAGCTGGCCAAGGTTGAAAATATTATGGTGGGTACTTATGATGGTACCACCAACCTTAAATATCACCTGATGGCCTACACCAACCTCATGTACTTACAGGGGTTGGATATTGCAACCTATTGTCGATGCCTCTCGGCTACGTTGAAGGGCATCGCCCAACGATGGTTTGGTAACCTCCCAGCCAACTGCATCAGTAGCTTCAAGACGGTTGCGTACTTTTTGCTTCTAACTTCTCTATGAACACCCCTGCTAAAAAGACAAGTCTTGTCTTGGGTGCAATACAACAGGGGGATAGAGAAGGGCTAAGGTCCTATGTCAGGCTGTTCAATCTGTTGAGAATTTAGAATCAAGTGTTGTCTGACGAACTGGCTTATACTGACTTCTTTAAAGGACTGAAGGACGGGTCGACCTTTAAGTTCGACCTCGTCAGGAAGAGGGTTGCTACTCTCCAAGAAGCTCTGATGGAGGCGGAAGCCTATATACAGGCAACTAAACTTTGCGTCGTTAGTAAGCAGTTGGACCTCCAGAATGACAAAAAAGAGGGTCAACAATCTCAGCTGCATAAAAAAGAAGATAATAAAAAGAGAAAAGAAATCTTGGTGGCAGATGATTATGAACTCCCGTCCTAGAAGAAGAAGAAAGAGTTTAAACCGTATGTTCCCAAGTATGAGAGTTACAAGGACTGCTACTCCATCCTCATGGAGATTAAAGACCGAGTGCAATAAAAGGTTCTGCCTAAAACCGGAACAAAAACAAGTATTTCCACTTTCATGAGGACATTGGCCATGGCACCAACGTTAATGGGGTGCTGAAGTCCTATATTCTAAAGTCCAAGGTAACCTTGAGGACAAACAATGGACAACCGTCCAACAAGGCAGCCTAACCTGCTCACTGTTCGAAAACTAATGAAGAGCAGATCTATACCATAGCAGGCAGCTTTGCTGGAGAAGGCCCAATCATCCGAGGTACCAAAGACTATATCAGGAGGCTGGATGTCAGCTTAGTTAATGAGGGCCAAGCGTCTAAAGACACCTTTCCTGAGGTCGTTATCACTGTGAAGGACGGGTGCAAGGTCGGGCGACCACATGATGACCCTATGGTCATTGAATGCAAAGTGGCCAACCAGAAGGTAGGCAGGATCCTTATTGACACAGGCAACTAGTCTGACCTCATCAGCCACAAGTGCTTGGCAAAGCTCAAGTACAAGCCCAGCAGTATATACAAATTATGAAAGGAATGGTGTCCTTCCAACAAGTGTATTATTACAGACCTAATTCTTCAGTAAGGTCAAGTGATCGGAATGCCTAAGTGGAGACCGCTTCCGATCAGTAATATTAAGGTATAATTAATATTACAGCTTAATCTTAACTGAACCCTTCGGGTCGAACCCAATCGAACAACCGATCCAAGACGACGTATTAATCCGAATGATTTAATGAGTCGTTGGAGTTTTACGAATAAAGACGTCGGATATCAAACCTAGGGCATCGAGACCGAGCGTTGCAAAATCACAAGCAACAAGTACGAGCATAGCCGTAGCTAGGCTAGGCTAGATCATCGCAAGCCTAGGCGCACCATGTATGTGCTAGGCGCACCATGGTGTGCTAGGCGCGCCATGCGTGCTAGGTGCACAAGGCAGCCCATCGCAGCCTTCGCATGGCATGGCAGCACCATCGCAGGCCACATGCACCATGCACAACACTATCGCATGGCTAGGCCTATGCGTGTGTGCGTGTGAATGTGCCTAGGGCCGTCGCAAGCCATCGCAGGCCACACGCACCAAGCACAACCATCGTAGTGCTGGGCACTTGCATATGTGCGTGTGCGTGTGTGCCTCGCACCATCGCAGCAGCAGCCTCGCACAGCAGCAGCATGCCAGGCGTTGCCCTGTGCGTGCAGCGGCATCACAAGCATCGCCCAGCACAGCACACATATGCTGGCTGGGGTTTTGCAGGGCTTGCTGGCTGGTGCTAGCTCGCAGCACTAGCTGCCATGCCTAGCTGGCTTCCAGCCTAGCATCCCTCCTGTGCCGGTTTTGGATGAGGGGACCATTGCTTGGAGCAATGGCTTGGGGATCAAGGCAATGGTCCCCCCAAGCCTTTGGTCCTCACCTAACACACTCTCTCTCCTTGAAACTTGTTGCATTGTGATTGATTTGATTATTAATTTATTTTGGAATTAAATTAATTATCAAAATTATTCATTCTCCCACATTGGTTGGGAAATGAAGTTCAAGGGTTCATTTCCCTATAAATACCAAAGTTTGGGTATTTGGGAAAGAACAACCTTGAGTGGAATTAAAAGGCAACTCTTGATTTGAGTAAACCTTGATTCGTAAAACTCATAGTTTTATTTGTCCGGGTCTCGACAAACTCGGGTCGGGTTCGAGGGTACGATCTCGTTGGAGACCTCGTATTTTCGGAGTTCAAGTAAAAGCTCATCGTTGAGCGAAGCACGCGTCAAAGGTACAATCTTTAATCCTTTCTTGTGTTTAATTATGTTTGCTTGTTAATTGCATTTATTATGGGGGTGGGTCTTGGCGGGTTTCTTTTCACGTAGTGTGGGTCACTACGAAACCCAACAATGGTATCGGAGCCACGCTCCTTTTAATTTTTGCAATTATTGATTAATTAAGGTGTTTTAAAGTAAGATTTAATTTCTGGTTTTGCCTTTCTAATTAGATTAGAAGCTCGTTTTAATTAATTTTAAAACTCGTCTTTTTTTATCAATTTGGATGTCGAACCCAGATTTTGGCTCAATAATAGTGATTTTTGGGTGGAATCGACATTCTAAAACAGATTCAGTCTTGTTTGAGGACTGTCCAGAAGCCAAATTCGAACCAGAAACCCAAGTTTTTGGGGTTTTTTCGTTTTTCAACGGAAATTTTAAATCTTTTTAAGCCTTGATTAATGCAAGCATTACAAGGTTAGATTAAATGCATTATTGCATCCCTAATCTAGTGCTGTTTTAATTATCATTGAGCATAATTATGGAGTTTTAATTACAGCTTGAGTTGATATGCCTTTTTCACAGAAACTTGTTTTTTCACAATTATGCAAATAAATGGCATTAATGTGTGAATGTTTGATGTGAATGTGTAATTTTAAGTTCCCAAGTATGTAAAAGTTCTAATCTTTAAAGGTTTAAATTATTGGAATTCTAACCCCAAATTCTATATTGAACAAAGTTTGGATTTTTTTTCATTTTTGTTGATTAAAATCCATGAAGTTCAAATACTTGTGAGTAAAATTTTTATTAATCTTCATATTGGAAGATGTAATATTGTTATTTTACACAAGTATGAAAGTTGGAAAATTCTTATCATTAGATGGTTAATTTATATTTCCAACTCCCATTTGTCAAATCCATTATTAATTTGCATATTGGTTAAATTAATTATGGACATAGCTATTTCAATTTTAAGCATAAAGGAAGATCTAAATTGTTTAAAAAATAAATTTTTTTTGGATGATTTAGGCTTGTGCACCGTTAAAATTGAATTTAGTTAAGTTGGACTTATTTTATTTCCATTTTTTGCCCTTAAATTAATTCTAAAATAAATTTAGATTAATTTTATGTCACACGTAAATCAGGATTAAAATCCCGAGAAATGGCACGCAAATCAAGGTAAAAACACCCAAGCGCCACCAAGGCTAGCCGGGCTGCCTAGCAGCCTACATGTGGCTGCCTATGGAGCGCACAAGGGTGTGCCTTGAGGGGCTGCTGTGTGGCAGTGGGAGCAGCGTGCTGCCGTAGTGCTAGGTGCAGGGCAGGGCTGCTGGAGATGCTTGTGCGTGCTGCTGGGCAGCGAGGTAGCAAGCCCCAGCCTGCCACACGCTGCCAGGCACCAGCTAGCATGCGCAGCATGCGTAGCGAGCCGCCAGCCTGGGCGTGGATGCTGGCACACAGCACAGCAAGCGCAACACATGGGTTGCCTAGCAGCCATGGTGCGCACCCACCAAGTGCATGTGTGGGGTTTTTTGCTTGATTTTGAGCTATGTAATTTTGCGAAAATTATGCCGTTTTAAATTATTTATGTAATTATTTTAACGAGGTTAGACCTCGATTTCTTGGCTTTTGCAAAAATTTTGATTTTGACAAATTATGGGTTATGCTGACTTAATTAATCAGATTAATTAAGTTTGGATGCGGAATTTAGTGGGGGCTTAGTTAATTACGTGAGCAATTTGCTTTTAGAAATAATGAATTAAACAACTTTGACTAGTTTTAATTAGGCGCGTTAATTGGATTAACCACCTAAGTTAGTTACTAGTTTTGCGTGTTTAATTATGTATTTCGTAATTTTCATGGGCCATTCACAAATAGTGAATGGGTGAATGGAAGATTGTTTTCAAAAGAGGTTATTAAAAAATGGCAACTAGTGGGGCCCGACTAGGATAGAAAATACGGACTGCATTCCGTTATGTATTTTTGTAAATCTAAATATGGTCTGCGAACCATTAAGTGTTTTTGTACTTTAGATTAATATTAGTCGTACTAGCTAGTTATTTTATTTCGGCCAAGATGTCTCAAGACGACATTTCGATGAAGACGAGCCAAGAGGAAGACCCATGGAAATTGAAGATTTCAAGGGGTCATGCTAGTTGCCAAATGCATCTATTTTATGCTTTATATATATATTATTGTTATATATGAATGTTAGATGCATGTCTAGGATTTCATATGTTGCGATAATTAATTAAGTTCACTTAAATCAACCGACATAGAAACCCTATCCCAAGGTTAGGTAGATGTTGGTTAAAGAAAGAAAGGTCAATCGTTAGACGAGGCTCAAAGCGTTTTATCTAGAAAGGATCATGTATTTGAAAGGGTTAAGGTGTTATAATGTGGCTACAAAGGTTGCCTCAAATCATTTCCATACCTTGTGTTTAGTTCGGCGTGATTTTTTTTTTTTTTTTTTAATTTTTTTTTTTGCAATTTAATGAAACGATCATGTGCAAAGAAATAAATGCTCATTTTATTGAAATGAAAAAGGTAAAACGGAACTCATGAAGTGAATCCAAAAAAATATGGAGGGTGTCTATGCTAGACGCATTCGGGAAAAGGGAAATCAAAGATAAGAAAGAAAAAATCATGAAAATCCTAAAGATGTAGCACCTTGTGCCTCGTCACATTATCATTCGGTCTTCTTGCCAGCAGGGGGAACGAGAAGCTTGATATTATCAATCAAATATTGGATGGCTTCCTTTAATATCCAACAACTCTCAGAAGTATGACCTCTACCTTTGTGGTACTTGCAATGGGTATTAGGATTCCAATTGGGTGATCTATTTTCAGGCGCCGAATCTTGAAGGTTCAATGGGAGTGATGAGCCCCTTGGAATGCATGGAGACGATCGAAGGCGGTATCATAGCTCATCCCAATAGGAGTGAACTCTTCCTTTTGTTGTCTTCTTGGTAGGTGCTAACATTGTTACTAGAGTAGGTGTTTTTGGAAGAAGAAGGAGTGTCGTTCTTCTTTCCTTTCCAGCCATTGTTGTTACTATTGTTAGCTGCTTTTGATTTCGTAAGGTCATCTTTAATATCAATGCCTATGTCATAGGCAGCTTGAAAGTGTTCAAAGTTCTTTATTTCAAGTGCTTTTGATACTTTTCTTGTAGATTTCTAATGAATATTCTCATAGACTCTTTCTCACTTGGAACTTCAATTATTTTGGCAGAAGTTTCCTTCCACCTATTGCAAAATGCAGTGAAGCCTTCATTTTCCTTTTATTTAAGAATTTCAAGCTCTCTATGATCAGTTTCTACTTGTATGTTGCACTTGTACCTGTCGATGAAAGTATTCATAATACCGTCCCAAGTAGTCATTTTCTTAGAGTCCATAGAAAAGAACCATTGTTGACATAGTGGTTCTAAGGAAAGAGAGAAAATTTAGGGGAAAGCTTTCGTATCAACCCCCTCGATTTTCATGATTGTCTCAGAAGCTCATAGGTGGAACTAAGGGTTATATGGTTTTGAACTTGTGAATGTCGGTGGTAGAGAACTAGTGCGGAAGAAGATCATTATCTAGTGAGATTCCCTTGGTACTCCTATCAATGTATTTATAGTCATTCGAAACTTGGCTTAATGTCTCTTCGACGCGTTTGATTTTCTCAAGTGGAACATATTTGTCAAGGTCTTCGGCCTTCTCCATTCGAGTGGTGAGTCCTTCGACCAATTCAACTTGATCATCTACAATCTTTTGGATTCTGTCAACATCTTCTTGTTTAGTAGCCATTGGTTTTGCCATTCTTCTTGTTTGAACCGGGCTCTAGAAAAGCAGTACTTGTACGAAGGTGTTATCTCGAATAAAGAGTCCTTCTTTCCTTGACCAGACGCTGTAGAATGGAGAACCAGGACACTTATTTTCAATCACATGACTCGAACTCAATTCAACATGCATAGATGGGGAAAGATCTTAGTTTATGAGGGGAATGATATGTATGGAAAGCATGAAAGAGGAAAGTATGTGATGGTAGAAAGTGTTTAAGAAGAAAGATATAAGGTATGCAACGTATGGAAAGTATATGGCCAGGTATATGTGAAAGTGGAAGGACATATGTTATTGTGGAAGGATATGGAAAAAAATCCAGGAATAGGAAGGACCCTTAACTCGAATGACGGAAAGGATGACTCATGCATGGAACTAAGACATGGTCATGGTGCGAAAAAAATAAATAAATAAATTATGTACACAGTGTATGCAAAGACTCGTGAGTGTAAGTGATATTTATAAGACTGGCGTAATGACCATGTGACTAGACATGTGGTTAAACTCAAACCAAGACCAGGGAAAGAACAAGTATGTTCATTAAACTGGTTAGTGAGACTCGACGCGAAGATTCAAAAAGAATCAGCTGAACCATTGCATGGGGATGGAATCATGGCATGGCGCTGGCACCATCGCGGCGCGATAAAACTATCGCGATGCGATGGATACTAGCGTCCTGCGCCACAAACTAAATTAATGCACCAATACTAAATCGTCATTCTAATCTGTTATCAGTGACTCCTTAGAAGGTTTAAGCCTATAGTCTGCTAGGTCGAGCATATTCAAACTCAACCTTTTGAGCTCTATGGCGGCGTTCCAAGAGACGAAGCTAGAGATAAAAGAGTCGCCAACAAATTTTAGGAACTTGTAAACCATTCAAAGGTGTGAAGGTTACACCCCATTCACGATCACGGAGATCGCTAAATCTATAGTGGTCCAAAACCATGACTGCATGTTCGGGGATTATGGTACGAATCCAACCTAAAAGATATTGAACTCGCCCTTAATCGGCCTCTACTTAATTCTTATGATATTAATGCGCGCTTTTCGATCAACATACATACATCAAGTTAGCCCTAACCCTGTTTAATCTACGTTGGTTGTTTATTAATGCACAATCAAATCAAATATTTGTGATCACTTGAATTAAAATTATATTATCCTAAATCATTTTATCAATTATCTTTTTACGTGTGATTTCAAGTTCAAATTCCCGTTCAACCTGCAAGAAGGGGCGGTGATCAAGCAATAACAATAAATCATGAATAATGAAGCAACATATAATTGACACAACAATCATCATCATAATCAAAATCATTAAAACATCATTACTAAGATCCTAGGCATGATTCTAAACGGATTAATAACAAATCCTAGCATGGCACTAAAAAAATCATAATAAAAGCACTATCCTAAACAAGATATTAGGAATCATAATAAACATCCTATCATGATACTAGAAATCATAAAAACATTCTAGCATGATACTAGGAATTAATATAACATTTTAAACGTGATTTCTACTCGAAGATCAAAATAATAATAACGAGGTTGATTGAATGACTCACTTTGATACCTCAACCTTCTTGTTATTAAAACAATACATACGATAGTAAATTCAAGAGAATCTAAATCAATAAAGTAAATAAATCAAATATAAATTGAAATATAAATTTGGGACTAAACCCTCAAAATTATCAACCTTTCACGTCAAGGTCGAAGGCAACGTCGAGGATGGCTAGGAATATTCTAATCTTGTGAATGAGGAATTGTGACTTATTGGGGAAAATATCAAGGATGTGTTTAGGCTAAGCTAAGAACATGAAGAATTAGAAGAGAGAGAGAGTGAGTATTAGAAAGGGTATTGATGATGATTGTTGGGGATATGAAACGGGGGAAAATGACCGCTATTTATAGTAAAAAAGAGGGCCGAAGCGATCAGATAAGATCTGAATTCAAATTGGAATAAAAATCCTTTTATTGCAACGAGACAAGAGTATTGGGGCGCGATGGATTTATCATGGTGCGTTAGAAAGCAGTTTTTGCTATTTTTCTTTTTATCATAACTTTAGATCAAGAAATTGGAATAAGATAAATAAAATATATCTTTGGAAAACTTTGGAAGTCTACTTTCTAACCAAATTGACATCAAACTAATATTGATTAGGGGATTTTTATCCACCAATCACCATCTGACAAGTGGACCAACCAGGTTCCGCCACGTGTCCTTCATAAAGGCCAACAGGAGCTTGCCACGTGTCAATCACAGATACGTCCTCCATGGACCACTTAAGACACGCCACGTGTCCACCCATGCCAAATGGGACAACCGGCCATTAAGGCCCAATTCAGTCTAGAGGCCCGATCAGCCCTAGGTTTACCTTAAACCTAGAGAGCTGCACGCTTCCCAAGGCTATAAATACTCGATTAATCCTCATTAATCACACAACCGAATAATTAAGAGATCAAGCAGAGAAGAACAGACTTATTAACGACCGGCTAATCTCGCTAACAACGCAGATTACCAACACTAAGCACTCTCACCTAGAGAGATCTGATTACTTTAATTTCTGTATTGATTACTCCTTAATCAGGTACTAACTTGACCGTTGGAGGCGGAGCTCTCAGGAGTCTCCGTTATTTTGCAGGTACAGGCGTCCGGTTCCAGTCTCGGAATTGTAACTCTCCCGCAGGACATCAGAAAACCCCGAAACATTTGGCGCCGTCTGTGGGGAGAGTACTTCAGAGATGGCATCCAAGTCTGTACCGATTCCAGAAGAGAGGCGTCCCCTAGACGACCCTCAAGTTCAGTCGGACCATGATACCGAAAGTGAATTTGAAGTTGAAACTCATACAGCTCCAGACGGGACCCTAAGGGCCCGCCGTACCCGTCATACTGAAATAAGGGAACGGGAGTATCTTCAAACAGGAAGCGAGCCAGCAGGCGCATCGCTTGCTCGGCAACAGCCGACTGATGGGTCTGCTCCCATCACAAGGAACGAACTCATGACCTTCATGAGGGGCTTCAAGGGAGAGATCCAAGAGTTGATCAACAAAAAACCGCCTGCTTCAGTCAAAGAGCAGTCGGCCAAAAAACCTTCCACTTCACTGAAGAGGAAGCCAGTTCAAGGGCGAGAGGCGACTCCCCATCCTAAATCTAAGAAGCGGGAGCCGTCTGCTCTTGATTTCACAAAACTCCGTTATCCTACGGGAAATAGGAAACCGGTTCGTCATATTCAGGCGGACGGGTCAAAGCAAACGTTCACAGATGCTCGGCACCTGCTAGAGCAGAAGAAGAGTGACCGATTATCAGAGTCGGCTTCTACTTCAAATTTTCAGGACAGTTTGCGAAATGCCTCTATGAGGCCAACTCAGTCGTACCATGAGAGTCAGTCAGGCGGCACCTCCCGTCAGTCCGGCTTTCATAGTGCACAGGCGGTACCAAACTTGCCATTTGTACCGCAACAACAATATTTTATGCAGCCACCTCCATTTGGTGGACCTGCAGCAAAAAACGTCCAACCTATGGACTGGCAGCTACGGCTGCTTAGACTTGGTGAACAGCCGTCGGCCTTCTCCAAGGAAATTACTGAAGCCGCTCAGCCGGCCAAAGTAAAAAATGTTTTAGTAGGCGCCTATGATGGCACTACTAACCCGGAAGACCATCTGATGGCATTCACCAACCTGATGTACCTTCAAGGGTTGGATGATCCCACTTGGTGCAAGTGTTTCCCAGCGACTCTCAAGGGAATTGCACAGCAATGGTTCGGCAACCTGCCGACTGGTTGTGTAAACAGCTTCAGGACGCTTGCTTACTTATTTGCCTCCAACTTCGCAATGAACATCCCTGCGAAGAAAACGACCCTTGATTTGGGAACAATTCAGCAGGGTGAAAAGGAGGGGCTTCGTTCCTACATCAGGCGGTTCAACCTGATGAGAATACAGATTCAAGGGTTACCGGATGAGGTAGCTTATACTGACTTTTTTAGAGGTCTCAAAGACGGGTCTACCTTCAAATTTGATTTAGTTCGAAAAAGGGTGGCGACTCTTCAAGAGGCCTTGATTGAAGCAGAAGCCTATATACAGGCGACTGATCTGTGTACGATGAAACAGTCGGACGGGAAGAGGTTCGACAATAGAGAGGGACGACAGAAACAGTCGTCCAACAAAGATGAAAAAAGAAAAGGGGTCTGGGCGGCTGATTCCTCTAAACAGCCGGCCCAGAAAAAGAAAAAAGAATTCAAACCATACTCCCCAAAATATGTGTTTAACAAGGATAACCAGTTTATCCTAAAAGAAATAAAGGGACGGCTCTCAATTGAGAAGCCGCTCCCCATGAAGGGTTCTGCGAGCAACCGGAACCAAGACAAAATCTGTGCTTATCATGATGACATTGGTCATCACACCAATGACTGCATCAGTCTCATGCGGTACCTAGACCGCTTGGCTGATCAAGGTGATCTTGACACTTATGTCAAGAAATCTGCGGGAAACACTTCCTCAAAAAAGCAGTCGGCCAAAAAGAATCAGCAGGCCGACAGTTCTGATACAGATGATGCAGTCGTCTACACCATTGCAGGCGGCTTCTCAGGAGGCGGCCCCACTATTAGGGGCAACAAAGATAATATAAGGCGGTTAGATGTAAATTCCGTTCACCAAGAACGACCGTCCAAATATACATTTCCTGAGATTGTCATCACTGAAGAGGATCTAGGAGGAATAAGGGGGCCGCATGACGACCCTCTCGTTATTGAATGTAAAGTGGCCAACCAGAGAGTTGGTCGAATCCTCATAGATACCGGGAGCTCTTCAGATCTCATCAGCAGCAAATGTCTGTCAAAACTGAAATATCAGACGGACTGCATACATCCGGCCTCCCACCCTTTAATAGGGTTTGGAGGAGGAGTCGTCCACCCACTGGGACGAGTAGATCTACCCATCCGCCTGGGCGAAAAAGGGGAAGGACGACACATGGTAGTCCGGTTCCTAGTGGTAGAGGAACTCTCTGCCTACAACATGATTCTGGGTCGACCAACCCTGAATAATTCCAAGGCTGTTATAATCCCGTCACTTATGCTGCTTAAGTTTGAAAGGGACAATGGAACAGTCGGCTCCCTAAGGGGAGATCAGAGGATGGCCCGAGAGTGCTATCTCTCGGATGTCAAGCCCACTGTTATGGCCACTGGGTCAAGTGGAGAAAAAACAGACCTTGACAATGTCAAGGAAAGTGCGCCTGTTCAAGAAACAGGCGACAAAAAGAGAAAGGCACTCCAGACTGAGTCCGCAAGAAAAGCAAGAAAATAGCAATCATTGGCAGAGGACCGGCCGGATGAGTTCCGCCCTCAGCCGGCTGGTGAACATGCGGACCTGATCTTAGACGACTCACGTCCTGACCGAACAGTCAAAGTTGGGACGACTGCTCTGAGAAACCTTGGTGACGACTTTCACAACCTATTGAAAGAATACAAGGACATCTTTGCATTTGAAGTCCATGAAATTCCAGGCATTAGTCCTGATCTGGCGGTACATAAACTCGATGTGGATTCGAAAAAGAAGCCGGTACGGCAAAAGAAGCGGAACCAGGGCGAAGAAAGAAGTCAGGCGGCAGCCGCCGAAGTTAAAAAATTACTTGATGTAGGGTTCATTCGGCAATGTTACTTCCCGGACTGGGTTGCAAATGTGGTGCTTGTTAAAAAGCCGAATGGCACCTGGCGAATGTGTGTAGACTACACAGACTTAAACAAGGCGTGCCCCAAAGACAGTTACCCTCTGCCTAAAATTGATAACCTGGTCGACTCAACAGCCGGCCATGCCTTGATGAGTTTCATGGACGCCTATTCTGGTTTCCATCAAATTCCCTTATGGAAGAAAGATCAGGAGAAGACGGCCTTCGTCACTGATCAGGGGTTATACTGTTACACGGTCATGCCGTTTGGTCTTAAGAATGCCCCGGCTACCTTCCAACGAATGATAAACACTGTGTTCTTTGATCAGATTGGGAGAAACGTCGAGGCATATATTGATGATATGATTGTCAAGACTAAACTTCAGAAAGATCATCTGACGGACCTCCGAGAAACTTTCGCCACACTCAGGCGGCACCATGTCATGCTCAATCCCAAGAAATGTGTATTTGGAGTTGAGTCTGGGAAATTTCTCGGATTCCTTATCAATCAGAGAGGAATAGAAGCGAACCCTGAGAAGGTGCAGGCGGTCATTGACATGCAGTCGCCTCGTACCATCCGAGAGGTTCAGAAGTTAACAGGTTATCTGGCGGCCTTGGGAAGATTTCTAAGCCGATCAGGCGACAAATGCCTATACTTTTTCCAGGCAATTAAGAAAAAGGCAAGGTTTGAATGGGGGCCGGATGCTGAGGCCGCCTTCCAGAAATTAAAAGTTCACTTGCATTCCTTGCCGAGGCTGGTCAGCCCTTTGCCCAAAGAGGTTCTCTACATGTACCTTGCCGTCTCTGATCATGCGTTAAGCGCGGTGCTCCTTGCTGAAAGGGGCGGCTGTCAACTTCCGGTCTACTTTGTCAGTCACGTACTGAAAAATGCCGAGTTGAGGTATCCCCTAGTGGAGAAATTTGGTCTTGCACTCTTCATGGCTGTTAAAAAATTGAAGCCCTACTTTCTGGCACATGCAGTCGTCGTGTATACCGACCAACCGATCAAGCGGCCCCTTACCACCATGGAGTCCTCCGGACGAATGATCAAATGGGCCATAGAAATGCAGAGTCTCGAAGTTACTTTCGAGCCTAGAAAAGCAGTGAAGGGGCAAGCCTTTGCTGACTTTATTGTAGAGATGACCCGTCCTCCTGACTCTCAAGTTCCAGACCAAGTCTGGAAGGTATATGTGGACGGAAGCTCTACTTCAAACGGTTGTGGAGCAGGCGTCGTATGTCAGTCTCCAGAGGGCGACAGGTTCGAGTATGCTCTACGCTTCAGTTTTCAGGCTTCAAACAATGAGGCAGAATATGAAGCTTTACTAGCCGGGATCCGCATGTGCAAGGCGGCAGGGGCAAGAAAAATAGACGCCTGTTCTGATTCACAATTGATAGTGAGTCAGTACAATGGCAAATATGAAGCAACCCATCCGGCCATGATCAAGTATTTACAGGCGGTCCGACAAGCAGTCGGCTCCCTTGAGGATTTCCATCTGACCCAAGTGCCGAGATCAGAAAACAACCAGGCGGATGCACTGTCAAAATTAGCATCATCCGCCTCCTCTGATACTCCTCGAACTGTTTTTTGGGAAGTAATGGAGAAGAGAAGCATCGAGGAAAACCCTATTGGAGTCCTAGACAGAAGCTCAACCTGGATGGATTCAATCAGGGCATATCTGACAAACGGTACACTGCCGGATGATCCTCAACAGGCGGCATCACTGAAAAAACGAGCCACCTGTTTTGAAATGATACAGGGAGAACTTCACAAGAGGGGGCACCTTCAACCCTTCTTAAAGTGTGTTACTCCTGAAAAGGGACGAGAGATACTAGATGATCTTCACTCTGGTTTCTGCGCTTCCCATATAGGTGGTAGGATGCTTGCTCAAAGGACAAGGCGGCAGGGCTACTTTTGGCCTACTTTGGAAGCAGATGCAATGGAGATGGTGAAAAAATGTGACAAGTGCCAAAGGTTTGGCAAATTAATTCACCGTCCGGCTACTGACCTCACTACCATTCACAGCCCACTACCGTTTGCTAAGTGGGGCATGGACATTCTGGGTCCATATACGCCTGCTACAGGCGGCAGAAGGTACATACTTGTTGCCGTTGACTACTTCACTAAATGGGTAGAGGCGGAGGCTGTAAAGGGAATCAAGACGAAAGATGTAATTTCATTCATTTGGAAAAACGTCATCACTCGGTTCGGGGTTCCCATGTCTATGGTTTTTGATAATGGTCCCCAATTTGAGACGCCTGTTCTCAAAAGCTGGTTGGGAGACCAAGGAATTGCACATTACTTTGCATCTGTCGGCCGTCCACAAGCAAATGGCCAGGTAGAAGCCTTTAATAAAATCATCTCAGACGGTCTCAAGAAAAAGATTGAACGAGCAGGCGGCCTATGGGCAGATGAACTACCACATGTTCTTTGGGCCATTAGGACGACTGAAAAAGGGGCGACTGGAGAAACTCCCTTCCTCCTAACTTATGGTGCAGAAGCTGTTCTTCCAATAGAACACTACGAGCCGACTCTTCGAGTAATGCTATATGACGAAGAGGCAAACTGGGAAGCTATGCGCCTGGCATTAGACTCACTTCCTGAAAAGAGGGGCAATGCTGTTTTGCGCCATGAGATCTATCGCCTAAGAATGACTAGATCATACAACAAGAAAGTACACAGGCGTCCACTCAAAGTAGGGGACTTTGTACTTAGAAAAATGAAAGCAGTTGGTAGGGCCAATGAGTCTGGAAAACTAACTCCCACCTGGGAAGGACCCTACCGAATCTATGCGGAAGTCAGGGACGGTACCTACCGTCTGGAAACACCAGACGGACAACCGTTGCCTCGAACCTGGAACGTAGATAACCTTAAAAAATATTTTTTCTGAATGATGTAAAGTAAAGAGCTACTTAACAAAGTTTGCACTTACTATTCAATATTGTATTACGAGGGGCATGCCGTCTGTACCTTTACAGTCGGCTACTCTCCATTGAGTTTCACTCTTTATCTTTAGAGGGGCATGCCGTCTGTTCCTTTACAGTCGGCTACTCTCTATCGAGTATTTTACTCACAATACTTAGCTAAAAAGATTAGGGCCTGGCCGATCCTGTAACTAACAGGCGGCTACCCTTCTTTTACTTAGCACCTACGTTCACCAAGAACTTACCAAGGCCACCGGCCGAATGATCAGACCAGGCGCCAAGCCACCTGATCAAAACTACAAAACTAATTCGACCTGTCCCAACATCATAGCAGGCGTCCGACGGCATCCCTCCGGATGAAATTCGTCGCAGAGAGCAGCTCCCTTTTGGGTGGAACATTGTTCTATAAACTAATTACACGGCACCTATACGACTGTCCCCAAGGGCAACCGCGTAGCCGTTTTTGAGACAAAGATAACTCTATCACTAACCAAACCAATGGTAGCAGTTGACATCTGAGTCAGATAACCGCCTGTATTACTTGGGATAAATGCGGGGGGTACCTATTGAGTTAATAGCCAACAAACATTGGCGAATCAAGGGGTCTAGCCGGCCTACGCCGCCTGGTACCTCTACTTCTCAAACAAAAGTGATGGCGACTGAGTAACTCCAAAGTTAACTCATAGTCACTCCTTCAAATTTGGTATGGAATCTAAAAAGTTTGAGTCGTCCGCTTATTTTAAACAAACAAGGGCACTCGAACCCCTACTCCTACTGGATAACCTATTGAGTTAATAGCCAACAAACATTAGTGAATCAAGGGGTCTAGCCGGCCTACGCCGCCTGATACCTCTACTACTCAATCAAGATTGTGACAAAGACTAAGTAACTCCTATGTTAACTTAATAGTCACTCAAACTTAGTATGGAGCCTAAAAGGTATGAGTCGTCCACTTGTTTTTAATAAACAAAGGCTCTCAACCAATACTCTTGCTAGGTTAACAAATAACGAGTTAAAAGCCAACATTGGCAATAAAGGGAAACAACCGGTACCCGCCGCTTGTTTTCCTACTTAAATTCCTTGGCTACTAGGTAATTCTATTTACTTGGTCAAATTGAATAAAGAGTTCGAATACCGAGTGATTAAATGGCCGACTGATCATCTATCCTGGAAACAGACAACCAGTCGTCCAGGGGCATAGGCGGCATACTTTCTATTTGTACCTGTCTTAACGATCGGCCATACACAACAGTCGGTCAAGTGAGCAAATTTCAAATACTTAGACAAATTTGAACAAAAACAAAAAATTGGATTAAAATGAGCCGGCCATAAAAGACCAGCAGAATATTCAAAACCCCGGCCCCCTGGCCGGGTAATTACAAAGCAAACGGCACGCAGGCCGTGAAAAGAAAAATAATACTTAAAGCTTAAGAAGGGGGCAGTTCAGTATCAGCAGCAGCCGCCTGGTCAGCACTCTTCTTGCTGGACTCGGCCTTAGCTGCATCATCTTTTGATGCCTTACCCCCAAGTGGCACAAGCGCCACAACCGGCTCTTCCTCCTCCAACGCAACGTCCAACGCCTCTTCTTCAGCAGCCGCCAGGATCTGTTGATTATATATTTCCGAACACTGGCGGTACGTTCTTTCCCATGAGGCAAAGTCGGCACTGGGGAACAGTCGTTCCCAGGTCATGCGTTGGATTTGGGCGGAGTCTTCCACCATCTCCCGGACGAGCTCTTGTTTCTCTTGCTCGGCCTTGTCCGAGAGCTCTTGGGTAAGACTCTTCTCCTGGTTCACCAGGCGTTCTTTTACGTTAGCCAAAGATTTCTCCATGGCTTCGTAAGAATGCATTTTCTGGCGAAGGGGTTTCAGCTCGGCTTTAAGTTTGGTGACGGTCCCCTCCAGCTCGTCAACCTTCTTTTGGGCCGCCTCTAGCTGAGCCCGAACAGCGGCGGTCGCCTGCGCCTGATAATAAAGAAGATCAATGGTCAGTACTTCATTTTGGGCAATTTGAAACATTGCCTTATCACAGCTGGAGGCGGCCATAGCCTTTGCGGCCTTTACCTCTTTGTTTTTCCGATCAATCGGCTTGCGAAGGCTGTTGACTCGGAGCAGGGCCTAAGTACAAAGAAAAACAGGCGTCAGTTTCCAATCAAAAGAGTTAACAGGCGTCCTGGAACTCAAAAGCTCAAAAAGGTGCTAAGTATACCTCAGCTAGGATCCCTGAAATTCCATCGAGGTCAAGGGTGCCGGCACCCTTGACCGCCTCCCTGTCAGATGGAGGAACTACTTTAACCATTGACTTGGCTACCTCAACCAAGTCAAGTCCCTGGGGGCCGGCTGCATTAAGCGAAAAAAAAAAAAAAAAAAAAAAACAAGTTAGATCTAATCAAGAAGGAAGCAAGGGTGAGTTTTTTACAAGTGAGGGTCCATACATCTAGGCGGCCCCGCCTGGGTTTTTGAAGAAGTGGCCGGCTGCTTCTCAGCCGCCACTGTTTTCCTGGAAGACCCAGGAGAGCTTGCAACAGTCGTCCTCCGGGCCTTGGGGTCCGGCTGTTGCGAGGAAGAAGCCCTTGGAGTGCCAGACTGAAAACAAAAAGAGTTAGTATATGCATATTACAACTAAAAGGAGAAGAGTTTTCAAAGCTTACCAAGGGTGCCTCCTTGCTGGGGGAGTCGGCGTACGACTGCTTCATTAGCGAAACCCGCAGCATGGCCGCCGCAGTCTTAGATGCTGTTATTTTACTCATGGCGTCGGCTGAAAGAAATAAACAGCAAAGTTAGTAAAAATCCCAAGTAAACAAGGCGTGAAAAAACAGAGTATTCGTCAGGCCGGCTACCTCTAGAGCACCGACTGCCGATGCCACAGGCGGCCAAGAAGTACTCGTCATAGAGCCACTTGAAGCTCGGGACGCAATTTAGGGGTACTTGCTCTCGTACCCCTGAAGTAGAGTTCACCCTAGTCTCTACTTTGAAGAGTCCTTTGTCTAGGATCTCTTTTTTAGCCTTTGGGGGAACAGGCGGCATGCTGCGGCCGCCTGCGAGAAGAGGCGGATCCCTGTTCCACTTGTTAAAACGTTTGTTCAGCTCCGTGTCTGAACTCTCGATTATAAGGAAGGTGTTCCGCCAATCCTTCCATTTGTTTGCCTTACCTCTCGTCATGAGGTAACCCCTATGGCTTGTTAATTGATACCAGCCGGTACCTCCCGACTTAGGGGTTCGGCTGAGATAGTTCATGTGGGCGAAAGCCTCAAAACTTGGCTCCACCCTGTTCAGTTCGCACCCGGCCACATAGCCGAGTACGTTTACCCAAGAGTTGGGGGCTAACTGCCATAACCCCAGATCATACCCATCTAAAATCCGCTGAACAGCCGGATGTAATGGGAAGCGCAGTCCAGCTTTGATGGCCGCCACATAGCAGCCAAAGCAGCCGTCACCATAGCTGGTACCAGCCGGCCAGACGACAGTATCTTCTGGATCCGGCACAAACAGTAAATACTCCGGGCTCATTTTGTGGTTAGCAATAAAGCTCGCCACGTTGTCTCGCATTGTTGCGATCCGGCCCCGGGGTACCCTGCAGTAGTAGGGGCGTTTTCCTCTCTGTAAGAGGCGGACGGCTCTGCCCAATTATCCCCCTTCTCCACTGCATGAGAACTTCTCGCCTCTTGTAGGCGGCTATGTTTTTCTTCTGAGCCAGAAGAACTATGGTCAGAAGAGCTGGATTCGGACTCGTCCCCTGACGAGTCCGAAGAGGACGACTCCTCCCCTCTCCTAGAGGGGCCCGCCTCCTCTCCCTTAGAAGGAGCAGAAGGAAAATTAGACATGTCCACGGTAAGATGAGAAGGGAACACCTTGGTCCCTCTCTCAGAACTGTCAGCTTGACAGTCGCCTCGTTCTACATCTGGCGCCTGGTCAGATGTTTCGCTAAGGAGCACCCTTTGGGAGGAGCCGTCTGAGTTTGATATCATAGCAGTCTTTTTTGTTCTGGCCATCACGTTCTGCATAGACACAGATTCAGTCGGACTTTCTATAAAGGGCAAAGATGGGTCCAGAAAAGGGCAGGCGGCACTCCTAGTCCTAGATTCAGCCGTCCCCGGTGACCGGCTGATCACTAACTTAGGGCGTGTCGTGTGCTTCCATGGTGCCATTTCAAAAAATAAAAAGAAAATTAAGAGTAAGAGAACTGAGTTACCTGAATGAGTGACGGTTGATGAAGTCCTGAAAGTTCGGGTCAGTCGGCTTGTCAGAACAGGCGGTAGGCAGAAAAAGTCCGAAATGTCAGAGCAAGTTCAGGGGTCCGAATGTTCTCGCAAAAGTTCTCAAATGTGAAAATGACCGAAGTCAGCACTTCCTTTTATAGGCAAAATGAGAAGGCGAAGGGTCGCTTCCGAATTCAAATTTGGGCGGGAAAATCTCTCGGCCGTCTGCAAGGTGACACCTGTAACGGGCCGTCGCCTGTCACCGTGCGACACCTGTCACAGGCGACACGTGACCAGTCGCGTGCCACCTGTGAGGGGCAAATGATTAGGGGATTTTTATCCACCAATCACCATCTGACAAGTGGACCAACCAGGTTCCGCCACGTGTCCTTCATAAAGGCCAACAGGAGCTTGCCACGTGTCAATCACAGATACGTCCTCCATGGACCACTTAAGACACGCCACGTGTCCACCCATGCCAAATGGGACAACCGGCCATTAAGGCCCAATTCAGTCTAGAGGCCCGATCAGCCCTAGGTTTACCTTAAACCTAGAGAGCTGCACGCTTCCCAAGGCTATAAATACTCGATTAATCCTCATTAATCACACAACCGAATAATTAAGAGATCAAGCAGAGAAGAACAGACTTATTAACGACCGGCTAATCTCGCTAACAACGCAGATTACCAACACTAAGCACTCTCACCTAGAGAGATCTGATTACTTTAATTTCTGTATTGATTACTCCTTAATCAGGTACTAACTTGACCGTTGGAGGCGGAGCTCTCAGGAGTCTCCGTTATTTTGCAGGTACAGGCGTCCGGTTCCAGTCTCGGAATTGTAACTCTCCCGCAGGACATCAGAAAACCCCGAAACAAATATCTTTTGTATAATTTAAGATATGATATAAATATTAGAACAATGTCAGTTTGGGATAGGGTTTGGTATTTCGTTCATATCCTTTTCGTTATAGCTCGGAATTGGGATCATGAAATATCATTGGTGATATAATTTGTAGGGATATCTAATAATCTAATAATTGGATAAAAATTATGTGGCACAAAAAATCATATTTGAACGTCTTTAAATTCGAATAGAACAAGGATTATCAAAAAAGTGATGTTTTATTCAATCTCAAACTTTTGATCTTTATCTTTTCAAAAAGGATAAATACAAACCTTCTATAGGGTGTGTAGAATCTCCTAAGGAATCCTAATTTTTTTAGGATAGGGAATAAGGTATTTGGACCCTCAAATGAATATGGGTTGTAGGTAAGGTGGACCTATGCTCGATTTGGGTTTTGTTTAGTATTTTTGCCATAACTTATTCGTTTTAAGTTGGATTTAAGGTTATAATATATCGCTGGAAAGAACTTTTCAAGCCGCATCCAACTAAAGAATAATAAGACCAGGATTATGGACCAAAATAATCTGGTTTGGACATTTTTATGAGTTAGACACGAAATGAACTTCAAGTGACTCTTCAACTCTTTACCGAACTCGATAATCAAAGACGTGATAGGTACTCATCACTGGGTTTGGTTTTTGGGGAGATACAATCAGATGTCTACACCTACTATTAATATGGGGACATTCCCAGTCTTGCATTGTTAGATTCCCTTACTAAATGGCCCTAGCTGTTTGAGTGTTTCCTTTATAATCCTCTTAAACAGCAAACGTTTGACAACATCAGAACGATCTAGTGCTCAAACAAGAGAACTTATAATACTCATGGTTAAGGAAAGAGGTTATGATAGCCATAATGAGTAATATACTTATGACGATTGTTAAATCTCTTAAAGTATTCTCATAAGTCGATCTGGTATAGTTCCAAACTAATACTTGTGCAAATGATTTATGGCATTCTTGTCCTTGAAGCACAAGAAACGGTGCTATAAATCATACTACACACTTATAATCTCGCGCGTTCATTACTCATCTATTTTTCAAATGTCCTTGATTAGGGACGCTTTCGATATGATATTAAATGTTCACTTAATAGGTGTTTCTTTTTTGATACCCTATTTTGAATATTCTCTTATCTAATGGACTCATTATTTAATTCTAAACCACAATTAAATAAAAATGGAATAATAATTTGCGAAAAATTAAAACTACTCCATATATGAATAGTTAACTTAGTGTTTTACATTAAGATATCCAAAACTTTATTAAAACACATAAACAGGGAAATTAAAGCCAATCTCCAACATGCCTAATTCCCATTGCCGTAGTATGATTGTTGTGTTTCACTTGAGGTAAAGGTTTAGCTAGGGGATCGACTGCATTGTCGTCCGTTCCAATCTTGCAAATTCTAATTGCACCTTTGGTCTTCCATTCCTTTAACATGTGAAATTGCCACATCACATGTTTGGCTTTCTAATGTTCCCTTGCCTGAGCAATAGCACCACTATTATCACAATAGAGGTCGATTGGTCCCTTTATCAATGGCACAACATGAAAGGAATAGTGTCCTTCGAACAAGTGTACGTATTATTCCCATAGAGGGTGCAGAATCAATTATGAAGTTAATTATTCAGTATAGTTGAGTGCTGGGAAAGTCGGGCTAGAGGCCATCTCCGATTAGTTAGATTAATTATATTAATCTCACAAATTTCCTTTGACAGAACCCAACATGTCACACCCAAGCGTGCAACCAAACTAAGGCAAAGAATTAAGTCGAAGGCCTTTGTTTCAGGGTTTTCAGTGTCCCTTGGGAGAGTTACGTCACCAAGACTAGATTCCGGTCGTCCGGACCTGCAAAACCGTGGAAGCTCTGGTTGGTCAGAGTTCCGCCTCCAACGATCAAGTTAGTAAAGATTTAGAGTATAAACAGTGCGGAAAAGTAAATATCTTCTCGGATCCCGAGATCAGGTGTTTTCTCTGATGTGAGAGAATTGATTGTGTTATAATCATTTAATGTTCACCCAAAATGGGGGAATCTCCCATTTATAGGGTCCTTAGGATTTGTGCCCCTATCCTAGGTTACAATTGGGCCTAGGGAATAATAGGCTGCGCCGTTTTAGGGCGGTCTAGGGAATTGGGCCTTGATGGCCGCCAATTCCATATGGGGTATCTTCCTGCCACGTGTCTAGCCCTGGTAGGTCCACTTTGGGCTCTCCCTAGGGTGACACGTGTCACGCTTAGTTAGTCTACGAGGCAAGGTAAAAATACCCAAATCATTTGCCCCTCACATGGGTGACGTGGCGTGCCACGTGGCGCCTTTAACAAGTGTCACTTGTACATTCGTGAAGAGTTTTTTTTTTTTCACCTTCCGGGGTAAAATTAGGCTTGACTCCCAAATTTTCACCCCTCTATTAATAGTTTTTACCCCCCTCTCATTTTCGCACGTTTACGAGAAAGTCTTCGAGAGAGAATCGTTGACTTTTAGAGAATTTCTCTTTTACTGAGAAAAGCACTTGCCGCCTACAACTTGTATCTTTGTTTCTACAGCCGACCAAGTTCTTTCAAGCGTCCTCAGTACCTTCAAATCTAAGGTAAACACCTACTTTTCTCTCTTTTTATTTTAATTTTGCTTCTTTTCTTTTAAAAATGGTTTCCCAAACGCAGACGACATGGCCTAGGTTAGTGATCAGCTGGTCACTAGGGACGGCTGAATCTATAACTAGGAGTGCCGAATTCCCCTACTTCAACTCCCTTTGAAAACATCCCCGAATCCGACCGTCTCTATGTCTGTGCAGGGCATCATGGCCAGAACGAAACAAACATACATGCAACGAAATTCTAACGGCTCCTTTAGGGCGCCTGTTAGTGAAATTTCCTATCTGGCGCCTGGTACACCAAGTACCCCCAATGATTCGATTTTGCAAGAATCAGGGGAGGAAATAGGGAGTGATTTCTTTGGCTCTATTCATCAGGCCTTTCATTTGGACGACAGGTCCGACAGTTCTGACGGCGAATCAAAGATGTCTACTTCTGGCAGATTCTCTGTGGACTTTGATGAAAAGCGCTCTTGGCTGGAGACAGCGAGAGATTCCCTCTCCGCAGAGATGGGCGAGGGATAGGCTAAGCCTTTTGCCCATCGCCGAGCATAGTATGCTGCCTAATACCACCACGTTTCCAAAGGCAAGCGGAAGGCTATGGCTGAAAAAGTACGGAAATTCAAAGCTAACCATGTCATGGGACATGGGTTCAATTTTAAGCGTCCCGGATGCTAAGGACATCGTAGTTTGGCTAGAACGTTGAAGCTACAGGGACAAACGTTTAGACTGCTATGAGGCAGCCATTCAAGCTGGTTATAGATTCCCTCTCCTTCCGGCTGTGGAGAGAACTTTAGATTGATACCAGCTGGGTGTCTGGCAACTTGCCCCCGACTCTTGGGTGAATATCCTGGGGTATGTTTCCACTTGTGAGATGCTAGAGGTTGAGCCGAGCTTTGAGACCTTTTCTTAAATGCACTATCTCTGTCGGACCCCGAAGGCAAGCGGGTCCGAATGGTACACCCTTTTCAAGCCATAAGGGTTACATGATGGTTGTCGGGAAGGAGTCCAAGTGGAAGGACTAGAGGAGCAAGTTTTACATTATCACCTTCCCCAACAAGGATGAAGAGCAAAAAAATATAGCCGGTGGAACCAGAATCCCCCTCTACTCTCAGGCGGAGCTAAACTGTCGTCTATCCTTAAGAAGGCCAGGGACCAGATCTTGGACAATGGTCTCTTCAAAGTGATCGTTCAGTTAAATTAGGAGACTGGAGATAAAGAGGTCATTCCCCACAGCTACATTCCCTGCCATGAATGGCTAGCTGATGGGAACTCCTTGGCCGCCTGCGGCCTAAGCGTTGAGAGGCCGAGAGGTAGACGACCAAATGTACTTTAACTTTTTCAATAAGACTTGATTGTTGCTTGTTTATCTTACTAAAAACATACAACTTTTTCCCATGTAGACAAAGCCATGGAAAAGCCTACAGCCTCTAAAACCGCCTGCCCACTCCGCCGCCTACTACCGCGCTATTTTAGGCAAGCGAAAGAACGAGGATCTAGAGGCAGCCAAAATGCCCAAGGTGAGCCATATTCTTTAGTTGGATAGGTTAGATTTCTTTTTCCCACCTACTATTTACTCCCTCTGGTTTATGTGTAGGGTGACTCAACCAAACCTTCTCCCTCTTCTCAGCCGGACCCGAAGCTTCAAAAGCAGTCGGGTGGTGATATGAAGACTCATGGCAAGGCCAGGAAACATGTGGCCCACAAGCGTGGCAAGACCAAGAGGCGGCCGGTAGGAACAAGGCCCCTAAGGAGAGGGCGGCTGCTGGTGGAAGTAAGCTCCCTAGAGAGAGATGAGGCAGACGCGAGAGGTATTATAGGTTTTAATCCCTTGCCCTACCCTTGTAGGGTCAAGTTCAATCAACAATCACCAAGCACTTCTGAAGACACCCGGTCTTATGGACGGATTTACGTCAACTGCATACAAAGTGTTGAATGTGCAGATGTCCCCCTAAGGCCGGATATTAAGCATCTAGCAAAGACCATGAGAGGGTCATCTCCCCGAGGACAAGGAGTCTATTAGAGGAGTAAGCTCCCTCAACTTTGATGCCATCCTTGCCCTCCGTGTTGAGGTGCAATAACTTGTCATTTTTCTTATTTTTGGAATACTTCGAACGGCTTGATATTAATGGTTTGCCCTTTTGTCGGATGCAGGCTATGCTGCGGGTGAACGGCCTTAAGAAGCCGTTCATCGAGAAGACCAAAGAGGTAAAATCCGCGAATGCTCGGGCCACCTCTTCTCTAGGTACGGCTGTGTTTGAGATATCTCAAAATGAAATACTGACCACTAATATATTGTATTCTCAAGCGACGATCAATCTACAGGTTAAGTCGATCTCGATGCAGCGAAGAGGCAGATATTTAAGTTGGAGAAAAAGGTTAAAAACCTCAAGGCCAAGCTTGAGCCCCTCCAAAAGGCGGACAATGAGGTAAACAAACTCTGCATCTGGGCGGAGAACCTCAAGAAGAGGTCGCAAAAGAAGTATACTTCAAGAGACAAGGAGGAGGAGAAGGCCCTGGTGAAGCAGATGATGGAGGACTGCGAGGCCATCACGCAGATGACTTGGGAGTCTCTCTTCCTCGGTACGGACTATGACGGGTTGAAGAATTAATTTAAAGTGGCTGCCCTTGAGTTCAATGATAGGCTTTTGATAAAAACCCAAGAGGTGGAGGAGGAGGAGGAATCGTCCAACTCTACTAGGGGGGTCAGCCGGGGGTTCTGATCAGGAGGAGGAGCAGGAGGATGAAAATGACCGGCAGCCGACTATGAGAAAGAGGATGCGGTTGTCAATATTTAGGAGCTCCCTCCTGATAATTAAGCTTGTTGTTTGTTTATGCGGCCAGTGGCCATTTATTATCTTTTCCAGCTTGTGTGTCGTGTATCTCTGTATCTTTTACCGACCAAGGGGTCGGGTAACTTGACAATTTCTGCCAGTTTCACTCGTTAACTCATTTTTAGTCGACCATGGGGTCGGCTAAGTTAATTAATGAATCATCCGGTCATGAGTCCGGTTTTGTCATATTGCACTTGCTTTAAAAAGTTTAGCCTTTTAATTTTTTATATGCATAGATTTTAGCTAAGTATTTAACTTTGCTTTTTTTCGATGTAATTTTTTACTATACCAACTATTTTTTCTCTTGGACGGTTGAGCACTTGGTTCGAAAGGTGAATTGATTAACTTGGAAATTTTTGATATGCTAGAGAGTATGATTGGTTTCCAAGTCAATCAATCACTATGATGTTTGCCCCAAACCAAGCGGATAGTCGGCCATCGAGTACGTGGATAAGCATTTAATATTATCTGGCCATTGGCCTCATCAGATCGTTCTAAAATGAAAAATTCTTAGCTTCTAAGTTTTTGGACTTAGATTATATTTATTATTTGAAATTTGGCTGCTTGTGTTACCCTTGTGCTGTAGCAAGCGTTTAATGGTGTACGTACTGAAATAAGGTTATATCTACATCAAATAGTAGTCTGTTACGGTTTGTTATAAAACAGGAAGTAATTTTCAGCTTTTAGGTCTCTTGTTAGATAGTTTAGTTAAAACAGCTACGAGCTTATCTTAATCTAGATAATTGGTAAGGCCGTTTGTTTTTAAGTTTATAGAGCAATGTACCACCCAAATGGGAGATGCTCTCTTCGACGAAGTCACCCAAATGGATTTCGCCGGATGTCATACTCATGTTGGAGTAGATGGTTGGAATTGATTTATCCGCCTGCACATAACACAGCCGGTGTTCCCATTGGGAGACATATCTATTATAGAAAAAATTAGCAAAATGGAAACTAAAAGCAACTTCTCATTGACAAGCTTTTTATTTACAAAAATTTACAAGTTTCAGAAGTAGTACTTTTTTAAGTTACCTATATTCCAAAATCTGGCAAGCTTCCTACCGTCTGGAGTTTCCAGCCGGTAGGTGCCGCCTCTTACTTCTTCATAGATCCGGTATGGACCTTCCAAATTGGGCGTCAACTCCCAATGAGGCGTTGACTTGCCTTATCTTTCGTAGCACAAAGTTCCCAACTTTCAAGGGTCGCTTGTATACTCTTCAGTTGTAGAATCTTGTCATTCTCAGACGGTAAATCTCATGACGTAAGGCGCCGTTGCCCCTGTGCTATGGTAGTAAGTCCAATGTTAGCCGCATGGCCTCCTAGTTTTCCTCTTCATCATATAGCATGGGAAAGACGGCTTCAGCAACGTACACCATGAGCAATGGGTTCTCACCGGTTGCCCCTTTTTTTGTTGTTCTGATGGCGCATGAGACATGAGTTAACTCTTCTACCAATAAGCTTCCAGCTCTTTCAATTTTCTTTTTTATGCCGTTTGAGATTAGCTTGTTAAAAGCTTCAACTTGGTCGTTTGCTTGGGATCCCTTGATCTCCCAGTCATTTCTTGAGGGTAGGCATCTCAAATTGAGGGCCATTAACAAATACCATAGACATAGGTACCCTAAACCGGGTGATGATGTTCTTCCGGGTGAAGGAGATGACATCCTTTGTCTTAATGTTCTTAACTGCCTCTACTTCTACCCATTTGGTGAAGTAGTCAACGGTAACTAGAATATACCGCCGTCCGCCCAGTGCAGGAGTATATGGGCCCAAGATATCCATGCCCCATTTGGCGAATGGTATTGGACTATGAATGGTCGTTAGATTAGTGGGTGGATGGTGAATTAACTTGCCAAACCTTTGACACTTATCACACTTCCTCACCATTTCCATGTTGTCTTCCTCAAGAGTAGGCCAAAAGTAGCCTTGTCGCCTGGCCCTAACCGCTAGTGCCTTGTCGCCTATGTGAGAGGCGTAGTAGCCCGAATGTAATTCCTCCAGAATTTCTTGCTCCATTTCAGGGGTGACACACTTTAACAGAGGCTTGAGAAAGCCCTTCTTGAAGAGTTCTCCAATTTAAATATCAAAGTTGGCCGAACATTCTTTCATTATGGCCATTTCGTGATATGTATTCAGTAGGGTGTTGTCTAGCAGATAGGCCCGGAAGCCATCCATCCAAGTTGAGCTTCGGTCTATTACTCAAATGGAATCTTCTTCGATACTTCGTTTTTCCATTACTTCCTAGAATATTAACCAAGGCGTATCACAGGAGGCGGATGATGCTAATTTTGACAAAGCATACGCCTGATTGTTCTCAAACCTAGGCACTTGGCTTAAGTTAAATTCATCAAGTGTCCCAACTTCAGTTTTGACCGCCTGCAAATATCTGATCATAACCGGATGGGTGGCCTCATAGTCACCATGGTATTGGCTAACGACAAGTTGTGAATCACACCAGGCATCAATCTTTCTTGCTCCTCCAGGCTAGCAAGGCTTCATATTCTGCCTCATTATTTGAGGCCTGGAACTTAAACGATAGAGCATATTCGTACTTGTCCCCCTTAAGAGACTGACATATAAATCCAGCACCACAGCCATTCATAGTTCACGTCTACATACGCTTTCCAAACCTGGTCAAGAATCTACGGCTCAGCCGGCCTTGTCATTTCGACAATGAAAATGGAAAATTCGTGTCCCTTTACTACCTTACTTGGTTCAAAAGAGATTTCAAGACTTTGCCTTTCAATAGCCCATTTGAGCATTTGGCCGGATGACTTCAAAGTTGTCATTGGCCGCTTGAGAGGTTGAACTATGTAGACCACAACCGGATGTGCCAAGAAGTATGGTTTCAAATTCTTGACTGCCAAGAAAAGAGCAAGGTAAAAATTTTCAACTGCTAGGTACCATAGTATAGCATTTCGAAGAACATGGCTAATGAAATAGATCGAAAGCTGGATGCCGCCTCTTTCAGCAAGGAGAACGGCATCGAGGGCATAATTTGAGAAGGCTAAATACATGTAAAGCATTTCTTTTGGCAAAGGGCTAACGAGCCTTAGCAAAGAGTGTAAGTGTTATTTTAATTTTTAAAAGGCCGCCTCAGCATCATCTCCCCATTGAAACATAGTGTTATTTTTTATTGCTTGGAAAAAATAGAGGCACTTGTCACCTGACCAGCTGAGGAATCTGCCCAATGCCACTAGACAACTTTTAAACTTCTTAACCTCTTTGACAGTGCGGGATGATTTCATGTCAATAACCGCCTGTATCTTCTCTAGATTGGCCTCTATCCCCTTTAATTAATCAAAGATCCGAGAAACTTCCCATACTCAACACCAAAAACACACATCTTGGGATTGATCATGACCTTGTGCCTCCTAATGTGGCGAACTTTTCTCGGAGGTCAAGAAAAGGATCCGCCTATTGCTTGGATTTGACTATCATGTCATCAATGTACGCGTCTACATTCGGACCAATTTGATTAATGAAGACTGTATTAATCAATCGTTGGAGAGTAGTAGGCCATTTTCAAACCTAACTGCATCACAGTATAACAGAATAGCCCCTAATCGGTGACGAATGTCGTCTTCTCTTGATCTTTCTTCCACAAGGGTATTTGATGAAAGCCAGAATAGGCGTCTATAAATCCCATGAAAGCATGTACAGCTGTAGAGTCGACCAGACTATCGATCTTTAGAAGTGGGTAATAGTCCTTTGGACATGCCTTTCTCAAATCAGTGTAATCAACACATATGCGTTAGGTACCATTCAACTTCTTTACAAGAACAAAAATCGCCACCTAATCTAGGAAGTGACATTGCAGAATGAACCCGGCGTCTAAAAACATTTTCAGTTCGGCAGCTGCCACCTGACTTCTCTCCTCGTCGTGATTTCTTTTCATTTGCCTCAAAGGCTTCTGTTTTAGATCCACAGCGAGCTTGTGGATAGCAAGATCCGGGTTGATGCTTGGCATCTCTTCCACTTCAAAGGGAAAAATGTCCTTGAATTCTCTTAGCAAGTTGTGCAAGTCTACACTAAGCTTTGCAAAGGCAACCGTCCCGACCTTAATAGTTCGCTCCGGACGAAAGTAGCAATATCCATGTGCTCACTACCCGGCTGGGGACGATGGTCATCTGACCGTTCCTCGGTTAGTAATTGCTATTTCTTTTCTTTTTACCAGCCACCAGCTGGTCGACCTTTCTTTTGTTGCCGGCTGCTGGTGGAGTAGGCTATTCCTCCTTGACATCATCAAGGTTTATTGGCTCCTCGCCCTGGCCGACCGCAGCCACTATGGGCTTAACATCTGAGAGGTAGCACTCTTTAGCCGTCTTCTGATCCTTATTCAAGAAGCCAACAAGTCTGTCGTCCCTTTCGAACTTTAGTAGCATGAGGGATGGGATAATGACGACCTTGGATTCGTTTAGAGTTGGACGTACAAGAATGAGATTATAGGCGGTCAGTTCCCCACGACCAAGAACTTTACAACCATGTGGCGTCCCTTTCCTTTCTCTCCCAGCCGGACAGGTAAGCCAATCCGTCCGACTGGGTGCACAACCCCACCCCCAAAACCAACCAAGGGGTGAGTAACCTTGTGTATGCTACTGGGTTTGTACTTCAGCTTGGACAAGAACTTGTAGCTAATGATGTCAGATGAGCTACCAATATCTATGAAGATCCGGCCAACCAGTTGGTTGGCAACCTTGCATTCGATTACAACAGGGTCATCATGCGGCTGGTGGATTTTGCTTCGGTACTTCTCAGAAATGATAACTTCAGGGAATGCGCTAGCAGATGCCTGACCTTCACCAACTGAGTTAACATCCATCTTTCATAGATGGTCCTTAGTGCCTGCTATGGTGTAGATCGGCTCTTTGTCAATGTCTGAACTACTAGTAGGCTGGGCATTCTTTTAGGACAGCTACCTCGGGTCCATCTTCAGAGTCACCATGCACTTGAGGATGTAGGATTTCAATACCCCCTTATCAGCGAATCGGTCCAATAGCCACTTAAAACCATAGCAGTCATTGGTTTCATGGCCAATATCCTCATGGAAGTGGTAGTACTTGTTTTTGTTCTGAGTTTTCGTTGAACCATTTATTGCAGCGGGCTTCTCTATGGTCACCCGGTCTTTTATCTCCATGAGGATGGAGTAGCAGTCTTTGTTAAACTCGTACCTTAGAACGTACGGTTTAAACTCTTTGATTTTTTTCTAGGCTGGCTGATCAGAATTCTTAACCGCCAAGATTTCTTTCTCTTTTTTGTTTCTTCAACCTTTTAAAACGGCTATACTTGCAGACTCCCTTTTTGTTTTGTCAGACTTCTTAGAAGCCGACTACTTGTTGGTATAGCAGATATTAGTCGCCTGTATATAGGTGTCTGCCTCCATCAGCGCTTCTTGAGGAGTAGTAACCCTTTTCTTAACGAGGTCGAACTTAAAAGTTGACTCGTACTTTAGACCCTTAAGCAACATCGTCAGACATTTCTTGAATCAGGATTCTTACAAGATTGAACCGCCAAATGTATGATTAGAGCCCCTCTCTGTCTCCCTGTTGTACCACTACCTAGTCGACACTTGTCTTTTTAGCGGGTATATTCGTAGAGAAGTTAGAAGCGAACAAGAACGCAAGCGTCTTGAAATTATTGATGCACCCAGCCGGCAGACTGTCGACCCATTGTTGGGCAATGCCTTTTAATGTAGCTAGGAAGCACCAACACTGGGTGGCATCATCCTACCCCTCTAAGTACATGAGGTTGGTGTAAGCCATAAGGTGGTCATCAAGGTTGGTGGTACCATCATAGGTCCCTACCAAGACATTTTTAACCTTGGTCGGCTGTGCCGCTTCGTTTATCTCCTTGGAGAACACAGAAGGTTGTTCCCCAAGTTTTAGCAGACGAAGCTTCCAGTCCAAAGGCTAGACGTTATATGCCGCCTAACCCCTAAAGAGAGTCGGCTGCATGTAAGGCTGGGCATATGGCCTGTATGGCTGATGGGGCGCATATCGACCCAAACCAATCACATGAGGGTATGTGATGACAGTCGGGATGCCTGACTAGCTCTCATGCACAAATGACCTTCCTCTTCTCTGTCTCGGGGAAGCGAAACTTAGACTGAACAATCAAGGGCCGAGTCCTCTCCTTCGTTTTATGATGCGGAGTGGGCTCTCGGTCCCTGGCAGACTTGTTCTTCTTAGAATAAGAAGGCTTCTTGGCCGACTGACCCTTGTTGGGACCAATTTTCCTTTTGGAGATTAGATCCTTGATCTCTCCCTTGAAACTCGCCATGAGTTTCATGAGCTCATCTCGGGTAACAGGGACAGTCTCCCCTGCCGCCTGGGGCTGACCATATGGCTAGGCCGATGACTTTCCTAGACCTGATTGATCATTACCCCATTACCTTATATCTTTAGGACGAATGCGTCTAGTTTTGAGTGACCCATCTACGGCCACATACGTTTCGACCTCAAAGTCATAATTAGTATCATGATCCGAATGCACCTCAGCTTCGGCCGTAGGCCGTTTCTGACTAGGAGGCGGTACAGACTCTTGTGAAACCATCATAGAGGTACTCTCCCCACAAACGGGGCCAAATGTTTCGGGTTTTTTCTATGTCCCTTAGGAGAGTTACGTTACCAAGACTTAATTCTGGTCGCCTGTACCTGCAAAACCACGGACGCTCGGGTACCTGCAAAACCACGGACGCTCTGGTACCTGCTAAACCACGGAACCACTAGGAAAACAGCAAAGGCCGGCCTTGGTGCTCAAGGCATAGGGCCCAGCCGAGGCACAAGGGTGCTACCTTTGAAAGCCTTGTTGCCTAAGCCTTGACCATTTATAAGTTGTTGTGATTGGTGGGTCTGGTGGCTTAGGGTAAAGGGAGGCCATGTGGCTCTCCTTGTGGTCCTCACTTAACCACGCCCATGGGATTGCCACTTTTTGCTTGACTATTTGTTCTGGCTATTTAATTAATTAATTTAAGAATTAAATTAAATATTAGCTTTTCAAGGGGATGGAGATGCTTCTCCGATAAATACCCAAGGCCTCCCTTGGGAATTCTTTGTAAGAGTTAAACTCTTTACAAGACATCTCCATTGAGAAAACCTTATAAAGAGATCCTCTTGTTAGTGGTGTTAATATTACCATAGTCGGTAATTGGTGGAGGATAATTAGGTCGTTGGACTAACTACCCTCAACCAAACAATATTTATAAACCTACACCTACACTAAACAAGTTTAGTGGTAAGTAGAGGGTCGAACCACGGAGACGACATAAACACTATCAACACCACCACCAATTAAGCTAGGTCAAAGAGATAGGATGGATAGAACAATAAACAAAAATGAGATTTATATTAAGTTAAACTAACACCAAGGGAGAGGGTCAAACATGACAATGATCTTCAATAAAGTAAGGCAATGGAAATGAGTTTACATGCAAACCAAATATCTCATATAAGGCAATACCAACAATACCATCTAACCACCTATCGGGGTCAAAGGCTTTCCCAACTTAACACATGCTCATACTATCGTCATAAGCTGTGAAAGTTAAGGTTTTTGCATAGAATCGATCACCTGATGGATATCCCTAAGTTACACTATCGTCATAACTTAGTTCAATCCACCCAATTACAACACATGATTGGCCATTCACATGGAGTAATTAGTAAAACATGGTTACAAGGTATATTTAATCACATATAACCAACATTTGTCTAGCCTAATACATTCAAGATTCACCACATGCTATCACCAATCCCTTAGTAAAGGGAATTACTCACTAATCATGAACAACTAACACAAAACCCAACAAGTAGAACAAAGAGAAGCAATTAAACTAAACAACTACTCTAATCAAGCAAGAAATTAAGAAAGAACAATAAATGAGATAGAGTTTAGAATGCTCATTGAAGTATTGAAAAGGAATCCAAAACAATGTCACTTTGCATCTTCATCTTCTTCAATCCACCATTGAAGCTCTTCACTTTCTCTCTCTAAAATACCCTAAATTACTCTTAATCTACATTGCAAAGTATAAAAAAAAAGATTAAAACTAAATCTAAGCCTAATTTATGTGAAGATTGATGGAGAGATGTTAGGGTTTAACCCCTCAAAGAGGAGAGAGAAAACCCCCAAAGAAACCCACCATCAAAACTTGGCCAAAAAGAGGAGAGGAAGAATCATTTAAAAGACCCGTAGCTGCTCGTGCGCGCCCGCGATAGAGGCCTGCGCGGCCGCGCACTGGGATTGGCCTGACAGCAACATTCATTTTCAAACGGCCATAACTTCTGTTGTAAGAGGCTTCTGGGGGCGTGCAACCTAACGTTGGAAAGCTCTTTAAGTCTAGTTTCCAATGCATTTTGAATCACCTCAATCCAATTTGTAGATCAAAAGTTATGGCTAAAAGAGTGAACAAAGGTTAGTTTTGGAGTTCAGGCCCTTGAGCGCCCGCGCCTATCTTAGGAGCGCCCGCGCCTATCTTAGGAGTGCCCGCGCCTAAGCCGCGCCCAAATCGCGCCTACATTCTGCCTCCAATATTTTTGACCCCAAAGTTAGGCACGCCCGCGCTGGGTTTGGCGCGCCCGCGCCATTCTGAAAGCGCGACCCGCGTTGTCCGCATGGCCTTGCTTGCTTGCTCCTTAACTTCCTTTGTAGCTCTTCAAATGAACTCCAATTCTCCAAGCTCTTCATTCTCTCAAAATCAACTCCAAAAGCCTACAAAACACGAGGAAAAGCACAGAAACATAATAAAGAGAGAAACAGAGCAAAAGGGGTACAAACAAGGGACAAACGTAGAAAAATACGGCGATTAGAGGATCTAAATAGTGGCATAAATGCCACTTATCAAATTCCCCCACACTTGCCTCTTGCTTGTCCTCAAGCAAGAACAGAAGCAGAAACAAAAAGAAAGAAAAAGGATCTAATAACACTAAAAGGAGAGGGGTGAAAAAGAATATACACTAACTCACTTTCGTAGGAATCACGGTTGTTTTTAGCGTAAACAACAAGCCATTTAAACCTCAAAGTCGCCTATGAGGACGAGTGTGCTCTCGTAAGGGTTTCCAAAGAGTTTAACCCATAACTCTACACATAAAGAAACACAAACAAGGCAATGCATAGACAAATAAAATAAACACAAAAACAAGACGTTCTTGGTGGACTTTTTGGAACGAAACAAGCACTAATGAATGCACAACTTTCTAAACAAATAAGGGTATGCACGTTCCAAGATGTTTAGGGTTGAAAGAAACATAGACTAAGCTAAGCATAGAGAACTAAGAGCCGTACAATTCACCTTTCATCCCAAACTAGCTAGCCGCGTTCTCTCCACTAGCTTCAAGTCAACCATTAGGTGGGCTTCTCATGGTTCCTCGAAGGAACCGGAAAAAGATAAAGAAATGAAAACGATGAGAAGGTTATCCCGATGTCTTGGCTGTGCACTCTCTCTCTATAAGCTTGACAACTATCTTCCTCCATCGATAAAGACTAAACTCTATAGGGTCTAAAGGTCTTTTATTGGTTGTAAGGGTATGCTTGGGGTGTAAGGTGGGAAAAATTTTGAAAAATTTAAAAATTTGGTGGTATTCCCCCACACTTATTCAATAAACACACACTAACAAGACTAAGAAACAGGACTCCCCCACACTTGAACGGAGCATTGTCCTCAATGCTCAAACACGAGGGATATGAATTTTTTTTTTTTTTTTTTTGGTCCTTACCTTATTTGAGTAAGGACGGATTTTCATAAGCATTTGCTCTTATTTCACTGAATAGAAACACAGTTTACTCACTTGCTTGACCAAAGAACTACAACTTTCTCATTTGCGTTCAAAATCAACACAAAACAATTCTCAAACCAACATGCTTCACATAAACAAAAGGTTTAGGGGAACAAAAGGTCATTCGGTTTGTAATGTGGCTCAAAATCAAGAAAGGGAAATAGGCTCAAAGGGTTAGCAAGAGGGGCAAATTTAAAAGAAAACCAATTTTGTAACAAAACAAAAAGAAGGATAAGAAAATGAAAAATGCCTATGTCCTCCCTTAAAGGGTTCGGTCACGATCTCGGGTAGATAGAAGTCAAACTCTGGATTGAGAAATGCATAACCAAGGATCCAAATATGCCACTCAACAAAGTTGATGAAGGCTAGAACAAATAAACCTCACACGGGATTTGTATAGCAATTACCGACCTAAGGGGTTCATATCCACTATGGAGAGAGACACCGTCTTACCACAACCATGGATTAAGGCTACAAGTATCCCAAAGTTCTTAAAACCGCTACCTTAGCATTAAAATATGTTTAACTCAACCCAAAACACTCTCAAACCGTGCATACCATTACCAATTAGGAAGGAAAGCCTTCAAGGACACAAGCTCAAAACATTAAGTCCAAAACAAGAATGAATAAAACACATACGAAAACTTGCCTTGTTTTTAAAGGAAAAGACTCCATACAACCAAATATTTACAAGACAAGAACAACTTGAGAATGTTTATACAGTTGCGCAAGATGAGAGCATGATCAACAAATCCATGTATACCAAAAGTCAAATCAATAAGGCGCTCATGGCCATCCAAATATAGAATAACCAAAGTCAAAAATAAACCTTGGTATGTATGGAGGGGGTAAATCAAGCAATCAAGATACCAAGAAAGGGAAGAAGGAAACAACAAAACCACAAACATGTATCTTTCAAACCACATGCAAATAAGAAGGTAAAGCAATAAAAAAAAAAGAAAATGGAAAGAGTGAACCAAATGATAGGTGGGTGTGAAACCCGCAAATTAACTCATTTTCATCATTTCCATCTAATTACTCTTCTTTGATGCTTCAACTTCCAATCACAAGCATTCCTTGGTTTGTTTCTTCTTATGGTTCCCGATCCAAGGTCATGAGCAAAAGTATAGACATCAAGTAACTATATACAAAGAGAAACAAGAGGAAAAAAAAATTAAAAGAAATAAGGAAAAGTAAAAGCAATAAAAACACGGGTTACTTTCCGAGAAAGTCTTGTTTAAGGTCCAAGATTGACCTTATTAGTAAATAACCGGACAAAGAACGCAAAAGCTTGTCATATGCATCGGAAAATATTTCATGAAAAAGAGCATAAGTGATGCTCATATGACAAGCAAGCACAAAGTTGAAAGAAACTCTATGCTTGAGGAAAGGGGGAAAAGAAAAATAAAAAGAATCAAAAGAAAAATCAAAAGAAAAATTAAAATAAGAAAAAGAAGAAGAGGGAACAAACTCATTTAGTTGCATTTTGGAAGGTGATAGCTCATCATTGAAATCAAAAGTAAGGCCATGGTGGTATAGAGAGGAAAGGGGCTCCTCAAGTGGTTTATTTTTGAGAAAATATGGTAGTGAGATGGGAAAAGAAGGAATATTGCTAAACTTCCTTGAAAAAGGGATGTAAGTTGAAGGGGTTTGAATTGAGATCGCACTCACCACCTCAATTACACCACCTAGCATTGAATCACAAGCTTTCTCTTCCAACTCATCTTCAATACCCTCAAAGATTTTTGATGTATTCTCAATCACCAATTGGGATATTTCACTCTCAACAAGAGCATGATCATCATTGTTAACATTCCCCAAGTCACCATGAATGAACATCGGTATCTCATCATCACCTAAACCAAACTTTTCTCTAAGCAACCTCAAATCAATGTTTAATTGCATCAATTTTGTATCGTCAATGGGTTGCGAAGAGTTTTGAGGCTCAAATTGGGTGGAGGGGTTGGTATTCACGAAGTCATGAAAAATATCACCATCCATACTCCCTCCATCACTTTCAAAATCATCATCCTCAATCACATTCTCAAATTCCAAATGAGTTGTCTCACTCTCTTGATTACCCTTAGGCTCACTCAAATGGGAGGAGGGAGAAGAAGGAAAGGCATCCTCTTGGGATGAGGCTAGTTGGGAAATTTTACTTTCCATCATTTTAATCCAAGCTTCCCTTTCATTCCTCTCTTCATCTTGTTTTCTCATAAACTCCTTAAGCATCTCCATACACTCTTCTCCCTTCGATCTCCCCACTGAATTACCCTCACAAAAAGGCTCATTAGACACATAGGGGAACTCATTAGGAATCGTGCATGAAAAAGGAAAGGAAGATGAAGAATTATGCATTTGAGAATTTGGGGTGTGTGAAGCATCATTGGAATTCATGCACATAATTGATGAACATTGAAAAATATCATGAACATTATCAACATTGGGATGCATCTCATTACAATTAGCATACAAAAGGGAAGGGTTGCCATCATGCATCAAGGGATCATCATGGGGAACATAAGAATCATCATTAGAGTTTATGCAAGAGTTAGAAAAATCACGACAATTATCATAATTATCTTGCTCATTGCTATCCCGAGCAAACCACAAATAGAAATCCCAAGCCTCATCCGAAGATGTGGCTCGAAATTCATCATTAAATATGTTTTCAACCACCACCCTAGTGTACTCATTCAAACCCCAATAAATAATCTCACAAGACTCCCATAAAGTACAACCAAGGTAATTAGAGAAGTCTTTAAACCTATTAAAGTATACCCAAAAGGGCTCATATTCAAATTGAGGCAAAGAAGGACATGACATTTCATTTTGGACAAATTGATCCATGACTCAATGAGGCAAAACAAATAGCAACCAAATAAGAAAGCTCAAATATTTTTGGAATTTCCCCTTTTTTTCCTTTTTTTTTAAACAAAAAATAAACAAAAAGAAAAGAAAATATTCGCAAAGACCTAGACTCGATAAGGTAATACAACAATAATGGAAGCCGTCCCCGGCGACGGCGCCATTTTGGTGGAGGATAATTAGGTCGTTGGACTAACTACCCTCAACCAAACAATATTTATAAACCTACACCTACACTAAACAAGTTTAGTGGTAAGTAGAGGGTCGAACCACGGAGACGACATAAACACTATCAACACCACCACCAATTAAGCTAGGTCAAAGAGATAGGATGGATAGAACAATAAACAAAAATGAGATTTATATTAAGTTAAACTAACACCAAGGGAGAGGGTCAAACATGACAATGATCTTCAATAAAGTTAGGCAATGGAAATGAGTTTACATGCAAACCAAATATCTCATATAAGGCAATACCAACAATACCATCTAACCACCTATCGGGGTCAAAGGCTTTCCCAACTTAACACATGCTCATACTATCGTCATAAGCTGTGAAAGTTAAGGTTTTTGCATAGAATCGATCACCTGATGGATATCCCTAAGTTACACTATCGTCATAACTTAGTTCAATCCACCCAATTACAACACATGATTGGCCATTCACATGGAGTAATTAGTAAAACATGGTTACAAGGTATATTTAATCACATATAACCAACATTTGTCTAGCCTAATACATTCAAGATTCACCACATGCTATCACCAATCCCTTAGTAAAGGGAATTACTCACTAATCATGAACAACTAACACAAAACCCAACAAGAAGAACAAAGAGAAGCAATTAAACTAAACAACTACTCTAATCAAGCAAGAAATTAAGAAAGAATAATAAATGAGATAGAGTTTAGAATGCTCATTGAAGTATTGAAAAGGAATCCAAAACAATGTCACTTTGCATCTTCATCTTCTTCAATCCACCATTGAAGCTCTTCACTTTCTCTCTCTAAAATACCCTAAATTACTCTTAATCTACATTGCAAAGTATAAAAACAAAGATTAAAACTAAATCTAAGCCTAATTTATGTGAAGATTGATGGAGAGATGTTAGGGTTTAACCCCTCAAAGAGGAGAGAGAAAACCCCCAAAGAAACCCACCATCAAAACTTGGCCAAAAAGAGGAGAGGAAGAAGCATTTAAAAGACACGTAGCTGCTCGTGCGCGCCCGCGATAGAGGCCTGCGCGGCCGCGCACTGGGATTGGCCTGACAGCAACATTCATTTTCAAACGGCCATAACTTCTGTTGTAAGAGGCTTCTGGGGGCGTGCAACCTAACGTTGGAAAGCTCTTTAAGTCTAGTTTCCAATGCATTTTGAATCACCTCAATCCAATTTGTAGATCAAAAGTTATGGCTAAAAGAGTGAACAAAGGTTAGTTTTGGAGTTCAGGCCCTTGAGCGCCCGCGCCTATCTTAGGAGCGCCCGCGCCTATCTTAGGAGTGCCCGCGCCTAAGCCGCGCCCAAATCGCGCCTACATTCTGCCTCCAATATTTTTGACCCCAAAGTTAGGCACGCCCGCGCTGGGTTTGGCGCGCCCGCGCCATTCTGAAAGCGCGACCCGCGTTGTCCGCATGGCCTTGCTTGCTTGCTCCTTAACTTCCTTTGTAGCTCTTCAAATGAACTCCAATTCTCCAAGCTCTTCATTCTCTCAAAATCAACTCCAAAAGCCTACAAAACACGAGGAAAAGCACAGAAACATAATAAAGAGAGAACCAGAGCAAAAGGGGTACAAACAAGGGACAAACGTAGAAAAATACGGCGATTAGAGGATCTAAATAGTGGCATAAATGCCACTTATCAGTAATATTAACCATGTTTGGGCGCGTGGGTGAACTACGTTGGAGGGGTCGCGTTTGAGGCTCTTTCTCCTTTCGTGAGTTCGTGCTCTTACTAAGTGGAAAACACACATCAAGGGTATGACCGTCTTTTCCTCTTTCTCTCTCTCACTCTCTCATTCTTTCTCTTATTATTATGTGTTAAATGTTTAATTAATTGTATGCATGTTTAGTTGCTTTAATTATGCACGGATCTGGGGGCCAGCTTTGTTTCCGCACGGTGTTGGTCACTGCAAAACCCTACACAACGCCAAGTTCACCAACGAACTTACAAATCCAAACTGCCTCCTTAGCTGCTTTTGAAGTTGCCAAGTATTCAGCTTTAGTTGAAGAATTTGTAGTCGTGCTTTGCTTAACACTCTTCCAACTAAAATCTCCTCTATTAAGATAGAACGTGTATCCTTATAGTGACTTGAAGTCGTCTCTGTCAGTCTGAAAGTTCGCGTCGGTATAATCTACAGCAACCAAGTCCTTACTTCCACCATAAACCAGAAATTTATCGTTGTTCGTTTTTAGGTACTTTAGGATATTCTTTGCCCCTGTCCAATGCGCCTCTCCTAGGTCTGATTGGTATCATCTTGTAGCACTCAAGGCGTACGATACATCCGGCTTGTACATATCATGGCATACATGATCGATCGAATAAGCGAAGCATATGGAATCTGATTCATTCTATCTCGCTAATCAGGTGTCTTCGGACGCTATTTCTTTCTGAGAGTTATTCCATGAGACATGGGTAGGTGGCCACTCTTGGCTTCCACCGTATTGAATCGTGCTAGTACTTTGGCTCAATCAAATCATCTTCTTAGATCTATCCCTATAGATCTTGATGCCCAATATGTACTGCGCCTCTCCCAAGTCCCTCATTGAAAAACACTTTCCAAGCCAAGACATTACGGAGTCCAGCATTAGAATGTTATTTCCAATGAGCAATATGTCATCGACATATAAGAAAAGGAATGCGATGTCACTCCCACTGACCTTGTACACATAAGACACATCTGGATTCCTGATAAAACCAAACTTACTAATGGCTTCATCGAATCGCAGATTCCAACTCCGGGTAGCCTACTTTAATCCATAAATGGATTTCTTAAGCTTGTATATCTTCCTAACATTGTTTGGATCTACAAAACCTTCAGGCTGTGTCATGTACGCAATTTCTTCTAAAACCCCATTAAGGAAGGCGGTCTTGACGTCCCTTTGGCATATTTCATAATCGTAATATGCAGCAATTGCTAAGATAATCTGGACGAACATAAGCATAGTGACTAGCGAAAAGGTTTCTGTTGGATTTTGCAGTGTTCGACACCGCTCGGAAATAAAACCAGCAAAAGGATCGCATGCATAATAATTACAACTAAACAAAATAACATATAATTATTAAAAGCATAAACATATAAAGGGAAGAGACAGAAAGTAAGGATAAGACTTGCTTACCCTTGACGCATGCTTCTCACGAACCCCAAGCACGAACACGAAAAGCTTTAGACCAGCAAGTGCAGACTCTCCTCCGTCTCACTCCCTCACGCCCGAACGGGTCCCTACCTCATAACTTAGACGAGGCTAGTGTAATACCCCTCATGATTGCTTTAAAGGGATTTAATATACTACTCATACCAACAAGATGCATCTTCCTTTTAGAGAGCTCATATGTTAACATATTCAACATTTAAGCGTGCTTGGCTAGGAGTAGTCTTGGGATGGGTGACCTCCTAGGAAGTTTTCTCGGAGAGCGCATGAGTGAGGACAAAATACGCCGGAAGGACTTGTGTTGGTTGGTGTGGACAATTGTTGGCTCTTGATGCGTATTTCATGACATAGGCCCCTCCCTAATTTGTTTGGGGTCAAGGTGTTACAAATGGTATCAATGTAACCCTGCGATCACGTGCTGATCGTGGATAATTAATCCTATGTCAATCGCCTAGCGGGGGAGAATTCTGGGGCTATATGGCCGTATCCAGACTGGATGTAACACTTTCGCTACCCAGTTTCCATTAAGCGTAATACTAGAGTCCTCATGGTTCTGGGCACAACGTGGGCGTTACCATTCTCATGTGGGGTTGTATGTAATACACCTCATGATTGCTTTAAAAGGATTTAATTTACTACACATACCATTTCTTTTAGGGAGCTCAGATGCTAAGATACTCCACAGTTAAGCATGCTTGGCTGGGAGTAGTCTTGGGATGGGCGACCTCCTGGGAAGTTTTCTCGAGATGCGCATGAGAAAGGAAAAAATGCGCCGGAAGGGCGTTTGTTGATCTGTGGGGACAATTATTGGCCCTTCATCCGTATTTCGCGACAATAGGTCCCTTCTTAATTTTTTTGGGGTTGTGGTGTTACAAGATTTTAACACCCCGTATTTTCGAACTAATATTTTATGTGCATTTCAACTTATTCAATCTAATTTTTAATTTAAATTGAAATTTATAAATTTCAATGTTATTTTAATTATTATTTTGATTTAAGGATAATCCCAAGCTTTTGAAACCCTAATTATAATATTTTGACGAAACGATTAAAAGTTATTATTTAAAAAGTTTTATATTTGAGTTTTAATCATTTCAATTATATTTGACTTGCCTGAATTGATATTTGCCATAAAGGGTGATTCGTTAACGTTAAGCGTCAATTCAGTAAGTGTTACTAAATTATACGTAATTTTGGTATTATTTAACCTATTAAGATTGCTCCGGGTCATCATGGGTGATTCCTTTACTGAGGTGCCAATTTCATAGGCATAAAATGATTTTTATGGCTTTTGAGTCGTTTTACATTCAATCGTATCAATATCAATAAATAAAGTTCTATTAGGTGATTCTGTCAACTCATTTATCAAATTTGATATTGTTTATAAACAATTCTTATATTCATATATTTATAAAACTCATTATAATGTCCTTTTATTAATTAGGTCATTATAATTGAAAAATATTATATGTTTTGCATTTCGTCTTTTTATATCACTTTTCTATAAATATGAACTTTTTATATATTTTTGTATCGTGATCTAATTTATTGTTTTCATTATTATTATGGTAATTATTATTGATATTATTATCGAGATATCAATAATATAATCTATAATATCATTTTTAAATAGGTTTCAAATCATCTCTGTTATAATCCTTTCCTAGTCGAATTTTGGGCTAACAAGAATTTGTTTATGGATCGGGTTTTCCCTTAAAACTGTAATGAATAAATAGATTAAGATAGGCCTGTGTACTAGCTTCCTTAAACCCATCCTTAATAAAAAATTATTCAATCAAGCCCATTAGTGTAGCTTAAGTTAGGGTTTATATGAAGCTCATTTGAAGCACAATTTTCCCTCCTCTCTCACGGCGGCCTTGTGGCTGATTTATTGATCTGTTTTTAAAGCCAAAAAACTCCCTAATTACTCATGTAAAAAACACCCCTTTATTCCTCTTCAAGTGGCTGTCCAAGACTCTTCTTCTTCCCCTCTTTTGAACGTGCAAAACTTGTTAGTTTGAGCATCCTTTTGCTGCTTATATCTCTTCGGTTTCTCTCCTTCTTTCCCTCAAAATCTTTGTGTAACTCAAGGCTCAAAGAAAGGGGTTTTTGAGGGTTTCTTTCTGCCATTTCCTTCATCTCATTCGTGCACCAATCTCACTCCATCGTCATAATAAAACGAGGGCATTCAAAGCGGGGCTGCTTGAACGTGTCTTCTGCGTGGGTTTAGAGGCTGAAATTGTGGCTTTCCTCACCTCTTTCTAGTATATATTTTTGGTCACGCTTCAAGAGGTAACTAGCATTTCTTCCCTTCGATTAGAAATGCTAGGTTTTAGAGTTGAATTAATAGGTTGAAACATGGCTAGGATTAGGTTTTCTTTGTTGTTTTCGTTCACCATATGGCTGGTTTAATTCTTGTGATGTAGAGCATGAATTATTCATTATAATCCATATTTTTGTGCCCAAACTTGATTGATATCAATGGCTTCATGTTATGAGATCTATGTGTGGTATTTTTAATGAGTTTATACATTGTTTTGAGGCTCAAAATGCTCCATAGGTACTGCTGAAATCTTATAGACCTGTCATCAGTTTTGTTGTGGTTGTGAGGCATGTTTACTATAGTTTCTTGGTCTTATTCTTACTGATTAATGTCTAGTTACATATTAAGGTTAATTAGGTGTAAGTTCCATGTGTTAAACTTCGATTTTGGACATGTTTTGGACTTGTTTTTTAGCATGAGAAACCTAAATCCGCGAATAATTTGCAACATGTTTTGGGTGTGAATTATGGATCTTAAATCAGATTATATGGTTGTGTTTCTCTCCTAATTTGAATTAGTATCATTTTAGGGATTACCTTATTCATTTGGCATGATTCTAAGCAAGTTTGATTTGGTTTAATGTCCTAAAACTAAGTATAGGAGTTGCTGCTATCCACTGTGAAAGGTGTGTGATTAAAGAGTTTTTATGATGTGTTTTGCCTAATTTTTAATCCCAAATGCATTTTTAACATGACCTATTATGTTTTTAGAGTGTATACTCTAATGGGCTAAGCTTAGTTTCAAGTTTAAGGTGGGTTTTTGAGGTGATTTATGTGAATGGTGCTTCTGGAATTGAACTTGGGGCTGTTGTGTTTTACTTTTGTTTAAGCATGTTAAGTCATGAATATTTAAGTCCAAAATGGTTTTATATGATTCCTATTGAGTATATGTATGTGCCCTAATTTTTATTTCTCATTTGAAGCATGTTTGGTTGGGTTTTTATGAAGATTTTTGGACTTACATGTTGCTGCATCGTTTTAGTTGTTTTATGAAATGGTGGTTTTGGATTTTTGGATTAATTAAATGAATTTATGGAGTTTTTATTCTAGGTATTATGTATTAGTTGAAATTGTATTTTATATAAGTGATGTGTGAATTTTTGGGTGTAATAAACCCTTAAAGTGAATTATTTTGAGGTGTGTTTACATATGGGTGACTTGCTACTGTATTGTCGATGTCGTTAGGCTTTAGAGAAGAATAACACTGTCTTTAGCATTACTTCGCCAAGAGTTATGATTGCAGTTAATTGTTGATTTCGATAATTAATTATATTCTCGAACTCAAACGATACCTTTTGTGATTTATTAAGTTGAAATGTGTTTTGAAATGGAGTTTTAATCGAATTAAAGAAATATGATTTTCTTATGCCATTTGAATTGAGTGTAAGACGGTTTAAGGCTTCTCTACAAATTTTTAAGTGAAATATATTATATTAAGATTCTGATTGATTTTTGAATTGTGTGTGAGGCCATAGTCGGGTGTGAGGCCGAGTTGCTTCCCGATGGTTAATGAACATGCTAAATACCTTGATTGCGAGTCTTAGGTAGCTCAACCTTGGTTAATTGTTGTCGTCCGGGGGTAGTGTGAGGCCGATTGGCATCTACCCATAGCCGGGAGTTTGGCCAAACTTAGACACGATCTCTGCGAGATGAGCACGGGTTCGTCCTAACAAACCTTAGGAAATGGATTGCGAGGCCACAAGCGTTCTCTACATGTTAGTTCTACTATTTTGAATGTTTTGAGTATGAAATATTGAAACTATTAAATTATTACTTATTTGAAGTTTATATAAATTATTAATAAAATTAAGTGTTTAATATCAATTTTCCGTTTTAAGTTGATTATGGAATATTTCATAGTCTATATGGTATATTTGTTTTAAGTGATTTCATTTGAGTTTTCAAGTTGTTTGTGGTTGTGGTTTCTTTTTATTAATTTTAGTCTAAAATCTTCTATTTTTGATTTGAGGGAGAACTCCTAGTTACTCCCTAGTGATTATGGAACGTTGTTGTAATTTGTAGGTTATATTTGTTTATTTGATCTCTCAGAACCTAACTTTTGGGCTTGTATGCCTTTGTTGTTAGTTGTTTGTTTAAGTGCTTTAAATTTGGTTTAGTTTGAATTCAGTTTCGCCGATAAGGGTTATTCTGCCCTTGCCTTTTGAATGTAATTGATTTGCCTATGTTTAAGTTCTTTAGATATTGTTTTTTTCTTCACTTAGTTTGCGCTTAAGTTAAAATAACTTAATTTGGATGTTTAAATGACTTATGTTTAACTTTTAGATCTAGGTAAAGCTTCACTTTGCCAATTGAAGTTAATTAGCTTCTCGTTCAGGCGTAATTCTGTTAACGCTTCCAGTTCTAACACAACAGGGTGTTACAATTAGTATTAGAGAAAATGGTCCAGAAGCTCTCACAGAGTTGGTACAATTTCTCGAAAAATATGTAGTTGAGTCAGTAAACTTGAATTTGTGAAGCCTTGACCTTAGTGAGAGTTACTAGGGGTAGGAAGAAAGGGTGCATTTATGTGTGTTAAATGTCAAGTGGACATTGTTGTTTATCTTAATTTGTGTACTTGTTAGGGTATCTTGGGTTTTCTAGGTTGTTTTCAAGTTTCGAGGACAAAACATTTATAAGGACGGGTGATTGTAACACCCCATATTTTCGAACCACTATTTTTTGTGCATTTCAACTTATTCAACGAACCTAATTTCTAATCTAAATATCAATTTCTAAATTTAAATGTTAATTTAATATTATTTTGATTTAGGGGTCATCCCAAACTTTTGAAACCCTAATTATAATATTTTGACGAAACGATTAAAAGATATTATTTAAAAGGCTATATATTTGAGTTTTAATCATTTCAAATATATTTGACTAGTCTGAATTGATATTTGCTTAAACTTAAACGTCAATTCAGTAAGGGTTACTAAATTATATGTAATCTTGGTATTATTTATTCTATTAAGATTGCTACAGGTCATCATGGGTGATTCTTTGATTGAGGTGCCAATTTGATACTTGTAAAATGATTTTTATGGTTTTTAACTCGTTTTACGTTCAATCGTATCAACATTAATAAAGAAAGTTGTATTAGGTGATACCGTCAACTCATTTATCAAATTTGTTATTGTTTATAAATATTCTTTAATTCTTATATTTATAAAACTCATTATACTATCCTTTTATTAATTAGGTCATTATAAATGAATAATATTATTTATTTAGTATTTCGTCTTTTATGTCGCATTTCTATAAATATGAACTTTTGGATCGTGATTTAATTTATTGTTTTCATTATTATTATTGTAATTATTATTGATATTATTATTGAGATATCAATAATATCATTATTAAATGGGTTTCAAATCATCTCTTTTATAATCCTTTCCTCGTCTAATTTCGGGCCAATTACAATTTGTTTATGGATCGGATTTTCCCTTAAAACAGTAATAAACAAATAGATTAAGATAGGCCTGTGTACTAGCTTCCTTAAACCCATCCTTAATCCTAAATTATTCAATCAAGCCCATTAGTGTAGCTTAAGTTAGGGTTTATATAAAGCTCATTTGAAGCACAATTTTTCCTACTTTCTCACGGCGGCCTTGTGGCTGATTTATTGATCAATTTTGAAAGCCAAAAAACTTCTTAATTACTCATGTAAAAGCACCCTTTTATTCCTCTTCAAGTGGCTTTCCAAGACTCTTCTTCTTCCCCTCTTTTGAACGTGCAAAACTTGTTAGTTTGAGCATCCTTTATTCATATTTCTTCAGCTTCTCTCCTTCTTTTCCTCAAACTTTTTGTGTAATCTCAAGGCTCAAAGAAAGAGGTTTCAAGGGTTTCTTGCTTTCATTTGCTTCATCTCATTTGTGCACCAATCTCACTCCATCGTCATAATAAAACGAGGGCATTTGATGCATGGCTGCTTGAACGTGTCTTTAGCATGGGTTAAGGGGCTGAATTCGTGGATTTCCTCACCTCTTTTTAATTTTTAATTCGGTCATGCTTCAAGTGGTAACTAGACTTTCTTCCCTTAGATTAGAAATTCTAGGTTTTAGGGTTGAATTGATAGGTAGAAACATGGCTAGAATTAGGTTATCTTTGTGGTTTTCGTTCAACATATGTCTGGTGTAATTCTTGTGATGTAGAGCATGAATTAGTGATTATAATCCATATTTTTTTGCCCAAAATTGATTGATATCAATGCCTTCATGTTAAGAGATCTTTGCATAGTATTTTTAATGAGTTTATACATGGTTTTGAGGCTCAAAATGCTCCATAGGTACTGCTCAAATCTTATAGACCTGTCATGAGTTTTGTTGTGGTTGTTAGGTATGTTTACCATAGTTTTTTAGGCTTATTCTTGCTGATTAATGTCTAGTTACATATTAATGTTAATTAGGTGTAAGTTCCATGAATTAAACTTTGATTTTGGACATGTTTTAAACTTGTTTTTTAGCATGAGAAACTGAAATCCGCGAGCAACTTGCAACATGTTGTAGGATTTCGTAGTGACCCGGCACTACGCGGAAGGAAACCCCCCCAAGACCTGCCCCTTAATTAAAGCAATTAACAAGCATAATAAACATAATTAAGCAAGATTAAGAACAAGAATTATACCTTTGTTGCGTGCTTCGCTCCCGAAGAGCTCTTACTTCAAAATCCCAAAACTACGAGATCTCTGACGGATCGTACCCTCGACCCGACCCGAGCGTCCCAAGTCTTGAAGGTTAGTCAAGACCCGGACAAAACTAAACTATGAGTTTTACGAATCAAAGGTTTACTCTAATTACAAGAGTTGCCTTTTTAATTCCACTAAAGATTGTGTGTTTCCCAATACCATGCCTTTGGTATTTATATGGAAATGCACCCTTGAACTTCATTCCCCAACCAATGTGGGAGAATGGATAATTTGATAATTAATTTATTTCCAAAATAAATTAATAAATAAATTCAATCACAATGCAACAAGTGTCAAGGGGAGAGAGAGGGTTAGGTGAGGACCATGAAGAGGTGGGGGAGGGGACCATTGCCTTGCTCCCGAAGGCTTTGCCCAAGCCTTGGTCCCCAGCCCTCACAAAACCGCCACAATGCACTTGGGTGAGCTGGCTGCTCGCCTTGCTGGCCAGCAAGCACAGCCACCTTAGTATGCCTAGCTGGCACAGTACGCATCACCCAGCCCAGCACCTGCGTGCTGCTAGCGAGCCACGCCTTGTGCTGGGCGCTGGGTGCTGCTGCCTTTCTATCGCAGACACACAAACATGCATGCGTGGTGCTGCTGCTTACCCGTCTCACACATGCTCGCATAGCCAGCGTGCGTGCTACAGGGAGCCACGCATGATGGCCCCTTGCCTTGCATCATACACATCAGCCTCACAGCAACTTTCGCACACGCACATGCACTAGCATCTCACGCACACCCAAGCATCCCCTAGCAGCCTGGGTGCGTAGCGATGCTAGGCTACTGTGCGTGGCCTAGCAATGTGCTGGCGCCCAGGCCCTCGCACACGCATGGTGCGTTTCTTGGTGCTGCCATGCAAAGGCGAGCACGGAAGCTAGCACGCATGCTGCGATGGGCTTCCTGGTGCCCCTGGTGCGCCTATTACTTGCGATAGGCTGCCAGGTGCTCCTGGTGCGCCTAGTGCTTGCGATAGATTAGCGATGGTGCGCTTGGCACACCTAGCCATGCTAGGTGCATGCTAGCTCGAACTAGCCTAACATCCACATGGCTAGGCCAGTGTGGTGTAAGAGCTATGTTCATACTTGTCGCTTTGTGATTTTGCGACGCTCGGTCTCGATGCCCTAGGATCGATATCCGACGTCTGTATTCGTAAAATTTGTCGACTCATTAAATCCTTTCAGTTTAATTCGTCGTCTTGGATCGGTGATTCGATTGGGTTCGATCCGAAGGGTTCAGTTAAGATTAAGCTGTAATATAAATTGTACCTCGATATTAGTGATCGGAAGCGGCCTCCACCTAGGCATTTCGATCACTTGATCTTACTGAAAAATTAACTTTGTAATAATTCTGAACCCTCTATCGGAAGAATACACTTGTTGGAAGGACACCATTCCTTTCAATCTCCCACTTGTCCTTCCGGACAAGTGTGCATACAGTGTATAGCCCATTTCCTATGTCTCTTAATGTTTCTTTGTGAACTATAAGGTCAGAGTCATCGTCATCCTTATTACGTTCAGAAGTGTTTCTCGATCTCTGAGTTCGACTGTCAATAAGCAGATGATTTCTAAAATCCATCTGAGCACGACCATGCATTTTCATAGTCTCGCTCTTCGAGCGGCCTTGTAAACAACAAAGACATGTTCCCTATTGTTAATAGGGGGACATTCCCAGTCTTGCATTGTACGTTTTTCTTACTAAGAGGACATAGTCTCTTGAACGTAATAAACTTCACAATACTCATGGTCGGAGGAAACAGGTTCCGATAGTCATAATGAGAAATGTACTTATGACAATTTTGAAATTACTTAAAGTACTCTCATAGGTCTTATCCAGTACAGTTCCAAACTTTACCTATGCAAATGATTTATGACTGTCACGTCCTCGCAGCACAAGAAATGGTGCTGTAAATCATACTACACACCAATCTGAGGCGGTCATCAATCGTCCATCCGTTAGATGACCTCGATTAGGGACAATTTTCGATTTAAATATTCAATGTTCATTTAACATGTGTTTCTTTATCCAAGACATGGTCTTGATACCCTATTTTTAATATTTCCGTAAATCGAATGGACTCATTATTTAATTCTAAACCACAATTAAATAGTAATGGAGTGAATGATAATTTTGCACAAAAATTAATTACTCCATTAATGAATGGTTGCAATACAGTGTCTTACATTAAATGAAACAGTTTAATTAAAACACATGTACAGGGAATTTCAAAGCCAATCTCCAACATGCTTGATTCTCATCGCCTCAATGTGTTTGTTGTGTTTCACCTGAGGCAGCGGTTTAGTCAAAGGATCGGCCACATTATCATCTGTGCTAATCTTACAAATTCTGATTTCACCTTCGGATTTCCATTCCCTTATCATGTGAAATAGCCTTTGTACGTGTTTGACCTTCTAGTGTTCTCTCGGCTCCCTGGCCTGAGCGATAGCTCCATTGTTATCACAATAGAGGTCTATCAGCCCCTTGATAGAGGGTACAACACCAAGTTCACTGATGAACTTGCGAATCCAAACAGCTTCCTTGGCAGCTTCTAAAGCGGCCAAGTACTCGGCTTCAGTTGTAGAGTCTGCAGTGGTGCTCTGCTTGGCACTCTTCAAGCTAAACGTGCCTCTATTCAGACAGAATATGTATCCTGATTGTGACTTCGAGGCGTCTCTGTTAGTCTGGAAGCTAGCGTCGGTGTAACCTTCAACAACCAGTTCTTTGTGGCCTCCATACACCAGACATTTATCCTTGTTCCTTTTCAGGTACTTTAGGATATTCTTGGCCGCAGTCCAATGCGCCTCTCCTGGGTTCGATTGGTATCGACTCGTTGCACTCAGGGCATACGATACATCTGGCCTTGTACATATCATGGCGTGCATGATCGATCCGATTAGCGAAGCATATGGGATCTGATTCATTCTTTCTCGCTTAACAAGTGTTTGTGGACACTGTTTCTTGCTGAGAGTTATGCCACGAGACATGGGTAAATGCCCTCTCTTGGCATTCTCCATGTTGAATCGATCCAGTACCTTATCAATTTAAGTACTCTAGCTTTATCCAATCATCCTTTTAGATCTATCTCTGTAGATCTTGATGACCAATATGTACTATGCCTCTCCTAAGTCCTTCATTGAAAACATTTTCCCAACCAGTCCTTTACGGACTCCAGTAATTTTGTGCTATTTCCAATAAGAAGTATGTCATCGACATATAAGACTAGGAATGCAATATCACTCCCATCAAACTTCTTGTATACACAAGATTCGTCTGGATTCTGGATAAAACCAAACTTGCTGATGGCTTCATCAAATCGCAGATTCCAACTTCTGCTGGTTTGCTTCAATCCATAAATGTATTTCTTTATCTTGCAAACCTTTCTAGCGTTGCCTGGATCGACGAAACCTTTTGGCTGTTTCATATACACAATTTCTTCCAAAATTCCATTTAGGAAGGCGGTTTTGACATCCATCTGCCATATTTCATAATTGTAATATGCAGCAATCGCTAGGATGATCCGGACGGATTTTAGCATTGCAACTGGTGAAAAAGTTTCATCATAGTCAATCCCGTGGATTTGTCTATAACCTTTTTCCACCAGTCTAGCTTTGTATATCTATACATTTCCATCCTTGTTTGTATTCACTTTGAAGATCCATTTGTAACCAATGGGTGTATAACCCTCGGGCAAATTCACCAAGTCCCAGACTTGATTTTCAGACATAGAGTCCATCTCATGGCCTCTTGCCATTTTGCAGAGTCGGGGCTCGTCATAGCTTGCTTTTATGTTGCTGGCTCATCACCATCCATGACTAGGATGTCCTGATCATTAGTTAAGACGATACCAAGGTATCTGTCAGGTTGATATCTTTGTCGTTGCGACCTATGAAGGGTAAACGGTTGAGCATTTTCATTGTCAGTTTGATCCTAACCAATCTTCTTACATGGTTCCAAAGCATCTAGATTGTCAGTTTTATCAGGTTGACATTGTTGCTCATCTTCTCGAACTTTGTCGAGTTTGATTTTCTTCCCACTTGTCATTTTGGAAAGGTGATCCTTTTCTAAAAAGACACCATCACGAGCAACAAATACTTTGTTCTTGGATTTATTGTAGAAGTAATACCCTTTGATTTCTTTTGGATATCCCACAAAGAAACACTTATCCGATTTGGGGTGAAGTTTGTACGAAATTAATCGCTTGACATATGCTTCGCATCCCCATATCTTGAGAAAAGACAACCTAGGAGGTTTCTTAGTCCATAATTCATATGGAGTCTTTTCAACGGCTTTTGATGGAGCTCTGTTCAATGTTAGTGCTGCAGTTTGTAGCGCATGTCCCCAGAAAGAGATAGGGAGTTCACTAAGACCCATCATTGATCGAACCATGTCTAACAAGGTTCGATTCCTCCGTTCGAACACTTCGTTCCATTGAGGAGTTCTGGGAGGTGTCAACTCTGAAAGAATACCATTTTCTTTCCAGTGATCGTCGAATTCATGGCTCAAACATTCGCCACCCCAATCCGATCAAAGTGCTTTAATTTTCTTGCCAAGTTGATTTTCAACTTCTTTCTGAAATTCTTTGAATTTCTCAGGATTCAGATTTATTCGACATTAAGTAGATATAGTCATATCTACTAAAATCGTCAGTGAAGGTGATAAAATATCGGTAACCTTGTCTTGCGGGTGTACTCATTGGTCCACATACATCTGTGTATTAGACCTAATAAGTCAATTGCCCTTTCTCCCAACTCGGAGAATGACTCTTTTATCATCTTTCCTAATAGACATCCTTCGCAATTTTCAAATGACTCGAAGTCGAATGAGTCAAGAACACCTTCTTGAAGAAGTTTCTTGATGCGTTTGATGTTAATATGGCCAAGACGACAATGCCACAAGTAGGTTTAATTCGACTCGATGGTCTTAGCCCTTTTGGCAGTATTATCGATGTTATAAACCTGTTTGTCTAGTGAAAGCACATAAAGACCATTTTCTGAATGTGCCTTACCATATAAAACATTATCAAAATAAATAAAACAACTATTGTTTTTGATTCGAAATTCAAATCTTTTGGCGTCCAACGCCGATATTAAAATAATGTTTTTGGTCACTCTAGGAACATGATAGAAGTTTTCAAGTTTTAGAATAAGCCCTGAGCGCAAAGACAAATTGAGAGTTCCAACGGAGACGGCAGGCATCCTTCCTCCATTGCCGACTCGAAGCTCGACCTTTCCCTTCTCTAGCCTCCTATTTATCCTTAGTCCCCGAGCATTGGAACAAAGGTGTGAGCCACATCCAGTATCTAATACCCACGATGTTTTGCTAGCGAAGTTTAAGTCTATAACGAAAATACCTGATGAAGAAGTAACGTTGCCGTTCTTCTTATCTTCCTTGAATTTGAGGCAGTCCCGTTTCCAATGTCCCTTCTTCTTGCAGTAGAAACATTAGGAATCAGATTTAGAAGAGGCTGCCTTTTTGTCCTTGCTGCCCTTGGCAGAGTTTGAATTAGGCGGGAACTTCTTCTTTTTTCCTTTAAAGCTCTTTTTTTTTGCCCAGACGTTTGAATGGCTTGCCCTTCCTCACCATTAGCATGTCATGCTTTCCCTCATCCTTGAGGGTTTTCTCGGCTTGCTTCAACATACCATGAAGCTCGGTGAGGGTTTTCTCCATACTATCCATATTATAGTTCATTTTGAACTGATCATAGCCTTTGTGAAGTGAGTGGAGAGTTATGTCAATAGCCATCTCAGTTGAATACCCAACATCAAGCCTTTCCATGTTCTCAAATAATCCAATCATTTTGAGGACATGCGGGCTGACTGGCTATTCTTTCTTGAGCTTGCTCTCAAGGAACTGCCTGTGGGTTTCATACCTTTTAGTTCGGGCCTGCTCTTGAAACATATTCTTAAGCTCAGAAATGATCTCAAAAGCCGTCTCCTTTACAAAGAAAGTCTTTTGAAGGTCCGGAGACATAGTGGCCAACATGATGTATTTGACATCCCGATTGGCACTTTGCCATCGATTAAGGGCAGCCTGAGTGACCTCCTCATTGGGAGCGTCAGGCATTTTCTCATCAAGGACGTATTCCTTTTGCTCTTGCATTAGTACAATGCGCAGATTTCTTTGCCAATTAAGAAAGTTTTGCCCGCTCAACTTCTCCTTGTCGAGAATTGAGCGTAAAGAGAATTGGTTGTTGTTTGAGTTACTTGCAGACATGGTTCTACAATTGAAAGAATTTGAAGTTAAAATCCATTCATAAATCAATAAACGTTCATGCATATTTTCAATCTTATTGAGCATTTTATCCACGCAATTATAAAATTGTCCCTTTTAGGTGAGAATAAAATAATTCCAAGATCCCAAAGATCAAGAAATGGTTAAGCATGCTTTGGCTTGTCTTAATCATTAAATATCTTAAGGTAAGCAATCCTATTGCTAATAGCTCCAAGCTACTCTCGATTTGATAAAATGTCGCATCTAATGCATCCTTGACATTTTATCTCTTTTTCCACGACATCTAAAGACTCCTTACAAATATCGTTGAGCTTAACCAAGACAACTTGTATACCTAGTATACCTTACGTTCCTAGGGAAGTAGTGATGTCTCGCTTTGGCGCAGTCCATCACGTACGCGCATTAGTTCGGTAAGTGTTGTTCTTAGAACGACAATTTTTAGCTCAATATTATTAAGGGACCTAGGGTTTCTATGTTGGTTTGATTTAAGTGAACTTAACTAATCGTCGCAACATATAGAAATCCTAGACATGCATCTAGCAATCATATATAACAATAATATATAAAGCGTAAAATAGATGCATTTGGAAACTAGCATGACCCCTTGAAATCTTCAATTTCCATGTGTCTTCATCTTGGCTCGTCTTCATCAAAACGCCATCTTGAGACATCTTGGCCAAAATAAAATAACCTAGCTAGAACGACTAAGATTAATCTAATAGTACAAAAATAATTAACGGTTCACAGACCGTATTTAAATTTACAAAAATACATAACGGAACGCAGTCCGTATTTTCTATCCTAATCGGGCCCCACCAGTTTCCATTTTCAATAACCTGTTTTGAAAACAATCTTCCATTCATCCATTCACTATTTGTGAATAGCCCATGTAATTTTACGAAATACACAATTAAACACGCGAAACTAGTAAGTAACTTAGGTGGTTAATCTGATTAACGCGCCTAATTAAAACTAGTCAAATTTGTTTAATTCATTATTTCTAAACGCAAAATGCTCACGCAATTAATTAAGCTCCCACTAAATTCCGCATCCATACTTAATTAATCCAATTAATTAAGTTCGCATAACCCAAAATTTGTTAAAATTTTGCAAAATCGAAAATCGAGGTTTTTAACCTCGTTAAAATAATTACTTAAAATATTAAAGACGAGATAATGCAAAAATCATAGCCCAAGTTTTAAGCAAAACGTCCCACTAAAACCCTTAGTGGATGGGCACCATGGCTGCTAGGCAGCCCATGGCCCTGCGCCATGGTGCGTGGTGCTGCTATGCTGTGCCTAGGAAGCCTCGCTGCTTAGCATTAGCAGCCTGCTAGCATGCTGCGCATGCTTGTTAGCGTGCTGGTGCCTTCCAGCATATGGCGCGCTGGGTTGGCCCCTGCTAGCATGCTGCCAACCAACATCCACAAGCAGCCCATCCCAGCCACACCCCACGCAATGCAGCGCCCAGCCCTTCCCTGCCACACAGCCATGCGCATTGGTGCAATGCCCTTGCGTGCACCATAGGCAGCCTACATGCGAGCTACTGGGCAGCCCGGCTGGCCTTGGTGACGCTTGCGGTTTTGCATCGATTTGCGTGCATTTCCTCGGAATTTTTATTCCGATTTGTGTGTGACGAAATTAATCCTAAATTGTACTTTAGAATCAATTTAAGGGAAATTAAAAATAAAACTAAGTCCAACTAAATAAATTTAATTTTTAACGGTGCACAAGCCTAAATTATCTAAATATTTTATTTTGAACAAAATCAGGTCTTTCTTTATGCTTTAAATAAAATGAGCTATGTTCATAATTAATCTTGCCAATATGCAAATTAGTAATGGATTTGACAAATGGGAGTTAGAAAAATAAACTAATCATCTAATGAAAAATTTTCCAACTTTCATACTTGTGTAAAATACCAAGATTATATCTTCCAATATGAAGATTAATAAAATTTTACTCACAAGTATTTGAACTTGATGGATTTTAATCAACCAAACATGAAAAATCCAAACTTTGTTCAATATGGAATTTAGGGTTAGGGATATTTTTTCCAAACTTTCACATGAAAAATCCAAACTTTCACATTTCTTGCAATTTATTTGCAAAATTTGTGAAAAACAAGTTTATGTGAAAAATGGTATATCAATTTAAGTACAAATAAAAACTCCATTATTATGCTTAAGGATATTTTTAAAACCAGTAGATTAGTGATGCAAATGTGCATTTAATCTAACCTTATAATGCTTGCATTAATCAAGGCTTAAAAATAATTAAAATATTCGTTGAAAAACGAAAAAACCCCAGAAAAATGGGTTTCTGGTTCGAATTTGACTTCTAGACAGTCTTTGAAAAGGGTTGAATTTGTCGATTCCAACCAAAAATCATTATTTTTGAGCCAAAATCTGGGTTCGACATCCAAATCCAGAATAAAACCGAGTTTTAAAATTAATTAAATTCAGCATCTAATCTAATTAGAAGAACATGAACCAGAAAAATATATTCTTTTAAAACACCTTAATTAAACAAATTAATTGCAAAAATTAAAAGGAGCGTGGCTCCGATACCGCTATAGGGTTTCGTAGTGACCCGGCACTACGCGGAAGAAAACTCCCCCAAGACCCGCCCCTTAATTAAAGAAATTAACAAGCATAATAAACATAATTAAGCAAGACTAAGAGCAAGAATTATGCCTTTATTGCGTGCTTCACTCCCGAAGAGCTCTTACTTTAAAATCCCGAAACTACGAGAGGATCATACCCTCGACCCGACCCGAGCGTTCCAAGTCTTGAAGGTTAGTCAAGACCCGGGCAAAACAGAACTATGAGTTTTACGAATCAACGGTTTACTCTAATTACAAGACTTGCCTTTTTCATTCCACTCAAGGTTGTGTGTTTCCTAATACCATGCCTTTGGTATTTATAGGGAAATGCACCCTTGAACTTCATTCCCCAACCAATGTGGGAGAATGAATAATTTGATAATTAATTTATTTCCAAAATAAATTAATAATTAAATTCAATCAAAATGCAACAAGTGTCAAGGGGAGAGAGAGGGTTAGGTGAGGACCATGAAGAGGTGGGGGGGACCATTGCCTTGCTCCCGAAGGCTTTGCCCAAGCCTTGGTCCCCACCCCTCACAAAACCGCCACAATGCACTTGGGTGAGTTGATTGCTCACCTTGCTAGCTAGCAAGCACAGCCACCCTAGTATGCCTAGATGGCACAGTACGCATCACCCAGCCGAGCACTTGCGTGCTGCTAGCGAGCCACGCCTTGTGCTGGGCGCTGGGCGCTGTTACCTTGCTTTCGCAGACACACGCACATGCATGCGTGGTGCTTTTGCCTACTCGTCTCGCACATGCTCGCATAGCTAGCATGCGTGCTGCTAGCGAGCCACGCATGCTGGCCCCTTGCCTTGCATCATACGCATCAGCCTCGCAGCACCTCTCGCACACGCACATGCACTAGCATCTCACGCACGCCCACGCATCCCCTAGTAGCCTGGGTGCGTAGCGATGCTGGGCTGCTATGCGTGGCCTAGCAATGTGCTGGCGCCCAGGCCCTTGCACACCCATGGTGCGCCGCTCGGTGCTGCCGTGCGAAGGCAAGCACGGAAGCTAGCACGCATGCTGCGATGGGCTACCTGGTGCGCCTATTACTAGCGATAGGCTGCCAGGTGCTCATGGTGCGCCTAGTGCTTGCAATAGATTAGCGATAGTGTGCTTAGGCTTGCGCCTAGCCATGCTAGGTGCATGCTAGCTCGAACTAGCCTAGCATCCACATGGTTAGACCATTGTGGTCTTACGACTACACTCGTACTTGTCGCTTGTGATTTTGCGACGCTTGGTCTCGACGCCTTAGGCTCGATATCCGACGTCTGTATTCGTAAAACTTTGTCAACTCATTAAATCCTTTCGGATTAATTCGTCGTCTCGGATCGGTGATTCGATTGGGTTCGACCCGAAGGGTTCAGTTAAGATTAAGTTGTAATATAAATTGTACCACGATATTAGTGATTGGAAGCGGCCTCCACCTAGGCACTCCGATCAATTGATCTTACTGAAGAATTAACTCTGTAATAATTCTGAACCCTCTATCGGAAAAATACACTTGTTAGAAGGACACCATTCCTTTCACATGTTTTGGGTGTTAGTTATGAGTGTTAAATCTGATTATATGGTTTAATTTCTTGCCTAATTTCAATTAGTATCATGTTAGGGATTACCTAATCAATTTGGCATGATTCTAAAAAGGTTTGATTTGTTTGAATAACCTAAAACTAATTATAGGAGTTGCAGCCTTCCACTGTGAAATGTGTGTGATTAGAGAGTTTTTATGATGTGTTTTGCCTAATTTCTAATTTCAAATGCATTTTTAACATAACCTATTATGTTTTAAGAGTGTATACTCTAATGAGCTAAGCTTAGTTTCATGTTTAAGATGGGTTTTTGAGGTGATTTGTGTGAATGGCGCTGCTGGAATTTAACTTGGGGCAGCTACGTTTTTATTTTTGTTTGAGAAAATTAAGTCATGAATTTTAAGTCCAAAATGGTTTTATATGATGCCTACTGAGCATATGTATGTGCCGTAATTTTTTTTTTCGCAGTTCGCATTTGAAGAATGTTGCTGCCCCATTTTAGTTGTTTTTTGAAATGGTGGTTTGGATTCTTTGTTTAATTAAATGAATTTGTGGAGTTTTTATTCTAGGTATCATATATTAGTTAAAACTATATTTTAATTAAGTGATGTGTGAATTTTTTGGTACAAAAAGCCCTTGAAGTGAAATATTTTGATGTGTGTTTGAATATGGGTTAGTTCCTACTGTATTGTTGACGTCGTAATGCTTTTGAGAAGAATAACACTATCTTTAGCATTACTTCGCCAAGAGTTGTGAATGCTGCTAGTTGTTGATTCCGATAATTAATTATATTCCTGAACTCAGACGATACCTTTTGCGATTTATTAAGATAAAATGTGTTTTGAAAGGGTGTTTCAATTGTATAAAAAAAATATGATTTTCATATGCTGTTTGAATTGAGTGTAAGACCATTTGGGGATTCTATGTAGATTTCTGAGTGAAATATATTGCATTAAGATTTTAATTGATTTTTGAATTAAGTGTGGCGCCATAGTCTGGTGTGAGGCCGAGTTACTTCCCGATGGTGAATGAACATGCTTACTATCTTAATTACGAGTTTTAGGTAGCTCATTCATGGTTAATTGTTGTCGTCCGGGGGTAGTGTGAGGCCGATTAGAATCTACCCGTAGCTGGGAGTTTGGCCAATCATAGACACAGTCTGTGCGAGATGACCGCAGGTTTGTCCTAACAAACCTTAGGAAGTGGATTACGAGACCACTAGCGTTCCCTCCATGCCAGTTCTGCTGTTTTGAATGTTTTGAGTTTGAAATATTGAAACAATGAAATTATTACTTATTGTTAAGTTTATATACATCATGATTGAAATTAAGTGTTTTAATATCAATTTCCCATTTTAAGTTGGTTATGGAATATTTCAGGGTTTGTATGGTTTATTGGTTTTAAGTGATTTCATTTGAATTTTCAAATTTTTTGTGGTTGTGGTTTCTTTCTATTAATTTAAGTCTAAAATCTTATATTTCAAATTTGAGGAAGAACTGCTAGTTACTCCCCACTGATTGTGGAATGTTGTTGTAATTTGGAGGTTTTATTTTTTTTATTTGATCTCTGTGACGATGGGTTGGAGATTGAGAGTTTAGAACCTAACTTTTTGGCTTGCATGCCTTTGTTGTTAGTTGTATGTTTAAGTGCTTTGAATTTGGTTTAGATTGATTTCAGTTTGGCCGATAAGGGTTATTCTGCCCTTGGAATTTGGATGTAATTGATTTGCCTATGTTTAAGATCATTTATTATTGTCTTTTTCTTCACGTAGTTTGCGCTTAAGTTAAAATAACTTAATTTTCATGTTTGAATGACTTAAATTTATCTTTTAGACCTAAGTAAAGCTTCACTTTGCCAATTGAAGTTAAGTAGCCTCCCGTTCAGGCGTAATTCCGCTAATGCTTCCAGTTCTAAAGGAATGGGGTGTTCCAGCTACACCAAAATTAATTACGGTATTACAAACTTAATGGCTTTCTCACGCATTTGGGAGATACCTTTTGAGTTCAACTCAAGTGAATAATCCCAACTCCTAGAGTTGGTATTTATAGGCAAAGGCTTCCAAAAACTTCAATCATCTTTCCATGCTGGAAAGTTGTTGAAATGAGAAAGTAAGCAATTAATTTAATTCCAAATTAAATTAAATAAGCTATGTAATAGTCAAATGACAAGTGTCAACATGAGGGAGGGAGTTGGTAAGGACCGCAAGGAGGACCACATGGCCTCCTTGCTCCCCAAGCATTCCATCTCTCATAAAATTAGACCAACCATGTGTGGCTAGCTAGTAGGCTGCCGCGCTGCCGTGTTAACGCCTTGGTTGGGCCTGCCTTACTGGCCCATGCCGCAATAGCCCGCACAAGTAGGCCTCGCATCTCATGCGAGCTGTTGTGCGATGCGGGGCTGCTGGTTGATTTCTTTTGTGCAATTGTGAATGTTGTGGTTCACTTATTGCATACATTTAGTTATCATTGTTTTGCAAATCTTAACATCTTCATTATCATATACTTTCATAATAAGATGATAAAATTTGAGTGTGTTATGGATTACTTGTGATGTAGGATTTATTGCTCAAGTGATTGATCCCACTCATTTTCATGATTTGAGACCTTCAACTTGGCAACCTATAATCATCAAAGTTCAACAACGAACTATCCATTGAACGACATCCCTTTTATTACCTTTAGGGCAACAATGTTCTTAACATATATTTCAGTATATTTTCTAATGATGCTTTGCTTGGATTTTACTCCAACTAGTCTTGAATGCTTTGGGATCATTGGTGATTATGAAATTTACCTTAAATTTCCGCACATTACACATGGATACAAGTCCATGTAGCCATTCTCAAGCCACGACGCATCTAAGCTCGCGCTTATAAATGGATATCATATCAAGGATCTAACCTTGCCAAGGTTGTGCTTTTAACATCAATACTCAAATTATATTTATTTCCATGCATTAAGAACTCATCCTCTTACTTAACCAATTACTTTGAATGTCTTTGATTATAATCTAACGATCCGTTACTTAGATTCAAGTCGATTGGTACTTTATACTTGTCATGCTCTTAAGCATGCAAGTCATGTGACGGTTCCATATTGTAGCATACATGATGGATTCAATTGCAGAAATATTCCCAATTTCATCCCATTCATGTGACTTTTAGCTCATCCAGTTCCACCGAGTCTTGCTAAAGTGTTTGCTATATGATATTGTTAAAAGTTTCTACTAAAGTCCATATTGTTTAACTTAGTATTTTCCTAGCTTATACTTAGTTCAAACATTTGCTTAGTTTTATACATATGGGTCGAAAGCCATTTCAGGTCCTTCAAGTTTAAAATGGTAAATTCCTTTACCCGTTCAAACATTTCATTAAGTCAATCTATTCAATAAATCTTATTTCCCACTATGTAGTAAGTGTCATCTTAGCTTGGTCCATTATTAAAAAATTCATTCAAATCTAAACTTTAAGCATTTGGTAGTTATTTTACAATAGAGTTTGTAAACTTCTTATTGGACCTTACAAAATTGACTTTAGCTCCCACTGAACTTATTTATTCAAAGTATATCCATGTTTCTCAACCAGCCTAACCTTATATTATTTTTATGAAAAAAACCATTCTAATTCTTACATGCTTCCCCGAATCCACCAATGGATTTCTTGATTATTATTTAGATTTTAAAAACCCTTAGACTATATCCATAGTCCCTTCAAAAATCTGATATTTTGAGGAAGACGATTTCGATTTCTACTTTGCAATATTTCATATGCGCTATTTTGCTAGAATAATCACGAAAAGACTTAAGCACTTCGAATAGTGAATAGGTTTTATTAAATCAATAACGTGAATTTAATTGTAACATATTCAACCAATCTATCTATGTATGCATATCCACTTCCATATTTGATAGTTTTCTCCTAGAATGCTTATTTACGATTGATGGGTCTTTAACCTGAAAGGAATGGTGTCCTTCCAACAAGTGTATTATTCTGATAGAGGGTTTAGAATTATCAGGAAGCTAATTCTTCAGTGAGATCAAGTGATCGGAATGCTTGGGTGGAGGCAGCTTCCGATCTGTAATATTAGTGAACAACTGATATTATAGCTTTGTCTCGACTGAACCCTTTGGGTCGAACGCAAATGAAATGCCGATCCAAACCGACGAATCAATCCGAAGGATTTGATGAGTCACTAGAGTATTACGAACACAGACGTCGGATATCGAGCCTAGGGCGTCGAGACCGAGTGTCGCAAAATCAACAAGCAACAAGTTTGAGAGTAGCTGTAGCATCACATTGGCCTAGCCATGTGGACGTTAGGCTACCTCGAGCTAGCATGTACTATGTGTGCTAGGTGCAACATGTGTGTGCTAAGCGCATCGTGCATGCTAGGCGCATTTTGCTTGCTAGGCGCACAACACACCATCGCAAGACTAGGAGCTTGCGTGTGTGTGTGCATCGCTAGCTCTAGGCGCATAGCAGCACCATCGCAGCATGATGCATGCTTGCGTGCGTGAATACGCATAGCACAACACTATCGCATGGCTAGGCCAGTACATGTGTACGTGTGAGTGCATGCCATCGCAGCAGCAGCACGCTGTGCTTGCTTGCTTGCGTGCATGCCTTCGCATGGCAGCACCAAGCAGCAAGCAGCGAGCAGTAGCTAGGAACCTCGCACAGGCAGCAAGGGCCTTGCCCAGCGCCCAGCAGCCAACATCATGCGTGGCTCGCTAGCAGCACGCATGTGCTAGTTGTGCTGACTGGTGCGTATGATGCGTGCTTGCAGTACATGCTGGCCAGCAAGGCTAGCAGCCAGCTCACTCCCACAGCTTGAGGCCGGTTGAGGAGAGTGGGGAACAATGCTTGGAGCATAGCCTTAGGGAGCAAGGCAATGGACCCCCCCTTTGGTTATGGTCCTCACCTAACCTCTCCTCTCCTCATGCCACTTGTTGATTTGTAATTGCATTGTTTTGTAATTTTTTTGGAATTAAATAAATTAGTGAAAAATGCAACTATACAACATTGATCATGAAATGGGGATGCAAGTTGCCATCCCCTATAAATACCCCAAGATTGGGAATTTGGAAAACAACTTGAGTGGAACTCAAAAAGACATCTCTTATTATTGAAAATACCTTTAAGTTCGTAAAACTCTAGTTTTATACTTGGTCAAGTCTCGACTAACCCTCGAGGCGAAGATCGTTCGGGTCCCTAGTTCTGTATCCTTTTTCTTAATTACTTTTTAATTATGTTTATGCATACTTTATAGCTTTAATTTTTGGGGCGGGTCTTTGGCGAGTTTCTCTTTCACGTAGCGTTGGACGCTACGAAACCCAACAGCGGTATCGGAGCTGCGCTCTTTTTAATTATGATTAATACTGTTTTTTAATCCCAACTTTTACCAATTTAGTTTCATTAATCCCAACTTTGGATTATTCCTCAATAATCCCAACTTTAAGGTGGCCTATCATTCGTCATACCCAACCGGTAACTAAACCTATTATATCAGGTCACTTGACACGTGTCAAGTCCTGATTGGTCTAAAAATTAAAAAACAAAAACAAAAAACAAAAACAAAAAAATAGAAAAAAAAAACCACAAAACACCACCAGCCCTCCTCCCTTTCCACCACTAGCCCGCCTTAACCCCACTATTGCCCAGCCCGCCGCTACATTCCTTGCCGGCGAGCGTCGCCGATTTCTCCCTACCTCGAAACAATATCCACGCAACACCAACCAAACCCCTCCCCCACTCCCAGAAACTCCTAACCGCTCCTCCACCACCCCGAAACCTTAGCGGCTAGGGTAAAACGATGGTGGGGGGTGTTTGGGGGTTTTCGAAAGTGGGGAAGCTGGTTTTAAGGCGTATCGAGTGTTTTAAGGGAGATTTGATTGTGGGGAAGGTTTTTTCAAGGCATTTTGAGAGTCGGAAACGAGGGAAGGAAGGCGGTGAGTTACCGGATTGCATCACCGGCGTGGAGGAAGAGGGGAAACGAGCGCTGGGGGAAGGGGAATAGCGACGCTACACGGGGTGGGGGAATAGCGGCCTGCAAGGGGAAGTGGGAATGGTTGGCGACGGTGACGAAAGGTGGCTGGTCGGTTTTGTGGCTCTTATTCTAATTTTTTTTTATTTTCTAAATTTTCATTTATTTTAAAACATCTTTTTAACCAATTAATTTGTGACACGTGTCACTTTAACAAAAAAAATAAAAATTAACCCATTTAACCGGTAAACGGTTTTTAGGATTGAAGAATGATAAGCCACCTCAAAGTTGGGATTATTGAGGAATAATCCAAAGTTAGGATTAATGAAACTAAATTGGTAAAAGTTGGGATTAAAATACGATATTAATCCTTTTAATTATTGCAATTTGTAATCAATTAAAGTTATTTAAAATGGATTTAAATTTCTGGTTGTGTTTTCTAATTAGATTAGAAGCTCGTTTTAATTAATTTTAAAACTCGTATTTTTTTTCTTGTTTTGGCTGATGAACCAAGATTTCGACTTAAAAATAGTGATTTTTGGGAGGAATCGATGTTCAAAATCATTTTTATCCTATAGGGTTGTCCAGAAGCCAAAATTCACCCTGAAATATGTTTTTCGAGGGGTTTTTGGTTTTTGATGAAATTTTTTTAATCTTTATACCTTGATTAATTTAAGCATGTCAAGGGTAGATTAAATGCATTGTTGCATCCCTAATCTACAACAATTACCCCTTTAAGCATGGTTATGACTTCTTATTTCACAATCATGCAAATAAATTGCATTAAAGTGTGAATGTTTATTGTGAATGTGAAATTTTAAGTTCCTTGTATATTAAAGATCCACTCTTTGAATGTTTCAATAGTTGGAACTTTGATTCTAAATTCCATGGATGAACTAATTTTTGGATTTAATCATTTTTTGTTGATTAAAGTCCTTAAAGTTCAAGTACTTGTGTTTAAATTTTGATTCATCTTCATATTGGAAGATGTAATTTTGTTATTTAACACAAGTTAAAAGTTGGAAATTTTTTCATTGGATGATTGGTTTTATTTCTCCAACTCCCTAATTTGTCAAAATCATTATTAATTTTCATATTGGTCAAATTAATTTTTGGGTATAGCCCTTTAATTTTAAGCATCGAAGAAAGACCAAAATTATTTCAAAAGGAAATTTTAGATGATTTAGGCTTGTGCACCATTAAAATTGAATTTAATTAAGTTTGACGTATTTTATTTTCATTTTTTTCTAAATTGATTCTAAAATAAATTTTTTATTAATTTTATGTCACACGTAAATCGGGATTAAAATCCCGAGAAGCGACACACAAATCAAGGCAAAAACACCCAAGCGTCACTAAGGCTAGTCGGGCTGCCTAGCAACCCGCATATGGCTTCCTTGATGCGCACAATGGTGCTTGAGCCTCGAGCTGTTGTTGTGAAGTTTGGCGAGGGGCTGCTGTTGCGTGCTGCCTATGGCTGGGTGCGTGGGCCTTGGCTGCTGGAGATCTTGTGCGTGTTGCGGGGCAGCGAAGCAGCAAGCCCCAGCCAGCCAGCCAGCCAGCAGCTAACATGCGTAGCATACGTAGCGTGCTGCTGGTGCTGGGAGCATGGCATGCTGCGCTAGGCGAGCTTGCTAGCAGCCAGCACCACACGCAACGCAAGGGGCTGCCTAACAGCCATGGTACGCAACCCTCGCATTTTGTTGGGGGGCTGTTTTGCTTGATTATGCGCTATCGTCTTTTGCAAAATTTTGCCGTTTTAATTTTATTTAAAAATTTTAACGAGGTAAGACCTCGATTTTTCCGGCTCTTGCAAAAATTTTAGTTTTGACAAAATTTTTGTTTATCGGCTTAATTAATTAGATTAATTAAGTTGGATGCGGAATTTAGTGGGAGATTGAGTAATTTCATGAACAACTTGTGCCTTAATAAACATAATATGTTAAACAACTTTGACTAGTTTTAATTAGGCGTGTTAATCGGATTAACCACCTAAGTTAGTTACCAGTTTTCACGTGTTGTGCAATTTTACTTGTTTTTCGTCGTAAAATGCATGGGCCATTCACATATAGTGAATGGATGAATGGAAATGTAATGTTTCATAGGTTTCGAATAAATGGAAACTAGTGGGGCCCGATTAGGATAGAAAATACGGATTGCGTTCCGTTACGTATTTTTGTAAATCTAAATACGATCTACATACCGTTGAGTATTTTTGTACCTTAATATTTAGATTAATTCTAGTCGTAGTAGCTAGTAATTTTATTTTGGCGAAGATGTCTCAAGACGGCGTTTCGATGAAGACGAGCCAAGATGAAGACCCTTGAAGATTTGAAGATTTCAAGGGGTCATGCTAGTTGCCAAATGCATCAATTTTATGCTTCATATATATTATTGTGTTTATATATATTTGAATGTTAGATGCATGTCTAGGATTTCAAGTGTTGCGATGAGTAGTTAAGTTCACTTAAATCAACCAACATAGAAACCCTAGGTCCCTTAAAAATATTGAGCTAAAATTTGTCATTCCAAGAACAACACCTAACGAACTAATGCATGTACATGATGGGCTATGCCAAAGCGAGGCATCACTACCTCCCTAGGAACGTAAGGTACACTAGGTATACAAGTTGTCGTGGAAAAAGAGATAAAATGTGAAGAATGCATTAGATGTCAGGTTTTATCAAACCAAGAGTATCTTAGAGGTATTAGATATTGGATTGCTTACCCTAAAATATCTAGTGTTAAGACAAGCAAAAGCATGCTTAATTACTTTTTTATATTTGGGATCTCATAATCATTTTATTCTCGCCAAAAGGGACAATTTATTAATGCGTGGATAAAATGCTCAATAAGATTGAATGTTTGCATGAACGCTTTTAAATTCAAACTTATTGATAATATGAATGGTTTTTCATTTCTAATTCTTTCAATTGTAGAAACATGTCTGCAAGTAACTCAAACAACCAATTTTCATTACGCTCAATTCTCGACAAGGAGAAATTGAGTGGGCCAAACTTTCTCGATTGGCAAAGGAATTTACGTATTGTTCTTATGCAAGAGCAAAAGGAATACGTCCTTGATGAGGAAATGCCCGACACTCCCAATGAGGAGGTAACTCAGGCTGCCCTTAACCGATGGCAAAGTGCCAATCAGGATGTCAAATGCATCATGTTGGCCACTATGTCTCCGGAACTTCAAAAGACTTTCTTTGAAAAGTAGACGGCTTTTGAGATCATTTTTTAGCTTCAGAATATGTTACAAGAGCAGGCCCGAACTGAAAGGTTCGAAACCCACAGGCAAATCCTAGAGAGCAAGCTCAAGAAAGGAGAGTCGGTTAGCCCGCATGTTCTTAAAATGATTGGATTGTTTGAGAACATGGAAAGGCTCGATGCTTGGTATTCGACCGAGATGGAAATTGACATCATTCTCCACTCGCTGCAAAAAGGCTATGATCAGTTCAAAATGAACTATAATATGCACAGCATGGAGAAAACTCTCACCGAGCTTCGTGGTATGTTGAAGCAAGCCGAGCAAACCCTCAAGGATGAGGGAAAGCATGATATGCTCATGGTGAGAAAGGACAAGCCATTCAAGCGCTCGGGCAAGAAGAAGATCTTTCAAGGGAAAATGAAGAATTTTCCGCCTAAGTCATACACTGCCAAGAGATGCAAGGACAAAAAGGTAGCCTCTTCCAAATCCGATTCCGAATGTTTCTACTGCAAGAAGAAGGGACATTGGAAACGGAATTGCCTCAAATTCAAGGAAGATAAGAAGAACGGCACCGTTGCTTCATCATCAGGTATTTTTGTTATAGACTTAAACTTCGCTAGCAAAACATCATGGGTATTAGATACCGGATGTGGCTCACACCTTTGTTCCAATGCTCAGGGACTAAGGATAAATAGGAGGCTAGAGAAGGGAGAGGTCGAGCTTCAGGTCGGCAATGGAGCAAGGATGGCTGGTATCTCCGTTGGAACTCTCAGTTTGTCTTTGCCCTCTGGGCTTATTTTAGAACTTGACAATTTCTATCATGTTCCTAGAGTTACCAAAAACATTATTTCAATTTCGGCGTTGGACGCCAAGGATTTTGAGTTTCGAATTCAGAACAATAGTTGTTCATTTTACTTCGATAATGTTTTATATGGTAAAGCATATTCAGAAAATGGTCTTTATGTGCTTTCTCTTGACAAACAAGTTTATAACATTAATGATACATCCAAAATGGCTAAGACCATCTATTCCAATCAAACCTACTTGTGGCATTGTCGTCTTGGCAATATTAACGTCAAATGCATCAAGAAACTTCTACAAGAAGGTGTTCTTGACTCATTCGACTTGGAGTCGTTTGAAAATTACGAACGATGTCTATTAGGCAAGATGATAAAGCAGCCATTCTCCAAGTTGAGAGAAAGGGCAAGTGACTTATTGGGTCTAATAAATATGGACGTATGTGGACCAATGAGTACACCCGCGAGGCAATGACTATATTCACCGATTACTATAGTAGATATGGTTATGTCTACCTTATGTCGAATAAATCTGAATCTTTTGAGAAATTTAAAGAATTTCAGAGTGAAGTTGAGAATCAACTTGGCAAGAAAGTTAAAGCACTTCGATCGGATTGAGGTTGTGAATATTTGAGCCATGAATTCGACGATCACTTGAAAGAAAATGGTATTCTTTCAGAGTTGACACCTCTGGAACTCTTCAATGGAACGGAGTATCCGAAAGGAGAAATCGAACCTTGTTAGACATGGTTCGATCAATGATGGGTCTTAGTGAACTTTCTATCTTTTTCTAGGGACATGCGCTACTAACTGCGGCACTAACACTGAACCGTGCTTCGTCAAAAGCTGAAGAAAAGACTCCATATGAATTATGGACTAAGAAACCTCCAAGGTTGTCTTTTCTTAAGATTTGGGGTTGCGAAGCATATGTCAAGCGATTAATTTCTGACAAGTGTTTCTTTCTAGGCTACCCAAAAGAAACCAAGGGGTATTACTTCTAGAACAAATCCGAGAACAAAGTGTTTGTTGCTCGTGATGGTGTCTTTTTGGAGAAGGAACACCTTTCCAAAATGACAAGTGGGAGGAAAATCGAACTCGACGAAGTTCGAGAGGACGAGCAACAATGTCAACCTGATAAAACTGATAATCTAAGTGCTTTGGAAGCAACTGAGAAGATTGGTCAAAATCAAACAGACAATGTAAATGCTCAGCCTATTACCCTTCGTAGGTCGCAACGGCCAAGATCTCAACCAGACAGATACCTTGGTATTGTCTAAACCGAAGATCACGACATCCTAGTCATGGATGGAGATGATCTAGCGACATACAAATAAGCTATGATGAGCCCCGACTCTGCTAAATGGCAAGAGGCCATGAAATCCGAGATGGACTCCATGTTTGAAAATCAAGTTTGGGACTTGGTGACTTTGCCCGAGGGTTACACACCCATCGGTTGCAAATGGATCTTCAAACTGAAGACAGACAAATATGGAAATGAATCAATATACAAAGCTAGACTGGTGGCGAAAGGTTATAGACAAATCCACGGGATTGACTATGATGAAACCTTTTCACCAATTGCAATGCTAAAGTCTGTCCGTATTATCCTAGCGATTGCTGCAAAACGATTATGAAATATGGCAGATGGATGTCAAAACCGCCTTCCTGAATGGGATATTGGAAGAAATTGTGTATATGACACATCTAGAAGGTTTTGTTGATCTAAGCAACGCTGGAAAGGTATGTAAGCTTAAGAAACTGTGTATATGACTCATCCAGAAGGTTCTTTTCAATGAAGGACTTAGGAGAGGCACAGTACATATTGGGCATCAAGATCTATAGGGATAGATTTAAGACGATTATTGGATTGAGCTAGAGTACTTACATTGATAAAGTACTGGCATGATTCAGCATGGAGAATGCCAAGAGAGGGCACCTACCCATGTCCCATGGCGTAACTCTCAGCAAGAAACAATGTCCACAGACGACTGTTAAGCGGGAGAGAATGAATCAGATTCCATATGTTTCGCTAATTGGATTGATCATGTATGCCATGATATGTACAAGGTCTGATGTATCGTATGCCTTAAGTGCTACGAGCCGATAACAATAAGACCCAGGAGAGGAGCATTGGACTGCGGCCAAAAACATCCAAAAGTACCTGAAAAGGAACAAGGATAAATTCCTGGTCTATGGTAGCCACAAGGATTTGGTTGTTGAAGGTTACACCGATGCTAGCTTCCAGACTGATAGAGACGACTTCAAGTCACAGTCAAGGTATATATTTTGCCTAAATGGATGAGCGTTTAGTTGGAAGAGTGCCAAGCAAAGCACCACTGCAGATTCTACAACTGAAGCTGAATACTTGGCAGCTTCGGAAGCCGCTAAGGAGGCTGTTTGGATTCGCAAGTTCGTCAGTTAACTTGGTGTTGTACCCTCCATCAAGGGTCTAATAGATCTCTATTGTGACAACAATGGAGGTATTGCTCAAGATAGAGAGCCAAGAGAGCACCAGAAGGTCAAACATGTCCAAAGGCAATTTCACATGATAAGGGAATGGAAATCCGATGGTGAAATCAGAATTTTTAAGATTAGGACGGATGACAATGTGGCCGATCCTTTGACTAAACCCCTGCCTCAAGTGAAGAACAACAAGCACGTTGAGGCAATGGGAATCAAGCACGTTGGAAATTGGCTTTGAAATCCCTATACATGTGTTTAAATTAAACTAGATGTCTTAATGTAAAACACTATGTTGAAACCATTCATCTATGGAGTAATTAATTTTTCATGCAAAATTCCTATTCACTCCATTTCTATTTAATTGTGGTTTAGAATTAAATAATGAGTCCATTCGATTTTGAGAGTATTCAAAACAGGGTATCAAGACCATGTCTTGGATAAAGAAGCACTTGTTAAGTGAACATTGAATTTTAAAATCGAAAATTATCCCTAATCAAGGTCATTTAAGTGATGGACAATTAATGACCACTAGAGATTAGTGTGTAGTATGATTTACAACACCGTTTCTTGTGCTGCAAGGACATAGTATTCATAAATCATTTACAAAGGTGCTAGTTTGGAACTGCACCGGATCGACCTATGAGAGTACTTTTCTCATTATAGCTATCAGAGCCTGTTTCCTCGACCATGAGTATTGGGAAATTCTCTTATTTGAGTACTAGTTTCTTTGATGGTGTCAAACGTCCGCCGTAATTGGGGATTATAACGGGAATACTCGGGAGATTAGGTCCTCTTAGTAAGAGAAGCTTGCAGTACAAGACTGGGAATGTCGCACTATCAACAATAGGGAATATGTCTTTGTTGTTTACAAGGCCACTCGAAGAGTGAGATTGTGAAAATGCATGGTCGTGCTCAGATGGATTTTAGAAATCATCTACATAATGACAGTCGAACTCGGAGATCAGGAAACACTTCTGGACATAATAAGGATGTTGAAGATTCTTACCTTATAGTTCACGAAGAGACATTAAGCGACATTGGAAATGGGCCATACACTGTTTGCACTCTTGTATGAAAGGACAAGTGGGAGATTGAAAGGAATGGTGTCCTTCCAACAAGTGTGTTATTCTGATAGAGGGTTTAGAATTATCAGGCAGCTAATTCTTCAGTGAGATCAAGTGATCGGAATGCCTGGGTGGAGGCCTCTTCCGATATGTAATATTAGTAAATAACTGATATTACATCTTTGTCTCGTCTGAAACATTCGGGTCGAACCCAAACAAACTGCCAATCTGAACCTACGAATCAATACGAAGGATTTGATGAGTCACTAGAGTATTACGAACACATATGTCAGATGTCGAGACCGAGCGTCGCAAAATCAACCAGCAACAAGTTCGATCGTAGCCGTAGCATCACATTGGCCTAGCCAAGTGGACATTAGGTTATGCACTATGCGTGCTAGGTGCACCATGTGTGTGCTAGGCGCACCATTTGTGTGCTAGGAACACCGTGCATACTAGGCACATCTTGTGTGCTAGGCGCACAGCACAAAATCGCAAAGCTAGGAGCTTGCGTGTGTGTGTGCATCACTAACTCAAAGCGCATAACAGCACCATCGCTGCACCATGCATGCTTGCATGCGTGCATACGCATAGCACAACACTATCGCATGGCTAGGCCGGTGCGTGTAAGCGTGTGTGTGCGTGCCACCGCAGCTGCAGCACGCTGTGCTTTCTTGCTTTCGTGCATGCCTTTGCATGGCAGCACCAAGCTGCAAGTAGCGAGCAGCAGCTAGGAGCCTCGCACAGGCAGCAAGCAGCCAGCAGCAACGGCCTTGCCCAGCGCCCAGCGCCCAGCAGCTAGCATCATGCGTGGCTCGCTAGCAGCACGTATGTGCTAGCTGTGCTGGCTGGTGCGTGTGATGTGTGCTAGTTGTGCGTGATGGTAGTGCATGCTGGCTAATAAGGCTGGCAGCCAGCTCACTCCCATTGCTTGAGGACGGTTGAGGAGAGTGGGGACCAATGCTTGGAGCATAGCCTTGGGGAGCAAGGCAATGGACCCCCCCTTTGGTTATGGTCCTCACCTAACCTCTCCTCTCCTCATGCCACTTGTTGGTTTGTAATTGCATTGTTTTGTAATTTATTTTGGAATTAAATAAATTACTGAAAAATGCAACTATCCCACATTGATCATGAAATGGGGATGCAAGTTGTCATTCCCTATAAATACCCTAAGATTTGGCATTTTGAAAACAACTTGAGTGGAACTCAAAAAGGCATCTCTTTATTATTGAGAAAACCTTCGTAAAACTCTAGTTTTATACTTGGTCAAGTCTCGACTAACCCTTGAGGCGATGATCGTTTGGGTCAGGTCGTGGGTACGAGCTGTTGGAGGCCGTCACGCTTGTGAGGCTTAATAGCTTCGAAGTAAGAGCTCGATTCCCAAGCGAAGCACGCTTCAAGGGTATTACTTCTTTATTCCTTTTCTTAATTATTGTTTAATTATGTTTATTCATGATTTATTTCTTTTATTATTGGGGCGGGTCTTGGGCGGGTTTCTCTTCCGCGTACCGTAGGATGCTACGAAACCCAACATAACCTTCATGCAAATTAATCAAGTTTCAAACAAGATTTTCAAACATCGAGTCTGTTTCTTATTTTAGGACCTCTTATCATTTTCAGAATTCGGATTTGTCGTAGCTATCTTACAAGACACTATTCCTTTACTATCCAATAGTAAATAGTATACTTGTAGGTCTTAGGTTCATTTATAAATTAATAGAAACTTTAAAAGATTCAATCCAATCCTTTTGGTGAATTCTATACCTATACGGGATAATTTCATTAAACACTGAGTTTCAAGGCGCTTCTAAAGCCCTTTAATTTTTCTGATCTTACTCAAACACTTTTTATGTTTTGTAAGTAATGAATTCTTTTTAAGGCACTTGTAAACTCCTTTGAGTATTCTTGATCAATGATTCTCATGAAGCCTTTCTAAAGTGTTCCGAGATTCTCAGTTCATTTGCCTCTCACTTGTCGTTTGGAAATGTGTTACTTTCTAGAAAGACACCACTTAGAGCAACAAGTACTATTTTCTCAATTTTTGTTGTGGAAGTAATGCCCCTAGTCTCACTTGAATGTTTACAAAGAGACTTGTATATTGTCTTTGGGTGAAAGTTTGTTGTGAAACAAACTATTAGCTCCCACTTGAGCTACCTTAGCCCTTATTAAGCCATTTAGCTCCCACTAAGGCTAAGAGCCCTAGACATATACTTGAAAAGACGCTAGAAACTATTTCTGTCCATAACTGAATATGGTGTCTTTTCTTAGTTTCGACAATTTTGTTTAGTGTAACATTAGTCATTTGTGCATATCTCTATGAACGTTATAGGACGGGATGAGATTCATCATCGTTCGAGTCATTTCCAAATGGCTTCGATGTCTCCGTCAAGATATACTATATTCTTTGTGGAGATGATTATTAAATTCCAATTTCATAACCTTGAGATGATCACTCTTGGCTCAAGCAAACATCGCTCGATCTAATCTACACGTTTTGATATCTTACCAAGTCGATTCTATACTTCACATAACTTTTAAGCTATTCAAGATCCAGTTTATTCACATTTGATTATTATTCCCATATTCTTTCAAATTCTTATGAACATGTTGATGTAATGAAATTTTCTTTTATCTTTCGGAGTCAATTATCTACACCAAGCACAATAGCTCCTTTCTTTGTCGGTTTCAACAAGTAAGACTTCCATGCCTTAGAACGATTACGAATCGATAAACTTTCAAGAGTCTATTTAATAGATTCTTGAGTATGTTCTTGTTGATGTGACATTGCTAAAGATAGTTGGAAAACAAATCATGTCCATTACTTAAACCTTGTGAGTTTATTTTAGGGAAATGTTTGTTTAAAATCAAGCATTCTTAACTCATGGCTTAAATAACCATTCCATTCGAATAAAACCAACAACTATTGTTCTTTTACTTTGAATGTGAGTCTTTCCGTGTGTAAGCAAAATGTTTGCTGATTATGGAACACAATAACCATTATTTGTTCCAGTCTTAGTTTTAAAGGTCTTTAAACAAAGCAGACGACCTCACAGATCATGTAGCACCACTTGCTTCATTCCAAGCTCGTAAGTTAATGACTTAGCTTAACCTCATTTTTTTTAAGGTCACTTCGAAAGTGGAACTCTTAAGCAGTATCTAATACTTGTGAAGATAAGTTGCTAAGTTTAACTACGATAACGTGAACTCTTAAGTAGAATAGGAATCTTGAATTCCTTGTCCTTGTTCCTTATTTCCTATATTCTTATCATACATCATCTCATAACTTTGAGAACCTCTTCTTTAAGTGTTTCGACTTATATACTTTGTTAAGCATAATTAAACATCTAATGCGCTATGAAACAAATTTCAATCGTTCCTTTAATTCATACTTAAATTACAACATCAATGAGTTCTACTCATTAGTGTATAAAGCGAAAAGATATGTCAATTGTCAATTATTTACAAATTGAGTTTTGAACTCAATACTTCATGTTTATCAAAACTACCTAGTATTTTGAAAACATGATGTCCAACCGTCATTTCCAACATAGCCGTAAAAGTCATTTATGAGAAGCTGTATTTTAGAAATGCACTTTCATTCTTTGAGAACCATTCTAAAAATATTTCGTTTTACCAATCGTTGGAAACATTATAATTTGATTTAGAATTCTATGAATATATGTGCAAAGTATAAGAATTTATCAAGTTAAAATAATAAGCTTTGAAATACATGCAAACTAGAAATTTCAATTAACTTATTAACGTTTTATTCACACATTCATAAGTTTGTCCCGTTTAGGCGAGAATAAAACAATTCCAAGATCCCAAAAATAAATAAGTGATTCAGAATGATTTTGGTTGTCTTAACACTTAATATTTTATGGTAATCAATCTAATTACTAATAGCTCTAAGCTATTCCTGGTTCAATAAATCGTCACATCCAATGCTTCCTTGACGATTATCTCCATTGCCACGACATCTAAGTACTCTTGACTGATATCGTTAAGTTTAAACAAATTTGGCGTGTGTGTTATGCCTTACTTTGACAAACCCATCAACATACCTTACTTCCCTAGGAAAGTAGTAATGCCTTGCTTTGCCATAGCCCATTACAATTCTCAATAGTTCCGTAAGTGTCATTTTGGAATGGCAATTATAACTCAATATTCTTTGGGACTTAGGGTTTCTATGTTGGTTGATTTAAGTGAACTAAATTAATTTTTCAACATTCGAAATCCTAAACATGCATCTAATATCGCAATTATATACATAAGAAAACATACATCACAGATAAGTAAAGACCCAAGGAAAACTAGCATGACCCCTTGCAACGCGAAGCATCCAATCTTCAACGTCACCATAGCGTCTTTTGGCTTCGCCTTCTTAGAAACGCTGTTTTGAGACTACACCATCAAGCATGAAACATACTAGTAACTAGGACTAATAATCTAAGTAATCTAAGTAAAAAAGTACTTAACGGCACGTAGTCCGTATTTAGATTTACAAATATACGAAATGAAACGTAGTCCGTATTTACTATCCTAGTCGGGCCATACTAATTACGCTTTTGTAAAAACCTGCATAAGAACATTGATAATATTTCATTCACCCATTCACTTCTACAGCGAATGGCCCATGCATTTATACAAATAATCCAAGCAACAATACAAAACATTATATCAAACAAGCGCGTACTAGTTGCTAACTTAGGTGGTTAATCCGATTAATACGCCTAATGAAAACTAGTCAAGTGTTTATTTAGTTATATGTACTAACGCAATAACGAAAACCACAATTAAGTCTTAATCAAGTTCAATACCGATTAATGAAGCTCCCACTAAATTCCACATCCAACTTAATTAAAATTAATCCAATTAAAATTAATTAAGCAGATCAAAATAAATTTTGTAAAAAATTTTGCAAGTGCGTGAAAAACCAAGGCCTAGCCACACTTTAAACAAAAACGCAAAATAAAAAACGAGTAAAAAATAATGACTAAATAAAACCGGGCCTTTGGCACTATGCTAAGGCCACGAGCTAGCCTTTCCTAGTATCCCCAGTCGCTCGTACGCACGCAAGTGCTAAGCTATTGCTGGGAGCTGCCTAGCAGCTAGCTCGCACATGGCGCGCGCGCACGCTACTGCTGCTGCCGCGCCATGATGCCTTCCTCGCATACCCTCCTCGCACCAAGCAGCCAACCTACACACACACATTGCGCACCTGGCTCAGCATCAACATGCGGGTTGCGCAAGTAGCCCTGCTAGCCGAGCCTTCGTTCTCGAGGTTTGGGCTTCGACTTTGCTTTGTGTGCCTCGGGATTTTATTCCGATTTTTGTGTTACACTAAATTAATAATAAATTGGTTTTTAGAACTAATTTTTGAGCAATTTTAGAATTAAAACAAGTCTAACTTAATTAAATTCAATTTTAGTGCACAAACCAAAATTACTTCCAAGAACTATTCCTTAATAATTTTGGCTCAACTTAATGGAATAAAAATTGAGGGCCTTTCTCATAATTAGTTTTACCAAAATAAAATTCATAATGAGATTTGACAAAATTAGTTGAATAAGTAATCAACAATCCAATGAAATAATTTATCCAACAATCACTCATGCGTATTTGAATAATACAACCTTCTAATACGAATAATAATTCAAGTACAAGTATGAACATTCATGATTTTAATGAACTTCCAAAATGATTAAAACTCAAAATTTGTTCACTTTGGATTTTAGCAAGTCAAAATTCAACCATTTAAACCATTAAAGATTGAATCATTAACTATTTTAAGGGTTCAAAAATCATTTTAAACATAAAGTTTCACATTACAAGCAATTTATTCGTAAGAATGAGAAACACCAAGTTTATGTGAAATTAAGAGCTATCCAAATTAAGCAACCAATTTACAATATAAACATGCTCAATAAGGAATTAAATTGCAGAAGATTAATGGTATTATCAAACATTTAATCCAACAATTGCATGTCACAATTAATCAAGGTATAAAGATTTAAAAAACTTTTGTTCCAAATGAAAAACCCTTCGAAAAACCACTTTTTGAGTAGATTTTGGCCTCTGGAAGCCATTTTTTAATCACTTTGTCGGTAAAGGTTGATTTAGAACTGCGATTCCACCCATAATTCACTATTTCTGAGTCGAAATCTAGGTTCGTAGTCATAAATTAACGATAATATGATTTTAATCCAAGTTAAACCGAGGTCCTCATCTAATTAGGTTGCTAATCCTGAAACTTAAATTCAATTTAAATCATTTAAATTAATTTTTAGTTGTCAAAATTAAATGCAAGAGGCTCTGATACTGCTGTTGGGTTTTGCGGTGTTCGAAACCGCGCGGAAACAAAACACGCAAAAGGATTGCATGCATAATATAACAACTAAAAAAAATAACATACAATTATTGAAAACATAAACAAATAAAGGGAAGAGAGAGAAAGTAAGGATAAGACTTGGTTATCCTTAACGCGTGCTTCACACGAACATCGAGCACGAACACGGAAAGCTCTAAACCCGCAATTGCAAGCCCTCCTCCTTCTCACACCCTCGTGCCCGAACGGGTCCCTACCTCGTAGCATAGATGAGGCTAGACCAAAAGAAACTAGAGTATTACGAACTTAAAGGCTTTCTCATGCTTTGGGAAGATACCTTATTGAGTTCAACTCAAGTGAATAATCTCAATTCCTAAAGTTGTTATTTATAGGCAAAGGCGTCCAAAAACTTCAATCATCTTCCCATGTGGGAGAGTTGTTGAATTAAGAATGTAAGCAATTAATTTAATTCCAAATTAAATTAAATACGCTATGCAATAGTCAATGACAAGTGTCAACATGAGGGAGGGAGTAGGTAAGGACCACAAGGAGGACCACATGCCCTCCTTGCTCCCCAAGCATTCCAACTCCCATAAAACAAGGCCAACCATGTCTGGCCAGCTGACGGGCTACCTTGGCCACCAAGGATGTCGCGCTGGCGCCTGGTGCCTTGACTAAGCCTACCTTGCTGGGCCATGCCACACTTGATCGCACAAGTAGGTCTCGCATCCCATGGAGGTTGTTGTGCGATGCGGGGCAGCTGCTGCTCTCGCTAGACAAGCAGCCTGGGTTAGCTTGCGCTAGCAGAAGCTAGCGAGGTCCAACACACTAGCATGCGGCTGGCCTTGCTAGCACTGCTATCACGCGAGCTTGGTCAGCAAGCCCCAGCCATCACTAACATAGGGCTGCTGGTCTTGCGGTCTTGCTAACGGTTAGGCTAGCAGCCCTATAAAGACTATCCCTCGCTTGGCTAAGCCAATGCGACGCTAAGGCTATGTGTTGACTTATTGTTTGACTTTATTTCTCGTCTCGTCGATTCCTACAATGGACTCAACCTTCGACGCTCGGATTCAACGCTCTAAGCTAAGTATTCGACGACTGAGTTCCTAAAATCCTCATCGACGTATATAATCTTTCGGATTAATTCGTCGCCTTTGTTCGGCTACACAATTGGGTGTGACCCGTAGGATTCAGTCAAGAGCAAGTTGTAATATTAATTATACATTAATATTACTGATCGAAAGCGGCCTCCAGCTAGGAATTCTGATCACTTGACCTCACCAAATAATTAGCTTTCCTAATTAATTCTGAATCCTCTATCGGAATAATACACTTGTTCGAAGGACACCATTCCTTTCAGTTTCATCCACTACTACATTTCTGATCTATTGCAACCCCTAAATCCGTTGCATTTGGCGTCAAAATCCGTGGCATTAGGCCTAATGCAACGGCCATGTACCGTGGCATCAGCTGGCGTTGCAGTAGGTCTAATGCAACGGCATATGACACCTAATGCCACGGCACCAATGATCCGTGGCAATAAAGTACTGACTAATAATTATGATGAGATTGAACCTATTGCAACGGATGAAGCTAATTAATACAATGATAGGAGTACGTATCTACTGCAACAGATTGATCAATTTTTTTTTTTTGTTGGGATGGGATGGTAATATAATATATGTATAATTAGTCAGTACAAATTAAAATATGCTAACAGAAATAAATCAAAGTATCATTTATATCTAATAATTATAATGTGAAATACGTACATTAAAAAATATTAATTGTTTGTTTTTGGTATGACATACCCTACTAATAAAAAATAAAAGTTATATAATTAATTTAATCGTCCAAAATAAAAATTGTCAACATATATAAGCCGAAATTTCCAAATCTTCACAAAGACGGAACTTGAATAAGAGTCGCCAACATATATGCACCATTTGTTAGATGACTAGTCACTATACTTCCGCTCCATTTAACTCCTCATGCACCTTCACGTAAAATTGAAAAAAATAATAGAAATATAATTGAACTAAATTATAAATTATAATAGACCAAGGCCACAATCAACATGAGAAAAGTTCAAAACGCACAGATAATAGTTATTTAAAAGATGGCAGCAAAGAAGTTTTTTTTTTTTTTTTTTTTTTTTTTTTTACACAGAAAGGAAATTATTATTAATTTATAGTGGCAGTAGCCACATTACCAAAAGATAAACATTCTAAGTCTGAAAAACAAAATAGCACCCTAGAATATTACAAAGTACTAGCTAAATAACCAACAAGAAATAGAACTAATAGTTTTCCGACTAACAAAAGACATGATCAAAAGCACTTGATTCATGCAGTGTAGGTGAACTAAGTTGCCACCATTTCTGGGATGTCATTAGTAGTTAAGGTGTTCTCAAAGACTGAGGTCCCTAAGAAATTTAGTACTAAGGTTCGTAATTAGGCAACATTTTTTTATCAAATCACTCAGGATATTTATTTGTTGTGTAACTCTATATATAGGACTGGATTACTTGCATCATGGTTGCAGCCCGCCTATAGTTCATAAAGATGTGAAACCCGCTAACATTCTTCTAAACAAAGAATTTCCAGCAAATATGACAACAAATTAACAAACATCATCCATAGAGCCTGACTAAATAAAAATCAAATACTTATTACTAATGAGATCTAACTCTCCCACAAAATTGAGTTTTTAAATAAATTTTAGGCTAGAATTCGTACGACTGCAGAGAGACTCATATCTCACAAACAGTAGGTGAAATTTCCAATGTTCTTCCCAAATAACATATCACCATTTGATTAACAAATCTCAAGTAATAAATCCTAAAAATCACTAGAATGGGAAACCAGCAGCTCCACTACCAAAAATCTAACATATAAGAAACATAGATTCTCAAGAAACTCCATTTTCTTTCATACTGATCTTGCATACCAAATCTCATAATATCCACGATATGTAAAATGCAAAGACCCACTAAGAATATAATCAGCGAAGTATAATAATATCTCTAACAATATTGCAGCACTTGAATATATTATAAATTACCTTATGTATTGATTGTACATATACCTACATTTGACTGCCACATACCTCCTCACTGCCAGATGCACCATAACACAAGCAAGGTTAGAAATATCTTGGCCTACCTAGAATGCAATAGAAACGGCAAAATGGTTTGTAGTTCAGCTAAGCTTAAGACATCTACTTATTTTAACAAGGCTTGACCAATGGCCCATGGCCCATGTAAAAAAAACCAACCCAAAAAGGAAGATGGGAACCAAACCGCAATGCGGTGGGAGGACACAAGCTATCCCATATACCTTAATAGCCTTGAAAACAAGAAAGTTCCCATCTAATCTGCTTGTTTATCCTCATTTTCATAGAAGAATTTGCATGTTAGATTGTTAGACCCAAAATTAGCTACAGGATGCAACTTAATTGGAGCAAATTTTTAACAGGAAATTAAAAAAAAAAAATCCCCATGTAGATGGAAAACACATAAAAAAAAAGCCTAGAGCTGTTTGAAGCCTGCTTTTTCTGAATGTATCATACTTGGTTTTTTTAGGGCAGTGCAACACAATTATCTCAGCAACTGCAAAGACCGATGGAGGAGGATACTATCAAGTCCCATTTTGAGAATATTATTCAAATTGGGCAGCAGTTGCATTACCGGAATAAACAAGTTTTTTTTTAAAAAATTTTTTAATGTTTTGTGTTTTGTAATTTATTTTATTTTAAAAATGCATAGGCATATGATTTGAATGATTGCCTATTCTTTTAATAGTATTATGAATTGGGAAGTAACTACTGTGTGATTAAGGGTCATGCAGAATCATTTACTTGCATTCGTTATAACAAAATAGTTCAAACAATTCAAAACAAAATCAAAGATGGACTCCACAATAAAATAGTTCAAACAATCCCAAACAAACTCAGAGATTGACTCCACTAGCATGATGCTTGACAAGTCAAAAAGCCAACTTAATTAATTAAACACTTACAATTCAAATGCTACATAGTGTATTGAGTAAATGACATTCAATTCGTACGGCCACTTAGAATAATGCCTACATCCTTTCCATTTAGTACCTTTCTTAGAAAAAAAAATTGTATGTATTTTCCATTTGTGCATTTACTAAATTTCTAGTAAGCTGATCTGATTCTCCCTCTGCAGTTTACTACCAACTTAATAATTCTTCTTTTACTCTAGATTGAAAAAATTAATGCTATATATTTATGACTCAAGAAAATAGGCTGAAACACAATATTTGGAGCCAAAATAATCTTATCTTTTTCTTTTCCTTAAACCCTGCAAAACCCACTATCATATATTCTTATCTAATAAGTTAAATAACCTAAGCACGCACATGAGCTTGAACAATGAATATAGCAATTAGAAAAAAGTAATAAACTTAGATCTTTAAAGTCTTACCCCATGAATGAACCAAATCATCCACCCCAAATCAATATTCAACTTCATCCCAAACACAAAAGCAAAAACTTCAACTTTAATTCTCAAAAACGAAAATTCGTTGTTTACCTTGAACAGAATTTCAAGCAATCAGCTCAAGGAAGGGACATGCAACAATGAAATTGAGACCGTCTGTGCCGCTATCAACCAAAGCAATGATATGATCAGTTGATATTATCAGTGCTCCAAACATTATAACATTCAACAAATGGGAATTTTTATATAAGATATGTGACCCCATCAAGATACCTAAAGCATAAATCAACGGCAGTTCAAGTCATAAGCAAATCCACATAGCAATATAGTCATTATCAGATGGTAAAAGAGATCAAAAGATGCCTACACCAGAAGGCCAGAAAAAAATTGAGGCTTTAAAAGTTCAAAGAACAGAAATTATAACAATGGCTCCAAATTTTGAGAATAATGGTTTCTGGCAGTCAAGAGATAAAGGGTAAATATGTATATATCACTGTTGCATCTTCCAAAGATTAAAATAAAAGATGGTGAAAGAATCAGGAATTACATGAGCAAGAATAAACCATGACTGGGTGGCCACTATAGAGTCAGGGAAAACATATCTAACACACAGCTTACACAAATATAGTGAAATAGTGCATATTATCCAAATGAATAGGTATTGATTTAAAAGCTCAAAAGGATATAATATGATATGTGGTAGTAAGAAAAGAAAAACTCTTCGTGAATGTTAAAGCATTCCCAGCAGTTTGGTTCTAAAAAAGATAAGTGAAATGAAGAACGGAAGAATTCATTACAATTTCATTAATAAGGTAACAAGAACCTGATGCTAGTCTCTGTATTTTCAAATATTAGCAAGTCCACCAACAACGAAACTTGTCAACCACAATTAATACACTATCAGAAAATTAATCGTGAACACACTATAATTTGCAAATGTAAACCTGCCCTTGCATCACATTCACTGTATGACAATTTAGTGAATCTACTACTAAAACTCATTGCATGGAGACATTCTAAAAGATATAATATAATCCAATAATACCCTATATACTAGCTCCACATCAAAAAAAGAGGGATCAAACCTATTCCTTACACCAATTGTGCCACAATTTGTTTCCTGACCCTTCCTTTTCTCCACCAAATTAAACCACTACATTAGCCTACTACATTAAAAATGTTCCTTTTCAATCATTAATTGCTCACAAAATGTTCCTTATGTAATAATAGTGGCAATAAGTATTAATTATAGGATTAATCAAGGAAAAGGCATGAGAAGGGGGGGGGGGGCTCTAATATATCTTCATAAAACCAAGTTACGACATTTATTAATCCCTATTGTTTTAGAGATTCTGTGAAATAATGTAAACAAACAAAAGAACATAGAAATAGATTCTGTAAATACTTAAGTTATGCACCACCAATAAGTATAGTATTATCATCCAGATACTTATATCATTATAATTCCATAGAATTCGCAAGCTATAGGACAACGAGCTGATCAAATAGACTCAAAACTCGACAGTAAATCACGAAAAATACCAGAAGCTGCAACTTTCATCAAAAAATTCTGATGAACATTAATATTAACAAATAACAATCAAGGCAACAAATTTATAATAAATAAGTTATACAATTAACAAAAACCACTGCATATAACAATAAAAATTAAAAAAAAAAATTACAAGAAAAAATCAAAATAGAGAATAATAAGGAAGAATTAGGTACCTGATTTTTGTGAAGATTAGGAGGAAAGAGATAAAAGGGTGAAAGGAGAAGAAGACTACAAAAAAAACGAAGATTAAAATTGGGGATTAAAATCGAATAATAAGCAATTGACCTTGTTTATTATTACAATTGAAACATTAAAATCAGAAAAATAGAGTTAACAATCAAAATTTCAAATTGGGGATTTCGATTATAAGAGCAAGATATACTAAATTAATTAATTAAGAGTATAAGACATTAAGACATACCATTGATGCATCGAAGACGGCCGACGGTGTGGCAACAACGACGGCCGAGTTCCTGTGAGGCACTGAGGCACGATGGATCATGGGCGACGGTCGATCTACTGGACTACAGGTGGCCGGTGAGGACTGAGGTGTGAGGCAGCGAAGAACGAAAGATTGGAAGAAGCGACATACTATGTACCGCTATCAGCCACCACCTCCTCACTGCCGCCTTCGTCTACTTTCTAAGATTTATTTGCTTATTTTCATGTTTTTTTTCGTGATTTTCACCTCAGAATTTCGAAGTAATTCTGGAGTTGAAGAAAATATGTGAATGTGAGAAGGGGAAAATTGAGAATTGGGGGAAATGGAGAAAATGGGTGATGTGAGAATGGGTATTGTGAGAATCCGTGAGAATGAGTTATGAATAAACACATGTTTTTCAAAATATTTGGTGAAAAAATTAGAGGGAAGAAATGCGCGCTTCTAAAATTTTCATGATATAATACATACCGTTGCAATAGCTCTCATTTTTGTTAAAATAGCTAGGCTATTGCAACGGTTCTTTAGAGCCGTGGCAATAGCTCTACCTCTAAGAACATTAGTTTTAAATCCGTGGCAATAACCTACTCTATTGCAACGACAATTAAAATACCGTTGTAGTAGCCTTTATTATGCTGTTGTATTCGGTCAAAAATGTAGTAGTGATCATAATTAACGTCGTGAATTTTCCTTTAACCTTTTAGCATAAGTCTAGCTTTGTATACATATACATTTCCTTCTTTGTCGGTTTTTAACTTAAATATCCATTTGCAACCGACAAGTGTGTAATCTTCGAACAAATAAACCAAGTCCTTTACATGATTTTCAAACATGGAGTCCATCTCGAATTTCATGGCTTCTAGCCATTTAGTAGAGTCGGGGCTCGTCATAGCTTGTTTGTATGTCGCTGGATCATTTTCATCCATAACTAGGATGTCTTAATTCTCGGTTAAGACAACACCAAGGTACCTGTCTGATTGAGATCTTTGCCTTTGCGACCTACGCAGGGTTATAAATTGAGCATTTACATTGTTGGTTTGACTTTGACTTTTATCAATAGCTGCTTCCAAAGCCCTTTGATTGTCAGTTTTGTTAGATTGACTTTTTTGGTCATCTACTCGAACTTCATCAAGTTCAAATTTTTTCTTACTTGTCATTTTGGAAAGATGCTCCTTTTCCAAAGAGACACCATTTCGAGCAATAAATACTTTGTTCTCAGATTGGTTGTGCAAGTTATACCCCTTTCTTTATTTTGCATACCCCACAAAGAAACATTTGTCAGATTTTGGTGCAAGCTTGACTGACATAAGTCTTTTGACATATACTTCACAACCCCAAATCTTATAAAAAGACAACCATGGAGGTTTTTTCGTCCATAATTCATATGGAGTTTTTTCGACAGATTTTGACGGAGCATGGTTCAATGTTAGTGCTGCGGTTTGAAGTGCGTGTCCCTAAAAAGAGATAGGAAGATCGGTACGAGCCATCATGGACCAAACTATGTCTAATAGAGTTCGATTTCTCCTCTCAGACACTCCGTTCCATTGTGGAGTTCCTGGAGGTGTCATTTATGAGAGAATACCATGTTATTTTAGATGGTCGTCGAATTCGTAGCTCAAATGCTCGCCACTTCGATCCGATCGAAGTGCTTTTATTTTCTTGCCAAGGTGATTTTCCACCTCACTTTGAAATTCTTTGAACTTTTCAAAGGATTCAGATTTGTGCGACATTAGGTAGACATAACCATATCTACTATAGTCGTCCGTGAATGTGATAAAATAGCCATAACCGTTTCTTGTGGTTGTGCTCATTAGTCCCCATACATCCGTGTGTATGAGCCCCAATAAGTCAGTAGCCTTTTCTCCTAACTTGGAGAAGGGTTGTTTTATCATCTTGCCAAGTAAGCATCCTTCGCATTTTTAAACGACTCTAAGTCAAATGAACCAAGAATTCTTTCATGGAGAAGTTTCTTAATGTGTTTCATGTTTATATGGCCTAGACGACAATGCCACAAGTAGGTTTGATTCGACTCACTGGTCTTAACCCTTTTAGTGGTATCATTAATGTTATAAACTTTTTTGTTTAATGAAAACGCATAAAGACCATTTTCTGAATATGTCATACCATATAAAACATTATCAAGATAAAATGAACAACTTTCCCCTTTTCCGAAATTCAAAACCCTTGGCGTCGAATGCTGAAATTGAAATACTATTTTTGGTGATGTTTAGAACATGATAATATTCGTCAAGTTCTAAAACAAGAACGAGGGGCAAAGACAATCTGAGTGTTCCTACGGAAACGGCTGCAATCCTTGCTCAATTACCTACCTAAAGTTCCACTTCTCCCTTCACTGGCCTTCTACTTTTCTTTAGTCCCTGAGCATTGGAACAAAGTTGTGAGCCACATCCGGTATTTAATATCCATGAAGTTTTGCTAGTAAAGTTAAGTTCTATAACAAATATACCTGATCCAGAAGCAACGGTGTCGTTCTTGTTATCTTTTTTGAGCTTGAGGCAATCTCGTTTCCAATGTTCCTTTTTCTATCAATAAAAGCATTCGGAATTGGATTGATAAGTGGCTACCTTCTTTTTCTTGTCACCTTTGGTAGCTTTTGGCTTAGGCGGAAAAGACTTCTTACCCTTCCCCTTATATCCCTTCTTCTTGCCCGATCGCTTAATGTCTTGCGCTTCTTGACCATAAGTATGTCATGCTTCCCCTCATCTTTGAGCATTAACTCGGCTTGCTTCAACATCGCGTGAAGCTCCGTGAGGGTTTTCTCCATGTTGTGCATGTTATAGTTCATCTTGATTGACCATCACCTTTGTGCAGTGAAAGGAGAATGATGTCAATTTCCATCTCGTTCGAGTATCCCGCATCAAGCCTCTCCATGTTCTCGAATAATCCAATCATTTTGAGCACACGAGGGCTGACGGGCTCTCCTTTCTAGAGCTTGCTCTCAAGGATTTGCCGATGGGTCTCGAACCTCTTAATTCTGGCATGTTCTTGGAACATATTTTGAAGTTAAGATATGATCCCAAAAGCCGTCTCATTCTCAAAGAAAGTCTTTTGGAGATCCGGAGACATTGTGGCCAACATGTTACATTTTGACATCCCGATTGGCAACATGCCATCGGTTTAAGGCACCCTTTGAGACCTCCTCATTTTGAGCGTCGGCATTTCCTCGTCAAGGACGTATTCCTTTTGCTCTTACATGAGGACTATTTGCAAGTTCCTTTGCCAATCAAGGAAGTTTGGCCCACTCAATTTCTCTTTATTGAGAATTGAGCGTAGGGAAAATTGGTTGTTGTTGGTGTTAGTTGCAGACATTTTGCTACAAATGAAAGAATTTGCAATAAAATAGCCATTCATAAAACCAATAAGTTTGAAATTTAAAGCATACATGAAAATTTTCAATCTTATTAAGCGTTTGTCCACACTCTTAAATTTGTCCCTCTCTAGACGAGAATAAAACAATTCCAAGACCCCAAAAATCAATAAGTGATTAAACATGCTTTGCCTTGTTACACATAATATTTTAACATAAGCAATCTAATTGCTAATAGCTCTAAGCTATTCTTGGTTCTATAAAACGTCGCATCTAAAGCTTTCATGACGTTTATCTCCATTGCCACAACATCTAAGGACTCCTTACCTATATCGTTGAGTTTTAACCAAAACTGATGCGTATACCTAGTATACCTTACTTCCCTAGGAAAGTAGTAATGCCTTGCTTTGACATAGCCCATTACTATTCTCATTAGTTCGGTAAGTGTCATTTTGGAATGGTAAATTTTAACTCAATATTATAGGGACTTAGGGTTTCTATGTTGGCTTATTAAAATGAGCTAAATTGATCATTCAAAATTCGAAATACTAAACATGCATCTAATATCGCAATTTATATATAAGCAAAATATATAAAAGATAATTAACGATGCATTGGTAAACTAGCATGACCCCTTGAAACTTGAAGCATCTAATCTTCAAGGCCATCATAGCATCTTTTTGGCTTCGTATTCTTAGAAACGTCGTCTTGAGACTTCACCACCAATTATCCAATTACTAGTAACTAGGATTAGTCTAAATAATCTATGTACAAAATACTTAACAGCACGTAGTCCGTATTTGGATCTACAAAAATACGAAATGGAACCCAGTCCGTATTTACTATCCTAGTCGGGCCATAGTAGATTCCTTTTTGTAAAAACCTGCATAAAAACATTTATAATATTCCATTCACCCATTCACTTCTAAAGTGAATGGCCCATGCATCTTACAAATAATTCAAGCAACAATAACAAACATTGTATCAAACGAGCGCGTACTAGTTACTAACTTAGGTGGTTAATCCGATGAACACGCCTAATTAAAACTAGTCAAGAGTTTATCCAATTATGTGAACTAACGCAATAACGAAAATCACAATCAAGGCTTAATTAAGTTCAAAATTGATTAATGAAGCTCCCACTAAATTCCACATCCAACTTAATTAAATTAATCCAATTAAAATTAATTAAGGTGATCAAAAAAAATTTTATCAAAAATTTAGCAAGTACATGAATAACCGAGGCCTAGGCTCATTTTAAATCAAACTGCAAAGTCGCAAAAACCAAATGGAGCAACACCTGAGCCAACTTTGGGCCAGGTGCTTCTATCACAAAAGCAGGGGCTGCCTAGCAGCCATGGGCCTCGATGTTGGGGCACTCAGGAGCCCAGCCATGCCATACTACAAGGTTGTACAGCCCCGTAGCGTTAGGTCGCGAGCTGGGTGCTGGCTAGTAGCCTCGCACAGTGGCCTGCACGCCTGTGCTGCTGGCGCTAGGCATTTCCTAGCAGCCCCAAGCCACACAACACACGACAGCCATCTACCGCACCAAAGCATGCTCGCATCCATACTCTTGCGCAAATCCAAATATGCACCTGGCTCAGCAGTAACATGCGAGCTGTACATGCAGCCCTGCTAGCCGAGCCTCGGTGCACGAAGCTCTGTGTTTCTATCTTTCCATGTGTTCTTCGGGATTTTATTCCGACTTTTTGGTGACTTTAAATTAAATTTGTTCCGATAGGAAATTCGGTGTCGGAGGTGAAAATGCAGGCATCACCTCTTTCGATGGAGGATGTGTGGGCAATGGAGAAGCTACACCAATGGGAGGAGTGGAAGTATCTCACCCCAGCAGCCGTTCGGAATAATCTCAATCGTCTTGGGATTTTTCCAAAATTACCATTTTGATTAGTCAATATGAAATCCATCTAATGGAATGTTAGAGGCGCTGCTAGTAAGGATTTTATTCCTCTTACAAAAGAGGTTTTGCTTGCTCAAAAACCTGATATTTCGATACTTCTTGAAACTATGACTAATGAAAATACGGGTAATAAATTTGTCAAAAATCTGGGTTTTGATGATTGTCGAATCATTGCTGCAAAAGGCTTAAAGGGTGGTATTTGGTTAATGTGGAGAAGCCCTGCTCATTTGGTTGAGTTTACAATAGACTCACCAAATGTTTTCCGTTCCCTCTTTAAGCTTTCTCCAGTGGAACAAGAAATGCTGATTATTGGTGTCCACGCTACCTCTACAACCAAAGAAAAATGTATGCTTTGGAGAGAGCTTCAGGCGAACAAACCACCAGCTTCGAACCCATGGTTTAATGGGCAGACCAATCACAAATTCACAAGGGTTAGTTTTTTCAGAGTGGACGAAATCGGTAGGATTGATTGGTCTTGGGTTTAATGGGCCAAGATTTACTTGGGATAATGAACGTGACGATTCATTCTTAATCAAAGAAAGTCTAGACAAAGATTTAGCTAATTCTGAATGGATGAAAGAGCACCCAAACACAAAGGTATTTCATCTCCCTAAAACATATTCAGATCATTGTCCAATCATGGTTTCTACTTGTGCTTCAATTTCTGATTGAAACTTTCCTTTAAGATGTAGAGATTCATGGTTGGAACATCTTGAGTTTAATGATTTTTTTTCTACTTCGTTGGGTAAGAGGAATAATAATTTTGATAGAGCCAAGTCTGTATTTATTAATGAGGTCAAAGTTTGGGATAAATGTGTTTTTAATAAATCCATCCTTAATAAAAATAGATTGATTGCGCGAATACATGGAATTCAGAAAGTGTTATGTTATGGCTATAATTCTTTTCTTGTTAATCTTGAGAGAGAACTTACCCACCAATTAAACGAAGTCTTAAAATATGAAAGACAGATTTAGGCTCAGAGGGCGGGTGTTAATTGGCGCAAATTTGGTGATTGGAACACTAAGTATTTTCATATCCTGGCCAAGATTAAAAATAGCCGTGGAAAAATTTTGAGCCTAAAAAATGGGGATGGGTATTGGGTGAGCGATTAGGGTGTCCTTAAAGCTATGTGTGTCAAGCACTTCTCTACCATTTTCTCCACCATTCAATCAGCCCAACCTAGGAATGTTAACTTCACTCCTAATGCAGTTGTGTCTAATGGGGATTTTTGTTTTTTGTCTAGCAAAATTATTGACCTTGAAATAAGAAATGCTCTTAAATCGATGGCTCCTATAAAATGCCTTAATCCCAATGGAATTCAGCCTATTTTCTTCCAAAAACATTGGGATATCATTGGTAATTCAATTACTAGCCTTATCTCCAATTGCTTCTTGGAAGGTGCCATTCCTCAATCGATTATTAATTCATATAATTCCTTTATCCCTAAAGTTGAAAACCCGGAAACATCAAATGATATTAGACATATCGGACTTTGTGACACTAATTATAAATTAGTGACTAATCATTGCTAATAGAGTTAAACCTTTGCTAGGAAACCTTATAATCCGGTCTAATATAATTTCTTTGAAGGAAATCTATTGATGAGAATATACTAGTTATTAAAGAAGTAGCTCTAATGGCCTTTAAAATTGACATTTCTAAGGTATATGATAGCTTAGAGTGAGGGTTCATTAGGGAAAATTTAATCGGGTTAAAGTTTCCGAATTTTCTTGTTAGACTCATCTTGAGTTATATCAGTACCCCTTTTATTTTCATTTTATGGAATGGTGAAATTACTGATAGTTTTACACCTTAAAGAGGGATAAGGCATGGTGAACCTCTTTCCTCATATATTTTTGTGTTATGTCTTGAAAGATTATCTCTCATGATTGAGCAAAGACTTGGGAATGGTCAATGAAATACGATTAAAATTGGTAAGGATGTGAGCATCTCACATCTATTTTATGCGGATGATGTTTTTCTTTTTGCCAAAGCTTCGGTTCACAATGTTGAGATTAATTATTAAAAAAACTCTTTTAGAGTTTGGCTCCCTTTCGGACTCTTCATTAGTCCTACAAAGTCTAAGGTAGTTTTTCCGCGTAAAATGTGTCTTTCCCTTAAGCTTGCCATTCTTAGCTCCTAAAATATAAAGGAGGCCCCCTCCTATAGTAAAAATTTAGAAATTAACATTAGTCCTAATCATTTGGAAAAAATGTGATTATGTTGATCTCCTAAATAAAAACAAGGATAAAATTAGGGTTGGCAAGCAAAATGGAGCACTATCATTAAATCAGTTCTTCATTATTACCCATTTTATGCAATGCAATCGACCCTCATTCCTTGTGATATTCTAGATGATTTGGAAAGAAGTTGTAGGCGTTTTCTTTGTAATAAGGTGGATAGGTCTCATTATCTTCCTAGGATTAGTTAGGATAAAGTGTGTCTTCCTTCTGGAATGGGGGGGGGGGGTTAGGAATGCGAATTCTTTATAATTGGAATCTTGCTTTCATGGAAAAGCTAGGACGGCGCATCATTCATGAGATAGATAAGCTTTGGTTTAGGATCCTAAAAGATAGATGCTTTCCTAAGTCCTCCTTTCTCAATAGTATTCCTAATCCTAGGGACTCTCTCTTTGGAGGGATATTTTAAAAGGAAAGAAGCTTCTTTTAAAGGACATTTCTTATAGAATAGGGAATGGGGAGGATATTTACCTTTGGTATAGTCATTGGGTGGGAAGTAGGCCTTTATACCTTGCTATTGACACTCCAATACCAGATTCAATTGCACACTGGACTATTAGTAATATTTTTGAACAGGGAATGGAACACTAGTAGAATCAAACATATTATCCCACACTACCTTTGTAAGCTCATTGAGAGTATCCCTCTTCCTAAGTTTGCTACGACCAAGGAGACCTTATGTCGGGAAGTGAAGTCTAATGGCCAATTTACTGTTAAAAGTGCTTACAATCTTTACTCTAACTTTGCCCCTCACCCTTTTTTTTGAAAGGAAAGGTGTCCTTCCAACAAGTGTATTATTCTAATAGAGGGTTCAGAATTATCAGAAAGCTAATTCTTTTGTGAGATCAAGTGATCAGAATGCCTGGGTGGAGGCCACTTCCGATCTGTAATATTAGTGAACAACTGATATTACAGCTTTGTCTTGACTGAGCCCTTCGGGTCAAACCCAAAAGAACTGTCGATCTGAACCGACGAATCAATCCGAAGGATTTGATGAGTCACTGGAATATTACGAATAATGACGTCGGATATCGAGCCTAGGGCGTCGAGACCGAACATCACAAAATCAACAAGCAACAAGTTCGAGCGTAGCCGTAGCATCACAATGGCCTAGCCATGTGAATGCTAGGCTAACTCAAGCTAGCATGCACAATGCATAGCTAGGCGCAAGCCTAGGCGCACCATGCGTGTGCTAGGCGCACCATGTGTGTGCTAGGCGCACCATGCGTGCCAGGCGCACAAGGCAGGACTATCGCCAGCACTAGGTGCTTGCGTGTGTGCGTGCCTCGCATGGCAGCACCATCGCATCAGCGTGCTTGCATGTGTGCGTGCCTTCGCATGGTACAACACCATCATAGGATGCGTGCGTAGGTGCTATCGCAAGCCCTCGCACAGCCTACGCATAGCACAACACTATCGCATGGCTAGGCCTGTGCGTGTGCATGTAGGCCATCGAGGCAGCAGCATGCTATGGTTGCTTGCTTGCGTGCGTGCCTTCGCATGGCAGCACCAAGCAGCGAGCAACGAGCAGCATGCTAGCAGCCTCGCACAGCAGCACCATGCTAGGCATCACCCAGCGCCCAACAGCCAGCAGCATGTGTGGCTCGCTAGCAGCACACATGTGCTAGCTGTGCTGGCTGGTGCGTGCTGACCATGCTAGCTGTGCATAGGCTGGCACTGCTAGATGGGCAGCATGGCGGGCTGCCAGCTCACTCCTTGCTTGAAGTCAGTTTGAAGAGAGTGGGGACCAAGGCTAAGAGCCATGCCTTGGGGAGCAAGGCAATGGTCCCCCCATGGTCATGGTCCTCACCTAACCTCTCCTCTCCTCATGCCACTTGTTGATTTGTAATTGCATTATTTTGTAATTTATTTTGAAATTAAATAAATTAGTGAAAAATGCAACTATCCCACATTGATCATGAAATGGGGATGCAAGTTGTCATTCCCTATAAATACCCCAAGATTAGGCATTTGGGAAACAACTTGAGTGGAACTCAAAAAGGCATATTTTATTATTGAGAAAACCTTTAAGTACGTAAAACTCTAGTTTTATAATTGGTCAAGTCTCGACTAACCCTCGAGGCGATGATCGTTCGGGTCGGGTCGTGGATACGAGCCGTTGTAGACCGTCACGCTTGTGAGGCTCTAAGCTTCGAAGTAAGAGCACAGTTTGCGAGCGAAGCACGCTTCAAGGGTATTACTTCTTTATCTCTTTTCTTAATTATTGTTTAATTATGTTTATGCATGTTTTATGGTTTTAATTATTGGGGCGGGTCTTGGGCGGGTTTCTCTTCCGCGTAGCGTTGGACGCTACGAAACCCAACAGCGGTATCGGAGCCGCGCTCCTTTTAATTATTGCAATTTGTAATTAATTAAGGTGATTTAAAATGGATTTAAATTTCATGTTGTGTTTTCTAATTAGATTAGCAGCTCGTTTTAATTATTTAAAAACTCGTATTTTTTTCATTTTGGCTGTCGAACCCAGATTTCGACTCAAAAATAGTGATTTTTGGGTGGAATCGATGTTCTAAATTGTTTCTGACCCTTTCTGGATTGTCCAGAAGCCAAAATCCTCCCTAAAATATGTTTTTCAAGGGGTTTTTCGTTTTTTACCAAAAATTTTATTTCTTTATACCTAGATTAATTTATGCATGTCATGGGTAGATTAAATGCATTGTTGCATCCCTAACCTACAGCAATTTTAAACCCTTTTAAGCATGGTTATGAGGTCATAATGTGTACTTAAGTTGGTATGTTCAATTTTTCACATAAACTTGTCATTTCACAATCATGCAAATCAATTGCATTAAAGTGTGAATGTTTATTGTGAATGTGAATTTTTAAGTTCCTTGTATATTAAAAATCCATTTGAGCACGGCCATGCATTTTCACAGTCTTGCTCTTTGAGCGGCCTTCTAAACAAAAAAAACATTTTCCCTATTGTTAGTAGGGGGAAAATCCCAGTCTAGTATTGTAAGTTCTTCTTAGTAAGAGGACATAGTCTCCCGAGTGTTCCCGTTATGATCCCCAGTTACGGCAGACGTTTGGAAACATCAAAGAGTCTAGTACTCAAACAAGAAAACTTCACAGTACTCATGGTCGGAGGAAATAAGTTCCGATAGTCATAATGAGAAATGTACTTATGACAAAATTTAAATTTTCTTAAAGTACTCTCATAGGTCTTATCAAGTATAGTTCCAAACTGTACCTTTGCAAATGATTTATGACCGTCACGTCCTCGCAGCACAAGAAACGGTGTTGTAAATCATACTACACACTAATCTATGGCGGTCATCAATCGTCTATCTGTTAGATAACCTTGATTAGGGACACTTTTCAATTTAATATTCAATGTTCACTTAACAGGTGTTTCTTTATCCAAGACATGGTCTTCATACCCTGTTTTGAATATTTCCGTAAATCGAATGGACTCATTATTTAATTCTAAACAACAATTAAATAGTAATAGAGTGAATGATAATTTTGCACAAAAATTAATTACTCCATTAATGAATGGTTTTAATACAGTGTCCTGGGTTCGATTGGTATCGACACGTTGCACTTAGGGCATACGATACATCTGGCCTTGTACATATCATGGCATACATGATCGATCCGATTAGCAAAGCATATGAGATCTTATTCATTCTTTCTCGCTCAACAGGTGTCTGCGGACACTGTTTCTTGCTGAGAGTTACGCCATAGGACATGGGTAAATGCCCTCTTTTAGCATTTTCCATGTTGAATCGAGCCAGTACCTTATCAATGTAAGTACTCTGGCTTAATCCAATCATCCTCTTAGATCTATCCCTGTAGATCTTAATGCCCTATATGTACTGTGCCTCTCTTAAGTCCTTCATTGAAAAGCACTTTCCCAACCAGCCCTTTACGGACTCCAACAATTTTGTGCTGTTTCCAATGAGCAGTATGTCATCGACATACAGGACTAGGAACGCAATATCATTCCCACTGACCTTCTTGTATACACAAGATTCATCTTGATTCTTGATAAAACCAAACTTGCTAATGGCTTCATCAAATCGCAGATTCTAACTTCTGTTGGCTTACTTCAGTCCATAAATGGACTTCTTCAGCTTGCAAACCTTTCCAGCGTTGCCTGGATCGACAAAACCTTTTGGCTGTGTCATATACACAGTTTCTTCCAAAATCCCATTAAGGAAGGCGGTTTTGACATCCATTTGCCATATTTCATAACCGTAATATGCAGCAATCGCTAGGATGATCCGGACGGATTTTAGCATTGCAACTGGTGAAAAGGTTTCGTCATAGTTAATCCCGTGGACTTGTCTATAACCTTTTGCCACCAGTCTAGCTTTGTATATTGATACATTTCCATCCTTGTCTGTCTTCACTTTGAAGATCCATTTGCAACAAATGGGTATATAACCCTCGGGCCAATTCACCAAGTCCCAGACTTGATTTTCAGACATGGAGTCCATCTCGGATTTCATGGCCTCTTGCCATTTTGCAGAGTCGGGGCTCATCGTAGCTTGCTTGTATGTCGCCGGCTCATCACCATCCATGACTAGGATGTCCTGATCATCGGTTAAGACGATACCGAGGTATCTGTCTGGTTGAGATCTTTGCCGTTGCGACCTACATAGGGTAATCGGTTGAGCATTTACATTGTCTGTTTGATTCTGACCAATCTTCTTAGATGCTTCCAAAGTATCTAGATTGTCAGTTTTGTCAGGTTGACATTGTTTCTCGTCCTCTCGAACTTCGTCGAGTTCGATTTTCCTCCCACTTGTCATTTTGGAAAGGTGGCCCTTCTCCAAAAAGACACCATCACGAGCAACAAACACTTTGTTCTCGGATTTATTGTAGAAGTAATACCCTTTGGTTTCTTTTGGATATCCCACAAAGAAACACTTATTCGATTTGGGTTGAAGTTTGTCCGAAATTAATCGCTTGACATATGCTTCGCATCCCCAAATCTTGAGAAAAGACAACCTAGGAGGTTTCTTAGTCCATAATTCATATGGAGTCTTTTCAACAGCTTTTGACGGAGCTCTATTCAGTGATAGTGCTGCTTTTTGTAGCGCATGTCCCCAGAAAGAGATAGGGAGTTCACTAAGACCCATCATTGATCGAACCATGTCTAACAAGGTCCAATTCCTCCGTTCGGACACTCCGTTCCATTGAGGAGTTCCGCGAGGTGTTAATTCTGAAAGAATGCCATTTTCTTTCAAGTGATCGTCAAATTCATGGCTCAAATATTCGCCTCCTCGATCCGATCGAAGTGCTTTAATTTTCTTGCCAAGTTGATTTTCAACTTCTTTTTGAAATTCTTTGAATTTCTCAAAGGATTCAGATTTATTCGACATTAAGTAGACATAGCAATATCTACTATAATCGTCGGTGAAAGTGTTGAAATATCGGTAACCTTGCCTTGCGGGTGTGCTCATTGGTCCACATACATCCGTGTGTATTAGACCTAATAAGCATCATTCACAATTTTCAAACGACTCTAAGTCGAATGAGTCAAGAACACCTTCATGAAGAAGTTTCTTGATGCGTTTGATGTTAATATGGCCAAGACGACAATGCCACAAGTAGGTTTGATTCGACTCGATGGTCTTAGCTAGTGGTATCAACTTTTGTCTAATTATATATAAAAACATGCAATTTAATTGAACATAAATTTGTAAGAAACACTTGAAACAACTATTGTCAAAGTCTTACACTTAAATTCCTAGGTGTCCAACACCATGGATCATAATATGTTCAAAAGCATGATGAGAAACTAGAAATAGTTTAATTACATGTCATAGACAAAGTAGTGCATGCAAGCACGACCGAAAAACCATCTTCGTCGTCTTCTTGCTCTTACACCAACACTTGATAAGCTTCTCACTTGATCCTTGAAAAGACAACATTAAGTGAGTCATACTTGGTATCTAATACCTATGATAAGCTTAATCCACAAGTGTTAAGGAAGATACCTGAGGCGAATGCTCCATTCCCCTCCTCCTCTTCCCGAAAGAGCTTGCATTCCCTCTTGAAGTGGCCTTGCCCGCCACAGTAGAAGCAACGCATCTTAGCCTTAACCTTGAGATCCCTCCTTCTTTATGGTCTTTTGGTTGCCCCAAATGAGTTGGCGCAGTGAAGTAGCTCCACCACATTCTTTAAGGAATGCGTCTCCTTTGATTCAGAAATATATGCCTTTAGTGCATCATATCCTGAGTGGAGTGAAGTGAGCAAAATATGACCAGCCATTCCATCTTCTAGTGGAATTCTGAGGAGTTACATGTTCTTGAAGAGCTTAGTCATTCATGCCACATGGGGTCGGAGGGGCATACCCGGTCTCAACTTAGTGTTGCAGACCGTAGACCAAAGATGGTACCTTTCTTTTGCAAGACAACCTTGATCTGATAGCTTTACATTCATGTCCGTAAGTGACCTAGTCACTTCAAACAAGAGTCCATCATCGTTTTCGTTGAAACTCTTAGAGAATCTCACACCGACAACATCCCTTAGTCCTCCAAGGAACAATTCCGGGAAAGAGAATGGAAGTTTTTCTTTCCATTCTTCCGGGATGGAGTTAGCCATGAGTTGTGACACTAATTTGCAGTCTTTCAACCACGCACAATAAGTTTCGTCACTCAACAGGGTCTTGGAACAGAGGGTTGGGAGGGAAGTATCCAGAACATACTCTTTGGAACAACTCCGTAGAGTTCTCCTGAGTTCTTCTTCCCATTCATCAAGGTTAGTTAAGTTAAGCTTGATAGCTAACTTTTCGGGGAGTTTCGGGCACATTTGGTTGTTGTTTGATTTACTTGCATACATGATTCTACAATTGAAAGAATTTGAAGTAAAAAACCATTCATACATCAATAAGTTAAACGTTCATGCATATATTCAAACTTATTGAGCATTTTATCCACGCATTTTAAAATTGTCCCTTATGGGCGAGAATAAAATGATTCCGAGATCCCAAATATCAAGAAATGGTTAAGCATGCTTTGGCTTTTCTTAATCATTAAATGTCTTAAGGTAAGCAATCCAATTGCCAATAGCTCTAAGCTACTCTCGGTTCGATAAAATGTCGCATCTAATGCATTCTTGACATTTTATCTCTTTTGCCACGACATCTAAGGACTCCTTACTGATATCATTGAGCTTAACCAAGACAACTTGTATACCTAGTATACCTTACGTTCCTAGGGAAGTAGTGATGCCTCGCTTTGGCGTAATCCATCACGTACGCGCATTAGTTCGGTAAGTGTTGTTCTTGGACCGACAAATTTTAGCTCAATATTATTAAGGGACCTAGGGTTTCTATGTTGGTTGATTTAAGTGAACTTAACTAATCGTCACAACATGATAGAAATCCTAGACATGCATCTAGCAATAATAATATATAAGGCATACAAATAGATGCATTTGGCAACTAGCATGACCCCTTGAAATCTTCCATTTCCATGGGTCTTCATCTTGATTCGTCTTATCGAAACGCCGTCTTGAGACATCTCTGCCAAAATGAAATAAAAGAAGCTAGCTAGAACGAGTAAGATAAATCTAATAGTACAAAAATACTTAACGGTTCGCAGACCGTATTTAGATTTACAAAAATACATAACGAAACACAGTCCGTATTTTCTATCCTAGTCGGGCCCCACTAGTTGCCATTTTTCAATGAACCTGTTTTGAAAACAATTCTTCATTCACCCAGTCACTATTTGTGAATGGCCCATGCAATTTTACGAAATACATAATTAAACACGCAAAACTAGTAACTAACTTAGGTGGTTAATCCAATTAACGCGCCTAATTAAAACTAGTCAAAGTGGTTTGATCCATTATTTCTAAACGCAAAATGCTTACGCGCTTAATTAAGCTCCCACTAAATTACGCATACTAGGCATAACCCATAATTTGTCAAAGTTTTGCAAAAAACAAAAATCGGGGTTTTTAGCCTCGTTAAAATAATTAATTAAAATTATTAACACGGAAAAAATTCGCAAAATCATAGCTCAAGCTTAAGCAACAAGGCATCATCCCATGATGCATGGCGCACCATGGCTGCTAGGCAGCCCATGGCCCACGCCATGGTGCATGGTGCTGACATCTAGCAAGTGTGCCTAGCACAGCCTGCCTTGCTAGCTAGCACCAGCATCATGCTACGCATGCTACGCATGCTAGCAGCTTGCTGGCGCAGGCAGCAGTGGGCTGGCTGGCTAGGGCTTGCTGCCTCGCTGCCCAGCAGCAGCACAAGCGCACCAGCAGCCTAATGCCCATGCACCAGCATACGCACCACACTGTAGGCCCCTCCCCGCCACACATCCACGCACCAAACGATGCACAGCCATATGCGCACCACAGGCAGCCTACATGTGGGCTGCTAGGCAGCCCGGCTAGCCTTGGTGACGCTTGCGGTTTTGCATCGTTTTGCGTGCATTTTACTCGGAATTTTAATTCCGATTTGTGTGTGACAATAATCAATTCTAAATTATATTTTAGAATTAATTTTGAGGGAAAATAAAATAAAATTAAGTCTAACTTAAACCAATTTATTTTATTGGTGTACAAGCCTAAATTTATCCAAAATTTCAATTTTGAACAAAAATTAGGTCAAACTTTATGCTTAAAATAAAATGAGGTATGTCCAAAATTAATCTTGCCAATATGCAAATTAATAATGGATTTGACAAATGGGGGTTGGAAAAAATAAATTAACCATCCAATGATAAAATTTTTCCAACTTGCAGACTTGTGTAAAATACCAAGATTGCATCTTCCAATATGAAGATTAATCAAATTTTACTCACAAGTAATTGAACTTAATGGATTTTAATCAACCAAAACATGAAAAAATCCGAACTTTGTTCAACATGGAATTTAGGTTTAGGGTTCCAATCATTTAAACCTTTAAAGATTAGAACTTTAAAATTATTTGGGTACTTAAAATACAAAATCACAACAAGTTTTCACACTCTATTGCAATTTATTTGCAAAATTGTGAAAAGCAAGTTTATGTGATAAATTGGTATATCAACTTAAGCACTAATAAACACTCCATTATTATGCTCAAGGATATTTTAAAACCAGTAGATTAGTGATGCAAATGTGCATTTAATCTAACCTTGTAATGCTTGCATTAATCATGGCTTAAAAAGAATTAAAATTTTCGTTGAAAAACAAAAAACCGCAGAAAAGTTGGGTTTCTGGTTCGAATTTGGCTTCTGGACAGCCCAAAAAGGGTTGAAACAGTTCCAGAATGTCGATTCCACCCAAAAATCACTATTTTTGAGCCAAAATCTGGGTTCGACAGCCAAATCGAAAATAAAATCGAGTTTTAAAAAATAATTAAAACGAGCATCTAATCTAATTAGATGAACATGAACCAGAAAAATAAATTCTTTTAAAACACCTTAATTAAACAATAATTGCAAAAATTGAAAGGAGCGTGGCTCCGATACCGCTGTAGGGTTTCGTAGTGACCCGACACTACGCGGAAGGAAACCCACCAAGACCCGCCCCTTAATTAAAGCAATTAACAAGCATAATAAACTTAATCAAACAAGATTAAGAACAAGAATTATACCTTTGACGGGTGCTTCGCTCCCGAAGAGCTCTTACTTCAAAATCCCGAAAAGACGAGATCTCCGACGGATCGTACCCTCGTCCCGACCCGAGCGTCCTAAGTCTAGAAGGTTAGTCAAGACCCGGACAAAATAACTATGAGTTTTACGAATCAAAGGTTTACTCTTTTCTTAGATTGCCTTTTTAATTCCACTCAAGGTTATTCATTTCCCAATACCCAAGCTTGGTATTTATAGGGAAATGAACCCTTGCATTTCATTTCCCAACAAATGTGGGAGAATGTATAATTTGCTAATCACAATTCGACAAGTGTCAAAGGGAGAGAGAGCATTAGGTGAGGACCATGGAGAGATGGAGGGACCAATGCCTTGCTCCCTAAGGCTTTCCCAAAGCCTTGGTCCCCACTCTCACAAAACCGCATCAACGAAGGCTGCTGGCCAGCTGCCAGCTAGCACGCCAGCTGGCTGTGCCAGCTAGCCCAGCATGCTAGCACAAGCCCAGCATGCTAGCACAAGCCCAGCAGCAGCGCTGGTGCTTGCTGGCGCTAATGCCAGTATTCCACGCATCATCGCTGCACCATATGCTCGCATGGCCCAGCATGCGTGCTGCTAGGGAGCCACGCATGCTGGCCTGTCGCTTCGCCAGTCAGACGCACCACACTCGCACATCATGCGCGCCACGCATCAGCCCTTCTTGCACGCAATGCCTAGTATGCGTGCTGCTAGCAAGCCACGCATGCTTGGCTTGACGTTGCTAGCTTGCTAGCCCCCTCGCACACACTCACACAACCACACGCATCAGCCTCAGCCATGCACCGTGCACCATGCAGGCACATGCCTCGCCCAAGCATCACGCATCATGCATGCGCCAATTCCTAGCACTAGCTGTGCTTGGTGCGTGTTGTCCTGCCATGTGCCCAGCATTGTGCTAGGGCTGCTATGGCACCAAGCCATCCTAGGGCACACATGGTGCGCCTAGTGATGCTGCCTAGGCTGCAATGGTGCCCAGCCATCCTAGGGCACGCATGGTGCGCCTAGTGATGCTCATTGGCTTGCGATGGCTGCGATGGCGCCCAGCATCATGCTAGGGCTGCGATAGCGCCTAGGCATGATGCTAGGGTTGTGTTGGCGCGCCTGGTGCTAGCGATAGCCAGCCATGGTGCCTAGTCATCACGCTAAGGATGCGATAGCGCCTACGCAAGATGCTAGGGCTGCTATGGCGCGCCTAGTGCCTATGATGATTTTGCGATGGCTACGCTCATAATTGTCGATTGTGATTTTGCGACCCTTAGTCTCGACGCCCTAGGCTCGATGTCCGACGTCTGTATTCGTAAAACTCTGTCAAGTCATTAAATCCTTTCGGATTAATTCGTCGTCTCGGATCGGTGATTCGATTAGGTTCGACCCGAAGGGTTCAGTTAAGATTAAGTTGTAATATCAGTTGTACCTCGATATTACTGATCAGAAGCGGCCTCCACCTAGGAATTTCGATCACTTGACCTTACTGAAGAATTAGCTCCGTAATAATTCTGAACCCTCTATCGGAAGAATACACTTGTTGGAAGGACAATATTCCTTTCAAACACACCCAAGCGTCACCAAGGCTATCCGGGTTGCCTAGCAGCCCGCATGTGGCTGCCTTGATGCACATAATGGTACTTGAGCCTCGAGCTGTTGCTATGAAGTGTGGCGAGGGGCTGTTGTTGTGTGCTGCCTATGGCTGGATGCGTGGGCCTTAGCTGCTAGCGTGTTTGTGCGTGCTGCTGGGCAGCGAGGCACCAAGACCGAGCCAGCCAGCCCACTATTGCCAGCGCCAGCAAGCAGCTAGCATGCGTAGCGTGCTGCTGGAGCTGTGTAGCATAGCATGCTGGGCTAAGAGAGCTTGCTAGCAGCCAGCACCACACGCAACGCATGGGCTGCCTAGCAGCCATGGTGCGTTGCCCTCATGCTTCGAGGGTGGGCTTTTTTCTATCGTCGTTTGCAAAATTTTGTCGTTTTGATTTTTTTTATTTAAAAATTTTAACGAAGTTAGACCTCGATTTCTCGGCACTTGCAAAATTTTAATTTTGACAAAATTTGGGTTGACCGACTTAATTAATTAGATTAAGTAAGTTGGATGCGGAATTTAGTGGGAGCTTATAAGTTATTTCGTGAACATAATATGATTAAACAACTTTGACTAGTTTTAATTAAGCGTGTTAATCGGATTAACCACCTAAGTTAGTTACTAGTTTTCGCGTGTTATGCAATTTTTACTTGTTATCTCGTAAAATGCATGGGCCATTAACAAATAGTGAATGGGTGAATGAAAGATTGTTTCAAAACAGGTTTTGAGAAAATGACAACTATTGGGACCTGACTAGGATAGAAAATACGGATTGCGTTTCGTTATGTATTTTTGTAAATCTAAATACGATCTGCATACCGTTGAGTATTTTTGTACCTTAATATTTAGATTAATCTTAGTCGTAGTAGCTAGTAATTTTGTTTTGGCAAAGATTTCTCAAGACGGCGTTTCAATGAAGACGAGCCAAGATGAAGACCCTTGAAGATTTGAAGATTTCAAGGGGTCATGCTAGTTTCCAAATGCATCTATTTTGCCTTTTATATATATATTATTGTGCTTATATATATTTTGAATGTTAGATGCATGTCTAGGATTTCAAATGTTGCGATGATTAGTTAAGTTCACTTAAATCAACCAACATAGAAACCCTAGGTCCCTTAAAAATATTGAGCTAAAATTTGTCGTTCCAAGAACAACACTTAACGAACTAATGCGCGTACGTGATGGGCTAACCAAAAGCGAGGCATCACTACCTCCCTAGCAACGTAAGGTACACTAGGTATACAAGTTGTCTTGGTTAAGCTCAACAATATTAGTAAGGAGTCCTTAGATGTCGTGGAAAAAGAGATAAGATGTCAAAGATGCATTAGATGCGACGTTTTATCAAACCGAGAATAGCTTAGAGCTATTAGCAATTGGATTGCTTACCTTAAGATATTTAATTTTAAGACAAGACAAAGCATGCTTAACCATTTCTTGATCTTTAGGATCTCGGAAGCATTTTATTCTCGCCAAAAGGGACAATTTATGCGTGGATAAAATGCTCAATAAGATTGAATATTTTCATGAACGCTTTTAAATTTCAAACTTATTGATTATATGAATGGTTTTTCATTTCAAATTCTTTCAATTGTAGAACCATGTCTGCAAGTAACTCAATCAACAATTCTATGTGCCCGGAACTCCCCGACAAGTTGTCTTTTAGCCTTAACTTAGTTAACTTTAAGGAGTAGGAGGAGGAACTCAGGAAAATTCTCCGGAATTGTTCCTTAGAGTATACTCCTTATACTACCATGCCAAGCTTCTTCTCTAAAGGCATCATGATCGATGAGGCTCATGAAAAATGGTTTTCCGGTTGCAAGAAAGTCTCACGACTTATGGCGAACTCCATCCCGGAAGAATGGAAGGAAAAGCTCTCCTTCTATCTACAGGATATTTTCCTCAAATCATTGGAGGATGTTGTCAATGTAAGAGTCGCCAAGAGTGACAATGGCAACTATGATGGACTCGTGTTTTATTTGACTAGGTCACTCTCAAACATGAAGATAAAGCCACTGAATATGGGTTGTCTTGCTAAGGAAAGGCGTCGGCTTTGGACAAAGGTCTACAAAGCCAAATTGAGACCCGACATGCCCCTCCAACCTCATGTGCTTGGAATGACTAGGTTCTTCAAACACATGCAGCTTCTCGGAATCTCATTGGAAGATGAGCTGGCGGGGCATATACTGCTTGCTTCGCTCCACTCGGGCTATGATGCACATAGAGTGCATATAGCAGCGGGAAAGGAGACACACTCTTTAATGGAGGTGGTGCAACTACTTAGCCGAGCCACCGCCTATGGAGTGACTGAGAGGCCCTTGAGAGCAAGGAGAAGGGAGTTCAAGAAGGTCAAGGTAAAGATGCGATGCTTCTATCGTGGTGGGCAAGGCCACTACAAGAGGAAATGCAAGCTCTTCCGAGAGGAGGAAGAGAGGAATGTGGCATCTGCCTCAGATATCTTCCTTAACACTTGTGTTTAAAGCTATTCATAGGGATTGGATAATGCATATGACTCACTTTACGTCGCCTTTTCAGGAGCCTAGTGAGATGGCTTCACAAGTGGATGTGCGACCACGACCGGACGACAAAGATGGTCTTTTGGTCATGCTTGTAGGCACATTTATTTTGCATATGTTTGTAATTAAACAATGGTTGTTTTCATCATGCTTGTAAACATACTATGATCTATGGAATTGGACACCAAGTTGTATTGATCATAAGACTTTGACAATAGTTGTTTCAAAATGGCTTGTTCAATGAAATTGCATGTTTTTACATATGATTAGACAAATGTTGATACCACTGACAAAACTAAGACAATTCATTACCTTCACCGACGACTATAGTAGATATGGCTATGTCTATATTATGTTGAATAAATCTGAATCCTTTGAGAAATTCAAATAAACTTCAGAGTGAAGTTGAGAATCAACTTGGCAAGAAAATTAAAGCACTTCGATCGGATCGAGGTGGCAAATATTTTGAGCCATAAATTCGAAGATCACTTGAAAGGAAATGGTATTCTTTTAGAGCTGACACCTCCTGGAACTCCTCAATGGAATGGAGTATCCGAAAGGACAAATCGAACCTTGTTAGACATGGTTCGATCAATGATGGGTCTTAGTGAACTTTTTATCTCTTTCTGGGGACATGCATTACTAACTGCGGCACTAACACTAAACCGTGCTCCGTCAAAGCTGTCGAAAAGACTCCATATGAAGTATGGACTAAGAAACCTCCAAGGTTGTCTTTTCTTAAGATTAGGGGTTGTGAAGCATATGTCAAGAGATTAATTTCTGACAAACTTCACCTAAAATCGGACAAGTGTTTCTTTGTGGGCTACCCAAAATTAACTAAGGGGTATTACTTCTACAATAAATTGGAGAACAAAGTGTTTGTTGCTCGTGATGGTGTCTTTTTGGAGAAGGAACACCTTTCCAAAATGACAAGTGGGAGGAAAATCGAACTCGACGAAGTTCGAGAGGACGAGCAACAATGTCAACCTAATAAAACTGACAATCAAAATGCTTTAGAAGCAAGTGATAAGATTGGTCAGAATCAAACAGACAATGTAAATGCTGAACCTATTATCCTTCGTAGGTCACAACGGCTAAGATCTTAACCAGACAGATACCTTGGTATTGTCTTAACCGTAGATTAGGACATCCTAGTCATGGATGGAGAAGAGCCAGCAACATACAAACAAGCTATGACGAGCCCCGAATCTGCTAAATGGCAAGAGGCCATGAAATCTGAGATGGACTCCATGTCTTAAAATCAAGTCTGGGACTTGGAAAATTTGCCCCAAGGTTACACACCCATCGGTTGCAAATGCATTTTAAAATTGAAAATAGACAAAGATGGAAATGTATCAATATACAAAGATAGACTTGTGGCAAAAGGTTGCAGGAAAATCCACGGGATTGATTATAATGAAACCTTTTCGCCAGTCGCAATGCTTAAGTCCGTTCGGATCATCCTAGCGATTGTTGCATATTACGGTTATGAAATATGGCAAACGGATTTCAAAACCTCCTTCCTTAATGGGATTTTGGAAGAAACTATGTATATGACACAAACGGAAGGTTTTGTTGATCCAAGCAACACTGGAAAAGTATGCAAGCTTACGAAGTCAATTTATGGTCTAAAGCAAGAAAGTAGAAGTTGGAATCTGCGATTTTATGAAGCCATCAGTAAGTTTGGTTTTATCAAGAATCCAGACGAGTCTTGTGTCAACAAGAAGGTCAGTGGGAGTGACATCGCATTCCTAGTCCTATATGTCGACGACATACTGCTCATTGGAAATAGCATAAAATTATCATAGTCCGTAAAGGGCTGGCTGGGAAAGTGTTTTTTAATGAAGGACTTAGGAGAGGCACAGTACATATTGGGCATCAAGATCTATCAGGATAGATCTAAGAGGATGATTCGATTGACCCAGAGTACTTACATTGATAAAGTACTTGCCCGATTCAGCATGGAGAATGCAAAGATAGGACACCTACCCATGTCCCATGGCGTAACTCTCAGCAAGAAACAGTGTCCACAAACACCTGTTGAGCGGGAGAGAATGAATCAGATTCCATATGCTTTGCTAATTGGATCGATCATGTATGTCATGATATGTACAAGGCCTGATGTATTGTAAAGTACCAATCAGACCCAAGAGAGGCGCATTGGACTGCGGCCAAGAATATCCTAAAGTACCTGAAAAGGAACAAGGATAAATTCCTAGTCTATGGTAGCCATAAATATTTGGTTGTTGAAGGTTACACCGACAAGAGTTTCCAGACTGACAGAGACGAATTCAAGTCACAGTGAGGGTATATATTTTGCCTAAATGGAGGAGTGTTTAGTTGGAAGAGTGCCAAGCAAAGCACCACTGCAGATTCTACAATTGAAGCCGAATACTTGGCAGCTTCGGAAGCATCTAAGGAGGCTGTTTGGATTCGTAAGTTCGTCAGTGAACTTGGTGTTGTACCCTCCATCAAGGGTCCAATAGATCTCTATTGTGACAACAATGGAGCTATTTCTCAATCCACAGAGCCAAGAGAGCACTAGAAGGTCAAACATGTATAAAGGTGATTTTACATGATAAGGGAATGGAAATCCGATGGTGAAATCAGAATTTGTAAGATCACGACGGATAACAATGTGGCCGATCCTTTGACTAAACCTCTTCCTCAAGTGAAGCACAACAAGCATGTTAGAGATTGGCCTTGAAATCCCTATACATGTGTTTTAATTAAACTAGATGTCATAATGTAAAACACTATGTTGAAACGATTCATCTATGGAGTAATTAATTTTTCATGACAAATTCCTATTCACTCCATTACTATTTAATTGTGGTTTAAAATTAAATAATGAGTCCATTCAATTTTGAGAATATTCAAAATAGGGTAACAAGACCATGTCTTGGATAAAGAAACACCTGTTAAGTGAACATTGAATATTTAAATCAAAAATTATCCCTAATCAAGGTCAATTAAGTGATGGACGATTAATGACCACTAGAGATTAGTGTGTAGTATGATTTACAGCACCGTTTCTTGTGCTGCAAGAACATAGTAGTCATAAATCATTTACCCAGGTGCTAGTTTGGAACTGCACCAGATCGACCTATGAGAGTCTTTTAAGAGATTTAAAATGTCATAAGTACATTTCTCATTATAGCTATCGGAGCCTGTTTCCTCGACCATGAGTATTGGGAAGCTCACTTATTTGAGTACTAGTCTCTTTGATGTTGTCAAACGTCCGCCGTAACTGGGGATTTTAACAGGAATACTTGGGAGATTAGGTCCTCTTAGTAAGAGAAGCTTGCAGTACAAGACCGGGAATTTCCCCCTATTAATAATAGAGAATATGTCTTTGTTTTTTACAAGGCTGCTCGAAGAGTGAGACTGTGAAAATGCATGGCCGTGCTCAAATAGATTTTAGAAATCATCTGCTTATTTACAGTCGAACTCGGAGATCAAGAAACATTTCTAGGCGTAATAAGGATGACGAAGATTCTTACCTTATAGTTCACGATGAGACATTAAGCGAACATAGGAAATGGGCTATACATTGTATGCACACTTGTCCGGAGGGAAAAGTGGGAGATTGAAAGGAATGGTGTCCTTCCAACAAGTGTATTATTCTGATAGAGGATTCAGAATTATCAGGAAGATAATTCTTCAGTGAAATCAAGTGATCGGAATGGTTGGGTAAAGGCCGCTTTCGATCTGTAATATTAGTGAACAACTGATATTACAGCTTTATCTTGAATGAACTGGCGATCCAAATCGACGAATCAATTCAAAGGATTTGATCAGTAACTGGAGTATTACGAACACAGATGTCGGATATCGAGCGTAGGGCGTCGAGACCGAACGTCGCAAAATCAACAAGAAACAAGTTCGAGCGTAGCTGTAGCTTCACAGTGGCCTAGTTTAACTCGAGCTAGCATGGAAAAGAGAAAGCCTAGGTGCACCATGTCTATTCTAGGCGCACCATGCGTGCCAGGCGCACAAGGCAGCACAAACGTAGCAGCGTGCTTGCGTGTGTGCGTGCCTCGCGTGGCAGCATCATCGCAGCAGCGTGCTTGCGTGTGTGCGTGTCTTCGCATGGCACAGCACCACCGCATAATGCGTGCTTGCGTGCCTAGGTGCTATCGCAAGCCCTCGCACAGCCTACGCATAGCACAACACTGTCACATGGCTAGGCTTCTGCGTGTCTGCGTGTGCGTGTAGGCCATCGCAACAACAGCACGCTGCGCTTGCTTGCTTGCGTGCATGCCTTCGCATGGCAGCACAAGCAGCGAGCAGCATGCTAGCAGCCTCGGACAGCAGCACCATGTCAGGCATCGCCCAGAGCCTAGCAGCCAGTAGCATGCGTGGCTCGCTAACAACACGCATGTGCTAGCTGTGCTGGCTAGTGCATGCTAGCTGGTGCGTGCTGGCCATGCTAGATGTGCACAGGCTGGAACTGCTAGCTAAGCAGCAAGGTGGGCTGCCAGATCACTCCTTGCTTGATGCTAGTTTGAGGAGACTGAGAACCAAGGCTTAGAGCCATAGCTTGAGGAGCAAGGCAATGGTCCCCCCATGATCATGGTCCTCACCTAACTTCTCCTCTCCTCATGCCACTTGTTGATTTGTAATTGCATTATTTTGTAATTTATTTTGGAATAAAATAAATTAGTGAAAAATGCAACTATCCCACATTAATCATGAAATGGGGATGCAAGTTGCCATTCCCTATAAATACCATAAGATTGGGCATTTGGGAAACAACTTGAGTGGAACTCAAAAAGGCATCTCTTATTATTGAGAAACCTTTAAGTTCGTAAAACTCTATTTTTATAATTGATCAAGTCTCGACTAACCCTCGAGGCGAAGATCGTTCGTGTCGGGTCGTGGGTACGAGCCGTTGGAGGCCGTCACGCTTGTGAGGCTCTAAGCTTTGAAGTAAGAGCTCGGTTTACGAGTGCAGCACGCTTCAAGGGTATTACTTCTTTCTCCCTTTTCTTAATTATTGTTTAATTATGTTTATGCAAGCTTTATTGCTTTAATTATTGGGGCGGGTCTTGGCCGGGGTTCTCTTCTGTGTAGCGTTGGATGCTACGAAACCCAACATCTTTTCCTTAAATCTGGTGGAAAAAAAATTTGGCACCTACTTATTCCTTTTTAATATAAAATCCTTATATGGAATCTAAGTCACTAAATCTTTCTTGTGGGTATTGTTTTGGTTATGAGGATTGATAATTTTGATCCTCATTGTACTAGGTGCAACATAGATAATGAAAACCACCTTCCTCTATTTAGGGATTGCATAAATTCAAGAACTCTTTGGTCTAGAATTTTTGGAGGTAATAAGATGGATAAAGAGTTTAATTATCACACTTTCTTTAGTGTTGACTGGGTGAGTTGGATTAATTACAACTTAGGCCTTAGCAAAAATTGGAAGACCATGTTTGTTATTGCTCTTTGGCACATTTGGAGAGCGAGGAACTTCACGGTTTTTCAAAAGGCTATGCCTCACCCCGTTACTATGTTTTATAAATATATGGTGGATTTTTCAAAACGCTTGCAAATTTTGATTTCACCCTCGGATTTCCATTCCCTTATTATGTGAAATCGCCTCATGACATGTTTGACTTTCGTATAATCCTTTGGCTCTCTAGCGTGAGCAATAGCCCACTATTATCACAATAGAGTTCTGTTGGTCCCTTTATTGAGGGGACAACTCCAAGTTCACCAACGAACTTACGAATCAAAATGCCTCCTTAGCTGCTTCAGAAGCTGCCAAATATTCGGCTTTAGTTGTAGAATCTGCTGTCATGCTTCTCTTACCACACTTCCAACTGAACACTCCTCCATTAAGACTGAACATGTATCCTGGTTGCGACTTGAAGTCGTCTCTGTCAGTTTGGAAGCTTGCGTCGGTATAACCTTCAACAACCAAACCCTTACTTCCCCCATAGACTAGAAATTTATCCTTGTTCCTTTTTAGGTACTTTAGGATATTCTTAGCCGCAATCCAATGCGCCTCTCCTGGGTCTGATTGCTATCGGCTCGTAGCACTCAAGGCATACGAAACATCCGGCCTTGTACATATCATAGCGCACATGATCGATCCAATAAGAAAAGCATATGGAATCTAACTCATTTTATCTAGCTCATTATGTGTATTTGGACACTGTTTCTTGCTTAGAGTTATGCCATGAGACATGGGTAGGTGGCCTCTCTTGGCTTCCACAATGTTGAAGCGTGCCGATACCTTATCAATATAAGTACTTTGGCTCAATCCAATCATCCTCTTAGATATATCCCTGTAAATCTTGATGCCTAATATGTACTGCGCCTTTCTCAAGTCCTTCATTGAAAGACACTTTATTCCAAGACAAGTCCTTACAGACTCCTACATTGGAATGCTTTATCCAATGAGTAATATGTCATCGACATATAGGACAAGGAACGCGATGTCACTCTCACTGACCTTCTTGTAAACACAAGACTCATCTGGATTCTTGATAAAACCAAACTTGCTAACGGCTTCATCGAATCGTAGTTTTCAACTTCTGCTTGCTTGATTTAATCCATAAATGGACTTCTTAAGCTTACATACCTTCCTAGTATTGTTTGGATCTAAAAAAGCTTCAGGCTATGTCATTTACACAGTTTCTTCCAAAATCCCATTAAGGAAGGCAGTTTTGACGTCCATTTACCATATCTCATAATAACAATATGCATCAATTGATAGGGTAATCCAGACGGATTTAAGAATTGGGACTGGAAAAATTTCATTATAGTCAACCTCGTGAATTTGCCTGTAACCTTTTACCACCAGTCTAGGTTTGTATAAATATACAACTCCATCTTTGTCGGTTTTCAATTCGAAAATCCATTTGCAACCGATAGGTGTTGAACCTTCGGGAAAATCAACCACGTCCGAGACTTGATTTTCAATCATGGAGTCCATTTCGGATTTCATGGCTTCTTTCCATTTTGAAGAGTCGGGACTCATAGCTTGTTTTTATGTCGCTGGCTCATCTTCATCCATAACTAGGATGTCTTGATACTCGGCTAAGACGATACCGAGGAATCTATCTGGTTGAGACCTTGGCCTTTGCGACCTAGGCAGGGTAGTATATTTAGCACTTGCATTGTCAGTTTGACTCTGACTTTTAGCCACAGCTGCTTCCAATGCACTTTGATTGTATGTTTGACTTTGTTTCTCATCTTCTCAAACATCATCAAGTTCAATTTTTCTCCCACTTTTCATTTTGTAAAGATGCTCCTTTTCCAAAAAGACACCATCTCGAGCAACAAATACTTTTTTCTCAGATTGGTTATAGAAGTAATACCCCTTTGTTTCTTTTGGATACCCCACAAAGAAACATTTGTCTGATTTTGGTGCAAGCTTGTCGGACATGAGTATTTTGACATAGGCTTTGCAACCCCAAATCATAAGAAAAGACACCGTGGAGGTTTCTTCGTCCATCATTCATATAAAGTCTTTTCGACAGCATTTGACGGAGTGCGTTTCAGTGTTAATGCCGCGATTTGAAGTGTGTGTCCCTAAAAAGAGATAGGAAGATCGGTAAGACCCATCATGGACCGATGTCTAGTAGAGTTAGATTTCTCCTCTCGGACGCTACATTCTATTGTGGAGTTCCGGGAGGTGTCAATTCTAAGAGAATACCATGTTCTTTCAGATGGTCGTCGAATTTTTAGCACAAATACTCGCCACCTCGATCTGAAGGGCTTTCATTTTATTGCCAAGTTGATTTTCCACTTCACTCTGAAATACTTTAAACTTCTCAAAGGATTCAGATTTGTGCGACATTAGGTAGACATAGCCATATATACTATAGTCGTCCGTGAATGTGATAAAATAACGATAATCGTTTCTTGCTGTTGTGCTCATTGGTCCGCGTACATCTGTGTGTATGAGACCCAATAAATCACTAGCCCTTTATCCTATCTTGGGGAATGGTTGTTTTATCATCTTTCCCAGTAGACATCCTTCACAGTTTTCAAATGACTCTAAGTCGAATAAATCAAGAATCCCCTCATGAAGACGTTTCTTGATGCGTTTGATATTTATGTGGCCAAGACGAAAATGCCACAAATAGGTTTGATTCGACATGGTGGTCTTAGCCCTTTTTGTGGTATCATTAACATTATAAACCTGTTTGTTTATTGAAAGCACATAAAGACCATTTTCTGAATGTACCGTACCATATAAAACATTTTCATAATAAATGAACTAATGTTGTCCCTTATTCGGAATTCAAAACCTTTGGCGTCCAATGTCAAAATTGAAATAATTTTTTTGTTAATGTTAGGAACATGATAACAATCTTCATGTTCTAAAACAAGCCAGATGGCAAAGAAAAACTGAGTGTTCCAACGGATACGGCAACAATCATTGCTCCATTGCCTACCTGAAGTTCCACTTCTCCCTTCACTAGCCTTATAATTTTCCTTAGTCCCTAAGCATTGGAAAAAAGGTGTGAGCCACATCTGGTATCTAATACCCGTGAAGCTTTTCTAGTAAAGATAAGGTCTAAAACATATATACTTGATCTAGAAGTAACAGTGCCTTTCTTCTTATCCTCCTTGAACTTGAGGCAATCCCATTTCCATGTCCCTTCTTCTTATAGTAGAAACATTCGGAATCGGATTGAGAAGACGCTACCCTCTTTTCTTTGTTACTTTTGGTATCTTTTAAGTTAGGCAGAAAGGTCTTCTTACCTTTCCACTTGCAGCCCTTCTTCTTTCCCGAGCGCTTAATGGCTTGCCTTCTTGACCATAAGCATATCATGCTTCCCCTCATCCTTGTGCGTTTGCTCGGCCTACTTCAACATCCAATAAAGCTCGCTGAGGGTTTTTTCCATGTTGTGCATATTATAGTTCATCTTGAACTGATCATAGCCTTTGTGCAGTGAATGGAGAATGATGTCAACTGCCATCTCGTTTGAGTACCCTGCATCAAATCTTTTCATATTCTCAAATAATCTAATCATTTTGAGCACATGAGGGCTGACGGGCTCTCCTTTCTTGAGCTTGCTCTCAAGAATTTGCCTATGGGTCTCGAACCTCTTAGTTCAGGCCAGTTCTTGAAACATATTCTGAAGTTCAGATATGATCTCAAAATCCATCTCCTTCTCAAGGAAAGTCTTTTGGTGATCCGGAGACATTGTGGCTAACATGATGCATTTGACATCCCAATTGGCAGCATGCCATCGATTTAGGGCAGCCTGAGTTACCTCCTCATTAGGAGTGTCGGGCATTTCCTCGTCAAGGACGTATTCCTTTAGCTCTTGCATGAGAACTATTCACAAATTTCTTTGCCAATCAAAGAAGTTTTCCCCATTCAATTTCTCCTTATCAAGAGTAAAGCTGAGAGAAAACTTGTTCTTGTTAGTGTTAGTAGCAGAATTTTTTCTACAAACGAAAGGATTTGTAATGAAAAATGATTCATAAAACCAATAAGAAAGAATTTAAAGCATACATGCAAACTTTCAATCTTATTAAGAATTTTATCCATACATTTAAAATTGTCCCTTTTAGGCAAGAATAAAACGATTCCAAGACCCCAACATTTAAAAAGTAATTAAGCATGCTTTGGATTGTCTTAACACTTAATATTTTAAGGTAAGTGTTTCGGGGTTTTCTGATGTCCTGCGGGAGAGTTACAATTCCGAGACTGGAACCGGACGCCTGTACCTGCAAAATAACGGAGACTCCTGGGAACTCCGCCTCCAACGGTCAAGTTAGTACCTGATTAAGGAGTAATTAATGCGGAAATTAAAGTGATTTGGTCTCTCTAGGTGAGAGTGTTTAATGTAGGTAATCTGCTTTGTTAGCGAGATCAGCCGGTTATTACTGTGTGTAATTAATGTGTTTTTTCCGTAATGTTTCTGTCCTCTCCCTTAATGAGGATTAAGGGAGGTATTTATAACCTTGGAAAACGTGCTCATCCTAGGTTTAAGTAAACCTAGGGCCGATTGGGCTTCCCTCGGAGGTTGGGCCTGGGTGGCCGGTTTCTCCATTAGGCATGGAGTATGCCACATGTTTTGACATAACAGGTCCAAGGTGGACGAATAAGCGCGTGCCACGTGGGAAGCCCTGACTGTTCCAACTGGGGACACTTGGCAGGACCTGATTGGTCCACGTGGCGCATTCCGATTGGTGGGAGCAAAATCCCCTAATCATTTGCCCCTCACAGGTGGCACGTGATTGGTCACGTGTTACCTGTGACAGGTGTCGCACTGTAACAGGCGACGGCCTGCTACAGGTGTCAGTCGGCGAAAGGACGAGAGATTTTCCCGCCCAAATTTTGAATTCTGAAAGTGACCCTTCGCCTTCCCACTTCGCCTATATAAGGGAGAGTTGTCTTGAGTTATTTTCACACTTTGAGAACTTTTTGAGAACATTCGGACCCCTGAACTTGCTCTGACATTTTGGACCTTTTCTGCCTACCGCCTGTTCTGACAAGCCGACTGCACAGGATTTTCAGAACTTCATCAACCGTCACTCGTTCAGGTAACTCAGTTCTCTTACTCTTAATTTTCTTTTTATTTTCTGAAATGGCACCACGGAAGCACACGACACGACCTAGGTTAGTGATCAGCCGGTCACCGGGGACGGCTGAATCTAGGACTAGGAGTGTCGCCTGCCCTTTTCCGGACCCATCTTTTTCCTTTATACAAAGTCCGACTGTATCTGTGTCTATGCAGAGCAGGATGGCCAGAACGAAAAAGACAGCTAGGATCTCAAATTCAGACGGCTCCTCCCACAGGGTGCCGCTTAGTGAAACATCTGACCAGGCGCCAGATGTGGAAGTGAAACAAGGCGGCCTGGATGCCGGCAATTCTGTGGGGGGGAGTCATAGTGACCCCTTCCCATTTAACAGTTAACAAATCTGCTCCTTTTCAAAGAGAGGAGGCGGGCCCCTCCGGGAGAGGGGAGGATTCGTCCTCTTCGGACTCGTCGGAGGACGATTCCGAGTCAAGCTCTTCTGGCCATGCTTCTTTGGGTACAGAAGAGAAAAACAGTCGCCTGCAAGAGGCGAGACTTTCTCACGCAGTTGAGAAGGGGGATAATTGGGCGGAACCATCCGCCTCTTACCGAGAGCTAAATACCCCCTACTACTGTACGGTACCTCGGGGCCGAATCACAGCCATGCAAGAGAAAGTGGAGAGCTTTATTGCAAACCACACCATGGGCCCCGATTTTCTAGCGTTTGTGCCGGATCCAGAAGACACAGTCGTCTGGCTGGCTGGTTCCAGTTATGATAGCGCCTGCTTTGGCTGCTACGAGGCGGCCATCAAGGCAGGGCTTCGCTTCCCATTACATCCGGCTGTTCAGCAGATTTTGGATGGGTATGAGTTGGGGTTATGGCAGTTAGCCCCAAACTCCTGGGTCAACGTACTCGGCTTTGTGGCCGGGTGCGAACTGCACGGGGTGGAGCCGAGCTTCGAGGCTTTCGCCCATAACTATCTCATTCGGACCCCTAAGACAGGCGGTACCGGCTGGTATCAATTGACAAGCCACAGGGGCTACCTCATGACAAGAGGTAAAGCAAACAAGTGGAAGGACTGGCGGAGCACCTTCCTCATCATTGAGAGTTCAGACATTGAGCTGAACAAGCGCTTCAATAGGTGGCCGTAGCATGCCGCCTGTTCCCCCCAAGGCTAAGAAAGAGATCCTTGATAAAGGACTCTTTAAAGTAGAGTCGAGGGTCGACTCTACTTCAGGGGTACGAGAGCAAGTACCCCTGCACTGCGTCCCGAGCTTCAAGTGGCTCTATGACGAGTACTTTTTGGCCGCCTGCGGCCTCAGCAGTCGGTGCTCAAGAGGTAGTCGGCCTGTCGAATACTCTGTTGTTTCATACATTTGTTGTTTATCTTTTATTAACTTTGCTGTTTGTTTTTGCAGCTGACGCCATGAGCAAAATCACCGCCTCCAAGACTGCGGCGGCCATGTTGCGGGCCTCTATTATGCAACAAGCTTCAACCGACTCCCCCAAGAAGGGGGCACCCTTGGTGAGCTCCGAACCTTTCACCCTCTTTTTGGAGTGTTTATGCATATACTGACTTTTTTCTTCTGTTTTAGACGGGTGCTCCAAGAGCTTCATCTTCCCAACAGCCGGACCCCAAGGCCCGGAAGACGACTGTTGGGAGCTCTCCTGGTTCGGCCAGGAAACAGGTGGCGGCTGAGAAGCAGCCGGCCACTTCTTCTAAAACTCCAACTGGGCCGCCTAGAGGTATGAAGTTGTCCTTGTAAATTTTAGACTTGCTCCCTTTTTTACTATGTCTAATCCGTTTGTTTATGCTTGATGCAGCCGGCCCCCAGGAGCCTGACTTGGTAGAGATGGCCAAGTCTATGATCAGGGCAGTTCCTCCAGCTAAAAGGGAGGCGGTAAGGGGTGTCGGCACCCTTGACCTTGACGGGATTGCAGGGGTCCTTGCTGAGGTATACTTAGCATATTTTTGAGTATTTGAATTTCTGGACGCCTGTTTTATTTTTTGTTTGGAAACTGACGCCTGTTTCTTTGTACTTAGGCCCTGCTCCGAGTTAACAGCCTTCGCAAGCAGCTTGATCGGAAGAACAAAGAGGTAAAGGCTGCAAAAGCTATGGCCGCCTCTGACTGTGATAAGGCAATGTTTCAAATTGCCCAAAATGAAGTTCTGACCATTGATATTCTTTATTATCAGGCGCAGGCTACCGCCGCTGTTCGGGCTCAGTTAGAGGCGGCCCAGAAGAAGAATGACGAGCTGGAGGCGACCATCACAAATCTCAAGGCCGAGCTGAAACCTCTTCGCCTGAAAATGTACTCTTACGAAGCCATGGAGAAATCCTTGGCCAGCGTAAAGGAACGCCTGGTGACCCAGGAGAAGAGTCTTACCCAAGAGCTCTCGGAAAAGGCCGAGCAAGAGAAGAAAGAGCTGGTCCGGGAGATGATGGAAGACTCCGCTCAAATCCAGCGCATGACCTGGGGCCGCCTCTTCCCCAGTGCCGACTTTGCCTCTTGGGAAAGAACGTACCGCCAGTGTTCGGATACATATAATCAAGAGATCCTGGCGGCTGCTGAAGAAGAGGCGTTGGAGGAAGCGTTGGAGGAGGAGGAGCCGGTAGTGGCGCTTGTGCCGCTTGGGGGTAAGGCATCAAAAAAGGATGCAGCTGAAGCCGAGTCCAGCAAGAAGAGTGCTGACCAGGCGGCAGCTGCTAATATTGAAAATCTGCCCCCTTCTTAAGCTTTATGTATTCTTTCCACGGCCTGCGTGCCGTTTGCTTTGTATTTACCCGGCCAGGGGGCCGGGGCTTTGAATATTTTGCTGGTCTTTAATGACCGGCTTATTTTTAATGAATTTTTGTTTTGCTTCAAATTTGTCTAAGTATTCCATATCTAATATCCAATTGTTCACTAGACCGACTGTTTTACATGGCCGAACGTTGCAGACAGGTACGGATAGTTAGTACGCCGCCTATGCCCCTGGACGACTGGTTGTCTGTTTCCAGGATAGACGATCAGTCGGCCATTTATCCAATCTGTATTCGAACTATTTTGTCTAGATCCTTTTTAGGCAGGCGGTCCTGTCATTTGTAAATTTAACCAAGTAGGAAAGTAGTCTGACCAAGTAAATAGAGTATTACCTAGTCGCCAAGGAACTGAGTTAGTAGAGATAACAAGCGGCGGGTACCGGTTGTTTCCCTTTATTGCCAATGTTTGTTGGCTTTTAACTCATAATTTGTTAACCTAGCAGGAGTAGTGGTTGAGAGCCCCTGTTTGTTAAAAACAGGCGGACGACACATACCTTTTAGGCTCCATACTAAGTTTGAGTGACTATAAGTTAACATAGGAGTTACTTAGTCTTCGTCACAATCTAGATTGAGTAGTAGAGGTACCAGGCGGCGGAGGCCGGCTGATCCCCTTGATTTGCCAATGTTTGTTGGCTATTAACTCAATAGGTACCCCTGCATTTATCCCAAGTAATACAGGCGGTCATCTGACTCAGAAGTCAACTGCTACCACTGTTTGGTTAGTGATAGAGTTATCCTTGTCTCAAAAACGGCTACGTGGTTGCCCTTGGGGACAGTCGTATAGGTGCCGTGTAATTAGTTTATAGAACAATGTTCCACCCAAAAGGGAGCTGCTCTCTGCGACGAATTTCATCCGGAGGGATGCCGTCGGACGCCTGCTATGATGTTGGGACAGGTCGTATTAGTTTTGTAGATTTGATCAGTTGGCTTGGCGCCTGGTCTGATCATTCGGCCTGTGGCCTTGGTAAGTTCTTGGTGAACATAGGTGCTAAGTAAAAGGAGGGTAGCCGCCTGTTAGGCACAGGGTCGGCCAGGCCCTAATCTTTTTAGCTAAGTATTAGGGGGTTGGCTATGTGTTTGGAACCAGTCTGCCATCTTCTTATGGAGAGTAGCCGACTATATGCCCAGACGACATGCCCCTATTGTGAGTAAAATACTCAATGGAGAGTAGCCGACTGTAAAGGTACAGACGGCATGCCCCCTGAAGATAGAGTGAAAAACTCAATGGAGAGTAGCCGACTGTAAAGGTACAGACGGCATGCCCCTCTGAAGAGAGTAAAAATACTCAATGGAGATTAGCCGACTGTAAAGGTACAGACGGCATGCCCCTCTGAAGTAAGAATAAAAATTAAACATGGAGAGTAGCCGACTATTTGTTAGTAGGCGTGCCCCTCTTAGTACGAAATTGAATAGTAAGTGCAAACTTTTATTAAGTAGCTCTTGACTATTTACATCATTCAAAAGAAATATTTCTTAAGATTATCTATATTCCAAGTTCGAGGCAACGGTTGTCCGTCTGGTGTTTCCAGACGGTAGGTACCGTCCCTGACTTCCTCATAGATTCGGTAGGGTCCTTCCCAGTTGGGAGTTAGTTTGCCAGACTCATTAGCCCTACCAACTGCTTCCATTTTTCTAAGTACAAAGTCCCCTACTTTGAGTGGACGCCTGTGTACTTTTTTGTTGTATGATCTAGTCATTCTCAGGCGATAGATCTCATGGCGCAAGACAGCATTGCCCCTCTTTTCAGGAAGTGAGTCTAATGTCAGGCGCATGGCTTCCCAGTTTGCCTCTTCGTCATATAGCATTACTCGAAGAGTCGGCTCGTAGTGTTCTATTGGAAGAACAGCTTCCGCACCGTAAGTTAGGAGGAATGGAGTTTCTCCAGTCGCCCCTTTTTCAGTCGTCCTAATGGCCTAGAGAACATGTGGTAGTTCATCCGCCCATAGGCCGCTTGCTCGTTCAATCTTTTTCTTGAGACCGTCTGAGATGATTTTATTAAAGGCTTCTACCTGGCCGTTTGCTTGTGGACGGCCGACAGATGCAAAGTAGTTTGCGATTCCTTGGTCACCCAACCAGCTTTTGAGAACAGGCGTCTCAAATTGGGGACCATTATCAAAAACCATAGACATGGGAACCCCGAACCGAGTGATGACATTTTTCCAAATGAATGAAATTACATCTTTCGTCTTGATTCCCTTTACAGCCTCCGCCTCTACCCATTTAGTGAAGTAGTCGACGGCAACAAGTATGTACCTCCTTCCGCCTGTAGCAGGCGTATATTGACCCAGAATGTCCATGCCCCACTTAGCAAATGGTAGTGGGCTATGAATGGTAGTGAGGTCAGTAGACGGACGGTGAATTAGCTTGCCAAACCTTTGGCATTTGTCACATTTTTTCACCATCTCCATTGCATCTGCTTCCAAAGTAGGCCAAAAGTAGCCCTGCCGCCTTGCCCTTTGAGCAAGCGTCCTACCGCCTATATGAGAAGCACAGTAACCAGAGTGAAGATCGTCTAGTATCTCTCGTCCCTTTTCTGGAGTAACACACTTTAAGAAGGGTTGAAGGTACCCCTTTTTGTGAAGTTCTCCCTTTATCATTTCAAAACAGGTGGCTCGTTTTTTCAGTGCTGCCGCCTGTTGAGTATCATCCGGCAGTGTACCGTTTGTCAGATATGCCCTGATTGAATCCATCCAGGTTGAGCTTCTGTCTAGGATTCAATAGGGTTTTCCTCGATGCTTCTCTTCTCCATTACTTCCCAAAAAACAGTTCGAGGAGTATCAGAGGAGGCGGATGATGCTAATTTTGACAGTGCATCCGCCTGGTTGTTTTCTGATCTCGGCACTTGGATCAGATGGAAATCCTCAAGGGAGCCGACTGCTTGTCGGACCGCCTGTAAATACTTGATCATGGCCGGATGGGTTGCTTCGTATTCGCCATTGTACTGACTCACTATTAATTGTGAATCGGAACAGGCGTCTATTTTTCTTGCCCCTGCCGCCTTGCACATGCGGATCCCGGCTAGTAAAGCTTCATATTCTGCCTCATTGTTTGAAGCCTGAAAACTGAAGCGTAGAGCATACTAGTACCTGTCGCCCTCTGGCGACTGACATATGACGCCTGCTCCACAACCATTTGAAGTAGAGCTTCCGTCCACATATACCTTCCATACTTGGTCTGGAACTTGAGAGTCAGGAGGACGAGTCATCTCTACAATAAAGTCAGCAAAGGATTGCCCCTTCACTGCTTTTCTAGGCTCGAAAGTAACTTCGAGGCTCTGTATTTCTATGGCCCATTTGATCATTCGGCCTGACGACTCCATGATGGTAAGTGGCCGCTTGACAGGTTGGTCTGTATACACGACGACTGCATGTGCCAAAAAGTAGGGCTTCAATTTTTTAACAGCCATGAAGAGTGCAAACCCAAATTTCTCCACTAGGGGATACCTCAACTCGGCATTTTTCAGTACGTGACTGACAAAGTAGACCGGGAGCTGACAGCCGTCTCTTTCAGCAAGGAGAACAGCGCTTAACGCATGATCAGAGACGGCCAGGTACATGTAGAGTACTTCTTTGGGCAAAGGGCTGACCAGCCTCAACAAGGAATGTAAGTGAACTTTCAATTTCTGGAAGGCGGCCTCAGCATCCGGCCCCCATTCAAACCTTGCCTTTTTCTTAATTTCCTGGAAAAAGTAAAGGCATTTGTCGCCTGATCGGCTTAGAAATCTTCCCAAGGCCGCCATACAACCTGTTAACTTCTGAACCTCTCGGATGGTACGAGGCGACTGCATGTCAATGACCGCCTGCACCTTCTCAGGGTTCGCCTCTATTCCTCTCTGATTGATAAGGAATCCGAGAAATTTCCCAGACTCAACTCCAAATACACATTTCTTGGGATTGAGCATGACATGGTGCCGCCTGAGTGTGGCGAAAGTTTCTCGGAGGTCCGACAGATGATCTTTCTGAAGTTTAGTCTTGACAATCATATCATCAATGTATGCCTCAACGTTTCTCCCAATCTGATCAAAGAACACAGTGTTTATCATTCGCTGGAAGGTAGCCGGGGCATTCTTAAGACCAAACGGCATGACCGTGTAACAGTATAACCCCTGATCAGTGACGAAGGTCGTCTTCTCCTGATCTTTCTTCCATAAAGGAATTTGATGGAAACCAGAGTAGGAGTCCATAAAGCTCATCAAAGCATGGTCGGCTGTTGAGTCGACCAGATTATCAATTTTAGGCAGAGGGTAACTTTCTTTGGGGCACGCCTTGTTTAAGTCTATGTAGTCTACACACATTCGCCAGGTGCCATTCGGCTTTTTTACAAGCACCACATTTGCAACCCAGTCTGGGAAGTAACATTGCCGAATGAACCCTGCATCAAGTAATTTTTTAACTTCGGCGGCTGCCGCCTGACTTCTTTCTTTGCCATGGTTCCGCTTCTTTTTCCGTACCGACTTCTTTTTCGGATCCACAGCCAGTTTATGTACCGCCAGATCAGGACTAATGCCTGGCATTTCATGGACTTCGAATGCAAAGATGTCCTTGTATTCTTTCAATAGTTTGTGAAAGTCGTCACCAAGGTTTCTCAGAGCAGTCGTCCCAACTTTGACTGTTCGGTCAAGACGTGAGTCGTCTAAGATCAGGTCCGCATGCTCACCAACCGGCTGAGGGCGGAACTCATCCAGCCGCTCCTCTGCCAATGATTGCTATTTTCTTTCTTTTCTTGCGGGCCCTGTCTGGGATGCCTTTCTCTTTTTGCCGCCTGCTTCTTGAACAGGCGCACTCTCCTTGGCCTTGTCAAGGTCTGTTTTTTCACCGCTTGACCCAGTGGCCATAACAGTGGGCTTGACATCCGAGAGATAGCACTCTCGGGCCATCCTCTGATCTCCCCTTAGGGAGCCGACTGTTCCATTATCCCTCTCAAACTTGAGCAACATAAGAGATGGGATTATAACAGCCTTGGAATTATTCAGGGTAGGTCGACCCAGAATCATGTTGTAGGCCGAGAGTTCCTCTACTACCAGGAACCGGACTACCATGTGTCGTCCTTCCCCTTTTTCGCCCAGGCGGATGGGTAAATCTACTCGTCCCAGTGGGTGGACGACTCCTCCTCCAAACCCTACTAAAGGGTAGGAGGCCGGATGTATGCAATCAGTCTGATATTTTAGTTTCGACAGACATTTGCTACTGATGAGATCTGAGGAGCTTCCGGTATCTATGAGGATTCGGCCAACTCTTTGGTTGGCCACTTTACATTCAATAACGAGAGGGTCGTCATGCGGCCCCCTTACCCCTCCGAGATCTTCTTCAGTGATGACAATCTCAGGAAATGAATATTTGGACGGCCGTTCTTGGTGAACGGAATTTACATCTAACCGCCTGATATTGTCTTTGTTGCCCCTAATAGTGGGGCCGCCTCCTGAGAAGCCGCCTGCAATGGTGTAGACGACTGCATCATCTGTATCAGAGCTGTCGGCCTGCTGATTCTTTTTGGCCGACTGCTTTTTTGAGGAAGTGTTCCCCGTAGATTTCTTGACATAAGTGTCAAGATCACCTTGCTCAGCCAGGCGGTCTAGGTACCGCGTGAGACTGATGCAGTCATTGGTGTGATGACCAACATCATCATGATAAGCACAGAATTTATCTTGGTTCCGGTTGTTTGCAGAACCCTTCATGGGGACCGGCTTCTCAATTGAGATCCGTCCCTTGATTTCTTTTAGGATAAACTGGTTATCCTTGTTAAACGCATACTTTGGGGAGTATGGTTTGAATTCTTTTTTCTTTTTCTTGGCCGGCTGTTTAGAGGAATCAGCCGCCCAGACCTCTTTTCTTTTCTCATCTTTGTTTGACGACTGTTTCGGTCGTCCTTCTCTTTTGTCGAACCTTTTCCCGTCCGACTGTTTTATCGTACAAAGATCAGTCGCCTGTATATAGGCTTCTGCTTCAATCAAGGCCTCTTGAAGAGTCGCCACCGTTTTTCGAACCAAATCAAATTTGAAGGTAGACCCGTCTTTGAGACCTCTGAAAAAGTCAGTATAAGCTACCTCATCCGGTAACCCTTGAATCTGTATTCTCATCAGGTTAAACCGCCTGATGTAAGAACGAAGCCCCTCCTTCTCGCCCTGCTGAATTGTTTCCAAATCAAGGGTCGTTTTCTTCGCAGGGATGTTCATGGCGAAGTTGGAGGCAAATAAGTAAGCAAGCGTCCTGAAGCTATTTACACAACCAGTCGGCAGGTTGCCGAACCATTGCTGTGCGATTCCTTTGAGAGTCGCTGGGAAACACTTGCACCAAGTGGGATCATCCAACCCTTGAAGGTACATCAGGTTGGTGAATGCCATCAGATGGTCTTCTGGGTTAGTAGTGCCGTCATAGGCGCCTACTAGTACATTTTTCACTTTGGTCGGCTGAGCGACTTCAGTAATTTCCTTGTAGAAGGTCGACGGCTGTTCACCAAGTCTAAGCAACCGTAGCTGCCAGTCCATAGGTTGGACGTTTTTTGCTGCAGGTCCACCAAACGGAGGTGGCTGCAAAAAATACTGTTCTTGCGGCACAAATGGTAAGTTTGGTACCGCCTGGTCACTATGAAAGCCGGACTGACGGGAGGTGCCGCCTGACTGACTCTCATGGTACGACTGAGTATGCCTCATCGAGGCATTTCGCAAACTGTCTTGAAAGTTTGAAGTAGAGGCCGACTCTGACAATCGGTCACTCTTCTTCTGCTCTAGCAGTAGCCGAGCATCTGTGAATGTTTGCTTCGACGCGTCCTCCTGAATATGACGAACAGGTTTCCTATTTCCTGTAGGATAACGGAATTTTGTGAAATCAAGGGCAGGTGGCTCCCGCTTCCTAGATTTAGGATGAGGAGTCGCCTCTCGCCCTTGAACTGGCTTCCTCTTCAGTGAAGTGGAGGGTTTCTTGGCCGACTTCTTGTTGATCAACTCTTGAATCTCTCCCTTGAAGTCCCTCATGAAGGTCATGAGTTCGTTCCTTGTAATGGGAGCAGACCCATCAGTCGGCTGTTGCCGAACAGGCGGTGCGCCTGCTGGCTCGCTCTCTGTTTGAAGATGCTCCCGTTCCCTCCTGTCGGTATGACGGGTACGTCGGGCCCTTAGGGTCCCGTCTGAAGCTGTATGAGCTTCAACTTCAAATTCACTTTCGGTATCATGGTCCGACTGAACTTGAGGGTCGTCTAGGGGACGCCTCTCTTCAGGAGTCGGTACAGACTTGGATGCCATCTCAGAAGTACTCTCCCCACAGACGGCGCCAAATGTTTCGGGGTTTTCTGATGTCCTGCGGGAGAGTTACAATTCCGAGACTGGAACCGGACGCCTGTACCAGCAAAATAACGGAGACTCCTGGGAGCTCCGCCTCCAACGGTCAAGTTAGTACCTGATTAAGGAGTAATTAATGCGGAAATTAAAGTGATTTGGTCTCTCTAGGTGAGAGTGTTTAATGTAGGTAATCTGCTTTGTTAGCGAGATCAGCCGGTTATTACTGTGTGTAATTAATGTGTTTTTTCCGTAATGTTTCTGTCCTCTCCCTTAATGAGGATTAAGGGAGGTATTTATAACCTTGGAAAACGTGCTCATCCTAGGTTTAAGTAAACCTAGGGCCGATTGGGCTTCCCTCGGAGGTTGGGCCTGGGTGGCCGGTTTCTCCATTAGGCATGGAGAATGCCACATGTTTTGACATAACAGGTCCAAGGTGGACGAATAAGCGCGTGCCACGTGGGAAGCCCTGACTGTTCCAACTGGGGGACACTTGGCAGGACCTGATTGGTCCACGTGGCGCATTCCGATTGGTGGGAGCAAAATCCCCTAATCAGTAAGCAATCCAATTGCTAATATCTGTAAGCTATTCTTGGTTTGATAAAACGTCGCATCTATTTCTTTCTTGACATTTATCTCCATTGCCACGACATCTAAGGACTCCTTACTGATATCGTTGAGTTTAACCAAAACTAACGCGTATACCTAGTATACCTTACGTCGCTAGGAAAGTAGTAATGCATTACTTTGGACGTAAATGTCATTTTGGAATGGCAAGTTTTAACTCAATTTTATAGGAAATTAGGGTTTATATATTATTTAATTTAAGTGAACTAAATTAATCATTCAATATTCAAAATCCTAAACATGCATCTAAAATCGTATTTATATATAAGCATAAATATATAAAGCATAAATAAAGATGCATTTAGCAATTAGCATGACCCCTTGGAACTTGAATATTCAAGGGCCTTCATTGCATCATCTTGGCTTTGTTGTCATCTTCGAGATATCACCACCAATTATGAAAATACTAATAAGATTAGGACTAATCTAAATAATTAAAGTACAAAAATACTTAACGACACGTAGTCCGTATTTAGATTCACAAAAATACAAAACGAAACGCAGTCCGTATTTACTATCCTAGTCGGGCCCTACTAGTTGCCATTTTGTAAAACCAGCATTAGAATATCTATTCCATTCATCCATTCACTTCTACAGTAAATGGCCCATGCGTTTTACAAATAATTCAAGCAACAATTCAAAACGAACGCAAAACTAGTTACTAACTTAGGTGGATAATTCGATTAACGCGCCTTATTAAAATTAGTCAAAGTAATTATCCCCTTATGTGAGTTAACGCAATAATAATAGCACAAACAAGGATAATTTAAGCTCAAACGATTAATGAAGCTTGTTTCGGGGTTTTTTGATGTATCCTACGGGAGAGTTACAACACCGAGACTGACCTCCGGCTGCCTGTAACTGCAAAACAATGGAGACTCCCAAGGGTGGGAGTTCCGCCTCCGACGATCAAGTTAGAACGTTTATGAGGAGTATATTGCGGAATGTAAATACTTCTCTCTAATTCAGAGAGAATTCTACAATGAATATTGCTCGGTTTTTATGTGGATTGAATGTGTATTCAATGTGTGTTGTAAATGAGGATGGTTCCTCTATTTATAGGAAAGGGGATTAGTTCCCCTTCTAGGGTTTAGGTGACACGTGTCAGTAGAGGGTTGGATCCCTTTGGGCCTCTCTAAGGCTGACACGTGTCAGCATGCTATTGGGACACGTGTTGTATTAACAGTGGTCCATTTATCAGGGGTATTTTCACCCCAAACTTGGAAAATTTGATACGTTAAACAGTATGACATTTTCTGAGTTAATCAAATCATAATAATGATTGCCGCTGAACTAGATAGATGTCTACTATTATTGCTTTTAGCCCCATCATGCTGATAGCCCCAGATTAGGTGGACTGTCGATCATCAAGTGGGAGTTAGCACGCAATATTATCTGGCCATTGGCCTCTATTTGATCATCAGGCGCTTGATCATTCGAGCGCACAACCGTTTGGGGTGCTTTTAAGCAACACTGGTTATGGCATGACCAAGATAAATGTGCCGTCTGTACCATCTGATAGTAAGGGCGGCTGTATTTTTCTGCTGGTAGTACCGGCTATATTACCATGAGGTAAAGCTTGGGGGTACTACTTTGCAGAAAAGACCGGTTGTACTGTTTTGCAGTGAAAACTGGTTGTATCTTAGTTACAATGGATCATTCAAACAGCCGTGAGTTATCTTTAACCTTAGCCGATTAAAGCCGTTTGAGTTATGACCGCTAGAAAAATGTACCACCCGGAAGGTAGATGTTCTATTCGATGAATTCACCCCAAATGGGCGTCGCCGGATGTCTGCTAGAACAGAAAGATTGTTTTATTTTAATAAGATCATCCGGCCATTGGCCTTCATTTGATCATATTGGCCATTGGCCTCAATGGGATCATCTAGCCATTGGCCTTCGCTTGATCGTTAGAACAATGTACCAACCGGAAGGGAGATGTTCTCCTCGACGAATTCACCCCAAATGGGTGTCGCCGGACGCCTGCTGGAGCAGAAGGATTGTTTTATTTTAATTTTGATCATTCGGCAGTTGGCCTTCGCTTGATCATTCCGGCCATTGGCCTCAATGGGATCATCCGGCCATTGACCTTTGCTTGATCTCTAGAACAATGTACCACCCGAAAGGGAGATGTTCTCTTCGACGAATTCACCCCAAATGGGCGTCGCCGGACACCTGCTGGAGCTGACGGATTGTTTTATTGTAATTTTGATCATCCGGCCGTTGGCCTTCGCTTGATCATTCCGGCCATTGGCCTCAATGGGATCATCCGGCCATTGGCCTGCGCTTGATCGCTAGAACAATGTACCACCCGGAAGGGAGATGTTCTCTTCGACGATTTCACCCCAAATGGGCGTCGCCGGACGCCTTCTGGAGCAGAGTAATTGTTTTATTATAATTTTGATCATCCGGCCGTTGGCCTTTACTTGATCATTTCGGCCATTGGCCTCAATGGGATCATCCGGCCATTGGCCTTCGTTTGATCATTCCGGCCATTGGACTGAATTAGATCATCCGGCCATTGGCCTTCGTGTGATCATAGAGCAATGTACCACCCAAATAGGAGATGCTCTCTGAGACGAATTCACCGGAATGGGCGTCGCCGGACGCCTGCTGAAATAGACAGATTGTTTTATTTTAATAAGATCATCCGACCATTGGCCTTCGTTTGATCATTTTGTCCATTAGCCTCAACTTGATCGTTCTTCCGATGGAGGATTTGTCAATATGCTGGACGACATGGAAATGCCTCCTGCTGATTCATGATACCAAGCTCTTAGAATGGTGACATACTGCCATCGGACGCCGAGCAATCGAGCTTGAGAAACGAATTTGCTCTCAGCTTATAGAGACGGCTCTCAATCGAGATGCCACCTAGCCTGGACAATACTCAGTGCCGGGGGACTATACCAAGCGGTCATTCTATCATGCCGCTTGATTTAGATTCAACTTCAAGAGATAGGAGGTTGCCAACCCGTATACATGCAGCAAGGTTCCAAGTAACATACACTTGGAAAGAGAGCAAGAATTGTTGAGGTACCCAGGCTTGCTGAGAAAGAGAGCAAGAATTGCTGAGACACAAGCGACCTTCATCCAACTTTTCCTTGGGCCGGCTTGATGAATTGAACACTTGTGCGGGCAACACTTATACATGAGGCAAGACTTATACAGGAGGCAAGACTTCATGTAATGTATGTGTGGCAGGCTTCAAACTCCAACGCAGAGAGGCGTCCAACACTTGTGTGGGCAACACTTACACATGAGGCAAGACTTATACAGGAGGCAAGACTTCATGCAATGTATGTGAGGCAGCCTTCGAACTCCAACGCAGAGAGGCGTCCAGCCTCACACTCGGTTATTGCCCATGGCATCTTATGAGGTTAAATTGACCCTTATACATACGACCATTCATGCGGCCAATCTATTTGCTTCGAAGCGACGCTTGTGCTTACACTCGTAGGCCGCCTCATGATAAGGTCGGTTGCTTCAAATGCTCAACTTCAAAGACTCGCGACAATGCCATTAAGTGTCGGCTGCTCATTAGTCATTGCAACCACAACCGGCTTCAAGGGTGTAGATGGAGTATCACCCAACCGGACAACTCATGGCTCAAACCTAATACCTACAAGCGGCTTAGCAAGGATGCGCCCACAGCCAGTTTCAAAGGTGTGGCGAGAGTATCACCCAACCGGACAGCTCATGGCTCAGACTTCATACATATAGGCAGCTTACCAAGGATGTACCTACTACCGGCGTAATAGCGTAATGCATACATGCACCATTCATCCGGAAATCTCAAGGCTCATCTCGCATATATACAGCCGGTCCTTTTTTTTTCTTTTTTCAATGATTAAAATAATCATTGTTTAGGGTAAAAATACCCTAAGACACGTGGCCCAATAAAGGCATTCCACGTGTCCAAATTGCAACGGTCAGCAAAGGCCCAATCCCTTTGCGACACGTGTCATTGTACCCTAATTGAGGTATAGCTCTCCCCTACTATAAATAGTAAGGGCATACCTCATTAATGGGGATCAAATCATTTTCCCACAAATCAACAAAACACAAATCCCCTTGCAAACGCTCTCAAATCGAGAAGCATTTATTGTCTTATTTCCACACTTAGAAAGAGACTAACTTAATCTTCGGAGGTGGAACACCCTAGCCCCAGTCGGAGTATTCCGTTATTTGTGCAGGTACAGGCAAAGGAAGGAGCATACTAGGAAATTGTAACTCTCCCGTAGGACACATCAAAAAAACCCTCAAACATCTGGCGCCGTCTGTGGGGAGAGTACTTTCTAGATGACTTCAGAACCGGTACAGCCGGGTAAAAATAGTCAACCTGCTGGTGAGGCTGAGGTCCACTCGGACCAAGACACAGCCGACAATCATGAGATTGAAACCTACACAGCAGCCGATGGTTCCTTCAGAACCAAGCATACTCGTTCCAAAGACAAGAGGGAACGAGCAGAACAGCAGACAGACCCAAATTATCCTACCAGGGGGCCGCTTGGGTTGACCCCTGCTTCAGAGGGAGCCACCCCAGTCTTCAAAGGCCTTCTAGATAATACAGCCGGCCTCCGTAAGGGTCAGGCGGAAGAAACGCGCCTTGGGAAAAAGACAGCCAAAACAGTAAAGGGTAGAGCATCTACCCCGCATCCGAAGTCAAATATGCCGGCTAGGCCCTTTGATTTCTCAAAGATGCACACTCCCATAGATGGAGTCAGAAAGCCCGTCCGGCACATTCAGCCGGATGGAACCAAGAAAGTTTATTCTGATGCCCGGACGCTCATTCAGGATAAAAAGACTCAGCAGCGCTCCGAGTCAGCATCAACGTTAACCTTTCGAGACAGCTTCAATGCCACATCAGGGAGGCACTCGAGAACAAACAATGACAGCCGGACGAGCGAGGTTTCCGCTCGATCCGGCCCTCATATGATCCAACCGGCATTGCATGGAACACCATACACGCCTTTTGGATCTCCCTAAGCCCAGCCGGGTCTTTTCGGGGGGCAGCAGCAGCCGCCTCTCCAGCCTATGGACTGGCAGCTCCGGCTGCTCAACCTTGGGGAACAGCCAACGGCGTTTTCCAGGGAAATCACCGAGATGACCCAGCCACCTAAGATAAAAAACGTGTTGGTAGGTGCCTATGACGGTACCACCAACTTGGAGGATCACCTCATGGCATACACCAACCTGATGTATTTGCAGGGTTTGGATGACGCCTCATGGTGTAGGTGCTTCCCGGCAACGTTGAAAGGGATTGCTCAACGTTGGTTTGGTAACCTCCCAGCCGGATGCATCAATAATTTCAGGACCTTGGCCTACTGGTTTACGTCCAAATTTTCTATGAACATCCCTGCCAAGAAAACAAGCCTTGATCTAGGGGCATCCAGCAGGGAGATAAAGAGGGGCTCCGGTCATATGTCAGGCGGTTTAACCTGATGAGGATCCAAATCCATGGATTGTCTGATGACGTTGCCTATACTGATTTCTTTAAAGGCTTAAAAGACGGATCAACTTTTAAGTTTGACTTGGTTAGGAAGAGGGTCTCTACTCTTTACGAGGCGCTCATGAAGGCGGAGGCCTACATTCCGGCAATGGAATTGTGTGCTGTGAAACTTCCAATGGATTACAAAAGATCCAATAAAAAAGAGAATCAGCCTACCCAGTCGGCCAAAAAGGAAGACAAGAGAAAGGGGGTATGGGCAGCAGACTCATCTAGACAACCCTTCCAAAAAAAGAAAGAGGTCGGATCCGTATGTGCCAAAGTACGAGTTCAATAAGGATTGTGCCTCCATTCTCAACAAAGTAAAGGACCTGTTGAATCTTGAAAAACCGGCTCCTATGAAGAGTCCCTTAAGCGCCCGGGGTAAGAGTAAATATTGCCTTTTTCATGAGGAAATTGGCCATGACACTGAGGGTTGCTTTAGCCTCAGGCGGCTCTTTGACCGGCTGGCTGATGAGGGGGCTCTCAAACCATACCTTTCCAAATCAAAGTGTGCTCCCAAACAAGTAAAAGGACCACCCCCAAAGAAGCCGGCTACTCAATCGGATACGGATGAGGAAACCATCCTGACCATAGCCGGTGGATTTGCGAGAGGTGGGCCTACCATCCGGGGCGCAAAAGATAACATTCGAAAACTGGTCAACTCAGTGGATGAGGGCCGGTCGTCTGAATATTAATTTCCGGAGGTTAACATCTCCGAGAAAGATAGAGGGGAGGCAGGCGGCCTCATGATGACCCAATAGTCATCGAGTGCAAAATCGCCAATCAAAGAGTTGGCCGGATGTTGATTGATACCGGGAGCTCATCCGACCTCATAAGCTACCGGTGCTTGGAAAAACTCAAGTATAAGCCCAGTAGCATGCATCCGGCCTCATACCCTCTTGTAGGTTTTGGGGGAGGAATAGTACATCCGGTGGGCATGATTGATCTACCCATCCGGTTCGGAGAAAAGGGAAGGGGCCGGCACATGGTTGTCAAGTTCCTTGTTGTAGGAGAGTTGACTGCCTATAACTTTATTACTGGCCGCCCAACCCTTAACATCTCAAAGGCTGTCATCATCCCATCTCTAATGTTGATTAAGTTTGAAAGGGATGATGGCACAGTCGGTTCCTTGAGTGGGGACCAAAAGATGGCGAGAGAGTGTTACCTCTCGGACATCAAACCAACGCTTGATACAGACGGTCAAGAAAAAGAAATAGTTGAACTTGACGACTGTGATCAAAGCTTACCGGCTACTAAGCCAGCTGGTAAAAAGAGGAAGGGGGACCAACTGGCGCCTGTAAAGGAGAAATAATAGCAATCACTGTCCGGGGAGAGGCCAGACGTCCTTCGCCCCCAGCCGGCTGGAGAAATAATTGACATTGTCCTTGAAGACAGCCGGCCAGACAGAACCGTCAAGACTGGAACGATTGCTTTTGAAAGCTTGGGACCTGATTTGCTCCTTTTGCTGAAGGAGTTCAAAGATGTGTTTGCCTTTGAAGTAGAAGAGATGCCGGGTGTAAGTCCGGATCTCGCTATTCATAAAATCACTGTGGATCCTAAGAAGAAGCCGGTCAGGAAAAAGAAAAGGAACCATGGCGAGGAAAGGTCCCAGGCGGCAGCAACCGAGGTCAAGAAACTCTTAGATGCTGGGTTCATCCGGCAATGTTACTACCCGGATTGGGTAGCCAATGTCGTCTTGTCAAGAAGCCGAATGGAACCTGGCGAATGTGTGTAGATTACACGGACTTAAATAGAGCTTGTCCAAAAGATAGCTACCCGCTTCCAAAGATAGATCATTTGGTAGACTCTACAGCCGGCCATGCCCTGATGAGTTTCATGGATGCCTACTCCGGCTTCCATCAGATACCCTTGTGGAAGAAAGACCAGGAGAAGACGGCTTTCTTCACAGATCAAGGGTTATACTGCTACACGGTGATGCCGTTTGGTTTGAAGAATGCACCTGCCACTTTCCAACGAATGATGAACTTGGTCTTTTATGATCAGATTGGAAGGAACGTCGAGGCGTACATCGATGACATGATAGTCAAGTCGAAGCTACAGGCGGATCATCTAGCTGACCTCCGAGAAACCATCACCACCCTCAGGCGGCATAAAGTCATGTTAAACCCGAAAAAATGCGTATTTGGAGTTGAGTCTGGGAAGTTTCTTGGATTTTTGATTGATCAGAGAGGCATTGAGGCCAATCCGGACCAAGTGCAGGCGGTGATTGACATACAGTCGCCTCGTACCGTCAGGGAGGGTCAAAAGCTTACCGGTTTCCTGGCGGCATTGGGGAGATTCCTCAGCCGGTCAGGTGACAAGTGCCTGTATTTCTTTCAAACAATCAAAAAGAGGTCGAGGTTCGAATGGGGTGAAGAGGCTGAGGCGGCATTTCAAAGGCTGAAGCAACATTTGCATTCTTTGCCAAGATTAGTGAGTCCCCTACCCCAGAAGGCACTCTACATGTACTTGGCCGTCTCAGATCATTCCTTGAGTGTCGTCCTCCTTGCTGAGAGATACGGCAACCAACTCCTGGTCTACTTTATAAGCCATGTCCTTCGGAATGCTTAACTTCGATATCCCATGATTGAAAAATTCGGTCTGTCATTGTTCAAGGCAGTCAAGCGGTGGAAACCGTATTTCCTAGCACATCCATCCGTTGACCGTCTACACTGACCAGCCGCTCAAAAGGCCTATGACCACTTTAGAGTCATCCGGAAGAATGATTAAATGGGCTGTGGAAATTCAAAGTCTAGAAATCACTTTCGAACCCAGGCGGGCGGTGAAGGGTCAGGCGTTTGCCGACTTCATTGTTGAAATGACAAGGCCGATACAGCCGGATAAAACTGATCAAGTTTGGAAAGTTTACGTAGACGGGAGCTCTACGCTGAATGGTTGTGGGGCAGGCGTAATTTGTCATTCTCCAGAAGGGGACAAATACGAGTATGCTCTACGATTCAAGTTTCAAGCTTTGAATAATGAAGCTGAATACGAGGCCCTGCTAGCAAGTATCCGCATTTGTAAGGCAGTCGGGGCAAGGAAAGTTGACACTTGCTTAGATTCTCAACTCATTGTTAGCTAGTACAACGGTGACTATGAGGCCACCCATCCGGTGATGATTAAGTATGTTCAGGCGGTCAAAGAGGAGGCTGGGGCATTTGATGAATTCAATATAAGTCAAGTACCCAGGTCCGAGAATAATCAGGCAGATGCACTATCAAAACTCGCATCATCCGCCACATGTGATACGCCTAGGTCAGTCTATTGGGAAGTCATGGAAAAGAAAAGCATTGAACATGACCCCATCGGAGTTCTAGATCGAAGCTCCACTTGGATGGACCCCATCCGGGATTACCTGGTAGACGGCACTCTGGCGGGTGTCTCATCTGAGGCGGCTGCTCTTAAAAGTCGAGCATTAAGCTTCGTAATGCACAAAGGTGAACTTTTGCGAAAGGGTTACTTGTAGCCGCTATTCAAGTGTGTTACCCGAGAAAGGGGAAAGGAAAAACTAGAAGATCTGCACGCCGGCTTCTGTGGATCGCACATTGGCGGAAAGACCCTAGCCAAAAGAGCCAGGCGGCAAGGATACTTTTGGCCTACCCTTGAGGCGGATGCATTAGATCTGGTAAAAAGATGTGACAAGTGCCAGAGGTTTGGCCGGCTGATCAGGCAGCCGCCAACTGATTTAATAGCTATTCACAGCCCAATTCCCTTTGCCAAATGGGGCATGGATATTTTGGGGCCATACACTCCTGCTCCAGGCGGCAAAAGATACATTTTGGTGGATGTTCACTACTTCACCAAGTGGGTTGAGGCCGAGGCGGTAAAGGGCATCAAAACTAAGGATGTCATCTCCTTCATCTGGAGAAATGTCATCACCCGGTTCGGTGTACCAATGTCAATGGTCTTTGACAATGGCCCCCAGTTCGAAACGCCTGTCTTAAAGACTTGGTTGCAAGATCAAGGGATTTCCCATTACTTTGCATCCGTTAGCCGTCCTCAAGAAAACGGTCAGGTTGAAGCTTTTAACAAGCTCATCTCAGGCGGCATAAAGAAAAAGATTGAAAAGGCAGGCGGTCTTTAGGCAGAAGAGTTGACTCATGTTCTTTGGTCTATCAGAACTACTGAGAAGGGGTCAACCGGTGAAACTCCATTTCTTAAGGCATATGGCACCGAGGCGGTACTTCCCATTGAATTATATGAGCCAACACTTCGAATCATGTTATATGATGAAGAGGCAAATTGGGAAGCCATGCGCCTGGCATTGGATACTCTTCCTGAAAGAAGGGGCAATGCCGCTTTGCATCATGAAATCTACCGTCTGCGAATGACGAGGGCCTACAACAAAAGGGTGCGTAAACGTCCTCTCAAAGTTGGAGATTTTGTGTTACGAAAGCTTGAAGCAACCAGTAGGGAAAACGAACAAGGGAAATTGACCCCAAACTGGGAAGGACCCTAGCGAATTTTTGAAGAAGTTAGAAACGGCACATACCGCCTGGAAACCCCAGATGGAATGCAGCTGCCTCGTACCTAGAATGTAGATAACTTGAAAAAGTACCACTTTTAAGGATTTTGTAAATAGTATTGAAATGTGAAAGCAAAAAATTTCTATTCATACAATTGTATTTGCACCTGTCTAGTGAAAAATCACAGACGGAAGAACACTTGTTAAAACCACTGCTCCAAAAAGAGCAGTCATCCGGCGACACCCATCCGGGTGAAATCGTTGAAGAGAACAGCTCCCTTACGGGTGGTACATTGTTCTAGCGATCCAATAACTCAACGGCATTCTCTTAAAAGAAATTTACAGCCGTTAGAAAAGATCCATTGCATCTAGGGTTCACCCGGCAAGGACCCAAAAGTGGTTCATCCGGCAAAATGAAATTCTTAGTAGGTTACTGCAACTGGGCGTTATCTAAAAGCCACCCAAACGATTTTACAACCCACCCGCCATTTTATTGTACCAGCCGGGTTAAGGTTAGATCAATCACTGATCACCCATCCGGCTGCCAATGAAACGGCTGCCAGTTTATCGTTGGAGTAAACAGTTGGCCATTTCAGGGCATTTTATTGTACCAGCCGGGTCAAGGAGAAGATCCTTCAATGATCACCCATCCGGCTGCCATGAAACGGCTGCCTGTTTACCAGCCAAGGCAGGAGAAGATCATTCAATGATCACCCATCCGGCTGCCAAATGAAACGGTTGCCTGTCTACTGTTGGAGTAAACAGTTAGCCATTTCAGGGGCATAAAATGGTATCGTTACTTCATCCGGCATATATAGAACGGCCGATCATATAAACCGGATGAGTAAAAAACATGAGTAATAAACAAAAAAAATCGCATTCAAACGCAAATAGTAGAAATAGCAAAACCGACTGTGTCAGTTAAATAGTTAAATATTGATAAATGGAAATGTTAACCGGACCCCCGTCCAGGAAAGATACATCTAAAATACTCGGCTCGCAGGCCGGAAAAGAAGATAGAAAAATTATTTATGGTTGTTGTTGAAGTTATGTTGTTGTTGAGCTTGTTGCTGTTGAGGCTCCGGCTGCTGGACTGCATCGACTGGAACTTCGACCGACTACTCCACCACTTGTTGATCCTCCGCCTAAGCATCTTGATTAGCCCCATCCGGCTGGATCACGTTGTTGCGCTCAACTCACTCGTCAAAAGCGGGAGGGGGGTCAGTTCCGAGCACCTTGGCCTCGTAGACTTCAGAGGCATACTGGTATCGAAGATTCCAGTATTCGTACTCAAAATCCGGGTGGATCAGGCTCCAAGCGAGCTTCATTCGTTCTTCGCAGTCGGCCTCATTTTCAGCAATCAGGCGGAGTTGTTCCTGTTCCAGCTCTTTCTTATGAGCCGCCTGATTGTTAGCAAGTTCAGTCACCAGCCGGCTGTTGTTCTTCCGGAGATCGACATTTTCCTTGTCAGCATTCTCCAGGGCTTTAAGGTCAGTTTGAAGATTTTTGACCTGGAGCTCAAGCTCATTAACTCTCTTCAATGCCGCCTCCCCAGCCTCAGTCATATCCTAATGCTAAAGGTAAAGGTTGAGAAAAAGCTAAAGGTTGCTCAAACGACCCCCATACGGTTAAATACCGGATGGGGGATATTTGTATGTTTGAGAAAAAGCAAAAGCTGCTCAAACAACCCCCATACGGTTAGATGCCGGATGGGGGCTATTTGAAGGATGTTTGAGAAAAAGCCAAGGCTTCTCAAACAACCCCCATACGGTTAGATGCCGGATGGGGGTTATTTGAATGTTGCTTGAGAAAAAGCAAAGGCTGCTCAAACAACCCCCATACGGTTAAAAGCCGGATGGGGGCTATTTGAATGTTGTTTGATAAAAAGTCAGGGCTGCTCAAACAACCCCCATACGGTTAGATACCGGATAGGGGCTATTTGAATGATGCTTGAGAAAAAGCAAAGGCTGCTCAACAACCCCCATACGGTTAAAAGCCGGATGGGGGCTATTTGAATGTTGTTTGAGAAAAAGCCAGGGCTGCTCAAACAACCCCCATACGGTTAGATACCGGATGGGGGCTATTTGAATGTTGATTGAGAAAGCAAATGCTGCTCAAATAACCCCCATGCGGTAAAATGCCGGATGGGGGTGCATTGAACCCATCTTAAAAATTTCTTTGAAAAATCCAAAGAGACAAGGATGATGATCTAACCGGCTTTAAAACCGGTTGGGGTTTTTGAAATCGTCTTAATAAAAACTCAGAAGTACCTCAGGCGGTGTTAAAGGATAAGTCTATTGGAGGAAGGTTCAAACACCCCCCAGACAGTGTTAAGCCGGATGGGGGTGTTTAGAATGCATAATGCTTAAAAGTTGAAAACCCCTCAGACGGGGCTATGCTGGCTGAGGGAGAAGATTCAACAAACGGGATATGGGTTAAAGGCCCCCCAAGTGGCATGCAACCCGGATGGGGTGAAATGTTCGAAATCGTTAAAAGCGAAAGTAAAAAGAAAAAGGGAAGCCGGTACCTTAGAGACTGAAGGAAGGGCACCCAACCGGTCGCCGGATGTGCTTAATTTGAAAGTGCCGGATGCAGAAAAACTAAGGAAATAATGCAGCCGGTATCAGAGCTCTCTCAGAAATTTTTTGAAAAATATGCAAAGTGTGGAGGAGAGAGAGGGTGTCTTGTATTTATAGAAGGACCAGAAGGCGAAACGATGCCTTCTGCCCTAAAAACTTGAAATTTAAAAAAAAAAGGGAGGGAAGAAAACGAACCGTCTCCTCCCATGCGTCTGACACTTGTCACAGGTGACACGTGGACATTCCACGTCACACCTGTGAGGGGCAAATGTTTAGGGTAAAAATACCCTAAGACACGTGGCCCAATAAAGGCATGCCACGTGTCAAGATTGCAACGGTCAGCAAAGACCCAATCCCTTTGCGACACGTGTCATTGTACCCTAATTGAGGTACAGCTCTCCCCTACTATAAATAGTAAGGGCAGACCTCATTAATGGGGATCGAATCATTTTCCCACAAATCAACAAAACACAAATCCCCTTGCAAACGCTCTCAAATCGAGAAGCATTTATTGTCTTATTTCCACACTTAGAAAGAAACTAACTTAATCTTCGGAGGCGGAACACCCCATCCCCAGCCGGATTATTCCGTTATTTGTGCAGGTACAGGCGAAGGAAGGAGCATACTAGGAAATTGTAACTCTCCCGTAGGACACATCAAAAAACCCTCAAACAATCATGATAATAATCAACCATTTGATCAATACTAAAATAATCATAATAATGATCAATCATTTAAATAATGATTTGATCAATCCATTATTTTAAACAAAATAATGATAACCAAGCTACAATTGCAGCTTGCAACCATGCTTTCATTCGCATACACACAACCGAAAATAATGCCGGATGTATGATTAGAGGTGGCCATGGTTTTGAAGCATGTACTCACAACCGATTTTGACTGTGTAACACAAGTACCCCCGTCCGGTTTCACGAGCCAGAATTCACCCACATACACATAGTCGGCATTAAGGTCGGGTGCATGAACACGACATTAAAACACGTACACACATCCGGGCTCATCTAGACTTCATACAGCCGGCTCAACGTTAGGTGGCTGGGATAAAATCAGCTGTGCTTATTAATAACAGGCGCGTAAAAAACCGAGATGCTCATGTGCGTTGGTTCCAATTTTTTGTTGCTTATCCCATATACACGCAACCAGAGGAGGTGGCTGGCTGCCTGGCTGGAATTGAGCAATTTGTCGATTGTGTAAGCTAATTCGGGAATACCAGGCAAGGACAGTTGAGCTTGTGAAATATGTTTGTTCTTTGATTATACACACGGCTCTCTTTGATTATACAACGAACTTATACAGCCGCCTTGTAGCCATGTGCCGCCTAGCTTAATTTAGAGAATGAGCTTTCAATTGGTGCTAGGCGATCAACGGAGCGAGACGGTCTTCTATGGAGTGCCACTCTCTGCCAGCCGCATGTATAATTCAGCCATCCACATCTCTACTAGCCTCATGCATAATTTTGTTATAAAATAAAGTTTGTGGTTGCTTGATAACCGGTCATTCAACACCGGATGGACCTCTTGATACCATCTGAGTAACCTCTGTTGAGGGTGATACTGCCGGCTGCATGGTGTTTTCTCATGCCGGCTGAACCTTGCAACTACCGCAAAGAGCAGTTGTGGCTGCTGCATAAATAATTAACCAGCACCTCTTAACCCCATTGAAAACAATCATTTCGACATTTGGCAAGGGTATTAAGTGCCGGATGCATGGTGGCTGTGATAGTGACGCTTGACTTGTGCTCATGCAAGGGGGAGCTTTCTTTTTAATGGTGAGTAAAGAAGACAGACAAAGCACAAGCATTACATGCGGGATGCCCATTCGTATGATCCCCAACCGGACTTCTACGCAAGTGCATACAGCCGAGGTGTATTCACTTTGCTTATGATTAATCGATTTAAATGGAGTAAAATATGCGCGATCAGAGATGATTATGACGTTGTAAAGTATGCCACCACATGCGGTTGCAATGGTGCAACACCTGTGACACTCATCTGGCTTTCCCATGGCTCAACTCTTTTTTCTTTCTTTTTTTTTTTAATCATAATCATAATAATGATGAACAACACTTGTTACAATCACAAGGCTTGTTACAATCCTGAGGCTTTGCTCATGAAGATGCCTTTTGTTACAATCACAAGGCTTTGCTTGATAGCTTCGCACCACAACCGGTTTCAATGGTGTACCAAAAGTATCACTCAACCAGACAGCTCATGGCTTAAACCACATACATACAGGTGGCTTAGCAAGGATGTACCCACAACCGGCGTCAATGGCGTAATGCATACATGAACCATTCATCCGGTGATCTCAAGGCTCATCTCGCATATATATAGTCGGTCCTTTTTTTTCATAATAATGATTTGATAAATCATTATTATAATCAAGCCATTATATCAATCATAATAATGATTATCATATTATGCTTGAGCTGGATGCCTTGCTTGATACTTAGCTCTCGTACATAGCCGTTTGTATGGAACTTGACACTGGGCCTTATGACGCCTCTTGTACTAGAAAGTCGGCCTCACGACGCCTGTGGTATTTGGCTACCTGGCCAGATGCTCAGAGGCAGATATCATGCCTGCTGTAGGTGCTTAAGATAACAAGCCCTTAGCTCTTGCGTTCAAGGCTCATGCGCCTATGCCGGCTGGATGTTTGTGTTGTTTAGTAGCTGCATGCCGGCAGTACCCATTGGATGTCATGCTAACTGCATGTTGCTTATCCCACACATGCACAGCCGGATAAGTGGTAAAAGCAAGTCGGCTGCTTATGATGCCACTTGTATAAGCATGGGGCAAGTATGACCGCATGATGCCTGTAGCACTAGACCTTTGGCCTCATGGTGCCTGTTATTCTTGACAGTTGGCTTGATGACGCCTGCATTATTCGGCGGTCTACCTCTTTCACACCAGAAGGTTATTTGTTTGAGAACACAAAAGGTTGTTTACCAAGGCTTTTGCAAACGGAGCTGCTAGTCCTAATGGATAGTTTTTGCCGCTTGATCCCTAAAAAGGGGTCGGGTGCATACATGACTGTCCACACGGCATGTATGGCTACTGAAGCGCAAACTGTGCCGATTGGATTATCTGAGGGCTACAAGGGACGGCCAAGCCGCCTGACTACCCCCCTCGGTTTGATTGTGAATGTCTCATTGAGGTGTTCTAGAAGCTGTCTGGGTAGGTCTACGTTTAAGCCGGCTCAGACATTTAGGATAGGGAGGAAGTACTCGGTCTTTGACCTCGACCGTAGGCCGCCTCCTATCAGCAGGTGGTACAGACTGTTGTGAAGTAGTCTCAATGGTACTCTCCCCAAAAACAGCGCCAAATGTTTTGGGGTTTTTTATTGTGTCTTGCGAGAGAGTTACAACACCGAGACTGACCTCCGGCTGCCTATACCTGCAAAATAACGGAGACTCCCAAGGGTGGGAGTTCCTCCTTCGACGATTAAGTTAGAACGTGTATGAGGAGTATATTGCGGAATGTAAATACTTCTCTTTAATTCATAGAGAATTCTACAATGAATATTGCTCGGTTTTTGTGTGGATCGAATGTGTATTCAATGTGTGTTGTAAATGAGGATGGTTCCTCTATTTATAGGGAAGAGGATTAGTTGTCCTTCTAGGGTTTGGATAACACGTGTCAGTAGAGGGTTGGATCCCTTTGGGCCTCTCTAAGCTTGACACGTGTCAGCATGCTATTGGGACACGTGTTGTATTAACAGTGGTCCATTTGTCAGGGGTATTTTTACCCCCAAACAAAGCTCCCACTAAATTCCACATCCTACTTAATTAAAATAAATCCAATTAAAATGAATTAATCCGGTTAACCAAATATTATGTCAAATAAGCTTGCAAGTGCCGGGAAAAATCGAAGCCTAGCCCAGTTTAAATTAAAACAAAACCGCAAAACTTAGCAAAATACCAACCCCTCAATGGTCGAGTGCCTATTATCCAAGCCAAGGAACTATGCTTGCTAGGCACCCCAGCCTATAGCTGCGCGTAGGTGCTGGCACGCCTAGCTAGCAGCGCATGGCGCGCCTGCCAGCACCAGCAGCCTCGAGGTATGGTACGCACGCTCGCGTGCTGCTGACGCTGGCAGTGCGTGGATGTGTCTATTAGCGCTCGCTTTACGCGCTGCCTAGAGGCCCTAGCTAATGCGGGCTAGGCGTTGCTTGGCATTGCTTGCGGGTAGCCTTGATGCACCCTCCGCACACTTGCTTACACACAAGCACGCCCCACGGCTCAGCAACAACATGTGGACCGTGCAAGCAGCTCTGCTAGCGGAGCCTAGGTGCTCAAAGCACTGGCTTCGATTTTGTGCTTGTTGTGCTTTGGGATTTTTGTGTGACGTAAAAATTAATTCTAAATTTATTTTAGAACTAGTATTAAGACATATTGAAAATAAAACAAGTACAACTTAAATAAAATTCAATTTTAGTGTAGAAACCAAAATTAATTCAAGAACCATTCTTTAAATTATTTTTGGCTCAACTAGATGCAACAAAAATTGAGGGTTATTCTCACAATTAATTTAACCAACATAAATTAATCATGAGAATTGACAAGAATAGTTGAATAAATAATCTATCATCAAATGAAATAATTTATCCAACATTTACTTATGCACATTTGAATATTGTAACCTTCCAATATGAAAAACAATAATATTTCAAGCACAAGTATGAACATTTAAGATTTTAATCAAATTCCAAAATGATTAAAACCAAAAATTAGTTCATTATGGATTTTAGAAAGTTAAGGTTCAACCATTTAAACCATGAAAGATTGAATCTTTAACAATTTAGGGGCTTCAAAAATCATCTTCACCATAAACTTTCACACTACAAGCAATTTATTTGCAAGAATGTGAAATATCAAGTTTATGTGAAATTAAGAGCTCACCAAATTAAGCAACCAATATGACTTCATAAACATGCTTAATAAGGTGTCAAATTGCAGAAGATTAATGGTATAATAAAACACATAATCCAACAATTGCATGCCATAATTAATCAAGGTTTAAAGATTTAAAAAAAATTCCACATGAAAAACAATTTTCTGTGTGGATTTAGGCTTCTAGAAAGTCATTTATAAGTACTTCGTTGATAAATTTATTTATAACGTCAATTCCACCCAAAACTCAATATTTTGAGTCAAAATCGGGGTTCGTAGGCCAATAATACCATAAATACGATTTTAATTCAATTAAAAATGAGGTCCTAATCTAATTATGATGCTCAATAAGAAATTTAAATCCATTTAAATCACCCTAAATATTTTGCATAATAATTACAACATAAACAAAAGTGTGCAAATAAATAAAAATCACAAACACATAAAGAGAAGAGAGAGAAATAAGCTTACCCTTGAAGCGTGCTTCGCTTAGTAATCGAGCTCGGACTTGGAAAACTTCAAGCCCTGCAAATGCAAGACCTCCGACGTCTCACACCCTCGATTACCAAACCGACCCGTACCCCGTAGCTTAGACGGGGCTAGACCAAGATTACTTAAAGTTTACGAACTAAGGTTTTCTCACACTTTGGGAAATCCTTTAGAGTTCACCAACTCAAGTGAAATTCCCAATACCTAATGATTGGTATTTATAGGGAATTATTCCCAAGATTTCCCATCATCCTTCAATGAGGGATAGTTAGAGAAATACAAAAAAAATTGAATTAATTTAATTCTAAATTATATTAAAAAGGCAAAACAATCATCAAACAAAAAGTGTCACAAGGAGAGCAAGGGAGTAGGTGAGAGGACCACACTCCCTTACTCCCCAAGCTAACCCATCATAAAACCGGGTGTAATGGGAGGTGGCCAGCTGGCATCCTACCTTGGGCACCAAAGGAGCCATGCTGGAGCCTAGTTCCCTCGGCTGGACTTGCCTTGTTGTGCCTTACTGCAACAGCAGGCCGCGCACATGCAGGCTGCTTGTTGCTGAGCACTGCTGCTACGCACCAAGTTCGATGCTAGTAGTAGGTGTTTGGAGCGCGAGTTGCTAGGCGTGCCTGGTCGCATGCATGCTCGGGCATGCTGCCACGCCTTGCCAGGAGGGCTTCTCGGTCAGCTCGCCTAGCTAATGCATACGATGCATGCTGGGCTTATGGCCAAGCATTGCCTTGCGACAAGGTGCCCGGCTTGCTATGCTAGCCCACCTACCCTTCGCTTGGCTAGGCCACTATAAGGCTAGGATTTTTGCGCGCTTTGACTTGTTGTTTAACTAATTTATTGTCTCGTTGATTCCTAAATGAAAGGAATGGTGTCCTTCGAACAAGTGTATTATTTCGATAGAGGATTAGGAATTATTAGAAAGCTAATTATTCAGTGAGGTCAAGTGATTTGAATGCCTAGTTCGAGGCCGCTTTCGATCAGTAATATTACTACATAATTAATATTACAGCTTAATCTTGACTGACCCCTTCAGGTCACACCCAATCGTGTAACCGAACCAAAACGAAAAATTAATCTGAAGGATTAAATGAGTCATTAGAGTATTACGAACTAAGACGTCAGATACAAAGCTTAGAGCGTGGAAGCCTAGCATATATCGTCAAGAAGATTCTAGGAATTGACGAGACATCAAATAATGAAACGACACGACATACTAGGCTAGCACAAGGAATTGCCGCACCACTCTAGTGGAGGCAAGGCCAAACCGCAGCCTAAGCCCTTGCTTAGGCTCAGCATGGTGTAGGCCAGGGAATGCGAGGTTGGAGTGCTATCGCCACACAAGCCCTGGCACAAGCCGAGCAGCAAGTTGGCCAAGTGATGAAGGGTTGTGCGAGCTGGCCAAGCTAGCATGCGTGCTAGCAGCGCTAGCTAGCTAGGCCTCGTTAGCTACTAGCCGCAAGGGCATCCCACAAACGAGCAGCGCTCAATAGCAAGCTTGCGGGCCTGATGTGCTTAAAGGGCTGCCCACATGGCACCCTTGTTGTCCAAGTCAAAGGGTTTCCACGTGGTGCATGCTTAGAAGGGAAATCTTTTGCTTTGGGAACAAAGGGACATGTGGTCCTCCTTTTTTTTCCTCACCTAACCCCTCCCATGTGCATGCCAAGTGTTATTTTATTATTTGTCTTGCTATTTAATTTAATTTTGAATTAAATTAGTTGCTTACTTTGCTCACTCTATCATTTCTCCCACATGGAAAGTTGAATGGAGTTTTTGGGAGCCTTTTCTTATAAATACCAACTTTAGGAGTTGTTATTAAACACTTGAGTTGATTTCAATAAGGCATCTCCCAGTAGGTGAGAAAACCTTTAAGTTCGTAATACTCTAGTATTATTTTGGTCTGGCCCTGACTAAGCTTCGGGCTATGGGCCGGCTCGGTTCAATTCTCGAGGATAAGAACCATTGGAGGCTTGCGCATTTGCAAATCTCTACGCTTTTAAGTATGTGTTCTAAGAAAGAGCGAAGCACGCATCAAGGGTATGATCATCATTTCTCTCTCTTTTTTTGTTAGTTAATTGTGTGATTGTTAATTAATATGCATGTTTAGCTACTTTAATTTGTGTGCGTATTTTGGGAGGGTTTCATTCCGTGTAGTGTCAGACACTAAGAAACCCAATAGTCGTATCAGAGCCGCACTAATTTAATTTTTGTTACTAATAATTAATTAAGGTGATTTAAATGGATTTAATTTTCTGGTTTTGCTTTCTAATTAGATTAGAAGCTCGTTTTAATTAGTTTTAATCTCATTTCAATGCTAATTTTTGCTAAAGAACCTAGATTTTGACCGGAAATTAGTGAATTTTGGGTGGAATTGATGTTCTAAATTAGTTTTCAGCCTTTTAAGGAATTTCTAGAAGCCAAAATCCACTTTAAAAAACATGTTTTTCGAAGGGGTTTTTAAATCTTTAAACCATGATTAAATATGGCATGTTAATGTTAAATTATGTGTATGGTTACATCATTAATCAACTACAATAATAACCCTTAATAAGCATGTTTATGAAGTCATATTTGGTGCTTAATTTGGTGAGTTCATTTTTAACATAAACTTGCAATTTCAAATTTTTTGCAAATTAATTGCTTTAAGTGTGAATGTTTATGGTGAATTTGTAACTTTAAAGCCCCTAAAGTGTTAAAGATCCAATCTTTAATTGTTTATTTGGTTGGAACTTTAATTTCTAGATTCCATGTTGAACTAATTTTTCATTTAATCATATTTGAGTTGATTAAAGTCTAAAAAGTTCAAACTTGTGATTGAAATTTAATTAAACTTCATAGTGGAAGATGTAATTTTTCAAGTTTACACAAGTTAGTGTTGGAAAATTTTCATTGGATAATTGTGTTTATTTTTCCAACCCCTTTACTTTGTCAAATCTCATTATTGATTTATGTTTGGTTAAATTAATTGTGAGAATATCCCTTTAATTTTTGTAGCATCAAGTTGAGCCAAAAATAATTTAAAGAACGGTTCATGAATTAATTTTGGTTTGTGCACTAAAAAGTGAATATAATTAAATTAGACTTACTTTATTTTCAATATTGCTCAATATTAGTTCTAAAATAAATTTAGAATTAATTTTAAAAATCACGCATAATTTGGAATAAAATTTAAAACCACAAGCACAAAATCGAAGCATAAGTTTTGAGCACCAAGCTCGGCTAGCATATAATACTCGTACAGCCCAGCACGTTGCCGCCGAGTCTTGCTGCGCGTGTGCGAGTATGTGTGTGCTACGAGCAAGTAGTGTGCGAGGAGGGTGTGTGTGGTCCGCAAGCTACGACTGCCAGGCAGCGCCCAGCAAGCAAGGCAAAGATGCCTAGCAGTGCCAACGGGCATCACTAGCATGCGCGCCAGTATGTTGCTAGCACCAGCGGCACGCAAGCATGCTGGGCATGCTACGATGTTGCCAATGCTAGCAGGTACATAGCGCGTTGCTATGGTTGTGCGACCAGCACCCTTGCATAGCAGCTTGGCCTTGGTGCCTACCAAGCCTAGCCCCATGGCTTGGATGCAAGGCACTCGGCTATAGAGGGGTTATTATTTTGCAACTTTTGCGGTTTTAATTAATTATTTATTTTTTTAATTATTTTAATTAAAACGAGGCTAAGCCTCGGTTTTTCCGGGCACTTGCAAAATATTTTGGCAAAATTTGGGTAAACCAACTTAATTAAATTAATTGGATTAATTTTAAATAAGTTAGACGGGCAATTTAGTTGGAGCTTCATTAATTACTTTAGTTAGTTGCGTTTAATCACATAATTGGTTAACAACTTTGATTAGTTTTAATTAGGTGCGTTAATTGTATTAACCACCTAAGTTAGTTACTAGTTTGCGCGTGTTTTGCATTGTTGCTTGTTTTACTTTGTAAAATGCTTGGGCCATTCATGATAGTGAATGGATGGATGGAATGAATATTCTATCACATGTTTTATAAAATGGCAACTAGTGGGGCCCAATTAGGATAGTAAATACGGACAACATTCCGTTATGTACTTTTGTAAATCTAAATACGGTATGCATACCATTCTGTATTTTATACCTTATTATTTATATTAGTCCTAGTCATAATAACTATTAGTTTCATAATTAATGGCGATGTCTCGAAGATGGCGATTCTTAGAAGACGAGGCTAAGATAATGCAATCAAGACCCTTGAAGACTCAAGGGGTCATGCTTGTTGCCAAATGCATCTTTTACTTATGTTATAAATATACTTATGTATGAATGATATGTTAGATGCATGTTTAGGATTTCGAATGATGCGATGATTAATTACGTTCATTAAACCAACCAACATAGAAACCGTAGGTCCCTATAAAATTGAATCAAATTTGGCATTCCAAAATAACACTTACCGTACTAATGTGAATAGTGATTGGCTATGCCAAAGCAAGAAATCACTATCTCCCTAAGAACGTAAGGTATACAAGTTGCTTTTGGTTAAACTCAAAGATATCAGTAAGGAGTCCTTAGATGTCGTGGCAATGGAGATAAAACATCAAGAAAGCATTAGATGCAACGTTTTATCGAACCAAGAGTAGCTTAGAGCTATTAGCAATTGGATTGCTTACCTTAAAATATTGAGTGTTAAGACAAGTCAAAGCATGCTTAATCACTTTTTGATTTTTAGGATCTTGGAATTGTTTTATTCTCGCCTAAAAGGGACAATTTTAATGCGTAGATAAGACGCTTAATAAAATTGAAATTTTGCATGTATGCTTTAAATTTTAAACTTATTATGTTATTATCTTGATAAATGGTTATATTTTGCACTCATATTTGTAGAATTCTAAATCAAACTATAATGCTTCCAATGATTAGTAAAAGGAAATATTTTGATAATGGTTCTCAAAGGAAGAAAAGGCATTTCTAAAATACAACTTCTCATAAATGACTTTTATAGTTAGATTGCACATCATGTATTCAAAATACTAGGTAGTTTTGATAAACTTGATGTATTTAGTAGAAAACTCAAATTGTCAATAGTTGACAACCAACATATTTTTTCGCTTCATACACAAATGAGTAGGACTCATTGATGTAGTAATTCAAATACGAATTAAAGGAAAAGATAGAACTTTGTTTTACAGCGCACTAGATGCTTAATTATGCCTAATAAAGTATAAAAGTCAAAACACTTAAAGAAATGGTTCTTAAAGGTTATGAGATGATGTATGATAAGAAATATAGGAAACAAGGAACAAAGAAAAGGAATAAGATTCCATTTCTACCCATGAGTTCATGTTATTGTAGTTAACTTAGCAACTCGTTATCTTCACAAGTATCGGATACTGCTTGAGTGTTCCACTTTGAAAGTGACCTAAAGCTATTGAAGTTAAGCTAAGTTATTGACTTACAAGCTTAGTATGAAGCAAGTAGCGCTACATCGGTTGTGAGGTCGTATGCTTTGTTTAAAGACCTTCTAAGCTAAGGTTGGAACGAATAATGGTTATTATGTTCCATAATACGCATACAATCCGTTTTAACACGGAAAGACTCACATTCAAAAAAAAAAAGAACACTAATTGTTGGTTTTCTTTGAATGTCATGGTTGTTTAAGCCATGGGTCAAGGATGCTTGATTATAAAAAAAACATTTCGCTAACATGAAAATTCAAAAAGGTCAAGTCATGGACATGATTTGTGTTCCGAACATCTTTAGCATTGACACATCGACAAGAACATAATCAAGGCTCTGTTAAATAGACTCTTGATAGTTGATCGATTTGGAATCGTTCTAAGCCAAGCAAGTCTTACTTGTTGAAGCCGACAAACAAAGGAGCTATTGTGCTTGGTATAGACAACTGACTCCAAAAGCTAAAGACGTTTCCATTAATTCAACGTTTTCACAAGAATTTATGGAATATGGTGAAAGGAATGGTGTCCTTCCAATAAGTGATAGAGGGTTCAGGATTATTACAGAGCTAATTTTTCAGTAAGATCAAGTGATCGGAATGTCTAGGTGGAGGCCACTTCCGATCAGTAATGTCAAGGTACAATTGATATTACAGCTTAATCTTAACTGAACCCTTCGGGTCGAACCCAATCGAACAACCGATATGAGACGACAAATTAATCCAAAAGATTTAATAAGTCATCAGAGTTTTACGAACAAAGACGTCGGATATCGAGCCTAGGGCGTCGAGACCGAGCGTCGCAAAATCACAAGCAACAAGTTCGAGCGTAACCACAGTATCACAGTGGCCTAGCTATGTGAACGCTAGGCTAACTCAAGCTAACATGCACCTCGCATGGCTAGGCGCAAGCCTAGGCACTATCGCAGCCCATCGCACCATCGCAGCACAAACACAGCACCATCGCATGGCTAGGCTTGTGCGTCTGTGCGTGTGCTTGTGCCTTAGACTATCGCACCATCGCAGCAGCATGGCTGCGCATATGCGTGCCTTCGCATGGCACTGCACCGCAGCAAGCGTGCCTGGGTGCTAGGCACCATCGCAGGCCCCTCGCACAAGCACATCACTATCGCATGGCTAGGCCAGTGCGTGTGTGCGTGTGCGTGGAGGGCATCGTAGCAGCAGCACGAGCCTTGCTCAGTGCGTGTGCATACAAGCAATCGTAGCATCACAGCACCAAGCTTCGCATGCTTGTGCGTGTGGCTGGCGAGGCGATGCCCAGCATGCGTGGCTCGCTAGCAGCACGCATGCTGGGAGTGCGAGGGCCTGGGTGTGCGTGTGCGTGCAAGAGCCAGGCAGCCAGCAACGCTTGCTAGCAGCGCCCAGCGCCTAGCAAGCACCAACGTAGGTATCACCCAGCAGCAGCACGCAGCGTGCATGGGGGCTAGCTGCGCTGATGCTAGCTGCCCTGTGCTGGCTGGCTGGGCTAGTTGGCAATGCTAGCTGGCTGCCAGCCCAGCAGCCCCTATGCCGGTTTTGTGTGGGTGGGGACCAAGGCTTGGGAAAAGCCTTGTGGAGCAAGGCAATGGTCCCCCCCACCTCTCTTGGTCCTCACTTAACTCTCTCTTTCTCCCCTTGACACTTGTTGCATTGTGATTGATTTGATTAGTAATTTATTTTGGAATTAAATTAATTATCAAAATTATTCATTCTCCCTCATTGGTTGGGAAATAAAGATCAAGGGTTCATTTCCCTATAAATACCAAAGTTTGCGTATTTGGGAAAGAACATCTTTTAGTGGAATTAAAATGGCAACTCTTGATTTGAGTAAACCTTGATTCGTAAAACTCATAGTTTTAATTGTCCGGGTCTCGACTAACCTTCGATACTTAGGACGCTTGGGTCGGGTTCGAGGGTACGATCCCGTTGGAAACCTCGTATTTTCGGGGATCAAGTCAGAGCTCATAGTTGAGCGAAGCACGCGTCAAAGGTATAATCTTTTATCCTTAATTATGTTTTAATTATGTTTTGCTTGTTAATTGCATTTATTATGGGGGCGGGTCTTGGCGGGTTTCATTCCGCGTAGTGTGGGTCACTACGAAACCCTACTGCGGTATCGGAGCCACGCTCCTTTTGATTTTTGTAATTATTGATTAATTAAGGTTTTTAAAAGTAAGTTTTAATTTCTGGTTTTGCTTTTCTAATTAGATTAGAAGCTCGTTTTAATTATTTTAAAACTCGTATTTTATCGATTTGGTTGTCGAGCCCAAATTTTGGCTCAAAATAGTGATTTTTGGGTGGAATCGATATTCTGAAAAAGATTTAACTCTCTCCGAGAGGACTGTCCAGAAGCCAAATTCGAACCAGAAACCCAAGTTTTTGGGTTTTTTTCGTTTTTCAACGAAAATTTTAAATCTTTTTAAGCCTTGATTAATGCAAGCATTACAAGGTTAGATTAAATGCATTATTGCATCCCTAATCTACTACTATTTTAATTATCCTTAAGCATAATTATGGAGTTTTAATTAGCGCGTGAGTTGATATTCTATTTTTCACACAAACTTGATTTTTCACAATTATGCAAATAAATTGCATTAATGTGTGAATGTTTGATGTGAATGTATAATTTTAAGTTCCCAAGTACGTTAAAGTTCTAATCTTTAAAGGTTTGAATGATTGGAACTCTAACCCTAAATTCCATATTGAACAAAGTTTGGATTTTTCATTTTTGGTTGATTAAAATCCGTGAAGTTCAAATACTTGTGAGTAAAATTTTGATTAATCTTCATATTGGAAGATGTAATCTTGGTATTTCACACAAGTATGAAAGTTGGAAAATCTTTATCATTAGATGGTTAATTTGTTTTTCCAACTCCCATTTGTCAAATCCATTATTAATTTGCATATTGGCTAAATTAATTATGGACATAGCTATTTCAATTTTAAGCTTAAAGGAAGACCTAAATTATTTCAAAAATAATTTTTTGAATGTTTTAGGCTTGTGCACCATTAAAATTAAATTTAATCATGTTGGACTTATTTTATTTTCATTTTTGCCCTTAAATTAATTCTAAAATAAATTTAGATTAATTTTATGTCACACGTAAATCATTTTTGCTTGTGTGGGCTATTTTGCTTAATTTTTGAGCTATGTAATTTTTGCGAAAATTTTGTCGTTTTGATTAACTTGTGTAGTTATTTTACGAGGTTAGACCTCGATTTTTCCGGCTTTTGCAAAAATTTTGATTTTGACAAATTATGGGTTATGCCGACTTAATTAATCGGATTAATTAAGTATGGATGCGGAATTTAGTGGGAGCTTAATTGATTACTTGAGTATTTTTCTTTTAGAAATAATGGATTAAACAACTTTGACTAGTTTTAATATGGCGCGTTAATCGGATTAACCACCTAAGTTAGTTACTAGTTTTGCGTGTTTAATTGTGTATTTCGTAAAATGCATGGGCCATTCACAAATAGTGAATGGGTGAATGGAAGATGTTTTTCAAAACAGGTTATTGAAAATGAAAACTAGTGGAGCCCGACTAGGATAGAAAATACGAACTGCGATCCGTTACGTATTTTTGTAAATCTAAATACGGTCTGCGAACCGTTAAGTATTTTTGTACTTTAGATTAATCTTAGTCATACTAGCTAGTCATTTTATTTTGGCCAAGATGTCTCAAGACGATGTTTCGATGAAGACGAGCCAAGATAAAGACCCATGGAAATTGAAGATTTCAAGGGGTCATGCTAGTTTCCAAATGCATCAATTTATGCTTTATATATATATTATTGTTATATATGAATGTTAGATGCATGTCTAGGATTTCTACATGTTGCGACGATTAGTTAAATTCACTTAAATCAAACCAACATAGAAACCCTAGGTCCCTTAAAATATTGAGCTAAAAATTTGACGTTCCAAGAACAACACTTACCGAACTAATGCGCGTATGTGATGGGCTACGCCAAAGCGAGGCATCACTACTTCCCTAGGAATGTAAGGTATACTAGGTATACGAGTTGTCTTGGTTAAGCTCAACGATATCAGTAAGGAGTCCTTAGATGTCGTGCCAAAAGAGATAAAATGTCAGGAATGCATTAGATGCGACATTTTATCAAACCGAGAGTAGCTTGGAGCTATTAGCAATTGAATTGCTTACCTTAAGATATTTAATGATTAAGACAAGACAAAGCATGCTTAACCATTTCTTGATCTTTGGTATTTCGGAATCATTTTATTCTCGCCTAAAAGGGACAATTTAATAATGCGTGGATAAAATGTTCAATAAGATTGAAAATTTGCATGAACGCTTTTAAATTTCAACTTATTGATTCATGAATGGTTTTTCATTTCAAATTCTTTCAATTGTAGAATAATGTCTGCAAGTAACTCAAACAACAACCAAATGTGCTTGGAACTCCCCGAAAATTTGGCCTTTTCTTTAAACTTGGTCAACTTCAAGGAATGGGAGGAGGAACTCAAGAGAACTCTCCGGAATTTTTCCTTGGAGTATACTCTTGATACTCCCATTCCAAGCTTCTTTGCCAAAGGGATTATGACCGATGAGGCTCATGATGAATGGTCTTACAATTGCAAAAAGGTCTCACGACTTATAGAAAATTCCATCCCAGAAGATTGGAAGGAAACCCTTTCCTCCTACCTTCCGGACATGTTCCTCAAAGCCCTTGAGGACGTTGTCAATGTAAGAGTCACCAAGAGTGACAATGGTAACTTTGATGGACTCGTGTTTGACTTGACTAGGTCACTCTCAAACATGAGGATAAAGCCACCAAACATGGGATGTCTTGCTCAGGAAAGGCGTCGGCTTTGGACCAAGGTCTACAATGCCAAATTGAGGCCTGACATGCCCCTCCGACCTCATGTGCTTGGAATGACTAGGCTCTTCAAACACATGCAGCTTATCAGAATCTCATTAGAGGATGAGATGGCGGGGCATATCTTGCTTGCTTCGCTCCACTCGGGCTATGATGCACTTAGAGTGCATATAGCTGTAGGAAAGGAGACACGCTCCTTAATGGAGGTGGTGCAACTACTCAGCCGAGCCATCGCATGTGGAATGACCGAGAGGCCCTTAAGAGCAAGAAGAAGGGAGTTCAAGAAGGTCAAGGAGAAGATGCGTTCCTTCTGTTGTGGTGGGCAAGGCCACTACAAAAGAGAATGCAAGCTCTTTAAGGAAGAAGAGGAGAGGAATGGATCATCTGCCTCAGGTATCTTCCTAAACACTTGTGAATTAAGCTTATCATAGGTATTAGATACCAAGTATGACTCACTTTATGTTGCCTTTTCAGGAACCAAGTGAGAAGCTTATCAAGTGTTGGTGCATGGACAAGTAGACAACGAAGATGGTTTTTCGGTCGTGCTTGCATGCACTATATTGTCTATGACATGTAATTAAACTAATCTTAGTTTTTCATGCTTTTGAACATACTATGATCTATTGTGTTGGACACCTAGGTATTTTGAATGTAAGACTTTGACAATAGTTGTTTCAAAATTGTCTTGCAAATATATGTTCAATGGAAATTGCATGTTTTTACATATGATTAGACAAAAGTTGATACCGATAGCTCAGACATCTAAGAATTCAACTTCGTTAACAAACATTAGTAGATATGGCTATATCTACTTAATGTCGAATAAATCTGAATCCTTTGACAAATTCAAAGAATTTCAGAAAGAAGTTGAAAATCAACTTGGCTAGAAAATTAAAGCATTTTGATCGGATCGAGGTGGCGAATATTTGAGCCATGAATTCGACGATCACTTGAAAGAAAATGGTATTCTTTCAGAGTTGACACCTCCCGGAACTCCTCAATGGAACGGAGTATCTGAACAGAGGAATCGAACCTTGTTAGACATGGTTCGATCAATGATGGGTCTAAGTGAACTTCCTATCTCTTTCTGGGGACATGCGCTACAAACCGCGGCACTAACACTGAACCGCACTCCGTCAAAAGCTGTTGAAAAGACTCCATATGAATTATGGACTAAGAAACCTCCTAGGTTGTCTTTTCTCAAGATTTGGGGATGCGAAGCATATGTCAAGCGATTAAATTCGGACAAACTTCACCCCAAATCGGATAAGTGTTTCTTTGTGGGATATTTAAAAGAAACCAAAGGGTATTACTTCTACAATAAATCCGAGAACAAAATGTTTGTTGCTCGTGATGGTGTCTTTTTGGAGAAGGAACACCTTTCCAAAATGACAAGTGGGAGGAAAATCAAACTCGACGAAGTTCGAGAGGACGAGCAACAATGTCAACCTAATAAAACTGACAATCTAAGTGCTTTGGAAGTAGCTGAGAAGATTGGTCAGAATCAAACAGACAATGTAAATGCTTTGGAAGTAGCTGAGCCACACACTACTTAAAATATCAAACACTAAAAGTAGTGAAACCCAATCCAGTTATTACTTGTTAGAGGCTTACTATAACACCTTTTATATATATCCAAGTACACATATAGGTAGGTGGATAGTTTTTTGCTTTTTTTTTTTTTTTTTTTTTTGAAAGAAGAGTTTTTTGCACTTTGATATGTATTTTTGTCCATTTTATGATTTTAAAATGAGTATAAAATATTAAATGAGTAAAAATTACCTTGATTGCAGGGTGCATATAATTTCTTTTTATCTTATGGCTTTTTTTTTAAATTTCATTGGCCATTATCACATTATTGTTGATGATATAGACAAACTCCAAATTACATAAAATCAAAATCCTAATATGTACATTAATTGCATCAGGGAAAAATGATTCTGTTCAATACATTCACAAATTACATTTTTCCTACTTGTGGTACCAGAAAACTTGAAATCTACATGAAGTCTGATGACTTTCAGCTTCATAACTGTGCAGAATCCCATCATATTCTGTCTCAACTATTACATCATTACCCATTGCCAATCAAAAATTATCTGCCTTCACAATGGCTACTTGTAGGCCGAATTACCAGCAATACTATGGCGACTGGTCGAAGGACCAAAAGAAAGCATTTGCCTGATGCCTTTCATGTCACAGCAAAAATAGTTGACGCCCGGATGTCTTCAAAAGCTAACCACTGCTGCGTTTAAAATGTTCCCGTATAAACCTTTCAGCGTAAAAGGGGTATTTATTTCGAATATACTGCCGTAAACATTTCTGGTATGAGAAGTCGATCCATCCACCATCCGTCCTTACAACAAAAAGACACCTTGAATGTCGAAATTGAGGATGCCGGTCAACCTTTTGTCAAAAGAAATGAACATTAGCCAAAGCCAGCATGCTGAGCATCATCCATTATATATCAATCTCTTAATAGGATAGCATAGACTTACTGTGAATGAGAATTTTTCATGCATAACATTACAATGCCTTTCATGATAACTTTTTTCTGGTGAATCATACCTTAAAAGCAGAATACGACCTAACCTTAAATGATCACCATACATCCCTATAACGAAAGCTAAGGATAGCAACATCAGCATTTCACCCTTAACAAAATGATGAACAATTGAAGATCAAATTAGGTCCTTCTCTTTACTATAACATCTTATATGAAAGAAGCCAGTAAAGTTCTGTAATTTGTTTTTCTATTTCATAAATTGATAGTTTCAATAGGTATTATTTATGGAGTATTATGTACAACAAACTGTCTTTCCAAATAAAAAAAAGCTGCAAACAGGTAACAGAAGGAAGGGGAGGGGGAGGGGGAGGGGTAAGGGGAGGGAGGGACAAACCCCCGTTTAGTAGAAGAATAACACTTACAATTACTGCTACAAATAAAAAAGATCCACATTGGAAACCAGCAAAAAATATTGTATCAGACAAATATCAAAGTTTCTGGCAATATCACAGATTTGAGGAGCATTATTCACCTTGAACTTCCTACTCAGATGCATAACGTCAATACATTTACATGACAAGAGATCCACGTATCATTGAGGGGTCTTTTGGTTGTGCTCTAAATTGAATGAATGTGATACCTCATCCCTCCCTCAACCCCTTGAATCTCTTAACTATGGAACTACCAACACAACTTCCACTCTAGGAATGAGATCTAGCATGGATAATTCCCTTAAACAACATAGCGATACAAAACTGTACGTTGTTCATATTAGTAAAACCCAATTTAACACATGGATATAAGGAATTTAAAAATTAGAGTTCATGGCTAGGTATATGATCTTATCAAGGTGTAGTCGTTGTCATAAGCAACATAATTATTAGTAATACAAGCCATTTCAATACCTACAACAACGCAGTATGAATCCTACCACAAGACATTTACACAGATCCAACAGTATACAACCTAAATTCCCAACTAATGAAAAGTATACATTGTTTGAACACCCACATATAATAACATGTGCTACAAAGGAGACAGTTTTAAACTTGTTTACCTAGTAATGGATATACTAATGAGAATTATTATTAAATGAAAAACTAACATTAGAAATAACAGAGATATGCATAGCAGGTTCTTGTCATATTAATAATAGTCACATTCGAAGGAACTATTTCTGCATAAAATGCAAAAGACTTGAAAATTCCTCAAATTTGCTAAGTTTTACAAAAAAATTCAATCTACCATCCACATCAACAAAGATTCTAGCCTTTATATTTATTTATTTAATGAGTCAACAAAAAACTAACATTATCAGTTGAACCACTGATCGAATTGGCGGCTTTAGATTAAATAAACTTACTGCCTTGTCTATCTTAAGGGAAAATTAGAAGAAATAAAAAAAAAAATAAAAAAAAAATAACAAAACAGAGCAGCTTCCTCCACCTGCCTTTATTCTGTTCCACCACCACCCCCTGCAACACATCAACGCCTACATCCCTTGTCAGCTGTCACTGACCTTTGCCAAGACCCGGTTCTTTGCATCAACCACCACCATATGTTTATATTTCTTTCGGAGGAAATTTAGGAAAATCTGCCATAAACAACCTTTTTAACAATGTTTTTGCAAGAAACCACCTTTTACAAAACACTTGTAAGAACAAACTGGTTTTTTTTGCACCTCATGCCAGATTTGGGCGTAGACATATATTTTCAAGCACTGACCACCCACTTGCAGACCACCAAAAACCCCGTTCCAACCACATCACCACTATGATACCTGGTGGTGCTCCACCTTACTCCTCCAAAACCCACCCATACTCCCTCGAAATAAACCACCCAACCTCCTTGAAACTGCCTAGTTAGCTCCAATACCACCTAAACACTTCAAGGCCACCCATCTACCACAAATATATATTATATATACACACTAACTCTTTGTCAACCACCTAAACACCACCAAAAATCCATCCCAACTCCCTTGACATCACCCACCCACCACAAAAATCCACCCAACTACCTTTGAAAATTATCCTAATGATTGATGAGAAAAAACCCTAACCTTTACAAAAACCCAAACCACCCTAAATTGAGTTGGAAGAGAAAAAAGGAGGGAGGGAGCAATCATGGCAATGAGAGAATAGAGGTTAAAACAATTCAATGTCAGAAATTGTAAGTCGAAGGCTAGAATCCACCTTAAAGTGCTCTTCCCGAAAAATATTAACAGCATGTCTATTCTTACATGATTTTCTTAAAAAGGTGGTTTATGACAGACAAATTTTCCTAAATTTTCTTTTTATAAAAATTAAAAAAAAAAAAAAGAAAAAAAGAAAAACATTTATAATAAATCTAAGAAGGAAGACTAGTTGTACATTGCACACGACTGCCCATAACTCCTCTGTGCCATTGCAACCCGTAGCTATCGCGTTCAGATCTCTGGCAATACTGCATCACTATCACCGGGGGGAAAAACCACATAAAACAAGCCTTTTTTTTTTTGATGCATAATTAAAGTATGATATTGACAATTTAATCAAAGTGATGTTAATGGGTTTGTTTGATATTGTTTTGATCAAATTCCTATGAAATTATAAATTTTTTTGGTTTTTATTATGCTAAGAAGAAACCCGATTCGTTTGGCATTGCTGTGGTTTTCAATTTTTTGGTTTTTTGTTTTTCAAAACCATAAGATATATGTCATATAATGAATAAAAAATAGTTAAACTTATTAAAATCATGGTATTTTTGAAAACTGATAACAGAAAAGTGTAAACACCTTTTTCTTGTTTCCTGGTTTTGGTTTTTAGTTTTTTACAAAAACAGAGAACTGAAAACAAAAAACGATGCCAAACATGCCCAAAAAAATTTGTTAAAAACCTACTGACATAGAAAGTAGGTTAGGAATTTTATTTTAAAAAGAAAGCATCATCAAGGGATTTTTTAACCTTCTAACATTTTCTACATAAATCCATAGAAGGAAACACTAGCAAAATTATTTTTATAAATAGCAAAGGTTGGTAAAAATATAACAAATACGAAAGTTGTGCATATTAGAAAATCAAAATTGTCAAATTCTTTATAAGTATGCAACAAAAATATGGAAAACTACTGTATTATTCCAATCATATGACAAGGATGACACCTAAACATTATCGTATGAGGTCTAGGATGTTTGTGGACTGTGGTAAAGGAATACAGAGGATGAAAGTAGATACAAAGGTAGCATCTAAGCAAAATAATGGTAGAATATTAAGAAAATCAGGTCTTGTAGTAATAACCTTAATAAAATACTCCCTTTAGCCTTAAAAAATAATTTTTTTTTCTAGGTTTGGACACACATATTAAGGGATTTAAAACTATGCTGTGTAGATTTTTTGGTAGATGGTGAGGAAGTTTTTATTTTTATCAGTTAGTGGGTCAAAGGACCCAAATATAGAATACAAGTATGAGCTTGAGAAAAAAAGATAAGTCAAACAGTCCACATCACATGGGTTTAATAAATAAATATTCATTTTAAGTATTAATAAATGTCCCATTTCACCCAAATACATTTTCCCTAGATAAAAGTCACTTTTCGAAAATAACTTGGTTGGAAAAAGTTAAGAAGGATGTGAAGTATATGGATTTACATGAGGATGTGGCATTAGATCGAAAGGAATGGAGGAGGAAGATTTTTGTCGATGACTACACGAAATAATCACTTTTGGTTCAAGTATCCGACCCCACTTATGGGATTAAGGCTTTGATTGATTGATTAATCACTTTTCACCAACCTAACCCACTATTTCTTCGTATTCCTTTTTAATCAAATCCTACTATCTTGTTTTTTACATTCAACTTTAATAAAGAAAATATAACTTATTCTTTTATCCATCATTCTAAAAACATGAGCAAAAGGCAAATGAGATTTTATTTAGGGATGGAGAGAGTAACTAGATAATTTTGTGGACACTATAAACAGGATCTAAGAAGATTATAACAAATAAATATATAACACCTTACTCCCCCCCCTGCCCAATTCAGTTTTTCTTCTTACATTTTATGAGTGTGTCCAATCATATGTAGCAATTTAAAGAGGGCGGATTTGAGATGCTAAATTTGTTGATTTGGTATCCAAGGGTCACAGGCAAAGCAAAAAACTTAGTTCATTTAAATCAAGCACTTGCATATTGAACTAGTGGTGATGCTTAGCCCATGACCCTTGGATACCAAATCAACAAATTTAGCAGTTTAAGTATGGCTTCATCGCTTGTTTTATGCACATCAAGCGATGCGCGCTTGTAGCAGCAAAGAAAGATGGTTGATTGACAGTGGGTGCACATCCTACATGACAAACAATAGCTTGACTCTTCCATCAAAGTTCCAATTCGTATGGAGAATGGTGTTGTTGTATAGTCCACTGAAAAAGGCACAATTGGTGTTCAAACCAAGAAAGGTATGAAGTACATCATTGATGTCCTCCTTGTTCCAGATTTGAATGAGAGTTTGCTTACTGTTGCTTAGATGGTCAACAATGGTTATTCACTTATCTTTGAGAATAACCATTGCACTATCATTGACTCAAATAAGAAAGAGATTGTAAAAGTCTCGATGGATAACAGAAGCTTTCTATGAAGTGGGATTATCCAGTAGAGAATGTGAATGCGGCAAACTCAAGTGACACATGGCTATAGCATAGGAGGTATGGACTATGGACACTTTAATATGCGTGTTCTCAATGAACATCACAAGAAAAATCTAGTGAGATTTTCCTGCAATTTGCATATCTAATGATCTTTGTGAATCTTGTCAATTTGGCAAGCAACATAGGTTACCTTTCCTGAAGGAGAATGTGTGGAGAGCATAAAAAAATTGCAACTCGTTCACACTAATGTATGTGGACCTCATCAAACTTTATCTCTTGGTGAAAACAAGTACTTTATCCTTTTTATGGATGATTCCACCCGCATGACGTGGGTGTATTTCATGAGAGAAAAGTTTTCAAAAAATTTAAAGCACTGGCAGTAGCTCAAAGTTGTTGTAAACTACAAAAAATCAGATGAGATCGAGGCAAGGAATATACTACCTCTGAATTTGTTCTTTTGTGAAGATGAAGGAATTGAACATCAGCTTACACTGTTATACACTTCAGCAGAACGGAAAAATAGAACCCTGATTGAAATGGCTCGCTGTATGTTAACTGAGAAAAATCTGCCAAAAATTTGGCAGAACCGTATATTTGCTAAACACGCTGCTCACGAAAGCAGTTCTAAGTCAAAACTCCGATTGAAGCATGGAGTGGGAGAAAGCCAACAGCAAAACACTTAACAGTATTTGGATCAGTTTGCTATGCTCATATTCCATCTCAAAAGCCGAAAGAAAAATCTTCCTTGGCTATGATTCACAAGCCAAAGGGTATCAACTTTTCTATCTTAGCAATAAAAAGATCATGATCAGTCGAGATGTTGAATTCAATGAAGAAGCAAGTTGGAATTGGGACGAAGAGAAGGTTGACAAGAAATTTTTTCAAGTTAGCAGTGACATGCATGATGAACTTAGAGATGAGAATACCGAAGAAGCTCCTTCCACTCCTATACAAGCTGGAAATGGCACTGATGAAACTAGTGATGACGACAATGCCACGGGTCTAAAAGGTAAAAATTCTCTCTCGGATTTGTACGAGGAATGTCCAGTCTTTCAGCTAGAACCGAGGAATGTGAAAGATGCTACCTTGGTTTTGAAGAGCCCCTAACATATGAGCAGGCTTTTGAAGACAAAAGGTAGCAGCAAGCAATGGAAAATGAAATCAATATGATCAAGAAAAATCAGACTTGGGAGTTAGTTGATAGACCAAGTGATCGCAAAGTGATTGGTCGTCAAAGGATACTCCTAACAAGGAGGAATTGATTATGGAGATACATTAGCTCCAGTGGCTAGGCTTGACACAGTTAAAACTCTTAATGCTTTAGCAGCTCAAGAGAAATGGAAGATTTATCAACTTGATGTCAAGTCTGCCTTTCTCATATGGTGAACTCGAGGAGGGAAATTTACATTGAGCAACCTCCCGGATTTGCAATTAAAGGGCAAGAAGAAAAGGTGTGCAAGCTGAAAAAGGCTCTTTATGAGCTAAAACAAGCGCCACGAGCATGGTACATCAAGATTGACTCATATCTACTTGCACAAGGGTTCAACAAAAGTAAAAATGAGCACAATCTCTACGTGAAGAATTAAGGAGAAAATGATTTGCTCATTGTTTCACTCTATGTTGATGATCTTCTTGTCACGGGAAAAGGAGGAGATGAAAAGGAAGTTCGAAATGACAGACTTAGGCTTAATGAATTATTTCCTAGGGATGGAAGTTCATCAAGCTGAAGATGGAATCTTCATCCCTCAAAGGAAATATGCAAATGATGTTCTTAAGAAGTTTCATACGCAAAACTGCAAGCCACTCAGTACACCTCTTGTAGTAAATGAGAAGAGATGATGGTCAAAGGAAAGCTGACACCAGGCAGTACAGAAGCTTAGTTGGAAGTCTACTTTACCTCACAGCAACAAGGCCAAATCTGATGTTCGCAGCTAGTTTGCTTTCAAGGTTCATGAGTGAACCAAGTGATGTTCATATGGGTGCTGCCACCTCAGGTTGGAACCTCAGATTTTGGTGTTATGTTTAACGCAAGTGCAAACTCCAAATTGTTTGCATATTGAGACAGGTGGTTCAAACAATGACATGTAAAGTACTCTGGGCTATGCTTTTTCACTTGGATCTGGAGTGTTTTCATGGATTTCGAAGAAGCAAGAAGTAGTTGCTCAATCCACCTGAAGCCGAGTACACTGCAGCATCGGCAATTGTTAATCAAGCTGTGTGTCTCGGAAAATACTTGTTGACTTGAGACACAAACAGGAAGAAGCTACTGAAATTCTAGAAGACAACAAATCAACAATTGCAATTTCCAAAAATCCAGTTTGTTTCAGCAAGACAAAGCACATGAAGATGTATTATGCACTTCGAGAAGTTGAGCAAGAGAAAGAAGTGAAGCTGATTCATTGTCCTACTGAGTTCCAGCTCGCTGACATTTTGACCAAGGCTTTACCAAAAAGCAGATTTGAGTTTCTCAGACTCAAGCTTGGTAAATGAGACTTTTAGTGTTGAGGAGTCAGTGAAGCAATCAGTGAATTAACTTGAATGTACTTGAGTTATTAGGAGTAGTTGAAATGCCAAAAGTTGTGACTTTTCATTGCATCACAATAATGTAGAAAGCATCCCTCACCCCTATATAAAGTACTCATGTACATATCAAAAATAATATAAGAAATCTTCCTACTTTCTTTCCACATACACTGTCCAGCTTTGCTCTAACATTATAACAGAGTTTAGGAGATTTTATTGTTTAGTTAATAAATGTTATCTTAATAAAAAGGTGGAGTTAATAGGATATTGTAGAGTGTGTATTATTGATAAGTGTGGGACCCTAACTTTAAGTAGTGGCGAATTGAGATGTAAATTATATTATTGTGAGTCATTGCCAATTTCAGAAATGGGCAACCGAAATTGGGATATAAGAAAAAGATATGTGACTATGTTAAATTTTACAAAAAGAAGTAACTTGCAAAAAGGCATACCAACATCAAATACACTAAAGCAATTCCATTAGCAATGAAAGAAAATACACACAACATATTTAATTTAAAAAAAAAACACATATTTACTACTCCCAGCAGCATGTACAAAGACTGCATCACACTTCACAAGATAGTATTTTAAAGTAATGCTTACATTCCGTGTTTACAAAACTTGTTTTCACCACATCCGCTAAAAGCCATTTTATTATGAATCATTGACTAATATAACTTTCTAAAATGATTCTTAACTTTTCAATATTGAAAAACTTTATGAATGAATATAACCAATAGATTATTTTGTTTGTAATGTTTAACCATATTATCGACTCCAAAGTTAATCAGTAGGTTATCATGATTACAGATGGGCATCACTTAGGCTAATACTAAAGAAACTTCTTTATTAGAGTCTAAGTAACCACCTACAAGCATAGGTATATTACGCTAACCACTTGACCTCAAAATTAGTAAACTATAAGCAAAGTATTTACTAATGGCACACCGAAAGTGACTCCCTTGTCCCATATAATCGTCGCATCAAGATTTACACTAAATTTTAGGTGAAAATAGTAGTTAGCTAATATAATATCTAATACGAAGTATATTTTTAATAGAAAAGTATATGTGATGAGAAATAGTAACAGAACTTTTTAATTGAATGAGAGGGAGTTTAAAACCCTATGTTTTGGTCACCAGAAAGAACAGTTATAAAATATTAGTGCGTCCATACTATAAAAAGACTTGTGTCAACTAAATTGAGATAGATGTAGATAATAAGTGAGACAATGATATCGGGATATAAGTAGGATGAAAAAAAAAAGAAAAAAAAATAAAAACTACAACAATATGGTGGGGAGATTGAGTCATACCATAATTGAATCCAGTCCACATCCAATTTTATCTTCAGAACGAGGATGATAAGCAAGCAACCTCTCTATGACAACTTTTTCGTCATCAGATGTAAGACGTTCCCCATCCATGTACCTGCCAATACAAAATGTCAACCAGGGTACAATAACCTTAGAGTATGTGAGGATCATATAGGTTCATGCAAGTTCTAAGGACTAGATTACTAAGCATGTCAATGGGCTCCACCCACAGCCATAACTCATGATACATGTTTGGGATTAAGTTCGTGATAATTACAAAAAGAACACTTTAATAGCTGTTTGCAATTCTTCTTGCTATAAGAAAAAGGCTCTCCTTGAAATTATTTTCCTCGTTTTTATTACAAATCAAGGAATGATGTAAATATCAATTCCATGATTTGAATAACGATAATGAAGCCTTAAGAAAAATGGTAGAAAATAAGTAAACCCAGCATTATCCTCTGGTAGGAAGTTATGGTGCTCAAGGTTAATGTCGAATCGCTGTATTTAAGAATTCTGTTTTTTATTTCAGCAGGTGTCATCTTTGTGTAATATTAGTTTTGATAAGAATTAACAAGAACAAGTGATTAAGGAAAAGGACTTTGAGTTAAAATCCACTTCTTTTTACTTAAACCTAAAATCTCCTCTACGAGAATGAAGCTTGTGTAGGACTGTGTCACTCTATAATTTTTGCATCTCGCTTAGATACGAGGGAATATAATTCTAGAATTCCTTTTATAATGTATCGATGTTTCTCCCTTTAATGAATTTTTAGTCTTCAATCAAATGTGGATTATAATATACAGCCCGTATGGTCAGTATTAATAGCAATTAGTAAATAGTTTACTAGAAATTTTGCCATAAAAGACTCAAGCTTCTGTTAATGAAGTCTAGAAATTTTCATGAGGACCGTTTCTGCTTTGAATCAGTCTATGCCAAAGAGAAACACACTTTGGTAGAGACACCCAATTACTATTTACCTAGGCCACCTCCCCATCAGCTCTACAGACACAATCCCATCTCACAAAATGATATCTCTCTACTTTGGACATACCCCAGAACACTGAAAATCTCTCATCACCTTCCAATTCTTAGCTACACCTATTGAATGTTTAAAGACGCAAAATATATAAAACTGTAAATAGATAAGACAATTCTGCACAAAACTCATACAACCACATAAAGATAAAACTACTTAGAAACCCTCTCTATAAGTAGGTTCCAAAACTACAACTAAAAAGATTTCAAGACAAGTCTAAAGGAAAGTCATATAACCACATAAAGAAATATAAGCTCTCTGCAACGAGCCAAAAAGCTGCATTGCCACGCAGACTAATCACGTATGAGAGGAGGCGCAAAAGGAACCATTAGGGGTTGTGTGAGTGGAGCAGCGAAATTCAGAAGAATGAGACAAAGTATGGCAGGGGGGCTGTCAGGATATTTTGTTCACTTTTTGCTGATTATGTACATATAAAAAGGGGAAGAACGGTTGTGCTTAGGTAGCTTGTTTGTGGTATTTGGAACTGAGAGAGTAGTGACCTAAAGTCACCTCCTTTAGTCTACACACTTCCCCCTTGTTTATCCCTACATTTCCATCTCCCAAAATAAATCTTAAAGTCCCATAAAAACATTAATATTAACTATCAACGATCAAACACTAATTGTAAATTATAATTCTATAAAATTTAACCACCTACCACAAGATAAGGGGAAGAGATTGCTTATTTTACTCTTCATTGTAATCAATAAGTCTTCAATTTTATCATAAATTCAAAAGCTAAACAATCCAAACAAGGATAGAGTCCATAGAGATGTTATCTATCTCCCAAATTTCTCCAACTATGGTCTTCAATCTTATAGAACCAAAATACAGCCTTAATAATTAACACTTCTACTTTTTTACCAAGCAAAATAATAAGAATGATTACAAATCTCACACATGTGGAAGTTGAGTAGAGTAGCAATGATGCCTCTCAAACAGTTGTTTTATTTATTTTTATAAAAATTTCAATGATATCATACTTTCACTAATTGTCTCAATAAATAAAAGGTTGTTGAAATGATGAAACTCTATTTTTGTGGAGTATATTTTTTGGAGTATACAGGTTGAAAGAGGTTGATTATTTATATATATATATATATATATATATATATATATATATATATATATATATATATATTGAACCCTTCCCTTATATAGATTATATATATTGAACCCTTCACTTCTATCTCTAATCATCTTCTTCTTTCACTTTGAATTCATCCCTCCTTCTCTCCCTTTCTCTCTCACTCTTGATTTATCTTCCTATTGCACTCTCAATGTCATCCATGGCTGGGAATGATTAATTTAATATCAATTATATCTTCAAATATAAATGCAGAAAAATAAAATAAAAAATAAGGAAAGGTTCTTTGTTTCCTTTTCTGCAATAATCTCGTCTGACTGCCTAAAAAAACACAGAGACATAAACTCATACTTGAAAAAATGTTCAATCTATCTCTCCTTTACAAAGTGGATGTATTTTACACGGCAAATTTTTTTGTTTAATTTGTTTTGTACGTCTTTTTTCTTGTTGAAGATTACCCAGTTAGAAATAACAAGCACATGCACAACAAATCAATGATAGATATTCCATTCTTTTATATTTGTGTTTTTTCTAGTATTGTTCATGAGTTGCCTTCATTCTCCGCTAGTTATTTAGGAGCCAAAATTAAAGAGATGATACTTATTTCAAATGAAGGAAGCCTGCATTGCCTAAGGATAACAAATCTCCTGCACATTGCTTCACATGATCACTTTTAACCAGAATGTTTGTCAGTATAACATAATACCCAGCTCTTTTCCACTCTTTATGTATCAAAAATTCTTCCAGTCCATTTACTTCCACTAAAAGACCTTCGAAAGAGCAGTAACATCAGGCAACTCAGCAACTGTCAGTTGTTCCTTTAGTACCTTCATTATAGAGTGTATGTGTGTTTATAAGCAAGAGTGAGGAATTACACTGCCAAACCACTATCAAACATATACAACCTAGCCAAAATTTGGAAAAGAGCAAACCTTCAACCCCACAACTCCCCCCCCCCCTCCCTCCCTATGCCCCTTAGCAAACAAACTAATAGAGACAATGCAAATCCGTAACTCAACAAATGTTTTACAAAAGCAATATCCAAACTATACTTTTAGTATCACTTATAATCTAAAGGTTATTCAAGTCTATAACTTTTTGTTCCCTGTAAGCCTCATCACCGGTTTTCCACACACAGATAGTAAACAATGTTATCCATATTGAGGTGTACGAAATTTACAAATTCCATTGAAACAACCAGGAAAATAACCATCAAGAGTAATAACTAATACCCCTTTCACACTTTTTATTTCTATCACGAGAAAAACTCTTTTCACTTTTATTGTTGAAAATAAAAGATTCTAATTGGATGTCTAAGGGCGAGTTAAGGTTTAAACCAAAATCCACTTATATCAAAGAGATTCATGTTTGGATAGCAACTTGGAATTGAAAGAAAGAGAAGAGGAATGAAATGAAGGGAGAAGATCTAACTTCATTTCCCTCCAAATCTTTCCACTTTGGAAGAGGGATTGTAGTTGATGAGGGAGGGAAAATGGATCGCTCCTTCCTCCCTTCCTAGCTAAAATTCTTTATCCAAACAAAGAATTTGTTCCCCTTCGTTTCCCTTCCCTCCTTTTCTCTCCATTTCCTTCTATCCAAACAATATGTTTAAAGATAAGGAGAGCAAAACCCATCCTCTCAAAACAAATACGCAGGTCAAATGTTATTCCATGATACTCATATACACACTTATATACTAGGACCTATGTTCTTCCGACTCTCCATTTCACCTCAAATACCCGTGAGGCCATGCCAAATGATCCCAAACACGACTTCGACCATGACTAAAACTTCTAGCAAAGTCTAAATAACATAAATTAAAAGAAATATTGGTTCAAAATTAAATTCATCAATTGTGTAAACACAAGCAGAGCAATCGACAGAAAACAAACCATAGTTTGGACAGAATAAATAAATAATACCTATTAGAGTGGATAATGTCTTTGGCAAGAAAAGTAACAGGCTCAATATCCCGAAGAATCTCATCTTCTTTATCTTTCCATTTTCTATAATTAAGCTCATCAATTCCGTCGAATAATTTGGGAGGCTCTTTAACCCTCAACAATTCACTCGCCGACGAGTAAACATCCTCTTCCGAACGAGTTGACTCAGAAGAGGCGGCTGAGCAGAAGCGATGCCGGATAGGAGTGATGAAGACGGCGGTGAGTTTATGGTGGTTGTGAAGGAAAAGGCGAAGGCGGAGAAGGGGCAGGCCACGCAAAAGTGGAGGCGCAGCCATGGAAAAGGGTAGTGCAGTGCAATGCACTAATGCAGTGTATTGCACAGCCGAGTGGCGGGGATTACCCTCTTTGATAAGAGAGGGAGGATAGAGAAGAGGGAATGAGGAGTTTTGTTTGTCGTTTCAAGGGAGGAGTTTTGTGAAATTTTTGGGCCGGGAATGGAAGGTAAGATTTTAGGTCCTACTTATCTTTGGAAAATTTTAAGTTAATTTGTCATAATAATGCCATGTACTCTTGAGCTTCTAGGCAGAGCAAAACAAAGCAAAATCGATTTTAGCATAATAGAGCAGAGGGGTAGAGCAAAGAAGATTTCACAATTATTATTATTATTATTATTATTATTATTATTATTATTATTATTATTATTATTATTATTATTATTATTATTATTATTATTATTATTATTATTATTATTGTTTTGGGTAAAAATACCCAAGGCCACGTGGCCCAATAAAATGGTGACACGTGTCACTTTAAGAGAGGTTCAAAATGAACCAATACCCTGCTGATACGTGGCATTCCCAATTGTTTCGGGGTTTTTTGATGTCCTGCGGGAGAATTACAATTCCAAAACTGACCTCTGGACGCATGTACCTGCAAAACAACGGAGACTCCTGTGGGTGAGAGTTCCGCCTCCGAGGATCAAGTTAGAACGTGTTTGAGGAGTAAAGTGCGGAAAGTAAAGGGTCTCCCTTGGATTCCAAGAGAGTATCTGCAATGTGTAATTGCTCAGTTCGAGGTGTCAGGTGTCTGACTTTCTCTAATTGTGAGTTAATGTGTATCTGAATTAATTGTTTTTTTTTAATGATGTTCCTTAGAGGGAACATCTCCCTTTTATAGGGTGTTGAAAAACGTGCCCAGTACTAGGTTTCAGTAAACCTAGAACTAACTGGGCTTTGCCTAGGAATTTGGGCCGTTAGAGGCCAATTTCTGGGTTGGCTATCTATCTGCCACGTGTCGTGGCCCGATTGGTCCACCCTATACCTCTCACGAGGTGACACGTGGCGGACTCTGGGTGGTCCACGTAGCGGACACGTGACAGGGCTTGAGTGGTCTACGTGGCAGGGAAAAATCCCCTAATCATTTGCCCCTCATAGGGGTGACGTGGCATGCTACATGGCGCCTGCGATAGGTGTCCCGCTATGATTGGCTAACGGTTTTTACCGATTTTTTTTTTACCCTTGAACTTCCCCCCTATAAATAGGGGATGTCCAAATCATTTGGACATTCTAAAAACTTTTTCAGACAGAACTTTGGACTTTTGCTCTGACATTTTGGACGACTGCCGCTTGCTTTCAGACCGCCTGCTTCTTCAGCCGCCAGATTTTTCAAAAGTTCAGACTTCTCTACTCAAAGGTAACTGCCTGTTCTCTTTTGCACTTTCTCATTGTTTTTCTTTTTTTCAAAAATGGTAGCACAAAAGCACACGGCACGACCTAGGTTAGTGATCAGCTTGTCACCGGAGACGGCTGAATCTAAAACTAGGAGTGCCGACTACCCCATGTTGGACCACCCTTTGCGAACTTGCCCAAGTCCGAATGTCTATGTGTCTTGTAGGACACCATGGCCTGAACAAAGAGAATGGCCAGGATAACAAATTTAGATGACTCCTCATTTTATGCGCCTATTAGCGAGATCTCGGACGTGCCACCAAGCGTCTCAGGTACCCCAAGTGATTTTATTTTGGCATAATCAGGGGAGGAGGTTCAGAATGACCCTCCTATCATTGATCTATCCGGGCAGGCGGCTGCTTTGCCTGAGAGCTCGAGCGATGACTCTGAGCCCAACACCTCTAGTCTGCACTCTAACGACTCTGAGGAGAAGCACTCTCGTCTACATACAGCGAGAGAAAGTCATGAAGTGGAAAAAGGAGAAAAATGGGCAGAGCCGGCAGCCACCCAAAGAGACATGTATGCCCCTTACTATTGCCACGTTCCAAAAGACAGGCGCAAGGCCATGTCTGAAAAGATTGAGAGTTTTAGGGCTGACCATGTAATGGGTCATGGTTATATTCTTACAGTGCCGGATGCCGAGGATACGGTAGTCTGGCAGAGAAGTCCAGCTATAAGGACGAGTGTTTTGGCTGCTATGAGGCGGCTATTAAAGCTGGTTTAAGATTTCCTCTACATCCGGCTGTAGAGAGAATTTCGGATGGGTACCAACTGGGTCTCTACCAACTAGCCCCAAACTCTTAGTTCAACATCTTGGGCTATGTTGCCGGCTGTGAGATGCATGAGGTAGAGCCAAGCTTTTCTGGATGTTGTCCTTGGTAACCCGGATGGTAGGACCCCCTCCCGCGAAGCTGCCTGCTATAGTAAAGATGTGCTCTTCATCAGTGTTAGAGCTCACAGCCGGCTTCTTGGACGTTTGTCCATTGTTTGTTTTGGGGTTACCCTTGGACTTCACCATATAGGGCTTAAAGCCCCCTCATCAGCCAGACGGTCCAATAGCCGCCTGAGGCTATAGCAGCCATTGGTGTGATGGTCGACATCCTCATGGAACTGACAGTACTTTCTCTTGTCCCGGCTATTGATGGGACTCTTCATTGCTGCCGGTTTTTCAAGGGTCAACCGGTCTTTAATCTCTATGAGGATGGAGGAGCAGTCCTTGTTGAACTCGTACTTGGGGACGTACGGCTTAAACTCTCTCCTTTTCTTTTGGGACGGCAAACCAGATCGGTCTGCCGCTCAGACTTCTTTTCTTTTCTTGCTCTCTTCTTTCTTGGCCGGCTGAGCAGACCGACTCTCTTTCCTGTCGGACCTTTTAGGTTCCGACAAGTGCTTGATGGCGCAAAGCTCCGTCGCCTGTATGGGCTTCGGCTTCCATCAATGCCTCTTGGAGGGTAGCAACCCTCTTGCGAACCAAGTCGAACTTAAAGGTCGACTCATCCTTCAGACCCTTGAAGAAGTCTGTATAGGCAACTTCGTCAAACAGTCCTTGAATCTAAATTCTCATCAGATTGAACCACCTGACATAGGACCTTAGTCCTTCCTTGTCTTTCTGCTGAATAGCCCCTAAGTCGAGACTTGTCTTTTTGGCAGGGATGTTCATGGAGAAGTTGGACGCAAACAGGTATGCAAGCGTCTTAAAGTTGTTGATGCATCCGGCAGGCAAATTGTCATCGTTAGGCTATGCCCTTCAACGTTGCCGGGAAGCATCGGCACTAGACGGCGTCTTCCAACCCCTGTAAGTACATGTGGTTGGTGTAAGACATTAGGTGGTCTTCCGGGATGGTGGTACCATCATAGGTCCAACCAACACGTTCTTAACGTTGGCCGGCTGAACTGCCTCGGTTATATTCTTAGAGAACGTCGACGGGTGTTCCCCAAGATTTAGCAGCCGGAGCTGCCAGTCCATAAGCTGGACCTATTGTGCCGCCGGACCCCCAAAGAAGGTCGACTGCATGTATGGTGATCCATACGGCATGTATGGTTGTTGGGGCACATACAGAGCCGGCTGGATAATCTGAGAGCCAGTACGTGCGGACATGCCGCGTGACTGAATCTCTCGGTTTGTCTACGAATACTTCATTGAAGTATTGCGGAAACTGTCTGGGTAAGTTGACGTTGAGGCCGACTTAGACATTTGTTGACTTCTCTTCTCTTGGATGAACATCTGGGCATCAGAGTAAGTCTTTTTTGACCCATCCGGCTGAACTTGCCAGATGACCTTTGTTTAGGGTAAAAATTACCCATGACAAATGGACCAATCCGGACCTGCCACGTGTCCACCACGTGGGCCAATCAGCGTCCGCCACTTGTCACCCTAAGAGGTCCAACATGGACTAATCAGGCCACGCCACGTGGCCTCCCATATGCCAAATAGGCAAAATGGCCACCAAGGCCCAAAGTCCGAGAGAAGCCCAATTTGCCCTGGTTAACTTAAACCTAGGATTGGCACGCTTCTCAAGACTATAAATACTTAATTAATCCTCATTAAAGGGGATTTAGCAATTGATGACTCTCACCTAGAGAAGTCTAAACACATTGATCACTCCTCCCCTAGAGGAACCAGATCTCCCACCTTTACTTTCCGCATTTATTACTCCTCAAACAAGTACTAACTTGACCGTTGGAGGCGGAGCTCCCACCACAAGGAGTCTCCGTTGTTTTGCAGGTACAGGCGCAAGGATACCAGTCCCGGAATTGTAACTCTCCCGCAGGACATCAGAAAACCCCGAAACATTTTGGCGCCGTCTGTGGGGAGAGTACTTTCGAGATGGATTCACAGTCTGTACCAGTTCTAAGTGAGAAGCGTCCCATGGACGACCCCCTAGTTCAGTCGGACCAGGGCACTGACAATGAAATCGATGTCGAGACTCGCACGGCCCCTGACGGGACTCTGAGAGCTCGACGCACTCGTCCCACCGAAAGGAGGGTACGAGAGGACTGCCTGGCTGGATCTAGTAAACAAACCGGCCAGCCGCTTGATCGTCAACAGGCGGTCGAGGGATCTACCCCCATCACCAGAAACGAACTTATGACCTTCATGAATAGTTTCAAGGGGGAGATCCAGGAGCTTATCAACAAAAGGGCGACTGATCCGCCAAAGGAACAGTCGGCCAGAAGCCCATCCCAGTCTGGGAGGAAGAAGCCTGTAAAGGATCGAGAGGCGACCCCCTACCCTAGACCTAGGGAGAGGCAGACGCCATTGATCGATTTGACTAAGTATCACTTCTCCTCACCAGGAAAGTGGAAGCCTATTTGGCATGTTCATCCAGATGGGTCAAAGAAGACATACTTTGATGCTCGAATGATAATCGAGCAAAAGAAAAATCAACAACTGTCGAAGTTGGCCTCAACATCCGACTTCCAAGACAGTCCCCGGAATTCCTCAATGAGGTGTTCCAAGTCATGTTATGAGGACCGGACGGGAGGCACCCCCTCTCGCTTGAGATCTTGAGATCGTACGTGTCCCATGCTTAGACAGGGAGCACCATAAGCAGACGGCCAGGTCTAAACCACCCCCAATTGGAGTTACATGCGCCTAGCATGACACTTAATGGGTATAGCCGGCAAGATAGCAACCTCCCGACATTCGGCCCGGCAGCCAAGTACTACAAGCGTCATACGGCCGAATGCCAAGAGTCGTATGGATAGGTTTGTAAGCTATTGTTATCAAGTCATTATTACTCATTTTTATTAATCATTATTATGATTGTAAAAAAAAAAAAAAAAAAGAAAAAAGAGGGAGCCGCCTAACTTACTAATTCTATGGAAAAACTCCACTTAAAGCCTTAGGTGGCAATCCACTACACAATTAAAAGCCTCTCATTTTGTACATTAAAGAGAGGTGTCAAAGAAGTGGAGCCCTTGGGATTTGACGCATGTTTGCATTAGCTTATCAAGGCCACAATCAAGTTAATTTTTTATTTATGAGGCGGCATTTAGCCTAGCCCCTCATGATTATAACAAACAGCGGGCAGCTTCACAAATGGAAAATCGCCGGCATGCTCCACATGTAAAGATCAAGCTAAGTGATTCTTGGGAGTATTCAGGGAGTCGACCCTCCATGAGTGTTCAACCAGTGTAATGTGTCTAGCAAGCCACTAATAGAGCTCTCGGCAACGAATGGACAAGCATAATAGGCAACCGTATATCAAGGAAACCCGGTAGTACTGCTTGAGTGGTTGACCAGCTGCGCTAATAGGAGCAGCACATATAGCTGTTTGCAATGCTAATATCGGCTGATTGTATACAAGTTAAGCCACGAAGCAGCCAGATGGTATATTGAATACATAGCATGTATTTGCCACTAGCAAACGTGCATTGAACTTGGCTGTGTTGGGATGATATAAACAACCGGCATAAGTCCGAATGATTTCAGAGTAGGCGGCCTCAAAATAACCGAGACGCTAATGATCCTCTTTGATACAGCCGGCCCAAGCATTTCAAAAATAGGCGTTCAAATGCCGAGTTCGAGGCGAGAAACCGAGCCACACTTGAGAATTGAGAATAATCGTGCGGCACTCCAAGCATTCGGCCCTTTAAGAGCAAAGCACCATGTGAGTCGACTGTACGAGGCCCTGTTTCAAGGAGAAACAGGCGGCACCTACCCAGCAAAAACAGCCGCAACTACATAGCATCCAAAATCAACACGCGGTTGGTTCAATACAATCGGCTCTATGATCATTCAACGACAGCCGAGAGAATTATTTTAAAATAAAGTGCTTATCTCATACTATCAGCTAGCCTACAAGAAGGATACCGGCCATTAAAACCATTCGCAAAGAACGAAGCGGCATTCGCAACCATTGATTATTAAAGCATAGCTAAGCTCAAGTTCTTATAACCATGGAAGCAGCCGGCCTGCTCCTCATGTAAGTTCAGGCTATGTGATTCTTGAATTTCGAAGGGTCATGGTCGAGTAAATTCAGGCTATGTAAGTTCAGACTACGAGTTTTGTGCTTGGACTGAGCAGGGGCTTGAGTAGGCGGCACCAGCCCTCATCCCAGCCAAAACATCGTTCAGCCATATTTTACCCTAAACATTCGGCTCTCCGCTATTGAAACTTGTAAGCGAGAGCTTGATGGCTCTCATCTCAAACACATACAAGCGTTAAATCAAGACTCGAATGGCTCGAAATAGCCGGCACTCTTTTATGGACAGCTACAAATATCTAATGGGCAGGAACGATACGGAACAGCAGTCACCTCATAACAAAACCAGCCGACCTTCATCATGGTTGTGTTACTTGCAAATTCTACCTAGCTTGCATTAAGAAAACTAGGCAAGTCTGGAGGGCCGAGCATCTCACATCTCAATGGCCATCGCAAAAACAGTCGGCTATGTTTTACAAGAGCCGTCTAGTTCATATAAGCAGGCGACATTCACAGTTAACTCAGTAAACGAATGCGGGACTATGGAATGCGTAGCATACTTCCCTACACCTGGGAGTTTAAGAGTGGTCGAACAGGTTGTGATACGGCACTTCAAGGACAAGCGTCTCTAATAAGCAGCTGAATGGCTTCGCTCATATAAACAAGGGCTATTTGATGTAATTGTCTCTCCTAGACGCCTGATATATCAAAGCTCCCAAGCAGTGTGGGTCCTAGGCTCATAAAACTAAACCAATGAACCATTGAAATTGCATAAATTTGTGCCACAAGCTAGCAAGCAAAGGCATAGCAAGACAAGAGTGTGTTCGTTATGCATGGCAAAATACACAAGACGGGAGTGGACGTCTAATCTTGAGAGTTTGTAAATTTTCATAACAGGCGGCTCTCGCTACCATCACAAGTCAGGATATACGGCAATTAAAAACAGCCGGCACATCACGGCAGAACCAGCCGGCCTTTGAAATCATTGACAAAGTACAAGGTAGAGCATGGGCACCTATGATTAAAGCATCCGGCAGTAGCACAAGCAAGGGGCGAAAGCCGTATGTTTGATAGACTCCTTGCTGAGTAGAAAACTGAAGATGAATTAGAAACACAAGCGGCATAATAAGCCACCTGTGAATATGCAAGCTATATACAAGTGGCTCGGCAATCGACATCATACAACAGGCGGCATGCCAAATGATTATTGAAAACACCCCCTCGTATCTTGGTGCTATGAGAGAGTCAGCTCTCTTTGATCAACCACCAAAGGAGACCGGCACCATGCTTGGCCGGATGTGAAGCTTGAGCAGGCGGCATGTAAAGCGTCGTAGCTCAAGCAGCCGGCCTCAAAACCCAAAGAGTAGCCGATTGCTTGTTCATTGCAAGCATGTGTGGGGCTTGATGCCTTGCATATCGTATAAAACCTGCCGCATGATTATTCAGGAAGTCTCATCTTATGTGTGAGTTGTCACCATAAGCACATTATCATTATTATGATTGCAAGTAAAAAAAAAAAAGGAAAAAATTGCCTAAGGTTAGTAAAACCGGCTGTTTAGGCGGCACCCTATTGAAGACCGTCTCCCTTCTGTTTAGGCGGCACCTTACTGAAGACCGTCCTCCACTTATTTGTGTGACAATCTATCAAGCAAGAGAGGCAGCATGAATAGTAGCCGACCCCCTATACAATGAAGTCTCGTAGCTATTAAAGCAGCCGACTCTCATTAATAACACCATCCTTTATGGAAGGGAACTAGGTGATCCATCTACTCTAACACTTGAAATGATTTCAATACTTGATACTGATTCAGAGGGGCATGCCACTTGTACCTTTACAGTTGGCTACTCTCCATTGAGTATTTTACTCTTATCTACAGAGGGGCATGCCGCCTGTACCTTTACAGTCGGCTACTCTCCATTGAGTATTTTACTCTTTATCTTCAAAGGGGCATGCCGCCTGTACCTTTATGGTCGGCTACTCTCAATTGGTTATTTTACTCCACCAGAGGGGCATGCCGTCTAGACATACAGTCGGCCACTCTCCATAGAAGAGGGTTGACTGTTTCCAAAACAGACAACCACCCCCTTATACTTAGCTAAAAAAGATTAGGGCCAGGCCGACCATGTGCCTAAACAAGCGGCTGCCCTCTTCTTACTTAGCACCTACATTCGCCAAGAACTAACCAAGGCCACAGGCCCAATGATCAGCCCAGGCGCCAGGCCGACTGATCCTCCCTTCAAATTAAACTAATACGACCTGTCCCAACATAATAGCAGGCGTCCGGCGGCATCCCTCTGGATGAAATTCGTCGCAGAGAGCAGCTCCCTTTTGGGTGGAACATTGCTCTATAAACTAAGTACACGGCACCTAGACAACTGTCCCCAAGGACAACCACGTAGCCGTTTTTGAGACAAGGATAACTCTATCACTAACCAAACCAGTGGTAGCAGTTGACATCTGAGTCGGATGACCCCCTGTATTACTTGGGATAAATGCAGGGGGTACCTCTTGAGTTAATAGCCAACAAACATTGGCGAATCAAAAGGTTCAGCCGGCCTCCGCCGCCTGGTACCTCTACTACTCAAGCTAGAGTGTGACGGAGACTGAGTAACTCCCATGTTAACTCATAGTCACTCTCTCAAACTTAGTATGGAGCCTAAAAGGTATGAGTCGCCCGCCTGTTTTTAGCAAACAGGGGCTCTCAACCACTACTCCTGCTAGGTTAACAACCTTTGAGTTAATAGCCCAGAAAAACTTGGCGAATCAAGGGGACTATCCGGCCCCCGCCGCCTGGCTTCCCTACTACTCAAACAAAAGAGGCCAACGGCCGAATAATGCTAAATGCTTACCCCTTGTGCAATAGTTGACAGTCCACCTGATCAAGGGCTATCTGCATAGTGGGGCAAAGAATCGACATCTGACTGGTTCGACGGCAATCATTATTATGATTGATTAACTTTGAAAATGTCATACCGCCCAAGGTATCAAAATTTTCTAAGTTAATCAAGTCCATCTCCCATTAGAACTAGACAAGATGCCGACCTAGCAAAGCTTCGAGGGTCTAACTTTCGAAAGGAGCAATCCCTCCTGGAAAGAGAAATTACTCCTTCCGAGGGGCAAATGTTTAGGGTAAAAATTACCCATGACAAATGGACCAATCCGGACCTGCCACGTGTCCACCACGTGGGCCAATCAGCGTCTGCCACTTGTCACCCTAAGAGGTCCAACATGGACTAATCAGGCCACGCCACGTGGCCTCCCATATGCCAAATAGGCAAAATGGCCACCAAGGCCCAAAGTCCGAGAGAAGCCCAATTTGCCCTGGTTAACATAAACCTAGGATTGGCACGCTTCTCAAGACTATAAATACTTAATTAATCCTCATTAAAGGGGATTCAGCAATTGATGACTCTCACCTAGAGAAGTCTAAACACATTGATCACTCCTCCCCTAGAGGAACCAGATCTCCCACCTTTACTTTCCGCATTTATTACTCCTCAAACAAGTACTAACTTGACCATTGGAGGCGGAGCTCCCACCACAAGGAGTCTCCGTTGTTTTGCAGGTACAGGCGCAAGGATACCAGTCCCGGAATTGTAACTCTCCCGCAGGACATCAGAAAACCCCGAAACAACCTTCCTTTACCCTAATTCAGGGAAACGAAGTCTGGAAAGGTCGATCAGGGGCCCATCCGCCCTCTTTGGTTTAGGGTGAGGAGTAGGCACCCGGTCTTTGATGTGCTTCTTCCCGGAGGAGAAGGCTTCTTGGTCGACTGACCTTTGTTGGAGCCAGTTGACTTCTTTATTATGTCCTTGATTTCCCCTTTGAAACTCGTCACGAATTTCATGAGCTCGTCTCTGGTGACGGGGGCAGTACCCTTTGCCGCCTGGGGTTGCCCAGCAGGCTTGCCGGCTGGGTTGCTGGGACCAGCTTTATCTTTTCCCCGTTCCCTTGTTTATTTGGAACGGGTGCGCCTTGTTCGGAATGACCCGTTTGGGGCCACATAGGTGTCACCTGGCTCAAAGTCGTCACCGCTATCCTGGTCCATATGGACCTCAGGTTTGGCCGTAGGCCGCTTGCCCTCACCAGGCTGTACAGAATCGGATGCCATCTCAGAAGTACTCTCCCCACAGATGACGCAAAATGTTTCGGGGGTTTTTGGTGTCCCTTGGGAGAGTTACAATTCCGAGAATGTGCGCCGACCGTCTGTACCTGCAAAACCACGAAACTCCGGTTGGGTGGAGTTCCGCCTCAAACGATCAAGTTAGAACGAATCCGGATATATAAATGTGCGGAAAGTAAATGGATTTTCTCTCTAATTCAGAGAGAATTCTGCAATTAATATTGCTCGGTTTTTGTGTTTGTATTCATGAATGTTTCTAAATGAGTAATAAATGAGGATTTTCCTCTATTTATAAAAAAAGGAGATCAGTTCTCCTATTAGGGTTACAGTGACACGTGTCAGCAGAGGAGTGGATCCCATTGGGCCTCTATGAGGCTGACACGTGTCAGCATGCCATTGGGCCACGTGGCATAGGGTAATTTTACCCCAAACACGGCACATTCAGAAAATGGTCTTTATGTGCTTTCACTAGACCAACAGGTTTATAATGTTAATGATACCACCAAAAGAGCTAAGACCATTGAGTCAAATCAAACCTACTTGTGACATTGTCCTCTTGGCCATATTAATATCAAACGCATCAAGAAAATTCTTCATGAAGGGATTCTTGATTCATTCGACTTAGAGTCATTTGAAAACTGCAAAGGATGTCTACTCGGCAAGATGATAAAACAGCCATTCTCAAAGTTGGGAGAAAGGGCTAGTGACTTATTGTGTCTTATACACACATATGTATGTGGACCAATGAGCACAACCATATGAAATGGTTATTGCTATTTTATCACATTCACAGACGACTTTAGTAGATATGGCTATATCTACCTTATGTCGAACAAATCTGAATGTTTTGAGAAATTCAAAGAATTTTAGAGTGAAGTGGAAAATCAGCTTGGCAAGAAAATCAAAGCACTTTGATCAGATCGAGGTGGCGACGAGTTATGAATTCTACGATCATATGAAAGAACATGGAATTCTCTAAGAACCGAAACCTCCCGGAACTCCACAATGGAATGGAGTGTCTAAGAGGAGAAATCGAACTCTGTTAGACATGGTTCGATCAATGATGGGTCATAGCGATCTTCCTATCTCTTTCTGGGGACACGCACTTCTAACCGCAGCACTTACGACCGCGCTCCGTTAAAAGCTGTCGAAACGACTTCATATGTATAATGGACGAAGAAACCTCCACGGTTGTCTTTTCTTAAGATTTGGGGTTGCGAAGCATATGTCAAAAGAGTCATATCTGATAAGCTTGCACCAAAATCTGACAAATGTTTCTTTGTGGGATATCCAAAAGAAACAAAGGGGTATTACTTCTACAACCAATCTGAGAACAAAATATTTGTTGCTCGAGATGGTGCCTTTTTGGAAAAGGAGCATCTTTACAAAATGACAAGTGGAAGAAAAATCGAACTTGATGAAGTTTGAGAAGGTGAGCAACAAAGTCAACCTGACAAAACTGACAATCAAAGTGCTTTGGAAGCAAATGTTGAAAATGGTCAATGTCAAAATGACAAAGCAAATGCTCAATCTATTACCCTGCGTAGGTCGCAAAGGCCAAGATCTCAACCAGACAGATACCTCGGTGTTATCTTAATCGAGAATCAAGACATCCTAGTTATGGATGTAGATGAGCCAGCAACATACAAACAAGCTATGACAAATGGAAGGAAGCCATGAAATCTGAGATTGACTCCATGTTTGAAAATCAAGTCTGGGACTTGGTTGATTTGCCCAAAGGTTACACACCTATCGGTCAAGTTGAAAACCGACAAAGATGGAAATGCACATGTATACAAAGCTTGGTGGCAGAAGGTTACAAGAAAATTCATGGCGTTGATTATGATGAAACCTTTTCCCCAGTCGCCAGGCTTAAGTCCGTCCGGATTATCCTAGTAATTGTCGCACATTATGACTATGAGATATAGCAAATGGACATCAAAATTGCCTTCTTTAATAGGATTTTGGAGGAAACTGTGTACATGACACAACCGGAAGGTTTTTTAGATCCAAACAATGCTTGGAAGGTATGCAAGCTTAAGAAGTCCATTTATGGACTAAAATAGGTAAGCAGAAGTTGGAATCTGCGATTCGATGAAGCCATTAGTGATTTTGGTTTCATCAAGAATCCAGATTAGTCTTGTGTTTACAAAAAGGTCAGTGGGAGTGACATCGCATTCCTTGTCTTATATCTCGATGACATATTTCTCATTGGAAACAACATTCTAATGTTGGAGTTTGTAAAGGCTTGGCTTGGAAAGTGTTTTTCAATGAAGGACTTAGTATACGTGTTCTATCTTAATGGATACGTGTTCAAGTCACAATCAGGATACATGTTCTATCTTAATGGGAGAGCGTTCAGTTGGAAGAGTGCTAAGCAAAGCACGACTGCAAATTTTACAGGCAGCTTCAAAAGCAGCTAAGGAGGCAGGTTGAATTCTAAGTTCATTAGTGAACTTGTTATTGTCCCCTCAATAAAGGGACCAATAAACCTCTATTGTGATAATAGTGGGGTTATTGCTCAGGCTAGTGTGCCAAGGGAGCATCAGAAAGTCAAACATGTCATGAGGCGATTTCACATGATAAGGGAATGGAAGTCCGAGGGTGAAATCAGAATTTGCAATCTAAGATTGGAACGGACGACAATGTAGCCGATCCACTCACTAAACCTTTGCCTTAAGTAAATCACAACAAGCACGTTGAGGCAATAGAAATCAGGCATATTGGACATTGGCTTTGATTTCCCTATGTGTGTGTTTTAATTAAGTTGTAGATATCTTAATGTAAAACACTATGTTAAACAATTCATTTATGGAGTAATGTAATTTTTCTGTAAATTATTATTCCATTTTATTTAATTGTGGTTTAGAATTATATAATGAGTCCATTCGATTTGAGAATATTCAAAATAGGGTATCAAGGCCACGTCTTGGATAAAGAAACACCTATAGTGAACATTGAATATCATATCAAAATTATCCCTAATCGAGGTAATTTGAAAGTTGGACGACCAATGACCGCATGAGATTAGTGTGTAGTATGATTTATAGCGCCGTTTCTTGTGCTACAAGGAAAAAATTGTCATAAATCATTTGCACATGTATGAGTTTGGAACTATACCAGATCGACCTATGAGAATACTTGTAGAGATTTAACAATTGTCATAAGTATATTACTCTTTATGGCTATCGGAACCTCTTTCCTTGACCATGAGTATTGTTAGTTCTCTTATTTGAGTACTAGTCCGCTTTGATGTTGTCAAACGTCTGCCATACAAGGGGACTATAAAGGCAACATTTGGGCAGCTAGGGCCTCTTAATAAGGGAAGCTAACAATGCAAGACTAGGAATGTCCCCTTATTAATAGCAGGGAAAATGTCTTTGTTGTTTACAAGTCCTCTAGAAGAGCGAGACTGCGAAAATGCATAGTTGTGCTCAGTTGGATTTTAGAAATCATCTGCTTATTGATAGTCAAACTCGAAAATCAAGAAACACTTTTGGACGTAATAAGGATGACAATGAATCTTACCTTATAGTTCATGAAGAGACATTAAGTGACATAGGAAACAGGTTATACACAATCAGCAAACTTGTCTGGAGGGACAAGTGGAAGATTTAAAGGAATGGTGACCTTCGAACAAGTGTATTATTCCGATAGAGGGTTCAGAATTAATTAGAAAGCTAATTATTCAGTGAGGTCAAGTGATCGGAATGCCTAGCTGGAGGCCAGTTTCGATCAGTAATATTAATGAATAATAATTATTACAGCTTAATCATGACTGAACCCTTCGGGTCACACCCAATCGTGTAACTAAACCGAAGCGACGAATTAATCTGAAGGATTATACGAGTCAATAGAGATTTTATGAACAAAGACGTCTGACTTAACCCTTCGGGTCACACCCAATCGTGTAACTAAACCGAAGCGACGAATTAATCCGAAGGATTATACGAGTTAATAGAGATTTTACGAACAAATACGTCGCATTTCGAGCTTAGAGCATCGTAAGTCGAGTCGAATTTAGGAGTCGATGAGACTGAAAAATCATCTAAACAACAAGTCATCGCTAAGCCGTAGCCTCGCATTGGCCTAGCCATGGGAGGTCTAGGCTAGCATAGGCCACCAGCCACAAGGCATGGCTGTGCCACAAGCCTAGCATGCATGCGCGTACTAGGCTTGCTGACCGAGCATGCTTACTAGGCTGGTGCGCCTGGCCGCTTGCACACTAGCACCAGCACGCATCAATGCGTGGTTGGCCTAGCTGGCCCTGCCGCAAGCTAGCATTTGGCAAGTAACGCGCAAGGGACAGAAACAAGCCCACGTTAGCAAGGCACCAATAACTAGCAAAGCTCGATGGGCCTCGCTAGCAAGGGCAGCGCCCAGCAGCGCATAGCAGCCCGCATAAGCGAGGCATGCTATTGCGTGATGGTGCGAGGCATCATGTGCACGAGCCAACTAGTAGGCCCAGCCTAGGGGCCAGGCTGCCAACGAGGTAGCCTTGGCGCCCAAGGCAGGCCATACCAGCCGGTGCGCTGCGATATGCCGAGTGTATGGAGGCCGGTTCTTTGGGGTTTCTTGGGGAGCAAGGGGAAGGTGCCATGCTATTTTCATGCGCTCCTCACAGTCCTTCTCATTCTCCGCGATTAGCCACTTCTGCTCTGCCTCTAGTTCGATTTTGAATTCACTCCGCATCAGGGCCATCTCATCCTTGAGCAAGTTGACGTCTGCTCGGAGATGAGTATTTTGTTTGTCGGCTTCCTCTAAAGCTTTGAAGTCCGACTAAGCATTCTTGAGCTCATCCTCAAGGTCGGACGCCTTCTTATTAGCCGTCTCCAAGGCCATCCGTCACCTCTTTAATAATCTCCTCCTGTTTCATCTCCTTAGCTTTAGACTTAATATCATTTATTGTAATTCGATATTAATCAAAGTTAAGGGCTTTGACCGCCCGTTCATTGGCATCACTTACCTCCTCTTTCTATTTGTTAATCGGAGTCATTAGCCCGTCTACCCTAAGAATTGCCTGCGAAAGCACATGCAGCAAAGTACAGGGCTTTGTCGGTCTAATAAAAATAGGCATTTGAGAAAATTAAAGACAAATTACCTCAGCTAGCAAGGCGGTGATGCGTTCAAGGTTGATTTGATGCAACCCAAGAACTAACTCCTTTTCGGACCGGGTGATTGACCTTAGCATCCGTTTGGAGCATTACCAGAGGTCCGACCATCTAGGAGAGGCATTTGCACCACAAGAAGGATGTTGTGAGATAACTGCATAAGCGGCACCTATATTGTGCCAGCTGTTGGACGAATCTCCTAATTGTGCAGCCTGAGATTTCACTCGTATAGGCCTAAGCAGCCATGGGGTTTCAAAGAAGTCAATCATACCTTGAGGATCTAGTTGAAGGATCTGGTCACCCCCAGTCGCTATAGAATCGAATGCAGCATCGAGTGGCATGACACTCTTTGGCGCCTTTGGGACGCCCGGCTCTTGGCCAACCAAGTCTACACTTAGGCAAAGACCTTTAAGGCTCTTTCCTGCCGAAGTGGGTCGGTCTCCATCAAGCGATAAGGAGGATGTCGTCTGGGTTAGCTGTGCCTTTCTAGCCTTGGAGAAGCCTTTGGCAGACTCCTCAGGCTTTTGCTTGAGCATCTTTGTGATGGACTTTGGAATGTTCTTGCTTTCACCCTGAAAGTGGAACACATGGGTTACAGCCGGTGATACGCCGCCTCAGTATAATAAATAGATGCACTACAGGTAAAAAAGGGGGACGGGCGGAGCTTATCAAATCATTTTTGGCCGCCAGCTGGGCCTACTTTTTCTCTAGCCGCGCCTTGTTGATCTCAGCTGCAGACCTGGCAGGCGTCTTCTCCGCAGTAACCATTTTTAGACCTTTTATTTGCAAAATGCTAACCGACTGGTTAGACAAACTCAAATAAATTACATAAAATAATAGAAGCGGCATTAAGGTGCTGGTTAGGTGGTCAACGTATGTCTCTCAAACATAGTACTAAGGCCACAGGCGAAGAGGAACGCCTCGTCCTTAAGCTAACCCAGATGAAGTAACCAATTCTAGGGTAGTTGTCTTAAAAAATTCCGGCTCTAGCATTTGTGCCCAACCCTCCTTAGGGACATACGACAGGGCACACTTCTTCCCCAAGAGATCTAGCTTTTTATTATACCGGCGGAAGAAATGATTTTGACGTCTGCTGGGAGAAGAAACCAAATAGAATTTGCTCTTCTAATTAGTCCACTTTTATGGCCTTTCAAGCGTCATCAAATACTCCAGATCCGTGGTCAAAGTATACCACGCCTCCAGCCGCGTGGGGCACGACTTAAATAGTGCATGTAAGCAAAAGCATCCCAACCGGGCTTTATGTTTTAAAACTCACAGGCGGCGATAAAGCTGGGGATGTTCACCCACGAATTAGGGGTGAGCTACCATACGCCTATGTCATAACCCCTTAATATGGCCTTTTGTCCTTCATGGAGGGGGAAGCGAAGGCCAGCTTTGAATGCCACCTTGTAGCAGCCGAAACAATTGTCGGCGTGGTCAAGATTGTCCTCCCAGACAACTGTTGCCTCTGCAGGCGGCACGATTATTTCTCATCTATCCCCTAGTGGGCATTTGTCTAACAAGGCTGTAAAGCTCGCCTCCAGGGTAACTCTATCCCTAGCAGAAATATGTGTCTCAAGAGGGTTGTACCGAGTCGACCATGAGGACGCCTCATCCTCCTAACTGTCGGCCTCCGCCTATAGCGAGCTCGATCCCTCAGAGCTAAATTGTTAAACGGCCTCGTCTTCGTCTCCATGATCTGACTCTTCTAAGATACGGTCACTTGGAGTGCTTGGTGCACTCGGGGAATGGTCATATACCTCGTCAACCGGCACCTCAAAAGGGTCATCTTCCCTATAATCTGGATCAAGTGTCGTCTAATTAATCCAGGCCATTATGTCCTACATAGATACATAGACGGTCGGATTCGGAGAAGAGTAGGGGTGGACCAAACACCTAGAGACGACACCCTTAATCCTAGACTCAGCCGTACTAAGAGACCGGTTGACTACTGTCCTAGGCTGTGCAGTGTGTGTTGTGGGTGAATCCATTATTCAACACAATATACTTAGACGGTAAAAAGGAATAAAGAGCTGAGAACGAGAGATACGATTACCTCAAGAGCTTCAGACGGTTATTAGAGTATCTCTCTCTAAAAATTTTCTCTCTTTCTCTCTATAGACTTTTCAAGAAGGGTCAAAGATGATGGGGAAAGGGGGGGGGGGGTAAAGGCTATTTATAGGAGGGGTAAAATACAGGGGCATCCTTGTAAATTGCCCCAGAAGGTGACAGTTATAAAAAATGTTCACCATCTCCAGACTGACAAGTGTCACAGGCGCCACGTGGCACTCCACGTCACCCTTGTGAGGGGTAAATGATTTGGGTAAAAATACCGAGGCCACGTGGTCTAATAAGAAGCTGACACGTGTCATTCCAGGAGAGGTCCAAACAACACCAATCACCTGCTGACACGTGGCCTTCCTAATTAGTGGGAAAAGGCGGCCTTCCAGACCGAATTCTCGAGAAAGCCGCAAAGTGGCGCAGCCTACCATATTTAGGTCAAAATTACCTAGATAGGGGCACATTTTCCTATGGCCCTATAAATAGGGAGATTTACTCCATTTTGGGGAAACGTTCATTTATTAAACACAATCAATTCTCTCGAAAACAGAGAAATCACCTGATCTCAGGATTCGAGAAGATCTACTTTTACTTTATGCACTTTTTACATTACTCCGAACACTTTCTAACTTGATCGTAGGAGGCAAAACTCTGAACACCCTGAGCTTCCGTTGTTTTTTAGGTACAACCAGCAGGAAATTAGTCTTGGTGACGTAACTCTCCCAAAGGACATAAAAAGCCCCGAAACACTGTGCAAATGATTTATGACATTCCCATCCTTGTAGAACAAGAAAAGGTTCTATAATAAATCATACTACACACTAATCTTGCGTGGTCAACAGTCATCCAACTTTCAAAGGATGACCTTGATTAGGGATGGTTTCGATATGATATTCAATGTTCACTTTATAGGTGATTCTTTATCCAAGACATTGTCTTGATAACCTATTTTGAATATCGTCAAATCGAATGGATTCATTATTTAATTCTAAACCACAATTAAAAAGTTTATTGATTTGTTATTAAAAAAAAAAATTTATTCCACTATGAAACATTTTAACGTTTCATCTTATGATAAATGGTTTTCCCCAAATGTTTTAAGAGTAATACTCTTTACAAAACATTTATAGAAATCACACCCATATGTAATATGCTTGATTTTTTATGCAATTGTGAATGTTGAGGTTCCCTTATTGCATAGGTTTAGTTATCATTACTTTACAAATCTTAGCATCTTAATTATCGAACACTTTCATAATAAGATGATTAAATTTGAGTGTGTTATCGATTACATATGATCTAGGATTTATTGCCCAAGTGATGACTCCCCCACATTTTCATGGTTTGAGAACTTCAACTTGGCAACCTATAATCATCAAAGTTCTACAACAAACTATCCATTGAACAACATCCTTATTATTGTCTCTAAGGCAACAATGTTCTCAACATATATTTTAGTAGACTTTCTAATGATGCTTTGTTTAGACTTTACTCCAACAAATTGGCAACGAATTGGGATACCCTAATCACTTGCGATCATGGAAATTTTACCTTAAATTTTAGCACAATACACATGAACATAAGTCCATGTTGCCATTCTCTAGCCACGACGCAATTGAGCTCGTGGTCATAAATGACTTCCTTGTTAAGGATCTAATCCTTGTTAAGGTTGTGCTCGCAACATCAATACTGAAATTTATATTTGTTTCCATATATCGAGAACTCATACTTTTACTTAACCAAGCACTTTGGATGTTCTTGATCATAATATAATGATCCATTATTTAGATTCAAGTCGATTGGTACTTTATGCTTGTCATGCTCTAAGCATGCAAGTCATGTGACGATTCCATATTTGCCTAGCTTATACTTACATTAAACATTTACTTAGTCTTATACATATGGGTCAAAAGCCTTTTTTGGTCTTTCATGTTTAATACGCTAAGTTCCTTTACCTGTTCAAACATTTCATTAAGTCCATTCAATAGATCTTATTCCCATTATGTACTAAGTGTCATCATAGCATGGTCCATTATTAAAAACATTCTTTCAAATCTAAGCATTTAGCATTTGATAGTTATTTTACAACAGAGTTCGTAAATTTCTTATTGGACCTTACAAAATTGACTTTGGCTCCCACTAAACTTCTTTATTCAAAGAATTTCCATGTTTCTCAACAAGCCAAACCTTATATTAACTTCATGAGAAAACACGTTCCAATTCCTATATGCAATATATCCCTCAATCCAACAATGGATTTCTTGAGCTTGCTTTCAAATCTAGCCTTATTTAGATTTACAAAACCCTTAGACTATATCCATTGTCTTTTCCAAAATCCATTTTTAGGAAGGCGGCTTTGATATCTATTTTGCCATATTTCATATGCGCAGTTTTGCTAGAATAATCACGAAACGACTTAAGCATTTTGATTAGTGAATAAGTTTTATTAAATCAACGCTGTGAATTCAATTGTAACCTTTTCAACCAATCTAGCTATGTATGCATATACATTTCCATATTTGTTAGTTTTATCCTTAAAAACTTATTTGCGATTGATGGGTCTTTACCCTTCATGAAAATTAATCAGGTTTCAAACATAATTTTCAAACATGGAGTCTATTTCGGATTTTATGGCCTCTAACCATTTCCGGAATTCGGATTTGTCGTAGTTATCTTACAAGACACTGTTCCTTAATATTCCATAGTACATAGTATACTTGTAAGTCTTAGGTTCATTCTAACTTAAAAGAAACTTTACAGGATTCAATCCAAGTCTTTTGGTGAATTTTATACCTATACGGGGTAATTGCATCAAACACTGAGTTTCAAGGGGCTTCTAAAGCCCTTTGATTGTTTTGATCTTACTCCAACACTTTTAAGTTTTTTTAAGTAATAAACATTCACACTTGAAGCAATTAATTTGCACAAATGTGAAATTGAAATTTTATTGAAAAATGAACTCACCAAATTAAGCACCAAATATGACTACATAAACATGTTTAATAAGGGTTATTATTGCAGTAGATTAATGATGTAACCATACACATAATCTAACATTAACATGCCATAATTAATTAAGGTTTAAAGATAAATTTTTCGGCAAAAACGAAAAACCCCTCGAAAAACATGTTTTTGGGTGGATTTTGGCTTCTGGACATCCCTCTAATAGGATTAATACTGATTTAGAACATCGATTCCACCCAAAATTCACTACTTCGGTTCGAAATCTGGGTTCTTTAACCTAAATTAGTATAAATACGAGATTAAAACTAATTAAAACGAGCTTCTAATCTAATTAGAAAGCAAAACCAGAAATTTAAATCTATTTAAATCGCCTTAATTAATTATTAGTTACAATAATAAAATGAGCGCGGCTCCGATACCGCTTGTTTAGGGTAAAAATTACCCTAGACACGTGGCCCAATGAGGGCCTGACACGTGTCACCCCCGTATTGCACCAGGGGAATCCTACCCATGGATGCCACGTGGCATTGTACCCCCAATGGGGAGTAGACCCTCATCTGCTATAAAACGAGGAATTATCCTCATTTTGGCATTCATAAATACCGACACCAAACCCGAGCAATATTAATTGCGGAATCTCCCGGAATCCGAGAGAAATACCCGTTTACTTTCCGCACGTAATCTCATCCGGAATCATACTAACTTGATCTTCGAAGGCGGAACTCCACCCAACCGGAGTTTCATGGTTTTGCTGGTACAGAAGTTAGGCGTGCATTCCCGGTGCTGTAACTCTCCCGCAGGACACCTCAGAAAACCCTGAAACATTTGGCGCCGTCTGTGGGGAGAGTACCACTGAGATGACATCTGACAATGTACCAACTGTAGAGGGCAGTCGGCCCACGACTGACCCGGAGGTCCATACGGACTATAAAAGTGGAAGTGGTGACTACAATGTCGAAACCTACATGGCCCCAGACGGGTCATTCTGTTGTACGCGCACCGGTTCCAAAGAAAAGAAGGAACGGGGCCAAGACAAAGCTTGTCCCAACAACCCAGGCGACAAGCATCCTGGACAACCCCAGGCGGTGGAGGGGGCTGCTCCCGTCACCAGAGACGAACTCATGAATCTCATAACTAGTTTAAAAGAGGAAATTAAAGACATCATCAAGAAGTCAGATGGCTCCAGCAAGGGTCAGTCGGCCAAGAAGGCTTCCCTGAAGAGGCCAATTAATGACCGGGTGCCTACTCCTCACCCGAAGCCCAAGGGGGCGAATGGGCCCCTGATCGACCTTTCAAAAATTCGTTTCCCTGAATCAGGGCAGCGAAAGGCCATCCGGCATATACAGCCAGATGGGTCAAAGAAGACTTTCTCTGACGCCCGGTTGTTAATCCAGGAGAAGAGAAGTCAGAGCATGTCTCAGTTGGCTTCTACGTCGACCTACCCAGACAGTTTCCGCAATACTTCAATGAAGCATTCGGAAACCAACCCAGGGAGCCAGTCACACGGCACATCCGTACGTACTGCTCCTCATGTGATCCATCAGGCTCCATATGTGCCTCAACAACCATATGGACCCGGATCACCCTATATGCAGCTGTCTCCCTTCGGAGGACTGGCGGCAAACATAGTCCAGCCCATGGACTGGCAACTCCGGCTGCTAAACCTAGGAGAACAACGTTCGGCTTTCTCCCGGGAAATAACCGAGGCGGTACAACCAGCCAAGGTTAAGAACGTGTTGGTGGGTACCTATGACGGTACCACCAACCCGGAAGACCACCTGATGGCATACACCAATCTAATGTACCTACAAGGGTTAGATGATGCCGCTTGGTGTCGATGCTTCCCAGCCACGCTGAAGGGAATAGCCCAACGGTGGTTTGGCAACCTGCCGGTTGGGTGCGTCAATAATTTCAAGACGCTTGCATATCTGTTTGCGTCCAACTTTTCCAAGAATATCCCTGCCAAGAAGACAAGCCTCGACCTAGGGGCTATCCAGCAGGGAGACAAGGAGGGACTCCGGTCCTATGTCAGGCGGTTCAATCTGATGAGAATTCAGATACAAGGACCGTCTGACGAAGTTGCGTACACAGACTTCTTCAAGGGTCTGAAGGATGGGTCAACATTCAAGTTTGACCTGGTCCACAAGAGGGTTGCTACCCTCCAAGAGGCACTAATGGAGGCCGAAGCTTACATACAGGTGACGGAACTTTGTGCCATCAAACACTCGTAAGAGCCCAGGCGGTCTGACAAAAAAGAGAGCCGGCCCCAACAGCCGGCCAGAAAAGAAGAAAAGAAAAGAAAAGAAGTCTAGGTAGCTGACCGCCCAGGTCAGTCATCCCAGAAAAAGCAAAAGAAGTTGGAACCGTACGTCCCCAAGTATGAGTTCAACAAGGACTGCTCCTCCATCCTCTTGGAGATAAAAGACCGGTTGACCATTGAGAAACCGGCTCCTTTGAAGAGCTCTGTCAAAAATCGGGACAAGAGCAAGTATTGTCAATTCCATGAGGACATTGGCCATGACACCAATGGTTGTTATAGCCTCAGGCGGCTATTGGACCGTCTGGCTGATGAGGGGGCTTTGAAGTCCTATCTGACGAAGTCCAAGGGTAATCCCAAAAACAGTGGACAACCGTCAAAGAAGCCGGTTGTAAGCTCTAACACTGATGAGGAGAAAATTTACACCATTGCAGGCGGCTTCGCTAGCGGGGGTCCCTCTATCCGAGGTACCAAGGACAACATCAGAAAGTTATCCAGCACAAAGGATGAAGGCCAGGCGTCGAAAGACACCTTCCCTGAGGTCTTCATATCTGAGGAGGATAGGGGTACGGTCAGGCGGCCCCATGATGACCCTATCGTCATCGAATGTAAAGTCGCTAATCAACGAGTTGGCCGGATCTTAATCGATACGGGGAGCTCGTCTGACCTGATAAGCTATCGCTGCTTGGCGAAGCTCAAGTACAAGCCCGACAGTATGCACAAGGCTCCCCACCCTCTATTTAGCTTTGGAGGCGGGGTAGTGCATTCGGCGGGTAGGATTGACCTTCCCATCCGGCTGGGAGGCAAAGGGGAAGGACGACACATGGTCGTCAAGTTTTAGGTGGTTGAGGAATTGACTGCCTATAACCTCATGTTGGGCCGTCCGACCCTCAACGAGTCCAAAGCTGTTATCATACCTTCTCTCATGCTGATAAAATTCGAGAGGGATGATGGGTCAGTAGGCTCCCTAAACGGGGACCAAAAGGCGGCAAGAGAGTGTTATCTCTCAGACGTCAAGCTGACTGCCGATGCAGCCGGCCCCAGCGAGGAACCTACTAACCTCGTTGACATCGAAGCCGGGCCTGCTCCTAAGGAAGGCGGTACAAAGAGAAAGGCGGACCAACTGGCCCCCGCCAAAAAAATGAAATAGCAATCACTAGCCGGGGAAAGGCCGGATGACTCCCGACCCCAGTCGGCTAGTGAGAGCATTGATGTCGTCTTGGATGACAACTGTCCTGACAGAACAATCATGGTTGGGACGGTTGCTTTTGAAAAGTTGGGAGCATACTTGCTCCAACTTCTGAGAGAGTTCAAAGGCCTCTTTGCCTTTGAAGTAGAGGAGATGACAAGCGTCAACCCGGATCTAGCTGTCCACAAGCTAGCCGTGGATCCTAACATGAAGCCGGTTAGGCAAAAGAAGAGGGATCATGGCGAGGAGAGGTCTCAAGCGGCTGCCGCCGAGGTCAAGAAACTCCTGGATGCTGGGTTCATTCGGCAGTGTTACTACCCGGATTGGGTAGCGAATGTTGTTCTCGTCAAATAGCCGAATGGTACCTGGCGGATGTGTGTAGATTACACAGATCTGAACAGGGCATGTCCGAAGGATAGCTACCCGCTTCCTAAGATTGATAGTCTGGTTGACTCTACAGATGGCCATGCCCTGATGAGCTTTATGGACGCATACTCAGGCTTCCATCAAATCCCCCTATGGAAGAAGGATTAGGAGAAGATTACCTTCGTTACTGCTCAGGGGTTGTACTGCTACACGGTGATGCCGTTTGGGTTGAAGAATGCGCCTGCTACCTTCCAACGAATGATCAACACGGTTTTCACTAATCAAATCAGAAGGAACGTAGAGGCATATATTGATGACATGATAGTCAAATCCAAGCTCCAGACGGATCACCTAGCCGACCTCCGAGAAACCTTCACCACACTCAGGCGACACAAGGTCATGCTTAATCCCAAGAAGTGTGTCTTTGGTGTTGAGTTTGGGAAGTTTCTCGGATTTCTGATTGATCAAAGAGGCATAGAGGCCAATCCAGAAAAGGTACAGGCGGTGATTGACATGCAATCACCCCGAACCGTCAAGGAGGCCCAGAAGCTAACCGGTTGCCTGGCGGCATTAGGAAGAGTCAGCCGGTCAGGTGACAAGTTCCTTTACTTCTTCCAAGCAATCAGGAAGAGGTCCAGATTTGAATGGGGAGAAGAGGCTGAGGCGGCATTTCAAAGGTTAAAACATTACTTGCACTCTTTGCCAAGGCTAGTGAGCCCCCTGCCCAAGGAGGTTCTCTACATGTACCTAGCCGTCTCAAATCACTCCCTTAGTGCCGTTCTCCTTGCTGAGAGAGACGGCATGCAGCTCCCGGTGTACTTCATCAGCCACATTCTCAGAAATGCTGAGCTCCGGTACCCCGTTTCTCATGACATACGGCACTGAAGCTGTCTTGCCAATTAAACTTTATGAGCCAACACTCCGAGTCATGCTCTATGATGAAGAGGCTAACTAGGAGGCCATGCGCCTAGCATTGGATTCACTCTCTGAACGCAGGGGCAACGCCGCCTTGCGTCATGAGATATACCGCCTGAGAATGACGAGGGCTTACAACAAGAGAGTACACAAGAGGCCCCTCAAAGTTGGGGACTTAGTACAACGAAAAATGGAAGCAACCAGTAGGGCAAATGAGCAGGGAAAGCTAACCCCCAATTGGGAAGGTCCCTACCGGATTTTTGACGAAGTCAGAGGCGGCACCTACCGCCTAGAAACCCCAGACGGTAGAAAACCTAGAACCTAGAATGTAGATAACTTGAAAAAGTACTACTTCTAAGGACTTGTAATTTTTGTAAATAAAGTAAATCAATGAAAGAGTACTTTATTTCTATTTGTTTTTGAATTAAGATTTTGTACAGTGTAAAGTCCCATGTGCAATGCACAGCCGGGCACCTTTTAAAGTCCCATGTGCAATGCACAGCCGGACACCTTTCAAAGTCCTATGTGCAATGCTCAGCCGGCCACCTTTGGAGTCCGACTGTATCACACAGCCGGACGCCCCTTTTACTCAACATGAGTGCAAAGGCTAAGTACCTAACTTAGTCATCCAAGAGGCCAAAGGCCGACATTATTAGACTGACTGCTCTAACTAAGAGCAGTCATCCGGTAACGCCCATCCGGGTGAATTTGTCGAAGAGAACATCTCCCTTAAGGGTGGTACATTGTTCTAGGCGTCACATACTCGAACGGCTTTAACCAGTTAGGTTAAAGATAACCCAGGGCCGATCGAATGACCCGTCGCATTCAAGATAAACCTGAGTATTGCCCCAAAATAATACAAACGGTATGTCAAATCTTGTTAAGCAGCCGGCTCCCGCCCCAATAAGACAGCAGCCGGCCCTCACTTCCAAATCGAAGTTGGACCTTGATCCACCACAAAATAAACGCAACTCACCAATGAGATTGCTTGATGATACCTCAGACGGTGCAAACCGGCTGAGGGTCTATTGAACGCAACTCACCAATGAGATTGCTTGAAGATACCTCAGACGATGTAAACCGGCTGAGGGTCTATTGAACGCAACTCACCAATGAGATTGCCTGAAGATACCTCAGACGGTGTAAATCAGCTGAGGGTCTATTGAACGCAACTCACCAATGAGATTGCTTGAAGATACCTCAGACGGCATACACCGGCTGTGATTCTAAATAGATGCGATTCATCATAAAAATTGCGGTTTCACCGAGTGTATATGGATAGCCGCCTGGTATGGTTTATAACCTACTAGACAAATATCCAGGGGCAAACTCCTCTAAACCCACCCGATATTCGTGAAATTCGTGAAATTCTCCCGATTCAAGTTAGGCGGTTTAGCAACACTAATGGAATTGGCAATCTGGGCATCAATATAAATTCGAGGAAAACACAAGAACCACATCAAGGCAAAGCCGATATAGTCGGCAAAATATATTGCATTAATATTCAAAAATTAAAATCAAAATATTGTTGGTCGGATCCTTATCCGGAGTAATTACAAAAAAATGCAAGGCTCGCAGGGCCGGAGGTACTACTCTATCTGAACCGTGACACGGTCCTCCGGAGTTTGAGAGGGAGGAACCTGAGTCTGTGCTGGCTGCTGTTGAACAACAGCGACGGCTGGGTCAGCAACCCCAACATTCTCCTTGGTCTCCTCCTCCTCAGTAGCCTCGGCCTTCATACTCTCTAGCTCTTTCTGTACCCACTCGCCATAGGGCTCCGGCCCTGGCTGACCCTCCTCCTGAGCCAGAATGGCCAGATCTGCGTACTTATAGGCGAGCTCCCTAATGTCATAGTTAGCATTCGGGTGGATCAGGGAGAACGCCATCTTCATGCGGTTCTCGCAGTCTTGATCATTCTCCTCGATGAGCCGGCTCTGTTCCGCCTGTAAGGGTTGCCTCAAAATTTTTCGCGGAGGCAACATCATTCTTCTTCAGGCGGTCAACCTCTTGCTGCAGAAGGTTGCTGTTCTTCTCCGCCTTCTCCAGGCGCTTGAGAGGCTCTTCATGCTCCTTCAGCTCCTTCTCAGCATTATTTAGCGCCGCCTGGAGGTTGTCCAATTTGACCTTGGACTCATTAAGGGCCTTTTTGAGGGTCTTGATCTAGTCTGCCTTTTGCATGATTATAGATTTAGTTTTTAAATCATGCAGAATCATTGAATACTGAGCTACATCAAGGGCATCTGAGGCGTCCCGTTTGGCTCTTCTTACCTCCTCCTGTTTGCGCGCATAGGCTTTCTTCAGCCCCTCCACGCGCAGCAGTGACTGCAAAAACAAAGCTGGATATAAGAAAAATCGCATGCATGAGAAAAGTTATTAAAAAAGTATTCAAGATTACCTCAGCCAGGCTGACCATCACACAGTCAGCGTTAAAGGCGTTGATCCCAGAGATCGCCTCCTTTTCTTCCCTAGAGACGGCTTTCAGCATGGCCCGGGTGTAATGAGTCACGTCCGGCCAGCGGGAAGAGTTATCTGCACTGGTGAGAAAGCGGCATACGCCCCTCTAATAGATTGCCGGCTGGACGACGAATCCTCTGGCTGGAGTTGCGAATAAGACTTAACCAGCATGGGCAGGCCAAGTAACGCGAGGTTGAAAGGGTCAGCCGTACCTTGTTGTGTTTAGGTGCCTTTTCGGCCCCCATCAGCAGAAGACCCACCTGGGGTCTTCGAGGAAGTGACCTCCTTAGAGGTCACAGCGACACTAGCTTTGCCGCCTGATAAGTCGAACCCCATTGGGGTGCTCTTTATTGACTTGTCGCCGATAGTTAGCCGGTCGGCATGAGTGGTTTTTTACACCTTAGGCGCAGGTTCTTCTCCAGCCGGCCTTTGCTGGATCTGCTTTTGGAGAGAGCGGGGAATCTTGCCCCCATCCTGAAACAAGGAAACAAAAGGTCAGACGGTAGACTAGTCAATAGCTCAAAGTATAATCAGCACAATCAGTCATGCGACCTTACCTTATTAGCCGCCTGAGCTTCCTTCTTCTCCAGATTCTCCTTTCGGATATCTGAAGCCTTCTTGGCAGGCGTCCTGTAAGAGGGAAACATGCCTTTTGCTTCTTCTGCAAAGCTTAAACAGACGTTTGAGTATAAAAAGGAGAGAATGGAAAATGAACATGCATAATATACAACCGGGATGTGTTTCCTGGTTAAGGTTCACCTACGTCTTTCAAACATGGTGCTCAGACCGCATGCGGACACAAAGGCTTCATCCCTTAGAAACTCGTGTTTCGGCACCCAATTTTTGGGTAAACTTATGACCTCGCCGGTTGAAAGGGTAGAAGGGGTGAGTTCAAAAAAATCAAACTCTATTATTGCTTCGTAATCCCCATCCGGTATGGGGGGCATCCAGCACTTCTGCCCAAGAAGGTCGGGCTTCCGGTTGTACGTCCGGAGCTCCTTATTCTCTTCGTTGGTAGGGGCCTTGACAAGGTAGAATCGGTTTTTCCAATCCGACCATTTCGATGGCTTGTCAAGCGTCATGAGGTATTTGGGGTAGGTAGTGGGGTATACCAAGCTCTCCAACCGCCTGAGCTTCTGCTTAAATAGTGCATGTGCGCAAAAGCTTCCTAACCGGGATTTAAATCTTGCATCTCACAGGCGGAGATATACCTTAGAATGTTTACCCATGAGTTAGGGGTAAGTTTCCAGACGCCTAGGCCATAACCTCTTAGTATGGCCTTTATTGTGTTATGAAGAGGGAATCGGACCCTTGCCAGAAGTGCCGCCTCGTAACAGCCGAAGTAGCTGTTTGCATTGCGCTGGTTGTCTTCCCAAGCAATCGTTCCCATCTTAGGCGGGACGGAAAATTTGTATCCTTCCCCAAAGGGCCGTTTGAGGGTGAATTCAGCCAGGCTACTTTGCATGTTGGCCCTATCTTTGGCCGACAGGGTGATCATAAGGGGATCACCTTTATTGTTCCAGTTAGGCCTCTCGTCCGCCTCACTATCCCCAGACGGTGTGAGATAGCTGCTGCTGCTACTCTTGACCGAGCCAGACCCAAAGCTAGAGGCAGTGGTGGAGACCTCTTGCTTGGCTGAGTTCTCCCTACCCTTAGCCCTAGAGACAGAGGTGGACTCACCTTCGTCTCCGTCGAAAGAATCTAAAATGCTATCATTAGGTGTTCTAGGAGCGCCGCTTGGAGAGTTCCTCGTCTCATCAACCGGAGCCCCCTCCTCATTCTAACTTAATAGAAACTTTACAGGATTCAATCCAAGTCTTTTGGTGAATTCTATACCTATACGGGGTAATTGCATCAAACACTGAGTTTCAAGGTGCTTCTAAAGCCCTTTGATTGTTTTGATCTTACTCCAACACTTTTAAGTTTATTTAAGTAATAAACATTCACACTTGAAGCAATTAATTTGCACAAATGTGAAATTGAAATTTTATTGAAAAATGAACTCACCAAATTAAGCACCAAATATGACTACATAAACATGTTTAATAAGGGTTATTATTGCAGTAGATTAATGATGTAACCATACACATAATCTAACATTAACATGCCATAATTAATTAACGTTTAAAGATAAATTTTTCGGCAAAAACGAAAAACCCCTCGAAAAACATGTTTTTGGGTGGATTTTGGCTTCTGGACATCCCTTTAATAGGATTAATACTGATTTAGAACATCGATTCCACCCAAAATTCACTACTTCGGCTCGAAATCTGGGTTCTTTAACCTAAATTAGTATAAATACAAGATTAAAACTAATTAAAACGAGCTTCTAATCTAATTAGAAAGCAAAACCAGAAATTTAAATCTATTTAAATCACCTTAATTAATTATTAGTTACAATAATAAAATGAGCGCGGCTCCGATACCGCTTGTTTAGGGTAAAAATTACCCTAGACACGTGGCCGAATGAGGGCCTGACATGTGTCACCCCCTTATTGCACCAGGGGCATCCTACCAATGGATGCCACGTGGCATTGTACCCCCAATGGGGAGTAGACCCTCATCTGCTATAAAACGAGGAATTATCCTCATTTATTAGCATTCATAAATACCAACACCAAACCCGAGCAATATTAATTGCGGAATCTCCCGGAATCCGAGAGAAATACCCGTTTACTTTCCGCACGTAATCTCATCCGGTATCATACTAACTTGATCTTCGGAGGCGGAACTCCACCCAACCGGAGTTTCGTGGTTTTGTAGGTACAGAAGTCAGGCGTGCATTCCCGGTGCTGTAACTATCCCGCAGAACACCTCAGAAAACTCTGAAACACCGCTGTTGGGTTTCGCAGTGTCCGACATGACGCGGAATGAAACCCTCCCTAGGTCCGCACACAAATTAAAGTAACTAAACATGCATATTAATTAATTAACAATCACATAATTAATTAACAAGGAGAGAGAAAAAAGAAAAAACGATCTTACCCTTGATGCGCGCTTCGCTCTTTCTAAGAGCTCGTACTTGAATGCGTAAAGCTCCACAAGTGCGAATGCCTCTGACGGCTCTCACCCACGAGACCTGACCCGAACGGCCTCTACCTCGAAGCTTAGTCGGGGTTTGACCAAAAGAACTTAGAGTATTAAAAACTAAGGTATTCTTTTCTTGGAGATGCCTTAAAGTTCACAACTCAAGTGTCCCTTCCCAATGCCAAATGATTGGTATATATAGGGAAGGGAGCTCTTGAATTCCAATCTCCCATTAATGTGGGAGAGTTGGTAAAATGCACTTTATTCAATTTATTTTAATTCAAAAATCAAATTGAAATGCAAGTGAATCAACAAACGACAAGTGTCAAGTGGTGAGCAAGAGGTTAAGTGAGGACCACAAGGGGGGACCACCCTCCCTTTGCTCCCCAAGCAAACCCACACACACATGCCTTCACACGCACAAACAACCACACGCAAAAGCAGCCACACGCACCAGCTTTGGCTGGCATGGGCGTAACATGGCTGGTTGCCAGCCTGCTGTGCGGCACACGCACATGTTATGTTGCCATTGCTAGCTTTGTTAGCTAGCTGCTTTTTGTGCTAGGCACTGCTTAGTACGCAAGCACGCACATCCCACAGCACACGCACCCATAGCACGATGCTGCTACTGATGCGATGCTTGTGCTAGGCGCACCCAAGCTGTAGCTATGCTTGTTTCGGGATTTTCTGATGTCCTGCGGGAGAGTTACAATTCTGAGACTGGAATCGGACGCCTGTACCTGCAAAACAAACGGATGCTCCGGACGATTGGAGATCCGCCTCCGACGGTCAAGTTAGTACTTGATTAAGGAGTAATTAATGCGGAAATAAAAGTAATTGGGTCTCTCTAGGTGAGAGTGTTAAATGTGCGTAATCTCCCTTAATGAGGATTAATGGGCATATTTATATGCCTTGGGATGCGTGCCAGTACTAGGTTTAGGTTAAACCTAAGGCTGACTGGGCCTCCCATAATGATTGGGCCTTGTTGGCCGGTTTTCCCATTTGGCATGGGTGGACACGTGTCACATTGCAATTGGTCCAAGGAGGACGAATCTCTTGATGACACGTGGCAGGCTCCTATTGGCCTTCATGAAGGAAACGTGGCGAAACCTGGCTGGCCCACGTGTCGGATGCTGATTGGTGGATAAAAATCCCCTAATCATTTGCCCCTCAAATGTGGCACGTGACTGGTCACGTGTTACATGTGAAAGGTGTCGCATCGTGACAGGCGACAGCCTACTACGGGTGTCACTCGGTGAAAGGCCGAGAGATTCTCCTGCCCAAATTTTAAATTTTGGAAGTGACCCTTCGCCTTCTCACTTTGCCTATATAAGGGTGTGTTGACTTCAGTCATTTTCACACTTGAGAACTTTTTAGAGAGAACATTCGGACCCCTGAACTTGCTCTGACATTCCGGACTCTTTCTGCCTACCACCTGCTCTGACAAGCCGGCTACTCAGGATTTTCAGAACTCCATCAACTTCACTCGTTCAGGTAACCGTCGGTTCTCTTACTCTTAATTTTATCTTTATTTTATTCTTTTTTGAAATGGCACCACGGAAGCACACGACACGACCTAGGTTAGTGATCAGCCGGTCACCGGGGACGGCTGAATCTAGGACTAGGAGTGCCGCCTGCCCTTTTTCGGACCCATCTTTGCCCTTTATACAAAGTCCGACTGTCTCTGTGTCTATGCAGAACATGATGGCCAGAACAAAAAGAACTGCTAGGATCTCGAACTCAGACGACTCCTCCCACAGGGTGTCGATTAGTGAAACATCTGACCAGGTGCCAGATGTGGAAGTGAACCAAGGCGGCTTGACAGCCGACAGTTCTGAGGGAGGGGTCAAGGTGACCCCTTCCCATTTTACAGTTGACATGCCTACATTCTTTCCTACTCCTTTTGAAGGAGAGAAGGCGGGCCCCTCTGGGAGAGGGGAGGAGTCGTCCTCTTCGGACTCGTCAGAGGACGAATCCGAGTCTAGTTCTTCTGGTCATGCTTCTCTGGACACGGAAGAAAAAAACAACCGCCTACAAGAGGCGAGGCTTTCTCACGCAGTTGAGAAGGGGGACAATTGGGCGGAGCCATCCGCCTCTTACCGAGAGCAAAATACCCCTTACTATTGCACTGTCCCACGGGGCCGGATCACGGCCATGCAAGAGAGAGTGGGGAGCTTTATTGCGAACCACACAATGGGCCCCGACTTTTTAGTTTTCGTGCCGGATCTAGAAGACACAGTCGTCTGGCCGGCTGGTACTAGTTATGATAGTGCCTGCTTTGGCTGCTACGAGGCGGCCATCAGGGCTGGGCTGCGCTTCCCACTACATCCGGCTGTTCAGCGGATCTTAGATGGGTATGAGTTGGGGTTATGGCAGTTAGCCCCAAACTCTTGGGTCAACGTACTCGGCTATGTGGCCTGGTGCAAACTGCACGGGGTGGAGCCAAACTTCGAGGCTTTCGCCCACATGAACTACCTTAGCCGGACCCCTAAGGCAGGCGGTACCGGTTGGTATCAATTGACGAGCTACAGAGGCTACCTCATGACAAGAGGTAAAGCAAACAAGTGGAAGGATTGGCGAAGCACCTTCCTTATCATTGAAAGTTCAGACATAGAGCTGAACAAGCGCTTCAACAGGTGGAACAGGGATCCGCCTCTTCTTGCAGGCGGCCGCAGCATGCCGCCTGTTCCCCCCAAAGCCAAGAAAGAGATCCTGGATAAAGGACTCTTTAAAGTAGAGTCGAGGGTCGACTCTACTGTAGGGGTACGAGAGCAAGTACCCCTGCACTGCGTCCCGAGCTTCAAATGGCTCTATGACGAGTACTTTCTGGCCGCTTGTGGCCTTAGCAGTCGGTGTTCAAGAGGTATCCGGCCTGTCGAATACTCTTTTTTTCCATGAGTTACTGTTTATCTTTTTATTAACTTGGTATCTTGTCTTTGTAGCGGACGCCATGAGCAAGATCACCGCTTCCAAGACTGCGGCGGCCATGTTGCGAGCCTCTATTATGCAACAATCCTCAACCGACTCCCCCAACAAGGGGGCGCCCTTGGTGAGCTCCGAACCTTTCACTCTCTTTTTGGAGTTGGGTTTATGCATATACTCACCGAGTGTTTTTTTTTTTGTTTTTTTTTTCAGACGGGCACTCCAAGAACCTCTTCTTCCCAACAGCCGGACTCCAAGACCCGGAGGACGACTGTTGCGAGCTCTCCTGGTACTGCCAGGAAACATGCGGCGGCTGAGAAACAGCCGTTCCCTCCTTCTAAAACTCCAATCAGGCCGCCTAGAAGTATGAAGCTGTCCTTGTGAATTTAGACTTTCTCCCTTCTTTACTAGGTCTAACCCCTTTGTTTATGCTTGATGCAGTCGGCCCTCAGGAGCCAGACTTGGTCGAGGTGGCCAAGTCTATGATCAAAGCCGTCCCTCTGGCTGAGAGGGAGGCGGTCAGGGGTGTCGGCACCCTTAACCTAGACGGGATTGCAAGGGTCCTTGCTGAGATATACTTAGCATATTTTTGGTTATTTAAATTCCAGGACGCCTGTGTTTTGTTTAAAAACTAACGCCTGTTCCCTTTTACTTAGGCCCTGCTCCGAGTGAACGGCCTTCGCAAGCCGCTTGACAGAAAAAAAATAAAGAGGTAAAGGCTGCAAAAGCTATGGCCGCCTCTGACTGTGATAAGGCAATGTTTCAAATTGCCCAAAATGAGATTTTGACAACTGATATTCTTTATTATCAGGCGCAGGCTACTTCTGCTATCCGGGCTTAGCTGGAGGCGGCCCAGAAGAAAAAAAATGAGCTGGAGGCGACCATCAACAATCTCAAGGCCGAGCTGAGACCTCTTCGCCAAAAAATGTCTTCATACGACACCTTGGAGAAATCCTTGGCACACGTTAAGGAACGTCTGGTGACCCAGGAGAAGAGTCTTACTCAGGAGCTCTCGGCAAAGGCCGAGCAAGAAAAGAAGGAGCTAGTCCGAGAGATGATGGAAGACTCTGCTCAGATCCAGCGCCTGACCTGGGGCCGCCTCTTCCCCAATGCCGACTTTTCCTCATGGGAAAAAACGTACCGCCAGTGTTATGATAAATATAATCAAGAGATCCTGGCGGCTGCTGAGGACGAGGCGTTGGAGGAGGAGGAGCCGGTAGTGGCGCTTGTGCCGCTTGGGGTGGATGCATCGAAGAAGGATGCAGCTGAAGCCGAGTCCAGCAAAAAGAGTGTTGACTAGGCGGCAGCTGCTATTATTGAAGATCTGCCCCCTTCTTAAGCTTTATGTCTTCTTTTTACGGCCTGCGTGCCGTTTTTTTCTGTTTACCCGGCCAGGGGGCCGGGGTTTTGAATATTTTGCCGGTCTTAATGACCGGCTCCTTTATGTATCTTTTACCCGGCCAAGGGGCCAGGGGTATGAATATTTATGCCGGTCCTTCTGGCCGGCTGTTAATATAACTCAGGCGACCATTATTTTAGGTCGCCTTTTTCCAAAATGTTTCGAATTTGTTTCGTTTCGAATTTGTTTCGACTTTGCTAAGTATCGAAACTCTGATATCCAATTGCATATTATATCGACTTTTTTGCATGGCCGATAGTTGCGGACAGGTACGAGGTAGTTAGTCACGCCACCTATGCCCCTGGACGACTAGTTGTCTGTTTCCAGGCTAAGCGATTAGTCGGCCACTTTAAAGACTGGATCCCCTTCAACCAAGTTGGAAGGTGGTTTCCTACGTGCCTTGTTTTTTTTTTAGGCTAGAGACTCTAGTCGGTCCAGGCCGACTTTTCCTCGCCAAATTTAATCTAGTTTGAATAGGCGCTGTATGAACACCTTTTTAGTTTCATACTAAATTTTTAAGGAGTGACCAAGTAAACATGATTGTTACCTAGTCGCCGAGTGACTGAGTAGTAGAGGTTTCAAGCGGTGGCTACCGGTTGTTCCCCTTTATTCGCCAATGTTTGTTGGCTATTAACTCATAAGATACCAACTGTTCTTATCCCAAGTAGTTCAGTCGGTTGGTTGACACGGATGGTTACTGCGAACACTTGTTTGACCTGATTAGTCAGTTAAGTGAGAGGTATCCTTGTCCGGGAAACGGCTACGTGGTTGTCTTGGTTAGACAGTCGTATAGGTGCCGTGTAATGATTTTATAGAACAATGTTCCACCCAAAATGGAGCTGCTCTCTGCGACGAATTTCATCCGGATGGATGCCGTCGGACGCCTGCTATAATGTTGTGACAGGTCGAATTAAACTTATATTTGGATCAGTTGGCTTGGCGCCTGGTCTGATCATTTCAGCCATGAGCCTTTGATAGTTCTTGGTGAACTGTGTTATGGGAGAGTAGCCGGTTGTGTGGAACAAGCGGCGTGCCCCTCTTAAGTAAGAATTAAAATTAAACATGGAGAGTAGCCGACTGTTTGTCAGTAGGCATGCCCCTCTTAGTACAAAATTGAATGATCCATCAAACTTTTATTAAGTAGCCCTCGACTATTTACATCATTGAAAAGAAATATTTCTTAAGATTATTTACATTCAAGGTTCGAGGCAACGGTTGGCCGTCTGGTGTTTCCAGACGGTAGGTACCGTCCCCGACCTCTTCATAGATTTGGTAGGGTCCTTCCCAGTTGGGAATTAATTTGCCAAACTCATTAGCCCTACCAACTGCTTCCATTTTTCTAAGTACAAAGTCCCCCACTTTGAGTGGACGCCTGTGTACTTTTTTGTTGTATGATCTGGTCATTCTCAGGCGGTAAATTTCATGGCGCAAGACAGTATTACCCCTCCTTTCTGGGAGTGGGTCTAATGCCAGGCGCATGGCTTCCCAATTTGCCTCTTCGTCATATAGCATTACTCGAAGAGTCGACTCGTAGTGTTCAATTGGAAGAACAGCTTCCGCACCATAAGTTAGGAGGAATGGAGTTTCTCCAGTCGCCCCTTTTTCAGTCGTCCTAATGGCCCAGAGAACATGTGGTAATTCATCCGCCCATAGGCCGCCTGCTCGTTCAATCTTTTTCTTGAGACCGTCTGAGATGATTTTATTAAAGGCTTCTACCTGGCCGTTTGTTTGTGGACGGCCGACTGATGCAAAGTGGTGTGCAATTCCTTGGTCACCCAACCAGCTTTTGAGAACAGGCGTCACAAATTGGGGACCATTATCAAAAATCATAGACATGGGCACCCCGAACCGAGTGATGACATTTTTCCAGATGAATGAAATTACATCCTTCGTCTTGATTCCCTTTACAGCCTCCGCCTCCACCCATTTAGTGAAGTAGTCGACTGCAACAAGTATGTACCTCCTTCCGCCTGTAGCAGGCGTATAGGGACCTAGAATATCCATGCCCCACTTAGTAAACGGTAGTGGGCTATGAATGGTAGTGAGGTAAGTAGCCGGACGGTTAATTAGTTTGCCAAACCTTTGGCACTTGTCACATTTTTTCACCATCTCCATTGCATCTGCTTCTAAAGTAGGCCAAAAGTAGCCCCGCCGCCTTGTCCGTTGAGCAAGCGACCTACCGCCTATATAGGAAGCGTAGTAACCAGAGTGAAGATCGTCTAGTATCTCTCGTCCCTTTTCTGGAGTAACACACTTTAAGTAGGGTTGAAGGTACCCTCTTTTGTGAAGTTCTACCATTATCATTTCAAAACTGGCTGCCCGTTTTTTCCAGCGCATCCGCCTGGTGATGATCATCCGGCAGGATACCGTCTGTCAGATATGCCCTGATTGGATCCATCCAGGTTGAGCTTCTGTCTAGGATTCCAATCAGGTCTTCCTCGATGCTTCTCTTCTCCATTACTTCCCAAAAAACAGCTCGAGGAGTATCACAAGAGGCAGATGATGCTAATTTTGAAAGTGCATCCGCCTGGTTGTTTTCTTATCTCGGCACTTGAGTCAGATTAAAATCTTCAAGGGATCCGACTGCTTGTCGTACCGCCTGTAAATACTTAATCATGGCCGGATGGGTTGCTTCGTATTCTCCATTATACCGACTCACTATCAATTGTGAATCGGAACAGGCGTCTATCTTTCGTGCCCCTGCCGCCTTGCACATGCGGATTCCGGCTAGTAAAGCTTCATATTCTGCCTCATTGTTTGAGGCCTGAAAACTGAAGCGTAGAGCATACTCGTACCTGTCGCCCTCTGGCGACTGACATATGACGCCTGCTCCACAACCATTTGAAGTAGAGCTTCCGTCCACATATAACTTCCAGACTTGGTCTGGATCTCGAGAATCAAGGGGACGAGTCATCTCAACAATAAAGTCAGCAAAGGCTTGCCCCTTCACTGCTTTTCTAGGCTCGAAAGTAACTTCGAGGCTCTGTATTTCTGTGGCCCATTTGATCATCCGGCCTGACGACTCCATGGTGGTCAGTGGCCGCTTGATAGGTTGATCTGTATACACAATGACTGCATGTGCCAAAAAGTAGGGCTTCAACTTTTTAACAGCCATGAAGAGTGCAAGACTAAATTTCTCCACTAAGGGATACCTCAACTCGGCATTTTTCAGTACATGACTGACAAAGTAGACCGAGAGCTGACAGCCGTCTCTTTCAGCAAGAAGAACAACGCTTAACGCATGATCAGAGACGGCCAGGTACATGTAGAGTACTTCTTTGGGCAAAGGGCTGACCAGCCTTGGCAAGGAATGCAAGTGAACTTTCAATTTCTGGAAGGCCGCCTCAGCATCCGGCCCCCATTCAAACCTTTCCTTCTTCTTATTGGCCTGGAAGAAGTATAAGCATTTGTCGCCTGATCGGCTTAGAAATCTTCCCAAGGCCGCCAGACAACCTGTTAACTTCTGAACCTCTCGGACGGTACGAGGCGACTGCATGTCGATGACCGCCTGCACCTTCTCAGGGTTCGCCTCTATTCCTCTCTGATTGATAAGGAATCCGAGAAATTTCCCAGACTCATCTCCAAATACACATTTCTTGGGATTGAGCATGACATGGTGCCGCCTGAGTGTGGCGAAAGTTTCTCGGAGGTCCGACAGATGATCTATCTGAAGCTTAGACTTGACAATCATATCATCAATGTATGCCTCGACGTTTCTCCCAATCTGATCAAAGAACACAGTGTTTATCATTCGCTGGAAGGTGGCCGGGGCATTCTTAAGTCCAAACGGCATGACCGTGTAACAGTATAACCCTTGATCAGTGACGAAGGCCGTCTTCTCCTGATCTTTCTTCCATAAAGGAATTTGATGGAAACCAGAGTAGACGTCCATAAAGCTCATCAAAGCATGGCCGGCTGTTGAGTCGACTAGGTTATCAATTTTAGGCAGAGGGTAACTGTCTTTGGGGCACGCCTTGTTTAAGTCTGTGTAGTCTACACACATTCGCCAGGTGCCATTCGACTTTTTAAAAAGCACCACATTTGCAACCCAGTCTGGGAAGTAACATTGCCGAATGAACCCTGCATTAAGTAATTTTTTAACTTCGGCGGCTGTCGCCTGACTTCTTTCTTCGCCATGGTTCCGCTTCTTCTGCCTTACCGGCTTCTTTTTCGGATCCACAGCCAGTTTATGTACCGCCAGCTCAAGACTAATGCCTGGCATTTCGTGGACTTCGAATGCAAAGATGTCCTTGTATTCTTTCAATAGTTTGTGAAAGTCGTCACCCAGGACTCTCAGAGCAGTCGTCCCAACTTTGACTATTCGGTCAGGACGCGAGTCGTCTAAGATCAGGTCCGTATGCTCACCAGCCGGCTGAGGGAGGAATTCATCCGACCGCTCCTCTGCCAATGATTGCTATTTTCTGTCTTTTCTTGCGGCCCCCGTCTGGGCTGCCTTTCTCTTCTTGCCGCCTGCTTCTTGAACAGGCGCACTCTCCTTGACATTGTCAAGGTCTGTTTTTCCACCACTTGACCCAGCGGCCATAACAGTGGGCTTGATATCCGAAAGATAGCACTCTCGGGCCATCCTCTGATCTCCCCTTAGGGACCCGACTGTTCCATCATCCCTCTCAAACTTGAGCAACATAAGAGATGGGATTATAACAACCTTGGAATTATTCAGGGTTGGTCGTCCCAGAATCATGTTGTAGGCCGAGAGTTCTTCTACTACCAGGAACCGGACTGCCATGTGTCGCCCTTCCCCTTTTTCACCCAGGCGGATGGGTAAATCTACTCGTCCCACTAGGTGGACGACTCCTCCTCCAAACCCTACTAAAGGGTGGGATGCCGGATGTATGCAATCAGTCTGATATTTGAGTTTTGACAGACATTTGCTACTGATAAGATCTGAGGAGCTTCCGGTATCTATAAGGATTCGGCCAACTCTCTGGTTGGCCACTTTACATTCAATAACGATAGGGTCGTCATGCGGCCCCCTTACCCCTCCTAGATCTTTTTCAGTGATGACAATCTCAGGAAATGAATATTTGGAGGGCCGTTCTTGGTGAACGGAATTTACGTCTAGCCGCCTGATATTGTCTTTGTTGCCCCTAATAGTGGGGCCGCCTCCTGAGAAGCCGCCTGCGATGGTGTAGACGACTGCATCATCTGTATCAGAGTTGTCGGCTTGTTGACTCTTTTTGGCCGACTGCTTTTTCGAGGAAGTGTTCCCCGTAGATTTCTTGACATAAGAGTCAAGATCGCCTTGCTCAGCCAGGCGGTCCAGATACCGCATGAGACTGATGCATTCGTTGGTGTGATGACCAACATCTTCATGATAATCACAGAATTTTTCTTGGTTCCGGTTGCTTGCAGAACCCTTCATGGGGGCCGGCTTCTCAATTGAGATCCGTCCCTTGATTTTCTTTAGGATAGCTTGGCTATCCTTGTTAAACGCATACTTTGGGGAGTATGGTTTGAATTCTTTCCTCTTCTTCTGGGCCGGCTGTTTAGAGGAATCAGCCGCCCAGACCTCTTTTCTCTTCTTCTCATCTTTGTTCGACGACTGTTTCTGTTGTCCTTCTCTTTTGTCGAACCTTTTCTCGTCCGATTGTTTTCCCGTACTACAAAGATCAGTTGCCTGTATATAGGCTTCCGCTTCAATCAAGGCCTCTTGAAGAGTCGCCACCCTCTTTCGAACCAAATCAAATTTGAATGTCGACCTGTCTTTGAGGCCTCTGAAAAGTCAGTATAGGCTACCTCATCCGGTAACCCTTGAATCTGTATTCTAATTAGGTTAAACCGCCTGATGTAAGAACGAAGCTCCTCCTTCTCGCCCTGCTGAATCGTTCCTAAATCAAGGGTCGTCTTCTTCGCAGGTATGTTCATGGCAAAGTTGGAGGTGAATAAGTAAGCAAGCGTCCTGAAGTTATTCACACAACCAGTTGGCAGGTTGCCGAACCATTATTGTGCGATTCCTTTGAGAGTCGCTGGAAAACACTTGCACCAAGTGGGATCATCAAACCCTTGAAGGTACATCAGGTTGGTGAATTCCATCAAATGGTCTTCTAGGTTAGTAGTGCCGTCATAGGCGCCTACTAATACATTTTTCACTTTGGCCGGCTGAGCGGCTTCAGTAATTTCCTTGGAGAAGGCCGACGGCTGTTCCCCAAGTCTAAGCAACCGTAGCTGCCAGTCCATAGGTTGGACATTCTTTGCTACATGCCCTCCAAATAGAGGTGGCTGCAAAAAATATTGTTGTTGCGGTACAAATGGTAAGTTTGGTACCGCCTGGTCACTATGAAAGCTGGACTGACGGGAGGTACCGCCTGGCTGACTCTCATGATGCGACTGAGTATACCTCATCGAGGTATTGCGTAGACTGTCTTGGAAGTCTGAAGTAGAGGCCGACTCTGACAATCGGTCATTCTTCTTCTACTCTAGCAATAACCGAGCATCTGTGTATGTTTTCTTCAACCCGTCCGCCTGAATATGACGAACATGTTTCCTCTTTCCTAGAGTAGGAAAGCGGTACTTTGTGAAATCAAGGACAGGCGGCTCCCACTTCCTAGAGTTAGGATGAGGGGTCGCCTCTCGCCCTTGAACAGGCTTCCTCTTCCATGAAGAGGAAGGTTTCTTAGTAGACTGCTCCTTGGCCAGAGCAGGCGACTTCTTGTTGAGCAACTCTTGAATCTCTCCCTTGAAGCCCCTGATGAAGGTCATGAGTTCGTTTCTTGTAATGGGAGCAGACCCATCAGCCGGCTGCTGCTGAACAGGCGGTGCGCCGGCTGGATCACTGAGTCCAATTTGAAGATCTTCCCGTTCTCTCCTTTCGGTATGACGGGTGCGTCGGGCCCTTAGGGTCCCGTCTGAAGCTGTGTGAGCTTCAACTTCAAATTCTTCCTCAGTATCATGGTCCGACTGAACTTGAGGGTCGTCCAGGGGACGCCTCTCTTCAGGAGTCGGTACAGACGTGGATGCCATCTCAGAAGTACTCTCCCCACAGACGGCGCCAAAATGTTTCGGGGTTTTCTGATGTCCTGCGGGAGAGTTACAATTCTGAGACTAGAACCGGACGCCTGTACCTGCAAAACAAACGGATGCTCCGGACGATTGGAGATCCGCCTCCGACAGTCAAGTTAGTACTTGATTAAGGAGTAATTAATGCGGAAATAAAAGTAATTGGGTCTCTCTAGGTGAGAGTGTTAAATGTGCGTAAACCTAAGGCTGACTGGGCCTCCCATAATGATTGGGCCTTGTTGGCCGGTTTTCCCATTTGGCATGGGTGGACACGTGTCACATTGTAATTGGTCCAACGAGGACGAATCTCTTGATGACACGTGGCAGGCTCTTATTGGCCTACATGAAGGACACGTGGCGAAACCTGGCTGGCCCACGTGTCGGATGCTGATTGGTGGATAAAAATCCCCTAATCAATGCTTGCGGCTGAGTGCGAGGCCCAGCATACTAGCACGTTAGCAAGCATGGCGCGCTAGCTGTTAGCATGCGTGCGACCAGGTGCACCAGCCCCGCAAGCGTGCTCAGCCAGCAAGCCTAGCACCCACAAGCATGCTTAGCTTGCGGCACAGCCATGCGATGCGGTTGGTGCCCTATGCTAGCCTTAACTTCGCATGGCTAGGTCAATGCAAAGCTACGACTTTGCTTAAATTTGTCGTTTGCTTGATTTCTCGTCTCGTCGAATTCTAAATTTGACTCGACTTACCACGCTCGGTTTTGACGCTTTAAGCTCGATATCTGACGTCTTTGTTCGTAATACTCTAATGACTCATTTAATCCTTCGGATTAATTCGTCGTTTCGGTTCGGTTACTCGATTGGGTGTGACCCAGGTGAAGGGTTCATTCAAGATTAAGTTGTAATATTTATAATATATTAATATTACTGATCGGAAGCAGCCTCTAGCTAGGAATTCCGATCACTTGACCTTACTGAATAATTAGTTTTTTTAATAATTCCAAACCTTTTATCGAAATAATACACTTGTTCGAAGGACATCATTCCTTTCATTATCCTCAATGGTTTGATGTCACTTCGGAAGTGGAACTCTCAAGTAGTATCTGATACTTGTGAAGGTAAGTTGTTCAGCGAACTACGATAACATAAATTCTTAAGTAGAATTGGAATCTCGTATTCCTCTTCTATGTCCCTTGTTCCTATATTTCTTATCATACATCATCTCATAACTTTAACAACCACTATTTTAAGTGTTTTGACCTTTATACATTGTTAGGCATAATTAAACATCTAATGCGCCGTAAAACAAAGTTCTATCTTTTCTTTTATTTTGTACTTGAATTACTACATCAATGAATCCTACTCATTAGTGTATAAAGCAAACTGATATGTTGGTTGTCAACTATTTATAATTTTAGTTTTCAACTCAACACTTCATGTTTAATAAAAACTACCTAGTATTTGGAATAAATGATGTCCAACTGTCCTTTCGCACTAAACCATAAAAGTCATTTATAAGAAGTTATATTTTAGAAATGCCTCTTCTTTCCTTGAGAGCCATTCTTAAAATATTTCCTTTTACCAATTGTTGGAAACATTATAATTTGATTTATAATTCTACAAATATAAGTGCAAACTGTAACCATTTATCAAGATAACATAATAAGAATTGAAATAAATGCAAACTAGCAATTTCAATTAGCTTATTAACGTTCTATTCACACATTTATAATTTGTCCCAATTAGGGGAGAATAAAACGATTCCAAGATCCCAAAAATCAAAAAGTTATTAAGTATGCTTTGGCTTGTCTTAACACTTAATAATTTAAGGTAAGAAATCCAATTGCTAATAGCTCTAACCTACTCTTGATTCGATATATCGTCGCATCCAATGCTTCATTGACGATTATCTCCTTTGCCACGACACCTAAGAACTCCTTTTTGATATCGTTGAGTTTAACCAACTAACGTGTATATGATGCCTTGCTTTAGCAAGCCCACCAACATACCTTACTTCCTTAGGAAAGTAGTAATGTCTTGCTTTGGCATAGCCCATTATTATTCTCATTAGTTCCGTAAGTATCATTTTGGAATGGAAATTTTGGCAAAATATTCTTTGGGACTTAGAGTTTCTATGTTGGTAGATTTAAATGAACTAAACTAATCATTCAACATTCAAAATCCTAAACATGCACCTATTATCGCAATTATATATAAGCAAAATATATAAGGCATAAATAAAGATGCATTGGCAAACTAGGATGAGCCCCTTGAATCTTCAAATCATCAAGGCCTTCATTTGCATCTTCTTGGCTTCGTTTTCTTAGAAACGCCATCTTTGAGACATCACCAAAATTGCAACTACTAGAAAAACTAGGACTAATCTAAATAATTTTAGTCAAAAATACTTAATGACTTGCAGTCTGTATTTAGATTTACAAAAATAAAAAACGGATCGCAGTTCGTATTTACTATCCTAGTCGAGCCATACTAGTTGCCATTTTGTAAAACCTGCATTAGAACATATATTCCATTCATCCATTCACTTCTAAAGTGAATGGCCCATTCATTTTACAAATAATTAAAGCAACAATTCAAAACGAGTGCAAAACTAGTTACTAACTTAGCTGGTTAATCCGATTAAAGCGCCTAATTAATATTAGTCTACGTGTTTATCCGATTATGTGTACTAACGCAATTAAGCTCGAAACGAATAATGAATCTCCCACTAAATTCCACATCCAACTTAATTAAAATTAATCAAATTAAAATTAATTAAGCCAAATATACAAATTTTGTCAAATTATTTTGCAATTACTTGGAAAATTGAGGCCTAGCCTCGATTTAACAAAAACGCAAAAATACAAAAAACGAACCAAGTGCCTAGCATCCAAGGCCAAGACAAGGGGCTGCTAGGCACCTTGGCTAGCAATGCTGCACGACCCTAACAGCGTGCCAAGGCAAGTGGTAGCCTTGCGGCCGCCCAGCCGTTGGTGCGTGCTAGGTGCTAGCACCAAGGTGCGGCTACACACAACCCTTGGTTTAGGCGCTAGGTGCTGGGCGGGGTAGTAGCTCATACCCGCCGCACAACTAGGCTTGCAAAGGGAGCGCCTAGATGCGTTTACGCGCAGGCTAAGTGCTTCCCACCACCAGCGTGCACGCGTGCGGCTGTGCCTCTCCTCCCTGGATCCTCTCGCACACACTCGCATGCACCACTTTGGAAACAACATGTGGCCTGCGTAAGTAGCCTTGCTAGCCGAGTTGGTGCTCGAAACTCGACGCTTAGATTTTTATGCTTGTTGTGCTTCGGGATTTTATTCCGAATTTTTTGTGTGACGTAATATTAATTCTAAATTAATTTTAAGAAATAATATTATGCAATATTAAATTGAAAATAAAACAAGTCCAACTTAAATAAATTCAATTTTAGTGCACAAACCAAAATTAATTCAAGCACCATTCTTTAAATTTTTTCGGCTTAACTTGATGCAACACAATAATTTGAGGGCTATTCTCACAATTAATTTAACCAACATAAATTAATTTTGAGATTTGACAAAAATTAGTTGAATAAATGATTAATCATCAAATGAAAATTTTATCCAACACTTACTTATGCACATATGAACATTACAATCTTCCAATATGAAGAGTAATGATATTTCAAGCACAAGTATGAACATTTAAGATTTTAATCAATTTCCAAAATGATTAAAACCAAAATTTGTTCATCGTGGAATTTAGCAAGTAAAGATTCAACCATTTAAACCACTAAAGATTGAATATTTAACATTTTAAGGGCTTAAAAAAACATTCACCATAAACTTTCACACTACAAGCAATTTATTTGCAAGAATGTGAAATTTCAAGTTTATGTTAAATCAAGAGCTCACCAAATTAAGCAACCAATATAACTTCATAAACATGCTTAATATACATGGTGTAAAATTGCAGAAGATTAATGGTATAATCAAGCACATAATCTAACAATTGCATGCCATAATTAATCAAGGTTTAAATATTTAAATTTTTCGGTTATTTCATGAAATGCCACTGAGCAATTGCAAAATTCACCAAATGCCATGAACCTTTTCAAAATTCACCAAATGCCACCGAGTGCCATTAATGACTGACAACCGTTAGTTGATCCCACCACTTGCCACGTGTCACCTTCTAATTGGTCCTTTTTTAAAATAAAAAAATTAAAAAAATAACAAAAATAAAAAATAAAATAAAAAAAAGGAACTTAGAGATGGCCAGCCACCACCTCCTCCCTGCTGTCGAGCCCCCTGCCCACCCCAAAACCCTAGCCGCCACCACCCCCCCTGCCGCCGGGGCTAGCACCAGAAGGCGCGTCGGCCGCCGTCGACCCCTCCCCTGTCTCGTCGCGACCCCTAACCCGCGAAACCCCACCCCCCTTCCTCCACCACCCCGAAACCCCACCCCCCTTCCAATTGCTCCATTGAAGCTCACGCATGAAAGCTTGAGGAACATCATTTCTTCACCAAATTTCATTAAACTTGTACCTAAATGTTCAGCATTCAACATAAAATCAATTAGAGCAAACAATTTTGGGAATTTCTTCACCAAACAAAAAACCCCTATTCAATTTTTTTAGGGTTCTTCACAAAAATTGGCGGTGATTGGAGTTGTTGCTGGTCGGCTTTTTAGATGCAGTGGTTGGTGTTGGCAGGTGCTGGTAAGAGTTGGTGTGGTAAGTTCGCTGCGATGGTTGTGAACTAACGGAGAAGGAGAGGAAGGGGGTGGGGTTTCGTGGTGGTGGAGGAAGGGGGATTGGGTTTCGCGGGTTAGGGGGTCACGACGAGATAGAGGAGGGGAAGGGGAGGGGTCGCCAGCGGCCGGCGCTTCTTCCGGTATTAACCCCGGTGGCAGCGGGTGGTGGTGGCTAGGGTTTTGGGGTGGGCATGGGGCTCGATGATAGGGAGGAGGTGGTGGCTTTCCACCTCTGAGTTCCTTTTATTTTTGATTTTTTTGTTTTCTTTTTAAATTTTTTTTTTGTTTTTTTTTAAATTTTTTTTTAAAAACGGACCAATCAGAAGATGACACGTGGCAAGTGATGGGATCAATTAACGGTGGAATAACGTCACTCGGTGAATTTTTTTAAAACTCGGTGGCATTTGGTGAATTTTGAAAAGGTTCATGGCATTTTGTGAATTTTGCAATTGCTCAGTGGCATTTCATGAAATAACCGTAAATTTTTTCGTTTCAAACGAAAAATAACCTTTCAAAAACCACTTTCTGGGTGGATTTTGGTTTCTAGAAGGTCATTTTTAATCACTTTGTGGATAAAGAATGATTTAGAGTGTTGATTCTACCCAAAGTTCACTAATTTTGAGTTGAAATCTGGGTTCTTAGGCAAAAAATAGCATAAATACGATTTTAATCTAATTAAAAATGAGGTCCTTATCTAATTAGGATGCTAAACAAGAAATTTAAATTCATTTAAATCATCTTAATTAATTATTAGTCAAAATAATTAAATGCACGGGGCTCGTGATACCGCTATAGGGTTTCAGGATGTCCAACACCGCGCAGAAACAAAACCCGCCCAGAGATCCGTGGATAATTTAAAGCAAATAAATATGCATGCAATTAATTAAATAATAAACACATAGTAATAGAGAGAGAGAGAGAGAGATAAAGACGATAATACTCTTGATGCGTGTTTTCCACTTAGCACGAGCACGAACTCACGAACGGAGAAAGAGCCTCAAACGCGACCCCTCTAACGTAGTCCACCCACGCGCCTAAACTTGGCTAATATTACCGGCTAGGGTAATATTAACACTACTAAAGAAGAAGATCTCTTTATAAGGTTTTCTCAATGGAGATGCCTTGTATAGAGGTCAACTCTTGCAATGATTCCCAAGGGAGGCCTTGGGTATTTATAGGAGAAGCGTCTCCATTCTCTTGATTTCCAATCAATGTGGGACTTTGCAAAGTTGAGAAATAAATGCATTTAATTTAATTCCAAAATAAATTAAAATTAAAATAACAAATAATCAAACAACAAGTGGCACAAACATAGGAGGGTTAGGTGAGGACCACAAGGGATGACTACAAGGCCCTCCTTGCTCCTCAAGTAAAACCAAACCCTATACACACGCCCCATGTGGAAACCCAGCTGGCGGTTGCCTTGAGCAACAAGGCCTGCTGTTGCTAGCAGCTTTATGCTCTCGACTGGGCCTACTAGCTTAGGCCCATCGCAGCAAGCCTTGCAAGCATGCGGGCAGTTACGCTACTGGGCGCTGTTGATGCTTGCTAGTTGCAGCGAGTGCTAGCGATGCTTAGCAAGCTACACACGTAGTTGCTGGCCTTGCTAGCTTGTGTTGCCACAGCCCCCACTCGGCCAGCACGCCTAGCTCACCTATGCGCATGGCTTGCTAGGCTTGCGGCCAGTGCTAGCGAGCATGTGTGCACCAAGCTAGGCTAGCGGCCATTGCTTGCTCATGGCTACTTGTGCTAGCCAAGCCCTCGTATGGCTAGGCCACTGCGAGGCTAGGGCTATGCACTTTAACTTTATTATTATTTTATTTTTTTGTTCGTCTCGTTAATTCCTAGAATTTAACTCTACGTCGACGTTCAGCTTCAACGCTCTAAGCTCGGAATCCGACATCGGATTACGTATCCTCTTGTTTGACGTATTAAGGCCTTCCGCTTAATTCGTCGAATTAGTTTGGTTACACGCTTGGGTGTGACCCGTTGGGTTCAGTTAAAGGAAAGATGTGAGGTTAATATAATTAATCTCACTGATCCGTGATGGCCTCTGGCCCGACTTTCCGATCACTCGACTTTATTGAATAATGAACTCCGTAATTTATTCTGAACCCTCTATCGGAATAATACGCTTGTTCGAAGGACACCATTCCTTTCAGATACCACTATAGGATTTTAGATACTATAAGCGGAATTGCATGCATCATATTCATAAGCATCTAATCACAAGATCTAATCATAACACACAAAGAACACATAATTATACCTTTGAAGCGTGATTCCACGAGTGATCGAGCAAGAACAATAAGGAGAACAAGAACCCCAAACGTGATTCCTCTACTTAGCAAGGATTGAACCTCCACTAATGCTAGTTAGTTGTGATTGAAACCTTTTAATCAACCTTCTACGGAGAGGAGAGCAACGAACAAGCCACCAACCACCACACCACCACCGAGCACCACCTTAGCCGGTAGTCCGTATTGTATGGATAAGGACGAGGGGAGAGAGGGGCGTGCATGAGAGAGAGAGGGTTTGGGTGTTTTGGTTGCTTGCTTCACAATTCACTATATGGGTAAATTATGACTTATGTGCATAATTTAAGCAAGGCCTCTATTTATTTATGACATATATATTTAGAGTCCATGTGAAGCCCAAACACCTAACCTAAATCTAACTTCATGGCTTGTCATTACCTCATGAAGCCCATTAATGGGATTCATACTTGTTCAATCCAATACCCTTGTGTGTGACCTCATAGGACCTTTGTATTGGGCTTTAGACTATTTGACTAGCCAAAAGATCAATTATCATATCTAGCAACAGACAATGACAACCCAAAAGAATGAACTAACTATCTCCATAATAATGATACTTGATATATCTAGTAATAATTGCACTTGACGAAGACATAAATCCTTCAATAATGTCAAAGGACAACTCGGCAAAAGCCAATTAAATGGCCGCATAATTCATTCGGCATTTACCTAGTCCAAGGCCAATCACTATTATGATTTGATTAAGTTACTAGTTCTCATACCCTTCAAGGTATAAAACGTATTAAGTTAATAAAACCTCTTTGAATGTGGACTAGACAAAATGCCAAATAAAGGGGCATACCCTCAGTATTTAATCATTCATACGCAACAACGCTTAATAAAGGCATGAAAAATTGTTCAAACAAACGGCAATAAAAAGTATATTACAAAACCGCTTAAACTAGCGGCAAAGAGTGAAATTGTTCAGAAGAAAGAAATAAAAACAAAGTCTTAAAAGCTTGATCACTGCGGCGGGGGACCCAGGCTCCTCATTCAGCCATCGCCTCATCAGCATTGGATTTGGTAGGATAATCGGTCTTGGCCGACTCTTCTTCCTCGAACGGCTTCTTCTCCTCTACCCCATCACCTTCTTCATCATCTTCGTCGTCCTCAGAGCAAGAAAGAGTTTCAAGGAACTCAGGGGGGGCAAGCCAATAGCCTCAGCCTCTGCTTTGAGGGAGACGTGCTCAAGTTGGCGGGCAAAGCTCTCCTGATAATAAGCCATTTTAACGATGTCAATCATCATGGAAAACGCCTCATAGAAGCGTCTCTTCTGTCATTGCTTGGCCTTATGCTCAATTCGGACGACCTCTTCAGGATTCCAATGGCCTTATGCAGCGCCTTTAGTTGCTCAGACAAGTCCACAATGGACTTGTTCAAACACTCAACCTCAAGCTTAAGAGATTCCACTTGGTCCAGAGCTGCCTGAAGAGCCATGAGGGTAGAGTCTAGCTTGGCCTTTAGCTTCTTAGAGGCTTCTAAGGCACCTTTACACTAAGAAGCATTGGGCTCTGCCTCTTCATTCTCTTTTTTGAAGAGCGTCCCGAGCCAGTCGCTCTTGCTTAAGGGCATCGCCCATTTTTACGATGTCCTTATTTTGCCGAGCCGACTTTTCTGATAGCGCGTTGATGGCCGTCTTTTGCCGGATCTTTTGCACAACAATTGTTCTTATATTTTTATCAGAGATCCGTCTTATTTCGACCCAGGCTTCCCTGATCTTTCCATTCTCTTTGGCCTTCCAGTCCAAGAAAGCACTTAGCCTAAGGAAGATCTCCATTTGAACAGAAATGACTTAGAGCAAAGGATAAAAATAAAGCTAAATATTGAAGCTTAGGCAAAGTGCGGTTACCTTGGCATTATAGTTGATCATGGGACCGAGAAAGGCCTCATCAATTCAGCAGAACTTCTCCCGCGGCTCCATAGGGACGACCTTAAGCATAGCCTCCCCTATGGCCTTCCAGTCAACGCCGCTAAGCGACTGACCGGGTGGCTTCATATTCATCTCCTCGACTATATCAATGCCAACCATGAAAAGAAGTTCGATTGTTAAAACAATCTATCAAAACACAAATAAGAAGCATGCTTATGTCTTATATACCGTCCGAGAAGGATGAAGGGAATAGCATGTTGAACGCCGCCGAGTGAGGGGCAGTGACTGATCCCCTACTTCTTTAGTATAGCCGAGCTGCTCTTCGACCAACTGAGTAGCATCCTTTTGCCATTCAGATTTCTCAATTACCTCGACATGCGGAGTCGAGGCTATGTTATCGGTTGTTTTGGATGGGGACGACTTACCACCTTTGCCTATGCGGACGAATTCATCGTGGACCGCCTCATTTTGCAGCTCCACAAACTTGGAGACCTCACTAGGTGTTAGTTGGGGTTTCTCCCCTTTGGATTGCTTTGAAGTAATTTGCGGCGTAGTCTAGGCCATTTGCGGGGAAGACTTAGACTTTGAGGCTGTTATCTTCCTAGACTTCGATGGTTGGCCGTCCTTGGAAGTCGATAGCTTCCTCTTTGCCATGGGAGTCAAAGTGGACGCCTAAAAGGAACAAAAATCCAAAGTAAGAAACAATGTCCAAGTAAAATTGAGAAGGACACCCTTCCCAAGATACCAACTTTGCATCATTTTAAAGAAAGCTGCGTCCAAGTAAAATTGAGAAGGACACCCTTCCTAACATACCAGTTCAGCATCATGATAAAGAGAGCTGCATCCGAGTAAATTAGGGAAGGATTCCCTTCCCAACATACCAGCTCGGCAAAAAAAAAAAAAAAATAATTAAAAAAAAATGAGAGAGAGAGATAGAGAAAATTATCAGTACCTCCTTGGCCTGGTCGTATTGCTGCTGGCGGACTTTGTACCGCACACAGACGAACTCGGACATGTTGGTCTCTCCTTTCTATTCAGGGTCCAACATTACAAGAGCTTTGTCTAAAAAAGAAAACAGAAGTGTTAGAATATTTTCATGTCGTAAAAGCATTCGAACGGGCAAGTCACAAGGTTACACCTTGAGGGTAGTTCCGGTATAGGCCGCTGGTCAACATGAATACCGGGTTCCTAAGCCAGTCGGCCAATGGGATCCAATTGGAAGGCACGGTCACAGACTTCCCATTCCTGACCACCTTCTTAACCTTAAAATATTCACATTTAAAATCATTTTCAGGGTGGACTGGCGGGTTAGTGGGTTTGTACCACCCACGTCCTAGCTGGATAGGCTCGGTGTTGAAGTGATTCATCCGCAGGTTGAATTCTTCGTTATCATTTTTAATGAGGTAGAATTGGTGCTTCCAGTCGCGCCATTTGGACGACCTGTGCAGAACCACCAGATACTCTTTCTAGGTGCTCAGAATAAACAGTCGTCCATCTCAAAATTAAATCCAGTCGGACCATTGAATGGATCTCAAAAAAAACTAGGATGTCCAGCTTGAAGCCTTACCAAAGGCACGTCACCAGATAGATAAAAATGTTTACCCAAGTGTTCGACACCAGGTGGAAAATTGCAATGTTGTATTCGTCCAGCAGAGCCTGGAAAAATGGATGTAAGGGGAAGTGAAGGCCCACTTCTAAGGCGGCATGGTAGATGCTGAAGCATTTCTTCCGTTGCCTCCTACCTTCCCATGCGGCCACCAAGTATGAGAGGCTCGGCGCCACGATCTTGTAACCTTCTCCAAGCTGGAGGAGTTTTCTGAAATCCTTAAATTTATGCTGTAAGAAGCCAAGGGCAATGTCGTTGATTGTACAGGCGTATGGGTCCTTGAAATTTTCGGCGTTGGCCTCTTCGGCCACCTGACCGGCGTCTGAATTCTCAGCTTCTTGTTCAGGGGCCTAGGGTTCAGGGGCCCTGGCCGAGCCTAACTCAGAAGACAACACTTTGTCCAAGGAAGCAGCCTCGGCCGAGCTCCCTCCCTTAGAGCCTTGGCCGGCTTCAGTAATAATGGTGCCCTAAGGCACCAAAGGTTTTTTACCCTTATCATTCTTCCCTCCAACGTTCGTTTGATTTCGTACAGGAGGAGCGCTGCGAGGGGGCAGGTCGGACAGCTCGGAGAAATGAATTCCAGTCCTAGGCCTAGCCGACTTGGTAGTTTGGATTGAGATTTGTGGGGGATTTTGGTCGGACGATCCCCCTCGGCCGGACGTAGCGTCTGCCTTATTTGTTGAAGGATGCCTTTCAGAAGGTGGCAGCTCAGACAGCATCAAGACCGAGTTGGTATATTGGGAGAGGCGTTGTACCGGACGCCTCACCAGAAGAGGTTTGAGAAGAAGTGCCTTGCTGAGCTTGTCCCTTAGAAAAAGAGGCGATCACCTCCACCACATAACAAGTAGTTTCACTAACGGTGGCACCCGTACTTTCCCCGTCCATGTTACTTGGGTCAAAAGGGACTAAGGAATCCATCATATTGCCGTCTTGATTTCTGGGGGCACCCCTCTCGTATGTTTGTCTCGTACGCATCATGTTCGACTGCAGGGAAAAGTAAAGAAAATCAGACGGTTACCTCTATACAAGTAGAAAACTTTGGAAGACTTTGAAGATCTTAAAGGTTGACCTGAAAACTCAACAAACTGGAACGGAAAGTTCTAAGACATGGCGGAGCTCTTGATGATGCGAAGGAAAAATATTTTCTCTCTCTGAAAAGCTCTGTCCTCTCTCTAAAATTCGCAAAGTTCCAAAGTGACAAAATGAAGTCAAACAAGTCCTATTTATAGGAAAATTTATGGAGGCAAAATGGTAAAATCGCTTTTCCCGCCTAGAAGCTCAAACGACTATTTTTTGAAAAATTAACCTAGAAACCAAATGGTTAATTTAACCTTTTTGTCAATATGGATGGGGAAGACGTACAGTTTCCCAAACTACGCGTTAAAATAGACTGTCAGCTCAGCAACTTCAAGCCACTGGCCCGAGAAATATGGAACAACTGTCCCAACTGATCCCAGGCGGCACTATCCGTCCGACTGATTTCAAGACTTAAGTTAACCAATGAATCCAGGCAAATCGACTAAGGCGTTTAGCCCAAAGGGATAAACCCATGATTAGACATACGGTACAGCCCGCCTCCTTTTAATAATAAAGCTCCATCAGCCTAATACTTGAACGACCGTGGACAACTGAAGATTAGAGGAGGTGGCCCGTATGGTATGAGCCACCCCCTCTAAGGGGTAAATGTTTAGGGTGAAAATACCCCTGAAACATGGTCCAATCCTATAGAGACACGTGGCCCAATAACAGGGTGACACGTGTCCCAATAGGAAGATGGCACATGGCAAACAAGAGAGAACCTGAATGAGAGAAAGGCCTCCTTACATCAGGAGGCCAAAATATCAAGAAAGGCGCTAAAACGGTGGCCCCAAAGGACACTTGTCCTTACCTGATTGCACCGCCAATTAAAGCACACCATTCTAGGTCACAAAACCCTAGATGGCACACACTCCCACCCTAATAAATACCCCAATCATTTATGATGGGAGGGGGTGGAGAAAGACATCTAATTAATTGCATAAGCAATTTGCTCCAACTTCTCTCTACTTTCTCTCTCTAAATTATATCGTTTTCCGATCACTAACTTGATCTTCGGAGGAGAATAATTCGTCAAACGGAATATTCGTTGTTTTGCAAGTGTCAGCGACCGTCCGGCTATATTTAAGACCTGTATCCCGAGGGATTACAAAAAACCCCGAAACACTAGGGGCTAACTTGTCTAGTAGTTAGAATTTTTAATTACAAAACTTTAACTTTTACAGTGATGCGCTATATAAAAAAAAGATCTCATAGTATCGGCTGTTATTGCCCCTAAGGCATCATCGTAAGATGAGAAGTTGTTCAAACACAAAATCTTCTTAAGCTAGCATTCTAAGGATATCGGTTGCCGGCTCAGCCATGTAAGAATTCATGATTGATGGGGAGGAAGAGCTGAGGACCTTGCCATTTGGAATCTGTAAGCGGATGTCTTTCGGATGAGTGAACTCCTTAACCTTGTAAGATTCATCCTTAAGAGGGCTACTTTCATCATCTTTTGGATGCTTGGGTTGACCATATTGCTTGTGGTTTTCCGCCATGAAAATTTTCATTATTGGGGAGGGTTCATCTATATCCATTTTCTTTTTCTTATATCCCTTATCTTCTTTGATGACAGAGGCCTTGGGTTTCCTTAAGCTATTAACATAGCATTTCCTTTCCTCATAATGATCTCCATATAGCTTCCCGACGGAGCCATCATCGGTTTTGAAATGGAGAAGTAAACGATAAGTTCAGATGACGGACTTAACTTGTTGAGAAGGGGCTGACCAATGATCATGTTGTATGGCAGGGGGGTTTCAGCAACCAATAAAGTGAATACCAAGCTTCTCCCCTTCCCTTTCTCTCCCAGGCGAATGGGTAACCTAATTATTCCCAAAGGATAAACATGTTGCCCCCCGAAACCGACTAACGGCTTGTCAATAGGTTTGATATATGTTAGATATTTAGAGTGTTGATGGTTGTATTCGCAACCATGAAGAAGCGCTCGCGCTTTGGAGGCGCGGCCGCGCAGTAGGCGCACCTAAACCGCGTACCCTACTGGAAAATTCTGACAGTTCAAGGTGGAGCGCCCGCTCTTTCAGATGGCACGCCCGCGCTCCTGTCCGCGCTAAAACCGCGTCCATTACTGGAAAAATTGGAATTTTGGAAGAACGAGGAGGAGCGCCCGCGCGAGCAAGTGGCGCGCCCGCGCGCAAGGGGTGGCGCACCCGCGCATCTGTGGTGGCGCGCCTGCGCCTCCTCGCTCGTCTTCGGTTTTTGCGGTTATTCCCTTTATATTGTATTTGGGGGCCTTTGTTTTCAATATACAAAAAATTTCTTCCTCTCTGAATATTTTCCTTTTCTACACTTTTATTGAAGAACTTTGCAAACTCTTCATTAATTCTCTATCATCTAAGTTTATTGTTTGAGAATTTAACCATCTTATCACACATCTTTGTGCTAAGTGTGTGGTGTTGTCTGTTATATCTCAAAGTGAGTTTCCAGTTTAAACCCAAGCACCGTGGTGGGGGAAATTATCACTTTAGGAAAGTGTATACACGCCTTAGACAAGTATCCGGTATACAAGATTCACGTGGTCATTGAATTTCTCATGTTCTTGGTGGTGTTCGGCTTGGAGTGAGGCAAGTTTAAGAACCTTTCACATTAGTGTTATTTTGTTCTAATTTCTGGATTACATTGTTAATTTAGTGCTTGGTTTGTAATACTACTTGAAGTATTTGGTGTTGTATGTTTCATTGAAATTTATACACATTCTAGGGTTTTTCCACCATTGTTAAGTAATTCTTGTTTTGTAGAATTGCATTGTAAACCCTAACAATCTAAAGTGATAAACTTTGAACAACATGTCTAGTGTGAAAGAACTTACCACAAACTTTGTCAAACTTAAGAAGTTTGACGCTGTGGAACTTCGACGATGGAAGAAGAAGATGTATTTTCTTCTTACATCGTTGAAGGTTGCCTATGTTATTAGCACTCCTAGACCGGTTAAGCATGAGAATGAAACAATGGAGGATGTGCGTGAGAAATCTAAGTGGGATAATGATGACTTTATATGTCGGGGACATATTCTCAATGGGATGGAGGATGATTTGTTTAATGTGTATCAACATGTTGAGTCGGCTAAAGAGCTATGGGAATCGTTAGAAAGCAAGTATATGTCGTTAGAAATTCCTTGTAAGTAACTTTAATGATTTCAAATTTGTTGATGGTAGATCAATTATGGACCAATTTCATGAGATACAACGTATTTATAGTAACTTGAAACAACATGGTATCAATGTTGATGAATTCTTTGTTGTTTCGAGTATTATTGATAAGCTGCCGAATAGTTGGAAGGATGTAAAACATGAATTGAAACATAAAAAGGAGGACATATCTTTGTCCAATTTGGCTACCCATCTTCAAATTGAAGAAGGGATAAGGGCCATGGAGAAAGATAAGGATGGAAATCCTAGCTCTTCCACCATCAATGTGGTGGAGGAAGGCAAATCTAGTGCTTCAACTAGTGGTAAGAGGAAGATGTTTAATTCCTCTAAGGGCAAGTCCAAGAAAAAGAAGGACAACAACAAGAATGCTTGTTGGGAATGCGGTAAGACTGGACAACGCAAGAAGGACTGCTACATTTTCAAGAAAAAAATGGAGAAATCCAAGTATGGTCAAGCTTCTAAGAGCAAGGACCAACCCACCAAAGGTAATTTATTACATGAGGTTGAATTTAATTCCGGTATGGATTTAAATGCAACGGATCCTAACATTTTTATGGTGCAGGATGATGACTCATGGTGGATGGATTCGGGGGCTTCAAGGCATGTATGCAAGGTGAAGCATTGGTTCAAAACCTTTCACAAGGTTGGTGATGGAGAAGAGCTCTTTATGGGAAACAACTCTACCATCATGGTCCAAGGAAAAGGACAAGTTGAGCTGATGTTTAGTTTGGGCAATAGTATCATCCTTAGGGATGTATTATATGCTCCTAGTATTTCTAGAAATCTTGTATCAGGCCCAACCCTGAATAGAATTGGATATAGACTAGTTTTTGAAGCAGATAGATGTATTATTACTAAGGGTAGCACTTTTATCGGACGTTGTTATTTGTCTCATGGTTTTTTTAAACTTTCATTAAGAGAGAAGTCTGTAATGTTGGATGATGTTTGTATTAATGTTGGTAATGACAATGGTATGAATTTGTTTTCTTTATGGAATTCTAGATTAGGTCATGTGAATTACAATAAGTTGAATTTCATGTCTAAACTAGAACTTATTCCACCTTGTGATATTGCTCTTGATAAATGTACTACTTGCATGCTTAATAAGATCACTAGAACTCCTTTCAAGAAAATTGAGAGATGTTCTAAGATCTTAGAATTGGTTCATAGTGATTTGTGTGACTTTTATAGTACACCTTCTTTGGGAAATAAAAGATACATAGTTACGTTTATTGATGATTTTTCAAGATTTTGCTATGTGTATCTTTTATATTCCAAAGATGAAGCCTTGGTTAAATTTGATATTTATAAGAAAGAGGTAGAAGTGCAAGTAGAATCTTTAATTAAGAGATTGAGAACAGATAAGGGAGGGGAGTATTATGATCCTGATTATTTCCAATCTTTGGGTATTATTCATGAGACTACAGCTGGTTATGCACCACAATCAAATGGTGTAGCTGAAAGGAAGAACATAACTCTTCAAGAAATGGTTCATTCCATGCTATCTTACTCCGGGTTGAGTGAGGGGTTTTGGGGTGAAGCTATGTTGACGGCTTGTCACATACTTAATCGTGTTCCCACTAAGGGAAAGGATTCCACAACATATGAACTTTGGTACAAAAGGAAACCAAACTTGAAGTATCTCAAGGTTTGGGGTTGTAGGGAAGTTGTAAGAGTGCCCGGTAACAAAAAGAGAAAGCTAGGTAAAAGGGGCTTGGAATGCATTTTTATAGCTTATGCTGAGCATAGCAAAACCTATAGGTTCTATGTTATAGAACAAAGTGACTTTATTTTGAAACATTCGATAATTGAGTCAAGAGATGCAATATTTGATGAAAACCGATTTTCATCAATAAGTAGACCTAAGGATCTACAAATAAGTACCAAAGGGAAGGAAATTGTTGATTATAATGATCAACTTGATTCTCATGTAGGTTCATCTAATAATGTGGATGAGACTCCTCATGTAAGAAGAAGTAAAAGACAAAGGAAAATTAGGAATCCTCTAGATGACTTCATAATTTATTTGGTTGAAGGATCTAGGGATGTCCTTAGTTCCACTACTCCATATTGTTTTAATGTGGATAGTGACCCAAAAACTTATAGCGAGGCCATATCTTCCCAAGATAGTGCATTTTGGAAAGAAGCTATAAATGATAAGATGTACTCCATCATGGGAAATGACACTTGGGTCTTAGAGGATTTACCTCCCGGTTGCAAACCTCTTGGTTGCAAGTGGATTTTCACTAGGAAAAGGAGGCCTGATGGCTCCATAGTGAAATTTAAAGCCAGATTGGTAATCCAAGGCTTTAGACAAAAGCATGGTGTCGATTATTTTGATACCTATGCACCGGTTGCAAGAATAACCCCGATAAGGTTATTAATTGCAATGGCTTCGGTATATAATCTAGTGATTCATCAAATGGATGTCAAAACGACATTCCTTTATGGAGATCTAGAGGAAGAAGTGTATATGAAACAGCCTGAAGGGTTTGTTTTGGAAGGGCAGGAAAATAAGGTGTGTAAATTGGTTAAGTCATTGTATGGACTTAAATAAGCACCAAAGCAGTGGCATCGGAAATTTGATGACAAGATTTTGTCCTTTGGATTCAAAGTGAATCAAGATGATAAGTGTATATATAGCAAATTTGATGACAAAGGTCATGGTATCATCATTTGTCTATATGTTGATGATATGCTTATTTTTGGTACAAGTCTACAACAAGTAGAATTGACCAAGGAATTCTTATCCTCGTCTTTTCAGATGAAGGATTTGGGGGAGGCGAATGTCATTTTGGGCATCAAGATAATTAGGGACAATGGAAGGCTAATATTAAGTCAATCTCATTACATTGAGAAAATGATCAAACAGTTCAATATGTTTGATAAGTGTCCCGTGAACACCCCCATGGAACCCAATGTAAAATTGGTTACGAATTCTGGGAAAACGGTTTCCCAATTGGAGTATTCAAGGATAATTGGATCCTTGATGTATGCCATGACAAGTACAAGACCAGATATTGCATTGGCTGTGGGAAAACTTAGTAGATCTACTAGTAATCCGGGTGCACAACATTGGTTTGCAGTTCGGAGGGTCTTGAGGTACCTTAAAGGTACATTAGACTATGGTTTGTCTTATAGTGGATTTCCTTCGGTTTTAGAAGGATATTCTGATGCAAGTTGGATCACTTACAAAGAGGATGACTCTTCTGTAAGTGGTTGGGTGTTCATGTTTGGGGGAGGTGCCATTTCATGGTCTTCCAAGAAACAAACTTGCATTGCCGATTCCACTATGGCAGCGGAGTTAATAGCTCTTGCCTCAGCTAGTAAGGAAGCTGAGTGGTTGAGAAATCTCATATTAGAGTTGCCTTTATTGTCTAAGCCAATGTCACCGATGGCAATCCATTGTGATTCAAATTCGGCTTTGATAAAGGCATATAGTCAAGTGTATAATGGTAAGTCTCGGCATATTTCACTAAGGCATAGCCTAGTGAAAGTGCTTATCAATGATGGGGTCATAAGTCTTGACTATGTTCCTACGAAAATGAATTTGGCGGATTGCTTTACTAAAGCAATGCCAAGACATTCAATCATATTTGCTTTGACTGGAATGGGTTTATGTCCTAAAGCACAAATTTGTGAAACCCAATCTAACGCTTGAAGAAACATCAAGTCTTAGATTCAATGTGGTTGAATTACAACTTTGTTGTTTGTTAGCAATATTTGATGACCCATATTTCTATGTTACTTGTGACGATAAGGTAGCGTCAATTCAAAGTTCTCAAAGATTTAGAGTTGAGAAGCTCTAAATGAAAGTGTCTTGTCACAAGGACACACTTATGTATATGAGAACCTACCTATATAAGTTTGAATTTTAGCCGTTTCAAGATGTCTAGATGGACATATAGACTTTGATGAACTTATGAAAGATACAGACACATGGCTGTATAGCTGTATAAAAGTGATGTTAAATTCGAGTTATCTTGTGTGTATTTCACCTTCGAATGATTAGAGATATTCGTGTGATTCAATCCATATATAAATCATGGGATATGATCATCGTTAAGTGTGCTATACTAAGTGTCAATTCAATCCATAGGGACATTGACATTTATGCATGAGATGAAGCTTAATTGATAGAAGTAGAGAAGTTTTTTAAAGAAACACTCTAAATGGGGGAGGATTGTTAGATATTTAGAGTGTTGATGGTTGCATTCGCGACCATGAAGAAGCGCTCGCGCTTTGGAGGCGCGCCTAAACCACGTACCCTACTGGAAAATTCTGACAGTTCAAGGTGGAGCGCCCGCTCTTTCAGATGGCGCGCCCGTGCTCCAGTCCGCGCTAAAACCGCGTCCCTTACTGGAAAAAATGGAATTTTGGAAGAACGAGGAGGAGCGCCCGCGCGAGCAAGTGGTGTGCCCGGGCGCAAGGGGTGGCGTGCCCGCGCCCCATGGTGGCGCGCCCGCACATCTGTGGTGGCGCGCCCGCGCCTCCTCGCTCGTCTTCGGTTTTTGCGGTTATTCCCTTTATATTGTATTTGGGGGCCTTTGTTTTCGATATACAGAAAAATTCTTCCGCTCTGAATACTTTCCTTCTCTACACTTTTATTGAAGAACTTTGCAAACTCTTCATTAATTCTCTATCATCTAAGTTTATTGTTTGAGAATTTAACCATCTTATCACACATCTTTGTGCTAAGTGTGTGGTGTTGTCTATTGTATCTCAAAGTGAGTTTCCTGTTTAAACCCAAGCACCGTGGTGGGGGAAATTATCACTTTAGGAAAGTGTATACACGCCTTAGACAAGTATCCAGTATAGAAGATTCACGTGGTAATTGAATTTCTCATGTTCTTGGTGGTGTTCGGCTTGGAGTGAGGCAAGTTTAAGAACCTTTCACATTAGTGTTATTTTGTTCTAATTTCTGGATTACATTGTTAATTTAGTGCTTGGTTTGTAATACTACTTGAAGTATTTGGTGTTGTATGTTTCATTGAAATTTATACACATTCTAGGGTTTGTCCACCGTTGTTAAGTAATTCTTGTTGTGTAGAATTGCATTGTAAACCCTAAAAATATCCCCTTTTCCATAACTCATTTCTTCTAGGGACTTCCAAGTGATTATGTCAGCTAAGCTCCCACTATCCACCAAGGTTTTCTTGACAAGAGCATTGGCCACCTTCATATGAACCACTAGGGGGTCATCGTGAGGCTTATAAATCTTCTTTGTAGCGTCATCCCCGAAGACCATGAGGGGACCCTTAGGGATGGACGAAGAGGGTGCCGATATCAAACACCTACTCCTCTAGCGACCGCAAATGACTTTTGCGTACTCTATTGGATAAGCCCCTGGGTGCATATCCTACGATTATGACATTAATGCTTATATTGTTATTGGCTGGGCTATGAACTTCTTGAACTATTTTTCTTCCTTGATGTTCTTTTGGAGAGTTCTTTAGGTATTGGTTGAGTTTGCCTTCATCCGCCAGCTCATCTAAGGCTCTCTTAAGCTCACGACAATTTCTGGTTGTATACCCACACTCCCGGTGGTACTCACAGCAAAGCTTCTTATTTCGTTGTTCCATCGGCATGCTCACCGGCTTTGGCTCTAAGAGGATGGCCTTGTGTTTTATATCAAGGTAGATTTCTCGCTTATCCACATTGTACCTAGTTCCGCTTCCTCACTTTCGACCCTTCTAGGCCTTTTATTCTTGTTGTCATGGTAATTGTCCTCAGGCTTCCTCTTTCCTTTCTCCTTAGCTGAGGGGGTCTTGTAGACATCGCTTGCTTCAATGATTCTTTTGGCTCTCTCCATAGCCTTAGAGAATGTGGTGACTTTGTCATGGACAAGCTCAAACTTCAGCTTGTTAGACCTTGATTCCGAATAGCAAGGCAGTAAAAGAAACGCTATCCTAGAGGTCGAGGATGAGTTGAGAATCGATGTTGAATCTCTTGATGTAATTTTTCAAACACTTATTCTCCCCTTGCTTCATTGTCATCAAGTGAACGTAGTCTTTTTCTACTTACAACAAGCGATGAAATGTTTTTTTGAATAGGGTAGATAGCTTCTCAAATGTTTTGATGCTCCCTAAAGGAAGGTTATTGAACCATGTCTGAGCAATGCCCTTAAGGGTAGTGAGGAAGAACCTGCACCATGATGCCTCACACCCAGTTTGCACACCCATTTGTGCTTTATAAGCGTTCAAATGATCTGTCGGGTCGATTTTACCATCATAGGGCTCTAAAGTAGGAATCTTGACCTTGGGAGGGATTTTGGTGTTCATGAATTCTTGGCTGAAGGGAGTGATGTTCTTTACAATTTCATGTCTCCCCGGCTCGGGAGAGGGAGAACGCTCAAGACTTCCGCTTGTTGAGCGAGCGGGCCGAGCGGAGGTCCTTTTTCTTTGTCGTGAAGTTAAGTCATGCCGAGAGTGAACTCTAGTTTGATCTCCCCGGGGTGGATTGTCCTCCTCCTTAAAATTTTTCCGCCTTAAGTTGATTATGTCACAAGCATAAAAATTCCTTCGCTTAGCCTTCGATCATTGATTATCTCCCGAGTATCTCTCTACTGGCTCGGCTAACCTGACTCTCGCCGGGCTATAGGAGACTATTGTGGTTGCGACCGACGAGACTCTTGGTGCTGAGGCCGAAAGACGCTTGATGGGGTTGGGACAAGAGAGGTTGAGGGTTAGGCTGTGGAGCATCCCCCAACCTACCTTGCCCCCCGCCCTGGTTGACAAGTGCCCTTAGGCTCTCTTCATGGTTTTTGTTGATTTGGGCTATCAACTATTCCAAATCCTGACGAGTGACTGCATGAAGGCTAGTCACCTCTCCAACAGGCTCGCTTCGAGCTTAAGGTACAATCTCCTTGACTACATGATTATGCCGAGCCGTGAGAATCAGAGCTTTTCTTGTATCATCTTGATACGTTCAGGGACGTCTAATATTCACCATAGATTTTTGTTTGTTATCTCCACAAATGGCGCCACTTGTTTCTGGAAACAGACTCATCCTAAGTGTGTTAGGGTATTTCGGGTATGTCAAGAAGTTTTAGAGTCAATGTCCGATTGTCCAAAAGTCCCTTAGCTCCACCTTGCACAGGTATGTCTGAGGGCTCCGCCTTGACGTCTGACGGCTCTGCCTGCAAGAAAGAGAAGGTTAGCTCCCCTGGGGGTGTGACCCGGGAAAACCCCTCCAATGCTTAAGTCAGCAAATTGCACTTTCAAGAGAGAGAAAGTAGAGATAGAGAGAATACTGTCTAGAGAGAGAAAGTATAGAGATTAGAAAAAGTTACCATCAATAATCATTTGTGACCTAATTATAGATGTACTTTCAGGTGGCAAGGCTATAGTTTAGTGGACAAATTAGGGGTAAACTGGTACTTTGTGATGATTAATAATGGGCTGGATCTTGGAGGGGTATTTTCGTTATTTATGGTACATTGGGCTTAGGACATGGGCTAGGCCCAAACACATCCTTAAATTACTTACAATAAATAATTGTTAGCTACGATTATTCTAAGAGAATTATAAGGCTTATGGGAAATATCCAAAAAAGAACGAGCCAACATGAGCCCAAGATGAACTTGTGACATAGTTGTAAGGTGCAAATGATCTGCTTTTAACCGAAGTCCCTTTGCATCCACAGTTTTAACATTTGGCAATTTGATACCAAGCTGAGCTTCTCTCACTGCCTCCACATATGTACCTCTCCTGACGCTAATGCTACCTGATAGGATATCCCAAAGATAAAAATTCAAAAAACGAAAAAGAATATTCTAAAACTATTATATTGTTTAAGATTTATAGTAATAAAAATTAATTTATCGAATAAAATTAAGGAAATTTTACTTGGATAAATTCTTATATATGGCTGCCACACCGTGTGACCAGTCATTATAGGAATTACTTTATTAGTGTAATAGGGTTACTCAGTCAGTGTTGAGGGGTTACTCGGTTAGTATTATAGGAATTACTTGGTCAATTTTATAGGGGTTACTTTGTTCTTTTATAAATAGCCACACGGTGTGGCCAGCCACACACAAGACGGGCTGCTTTAATTGCATCATTTCCAAAAAAAAATCCGCTAAATTTATCTTTTTATTTTTATTTATTTAATTTTAATCTTGAAAATTTATTGTTCAAGCCTCGTTCACTTCACCTTATTTTTTTCTACACTGCAATTATTTTTACTAGACTAGAATTATTTTTACTGAACTTTAATTAGTTTTTCTGAACTAAAATTAATTTTACTGAACTAAAATTATTTTTATAGATTCTCTATTACATTTCTTCTTTACACTTACTGATTTTTATTGAACTAAAATTAATTTTACTGAACTGAAATTGTTTTAATTGAATTGAACTTTTTTTTACTGAAGTGGAATTATTTTTGCTGAATATTTTTTTTAAAGTGAAATAAAATGGACCAAAGCGTCCAAAGAAATTTGAATATTGATTCCTTTCGAGGTTGTAGAAGATGTAGAGGTCGCATTGATTTTTTGTTCGCAATCCCTATTTGATCTGGAAAAAGAGATGTGTGAATTTTTTGTATTTAAGGCATTGACCTATGTTTAGTTAGGGCATTACCTTACATTTTTTAGGTAACGACCAAATTAAATACACGTAAATGCCATAACCACAAATAGAGTACAAAAATTGCACATCTCTATTCCGGATCAAAAAAGGTTTGCGAAAAATAAATTTCCAACCTCTATATCTTCTACAACCTCATTACCCAATGATCATTAAAAAAATTGAAAAATCTGTGTTTAAGATCATCATAATACACGCTACAAATGCTAGCTATTTCCATCCTCAAAACTATCAAACAACTTGATTTTTACCTAAATTAAAATTATTGAAACCTAAGGAAGACAATTGTATGCGATTATGGAAGCAGATTCGAAAACCCAATAAAAATCCGATCTTTGGACGACTTGTTGGTTGGAATTTAGGTGTGAGTTCCGACTAAATTATACAACATTTTTGGGGTGGTTAATTAAATCATGAATGAAGAACAATGATGAATATTTTACTTTCTAAATTTTAATTATAATTTAATTTTCGGAAATAATTTTAAAAAATAAAAATAGATTTTCAAATACTCTAATTATGTATTTCTTTAAAAATAATACATGTATTTACAATTATACATACATTATAATACATTTTGGCCTGTAATAATAAAGGAAAAATTGACTAACAATAACATGCCACATCAACATGTTATAGTGCCTTTTATTTTTATTTTTTTATTTTTAGGAATGACACATTAGAATCATCCATATTTAGTTTTGAGGAGTTTTTATTTGATACGTCGTATATCAATATCTAACTTAACTTGGTCACATGTGTATATTTTTTTTAACATATCCCAATTACACCATACTAACTCACTTACGGTTTGTTTGGATAGAAAAGTGGAAGAGAAAAGTAACGGTGGGATGAATAAGGAAGGAGTAGGAATGGAAGGGGAGGGGAAATGTAAGGTCGTTACATTTTTCCTCCAAATCATTCCAACATTGAAAGGATTTGGTTGTTAAAGAAGGAGGGAAAATAAATCTTTCCATTTCTCTTCCTTCCTATCAAAATGTATCCAAAGAAAGGGAGGATGAATTCCTTCTTTTCTCTTCTCTTCCTTTCCTTCCAATTCTCTCAATCTAAACAATGTGTTAGTCTTACTTTGTTATTCTTCTATTTCTCACACCCCCTATCTTTTATACCTCTTTTAATATAAATTATCTACTTTTTCCTTAAACTAAAATTAGAGGTGATCTAACATCAGGTCAGGTTGTGTTTGGGCTTGCTGAGAAAATTCAGCTCGTTTGGTCGGGCCGAGCCAATATTTTGGTCGAAAATACTTGCCAATAACCCGCAAAATTAGATCGGACCTAGCGTGATATTCGAGCTTTTTCAGGAAGGCTAAAAAAATCAACTAATAAGTTTATAAATGCATGCCGAAAGTCAATAGAAACTAAATAAAAAATAGTTCGAGCCGGACTCCACGTGGAGCTTAAAATTTTTGCCCAATGCTCGTCCATAATCAGGTTGGACCGGGCCGATCCAGCGGACTCAGCGTAACAAGATCAACTCTATCTCAAATACTCATCTCTACCACCTTTTATTCCTACCTTGAGGTGTAGGCCAAGGATTAAATCAAATGGGATTTATTTGTAAAATTTTCCTATAATCTCATACCTTAAGAGAATATTTATAAAAAATTTCTAAAATAACAATCTACTACAGAGTAGTAACGTAAGAACTTTACATAAGTAGTATTCCCTCCATCTAATATTTATATTTTGTTTTCCGTTTGTATATCCCAAGAATTAATGTAGTGGAACGAATAGGCATATTATTAAAAGTAGAGCTATTATATAAAAGTCAATAAAATTATAATGACATTTAGCTAAGTGTGACGTATTTTAAGAGAGTGTAAAAAGTAGATTTATGGAGATAAAGTTATGTAATAAATATATTGAAACCAACCACATTAATTTGGGACACCCAAAATAGAATCTATATACCTATACTAAAGTGGAGGTTTTTTAAAATTGATTTTCTTTCCTAAAATCCTCTCTCTTTTTCTTTCCTAAATCATTAATTTTCCTAAGATCTTCATTATTATTATTATTATTATTATTATTATTATTATTATCATCATCATCATCATCATCATCATCATCATCATCATCATCATCATCATCATCATCATCATCATTATTATTATTATTATAATTATTATTATTATTATTATTATTATTATTATTATTATTATTAATATTATTATCATCATCATTATTATTATTATTTATTTTTATTATTAGTATTATTATTATTATTATTATTATTATTATTAGTACTATTAGTACTATTATTATTATTATTATTATTATTATTATTATTATTATTATTATTATTATTATTATAATTATTATTATTATTATTATTATTATTATTATTATTATTATTATTATTATTATTATTATTATTATTATTATTATTATTATTATTATTATTATTATTATTATTATTATTATTATTATTATTATTATTATTATTATTATTATTATTATTATTATTATTATTATTATTATTATTGTTGTTTCGGGGTTTTCTGAGGTCCTGCGGGAGAGTTACAATTCCGAGACTGGAACCGGACGCCTGTACCAGCAAAACAAACGGATGCTCCGGATGATTGAAGATCCGCCTCCGACGGTCAAGTTAGTACTTGATTAAGGAGTAATTAATGCGGAAATAAAAGTGATTGGGTCTCTCTAGGTGAGAGTGTTAAATGTGCGTAATCCCCCTTAATGAAGATTTAGGGAGGTATTTATAACCTTGGGAAACGTGCCAATCCTAAGTTTAGGTTAACCTAGGGCTGACTGGGCTTCCCTTGGAAGTTGGGCCTAGGTGGCCGGTTTCTCCATTAGGCATGGAGGATGCCACGTGTCATGACATAATAGGTCCAGCGTGGACAAATAGGCGTGTGCCACGTGGCAAACCCTGACAGTTCCAACTAGGGTACACTTGGCAGGACCTGATTGGCCCACGTGGCGCATTCCGATTGGTGGGAGCAAAATCCCCTAATCATTTGCCCCTCACAGGTGGCACGTGACTGGTCACGTGTTACCTGCGACAGGTGTCGCACTGTGACAGGCGACGGCCTGCTACAGGTGTCACTCGGCGAAAGGCCGAGAGATTCTCCCGCCCAAATTTTGAGTTTTGGAAGTGACCCTTCGCCTTCTTGCTTTGCCTATATAAGGGTGTGTTGACTTCAGTCATTTTCACACTTGAGAACTTTTTATAGAGAACATACGGACCCCTGAACTTGCTCTGACATTTCACACTCTTTCTGCCTACCGCCTGCTCTGACAAGCCGAATGCACAGGATTTTCAGAACTCCATCAACTTCACTCGTTCAGGTAACCGTCGGTTCTCTTACTCTTAATTTTCTCTTTATTTTATTCTTTTTTGAAATGGCACCTCGGAAGCACACGACACGACCTAGGTTAGTGATCAGCCGGTCACCGGGGACGGCTGAATCTAGGACTAGGAGTGTCGCCTACCCTTTTCCGGACCCATCTTTGCCCTTTATACAAAGTCCGACTGTCTCTGTGTCTATGCTGAACATGATGGCCAGAACAAAAAGAACTGCTAGGATTTCGAACTCAGACGGCTCCCCCCATAGGGTGCCGATTAGTGAAACATCTGACCAGGCGCCAGATGTGGAAGTGAACCAAAGCGGCTTGAAAGCCGACAGTTCTGAGGGAGGAGTCAAAGTGACCCCTTCCAATTTTACAGTTGACAAGTCTACATTCTCTCCTACTCCTTTTGAAGGAGAGGAGGCGGGCCCCTCTGGGAGAGGGGAGGAGTCGTCCTCTTCGGACTCGTCAGAGGACGAATCCGAGTCTAGCTCTTCTGGTCATGCTTCTCTAGACACAGAAGAGAAAAACAGTCGCCTACAAGAGGCGAGGCTTTCTCACGCAGTTGAGAAGGGGGACAATTGGGCGGAGCCATGCGCCTCTTACCGAGAGCAAAATACCCCCTACTGCTGCACTGTCCCACAGGGCCGGATCACGGCCATGCAAGAGAAAGTAGGGAGCTTTATTGCGAACCACACAATGGGCCACGGATTTTTAGTTTCCGTGCCGGATCCAGAAGACACAGTCGTCTGGCCGGCTGGTACTAGTTATGATGGCGCCTGCTTTGGCTGCTACGAGGCGGCCATCAAGGCTGGGCTGCGCTTCCCACTACATCCGGCTGTTCAGCGGATCTTGGATGGGTATGAGTTGGGGTTATGGCAGTTAGCCCCGAACTCCTGGGTCAACGTACTCGGCTATGTGGCCGGGTGCGAACTGCACGGGGTGGAGCCAAACTTCGAGGCTTTCGCCCACATGAACTACCTCAGCCGGACCCCTAAGGCAGGCGGTACCGGCTGGTATCAATTGACGAGCCACAGAGGCTACCTCATGACAAGAGGTAAAGCAAACAAGTGGAAGGACTGGCGAAGCACCTTCCTTATCATTGAGAGTTCAGACACAGAGCTGAACAAGCGCTTCAATAGGTGGAACAGGAATCCGCCTCTTCTTGCAGGCGGCCGCAGCATGCCGCCTGTTCCCCCCATTGCTACGAAAGAGATCCTGGATAAAGGACTCTTAAAAGTAGAGTCGAGGGTCGACTCTACTTCAGGGGTACGAGAGCAAGTACCCCTGCACCGCGTCCCGAGCTTCAAATGGCTCTACGACGAGTACTTTTTGGCCGCCTGTGGCCTCAGCAGTCGTTGTTCAAGAGGTAGCCGGCCTGTCGAATACTCTGTTTTTCCATGCATTACTGTTATGACTTTTTATTAACTTTGCTATTTGTTTTTGCAGCGGACGCCATGAGCAAAATTACCGCCTCCAAGACTGCGGCGGCCATGTTGCGAGCCTCCATCATGCAACAATCCTCAACCGACTCCCCCAACAAGGGGGCGCCCTTGGTGAGCTCCAAAACTTTCACTCTCTTTTTGGAGTTGGGTTTATGCATATACTGACCGAGTGTTGTTTTTTTTTTTTTTTTTTTTTTTTTTCAGACGGGCACTCCAAGAGCCTCTTCTTCCCAACAGCCGGACTCCAAGACCCGGAGGACGACTGTTACGAGCTCTCCTGGTTCTGCCAGGAAACATGCGGCGGCTGAGAAACAGCCGTCCACTCCTTCTAAAACTCCAATCGGGCCACCTAGAAGTATGAAGTTGTCCTTGTGAATTTTAGACTTGCTCCCTTCTTTACTAGGTCTAACCCGTTTGTTTATGCTTGATGCAGCCGGCCCTCAGGAGCCAGACTTGGTCGAGGTGGCCAAATCTATGATCAAAGCCGTCCCTCCGGCTGAGAGGGAGGCGGTCAGGGGTGTCGGCACCCTTGACCTAGACGGAATTGCAGGGGTCCTTGCTGAGGTATACTTAGCATATTTTTGGTTATTTAAGTTCCAGGACGCCTGTTTTTTGTTTGAAAACTGACGCCTGTTCCCTTTTACTTAGGCCCTGCTCCGAGTGAACGGCCTTCGCAAGCCGCTTGACAGGAAGAACAAAGAGGTAAAGGCTGCAAAAGCTATGGCCGCCTCTGACTGTGATAAGGAAATGTTTCAAATTGCCCAAAATGAGGTTTTGACAATTGATATTCTTTATTATCAGGCGTAGGCTACTTCTGCTATCCGGGCTCAGTTAGAGGCGGCCCAGAAGAAAAATAATTAGATGGAGGCGACCATCAACAATCTCAAGGCCGAGCTGAGACCTCTTCGCCAAAAAATGTCCTTATACGACACCTTGGAGAAATCCTTGGCGCACGTTAAGGAACGCCTGGTGACCCAGGAGAAGAGTCTTACTGAGGAGCTCTCGGCAAAGGCCGAGCAAGAAAAGAAGGAGCTGGTCCGAGAGATGATGGAAGACTCTGCTCAAATTCAGCGCCTGACCTGGGGCCGCCTCTTCCCCAATGCCGACTTTTCCTCCTGGGAAAAAACGTACCGCCAGTGTTCTGATAGATATAATCAAGAGATCCTGGCGGCTGCTGAGGATGAGGCGTTGGAGGAGGAGGAGCCGGTAGTGGCGCTTGTGCCGCTTGGGGGAGATGCATCGAAGAAGGATGCAGCTGAAGCCGAGTCCAGCAAAAAGAGTGCTGACCAGGCGGCAGCTGCTACTATTGAAGATCTGCCCCCTTCTTAAGCTTTATGTCTTCTTTTCACGGCCTGCGTGCCGTTTGTTTCTGTTTACCCGGCCAGGTGGCCAGGGTTTTGAATATTTTGCCGGTCTTAATGACCGGCTTCTTTTGTATCTTTTACCCGGCCAAGGGGCCGGGGTATGAATGTTTATGCAAAAAATGTTTCGTTTAAATTTGTTTCGATTTTGCTAAGTATCGAAACTTTGATATCCAATTGCATACTATACCAACTGTTTTGCATGGCCGATAGTTGCGGACAGGTACGAGGTAGTTAGTCACGCCACCTATGCCCCTGGACGACTGGTTGTCTGTTTCCAGGCTAAGCGATCAGTCGGCCACTTTAAAGACTGGATCTCCTTCAACCAAGTAGGAAGGTGGTTTCCTACCTGCCTTGTTTGTTTTTTAAGCTAGAGACTCTAGTCGGTCCAGGCCGACTGTTCCCCGCCACATTTAATCTAGTGTGAACAGGCGTTGTATGAACACCTTTTTAGTTTCATACTAAATTTTTAAGGAGTGACCAAGTAAACATAATTGTTACCTAGTCGCCAAGTGACTGAGTAGTAGAGGTATCAAACGGTGGGTACCAGTTGTTCCCCTTTATTCGCCAATGTTTGTTGGCTATTAACTCTTAAGATACCGACTGTTCTTATCCCAAGTAGTTCAGTCGGTTGGTTGACACGGATGGTTACTACGAACACTTGTTTGACCTGATTAGTCAGTTAAGTGAGAGGTATCCTTGTCCGGGAAATGGCTACGTGGTTGTCTTGGTTAGACAGTCGTATAGGTGTCGTGTAATGATTTTATAGAACAATGTTCCACCCAAAAGGGAGCTGCTCTCTGCGACGAATTTCATCCGGATGGATGCCGTCGGACGCCTGCTATAATATTGGGACAAGTCGAATTGAACTTATATTTGGATCAGTTGTCTTGGCGCCTGGTCTGATCATTTTAGCTATGAGCCTTTGATAGTTCTTGGTGAACTGTGTTATGGGAGAGTAGCCGGTTGTATGAGACAAGCGGCGTTCCCCTCTTAAGTAAGAATGGAAAATAAACATGGAGAGTAACCAACTGTTTGTCAGTTGGCATGCCCCTCTTAGGTAAGAATAAAAATTAGACGTGGAGAGTAGCCAACTGTTTGTCAGTAGGCATGCCCCTCTTAGTACAAAATTGAATGAAACATCAAACTTTTATTAAGTAGCCCTCGACTATTTACATTATTCAAAAGAAATATTTCTTAAGATTATCTACATTCCAGGTTCGAGGTAATGGTTGGCCGTCTAGTGTTTCCAGACGGTAGGTACCGTCCCTGACCTCTTCATAGATTCGGTAGGGTCCTTCCCAGTTGGGAGTTAATTTGCCAGACTCATTAGCCCTACCTACTGCTTCCATTTTTCTAAGTACGAAGTCCCCCACTTTGAGTGGACGCCTGTGTACTTTTTTGTTGTATGATCTAGTCATTCTCAGGCGGTAAATTTTATGGCGTAAGACAGCATTGCCCCTCCTTTCTGGGAGTGAGTCTAATGCCAGGCGCATGGCTTCCCAGTTTGTCTCTTCGTCATATAGCATTACTCGAAGAGTCGGCTCGTAGTGTTCAATTGGAAGAACAGCTTCCTCACCATAAGTTAGGAGGAATGGAGTTTCTCCAGTCGCCCCTTTTTCAGTCGTCCTAATGGCCCAGAGAACATGTGGTAATTCATCCGCCCATAGGCCGCCTGCTCGTTCAATCTTTTTCTTGAGACCGTCTGAGATGATTTTATTAAAGGCTTCTACCTGGCCGTTTTCTTGTAGACGACCGACTGATGCAAAGTGGTGTGCAATTCCTTGGTCACCCAACCAGCTTTTGAGAACAGGCGTCTCAAATTGGGGACCATTATCAAAAACCATAGACATGGGAACCCCGAACCGAGTGATGACATTTTTCCAGATGAATGAAATTACATCCTTCGTCTTGATTCCCTTTACAGCCTCCGCCTCCACCCATTTAGTGAAGTAGTCGACTGCAACAAGTATGTACCTCCTTCCGCCTGTAGCAGGCGTATAGGGACCCAGAATATCCATGCCCCACTTAGCAAACGGTAGTGGGCTATGAATGGTAGTGAGGTCTATAGCCGGACGCTGAATTAGTTTGCCAAACCTTTGGCACTTGTCACATTTTTTCACCATCTCCATTGCATCTGCTTCTAAAGTAGGCCAAAAGTAGCCCTGCCGCCTTGTCCGTTGAGCAAGCGACCTACCGCCTATATGGGAAGCGCAGTAACCAGAGTGAAGATCGTCTAGTATCTCTCGTCCCTTTTCTGGAGTAACACACTTTAAGTAGGGTTGAAGGTACCCTCTTTTGTGAAGTTCTCCTTTTATCATTTCAAAACTGGCTGCCCGTTTTTTTCAGCGCTGCCGCCTGGTGATGATCATCCGGCAGGGTACCGTCTGTCAGATATGCCCTAATTGGATCCATCCAGGTTGAGCTTCTGTCTAGGATTCCAATATGGTCTTCCTCGATGCTTCTCTTCTCCATTACTTCCCAAAAAACAGTTCGAGGAGTATCACAAGAGGCGGATGATGCTAATTTTGAAAGGGCATCCGCCTGGTTGTTTTCTGATCTCGGCACTTGAGTCAGATGAAAATCTTCAAGGGATCCGACTGCCTGTCGTACCGCCTGTAAATACTTGATCATGGCCGGATGGGTTGCTTTGTATTCGCCATTATACTGACTCACTATCAATTGTGAATCGGAACAGGCGTCTATCTTTCACGCCCCTGCCGCCTTGCACATGCGGATTCCGGCTATTAAAGCTTCATATTCTGCCTCATTGTTTGAGGCCTGAAAACTGAAGCGTAGAGCATACTCGTACATGTCGCCCTCTGGCGACTGACATAGGACGCCTGCTCCACAACCATTTGAAGTAGAGCTTCCATCCACATATACCTTCCTGACCTGGACTGGATCTCGAGAATCAGGGGGACGAGTCATCTTAACAATAAAGTCAGCAAAGGCTTGCCCCTTCACTGCTTTTCTAGGCTCAAAAGTAACTTCGAGGCTCTGTATTTCTATGGCCCATTTGATCATCCGGCCTGACGACTCCATGGTGGTCAGTGGCCGCTTGATGGGTTGATCTGTATACACGACGACTGCATGTGCCAAAAAGTAGGGCTTCAATTTTTTAACAGCCATGAAGAGCGCAAGACCAAATTTCTCCACTAAAGGATACCTCAACTCGGCATTTTTTAGTACATGACTGACAAAGTAGACTGGTAGCTGACAGCCGTCTCTTTTCGCAAGAAGAACAGCGCTTAACGCATGATCACAGACGGCCAGGTACATGTAGAGTACTTCTTTGGGCAAAGGGCTGACCAGCCTCGGCAAGGAATGCAAGTGAACTTTCAATTTCTGGAAGGCCGCCTCAGCATCCGGCCCCCATTCAAACCTTGCCTTCTTCTTAATGGCTTGGAAGAAATATAAGCATTTGTCGCCTGATCGGCTTAGAAATCTTCCCAAGGCCGCCAGACAACCTGTTAACTTCTGAACCTCTCGGACGGTACGAGGCGACTGCATGTCGATGACCGCCTGCACCTTCTCAGGGTTCGCCTCTATTCCTTTCTGATTGATAAGGAATCCGAGAAATTTCCCAGACTCAACTCCAAATACACATTTCTTGGGATTGAGCATGACATGGTGCCGCCTGAGTGTGGCGAAAGTTTCTCGGAGGTCCGACAGATGATCTATCTGAAGCTTAGACTTGACAATCATATCATCAATGTATGCCTCGATGTTTCTCCCAATCTGATTAAAGAACACAGTGTTTATCATTCGCTGGAAGGTGGCCGGGGCATTCTTAAGACCGAACGGCATGACCGTGTAACAGTATAACCCTTGATCAGTGACGAAGGCCGTCTTCTCCTGATCTTTCTTCCATAAAAGAATTTGATGGAAACCAGAGTAGGCATCCATAAAGCTCATCAAAGCATGGTCGGCTGTTGAGTCGACCAGGTTATCAATTTTAGGCAGAGGGTAACTGTTTTTGGGGCATGCCTTGTTTAAGTCTGTGTAGTCTACACACATTCTCAAGGTGCCATTCGGCTTTTTAACAAGAACCACATTTGCAACCCAGTCTGGGAAGTAACATTGCTGAATGAACCCTGCATCAAGTAGTTTTTTAACTTCGGCGATTGCCGCCTGACTTCTTTCTTCGTCATGGTTCCGTTTCTTCTGCCTTACCGGCTTCTTTTTCGGATCCACAGCCAGTTTATGTACCGCCAGGTCAGGACTAATGCCTGGCATTTCGTAGACTTCGAATGCAAAGATGTCCTTATATTCTTTCAATAGTTTGTGAAAATCGTCACCCAGGACTCTCAGAGCAGTCGTCCCAACTTTGACCGTTCTCTCAGGACGTGAGTCGTCTAAGATCAAGTCCGTATGCTCACCAGCCGGCTGAGGGCGGAATTCATCCGACCGCTCCTCTGCCAATGATTGCTATTTTCTGTCTTTTCTTGCGGCCCCCGTCTGGGCTGCCTTTCTCTTCTTGTCGCCTGCTTCTTGAACAGGCGCACTCTCCTTGACATTGTCAAGGTCTGTTTTTCCACCACTTGACCCAGCGGCCATAACAGTGGGCTTGATATTTGAAAGATAGCACTCTCGGGCCATCCTCTGATCTCCCCTTAGGGACCCGAATGTTCCATTATCCCTCTCAAACTTGAGCAACATAAGAGATGGGATTATAACAACCTTGGAATTATTCAGGGTTGGTCGTCCCAGAATCATGTTGTAGGCCGAGAGTTCTTCTACTACCAGGAACCGGACTACCATGTGTCGTCCTTCCCCTTTTTCACCCAGGCGGATGGGTAAATCCACTCGTCCCACTGGGTGGACGACTCCTCCTCCAAACCCTACTAAAGGGTGGGATACCGGATGTATGCAATCAGTCTGATATTTTAGTTTTGACAGACATTTGCTACTAATAAAATCTGAGGAGCTTCCAGTATCTATAAGGATTCGGCCAACTCTCTGGTTGGCCACTTTACATTCAATAACGATAGGGTTGTCATGCGGCCCCCTTACCCTCCTAGATCTTCTTTAGTGATGACAATCTCAGGAAATGAATATTTAGGGGGCCGTTCTTGGTGAACGGAATTTACATCTAGCTGCCTGATATTGTCTTTGTTGCCCCTAATAGTGGGACCGCCTCCTGCGAAGCCGCCTGCAATGGTGTAGACGACTGCATCATCTGTATCAGAGCTGTCGGCCTGTTGACTCTTTTTGGCCGACTGCTTTTTCAAGGAAGTGTTCCCAGTAGACTTTTTGACATAAGAGTCAAGATCGCCTTGCTCAGCGAGGCGGTCCAGATACCGCATGAGACTAAGCATTCGTTGGTGTGATGACCAACATCTTCATGATAATCACAGAATTTTTCTTGGTTCCGGTTGCTTGCAGAACCCTTCATGGGGACCGGCTTCTCAATTGAGATTCGTCCCTTGATTTCCTTTAGGATAGCTTGGCTATCCTTGTTAAACGCATACTTTGGGGAGTATGGTTTGAATTCTTTTTTCTTCTTCTGGGCCGGCTTTTTAGAGGAATCAGCCGCCCAGACCTCTATTCTTTTCTTTTCATCTTTGTTCGACAACTGTTTCTGTCGACCTTCTTTTTTGTCGAACCTTTTCCCGTCCGACTTTTTGTACTACAAAGATCAGTCGCCTGTATATAGGCTTCCGCTTCAACCAAGGCCTCTTGAAGAATCGCCACCCTCTTTCGGACCAAATCAAATTTGAATGTCGATCCGTCTTTGAGGCCTCTGAAAAAGTCAGTATAGGCTACCTCATCTGGTAACCCTTGAATCTGTATTCTCATCAGGTTAAACCGCCTGATGTAAGAACGGAGCCCCTCCTTCTCGCCCTGCTGAATCGTTCCTAAATCAAGGGTCGTCTTCTTCACAGGTATGTTCATGGCAAAGTTGGAGGTGAATAAGTAAGCAAGCGTCCTGAAGTTATTCACACAACCAGTCGGCAGGTTGCCGAACCATTGTTGTGCGATTCCTTTGAGAGTCGCTGAGAAACACTTGCACCAAGTGGGATCATCCAACCCTTGAAGGTACATCAGGTTGGTGAATGCCATCAAATGGTCTTCTAGGTTAGTAGTGCCGTCATAGGCGCCTACTAATACATTTTTCACTTTGGCCGGCTTAGCGGCTTCAGCAATTTCCTTGGAGAAGGCCGACGGCTATTCCCCAAGTCTAAAAAATCGTAGCTACCAGTCCATAGGTTGGACATTCTTTGCTGCATGCCCACCAAACAGAGGTGGCTGCAAAAAATATTGTTGTTGCGGTACAAATGGTATGTTTGGTACCGCCTGGTCACTATGAAAGCCAGACTGACGGGAGGTGCCGCCTGACTGACTCTCATGATACGACTGAGTATACTTCATCGAGGTATTGCGTAGACTGTCTTGGAAGTCTGAAGTAGAAGCCGACTCTGACAATTGGTCATTCTTCTTCTGTTCTAGCAATAACCGAGCATGTGTGTATGTTTTCTTCGACCCGTCCGCCTGAATATGACGAACAGGTTTCCTCTTTCCTGGAGTAGGAAAGCGGTACTTTGTGAAATCAAAGGCAGGCGGCTCCCACTTCCTAGAGTTAGGATGAGGGGTCGCCTCTCGCCCTTGAACTGGCTTCCTCTTCCCTGAAGTGGAAGGTTTCTTAGCCGACTGCTCCTTGGCCAGAGCAGGCTTCTTTTTTAGCAACTCTTGAATATCTCCCTTGAAGCCCCTCATGAAGGTCATGAGTTCGTTTCTTGTAATGGGAGCAGACCCATCAGCCGGCTGCTGCTGAACAGGCGGTGCGCCGGCTGGATCACTGAGTCCAGTTTGAAGATGTTCCCGTTCCCTCCTTTCAGTATGACAGGTGCGTCGGGCCCTTAGGGTCCCGTCTGACGCTGTGTGAGCATCAACTTCGAATTCTTCCTCAGTATTATGGTCCGACTGAACTTGAGGGTCGTCTAGGGGACGCCTCTCTTCAGGAGTCGGTACAGACGTGGATGCCATCTCAGAAGTACTCTCCCCACAGACGGCGCCAAAATGTTTCGGGGTTTTCTGATGTCCTGCGGGAGAGTTACAATTCCGAGACTGGAACCGAACGCCTGTACCTACAAAACAAACGGATGCTCCGGATGATTGGAGATCCGCCTCCGACGGTCAAGTTAGTACTTGATTAAGGAGTAATTAATGCGGAAATAAAAGTGATTGGGTCTCTCTAGGTGAGAGTGTTAAATGTGCGTAATCCCCCTTAATGAAGATTTAGGGAGGTATTTATAACCTTGGGAAACGTGCCAATCCTAGGTTTAGGTTAACCTACGGCTAACTGGGCTTCCCTTGGAAGTTGGGCCTAGGTGGCCGGTTTCTCCATTAGGCATGGAGGATGGCACGTGTCATGACATAATAGGTCCAGGGTGGACAAATAGGCGTGTGCCACGTGGCAAACCATGACAGTTCCAACTGGGGTACACTTGGCAGGACCTGATTGGCCCACGTGGCGCATTCCGATTGGTGGGAGCAAAATCCCCTAATCAATTATTATTATTATTATTATTATTATTATTATTATTATTATTATTATTATTATTATTATTATTATTATTATTATTGACTATTGTGCTACAATTAGGCTTCCATAACAATTACTTATAATTTTTAAAACTAAACATGGCTCTTTTTAAAAAAAAAAAAAAATTGAACATGGTTAGGGAATTAGCTAAATATAGACAATATGTTATGGATTGGACATAATAGAAAGATCTAAGTTTGAAACTTTTATACCGATTAATGATTATTATGAAGACAAAAAATATATAGAGTAAGTAAAACCATGTAACGCTTATATGAATGCTTATATGAATGCAAATTAAAGAAAATATGATGTATTTTTTGAATATTTTGTTTTAGGACAGGAAACTAGTTATTGGCCTGGACGATGCCCCGAATCACTATAAATTTGTAAATTTGATCAAAATTAAATTTAGAAGGTTAATGTTCAACAATATTTATAAGTGAATAAAAACATATCAATATACTTAAGATTAATGGGCGCTAATTGTTATTCATTTTACTTTTTACATTCTAAAATATTAATTTATATAAAAATATTACTTTGTATAAATGCTTGACTTGTATTAAATCTAGAAAAGTAGCATCTAAGCAATCAACAACCATTAGTTTGTGATTAATGTTATAGAAATTAAATAGATTACTGTACAATTACTTAGGAGTTACATTCGATGAGAAAATTAAATATAAAGGTTATACGTATGAAGAGTTAGGGTGATGAATGATGACACACCAGGTGACAGACACCGTTGATGTGGCGCCAAATCATATTGAAGAAACGATGATATGTTGAGGTAGCATATTGTCCCTTTGAGTTTTAATAATAATAATATAGATGTAGAGAAGAATAAGGGAGGTTTCTTCTACAATAGCTTAGTGTGAATACTATACTACTCATTCTATATAGATTAGTGTTATTTACTACTCTCCTTGTTCCTATTTAATTAAATTAAATTAATGATTTTTTAGAAAATAACACTACAAAAAAGTCACGATTTTGATTATAACCACCAAAACAAAAACTTTTATTATGACACCACAAAAAAAACTCAATAATTTAATTTCACCACCACTTAACGGATTGTTGGATGGAATCCGTTAGTGGGGGCCTAAGAAGACACATGTCAAGTGTCTATTGGTTAAAATAAATAAATTCATAAAAAAAAAAAGAAAAAAAAAAACCTAACTACTGACCCAGCCAGCACCACCATCGCACCACTGCCCTAGCCACCGCTGCCGCCGGCATCCCCTGCCCTCACATAATCCGGCAAAACCAACATGAACTCCAGCTCTTCCCCCCTCCCCGAAAACCACCCCAAGCCCTTCAAACCACCGTAAAAGCCACCCAGCCTTTCAAACTTCTTCAGCCCGCCGTACAAACCGCCGCGAAATCGACCCTTGAAACGACCATTGAAATCGGCGGCCGAAATCGACCAACCCAAGGGCTTCCATGGTCGATTTCAGTCGTTTTGAGGGTGAGAAGTATGGGAGGGCCGTCATTATCGGGGTTACTAGATTTTCGGTACTAGCTGGTTATTTTGGGGTTGCGTCGTTGCGGCGTCTCAGGTTGGGCTAGGGTGACGGTTTTGGCTGAGTTCGACAATGGTGGTGGTAATACTGTTGTGGTTGGTGGTGGTGGCGTGATATTTCTGTGGTTCGACGACGGTGGTGATAAGGGCGATGGAGTTATTAAGGGATAGGGCTGGTGGGGCAATGGAGTATAACGGCGGTTTAGTAGGGCACACGGCAGTGGAGCTGGCAAGCGGTGGTGTGTAGGGAAGTCGGCGGTGGTGTTGTTGGCTGGGTTAGGGTTTAGGATTATTTTTTTTTAATATTAATTTTTCTTCTTTTTTTTTTAATTTTCTTGTTTTTCTTAAACCAATAAACAAATGACACGTGTACATGGCAGACCCCACTAAACGGATTCCATCCAAAGATCCGTTAGGTGGTGGTGAAATCAAAATTTTGGATTTTTTTGTGGTGTTATAATCAAAATCATGACATTTTTGTGGTGTTATTTTCTAAAAATCCTTAAACTAATAGAGAATCAATAAAAAAAATCAGTAAAAGACAAATAAGGTGAAAAAAAAGGCCTTAGTTGTTTTTACTTTTTTTGTATGGCCAATTTTTACAAATTTTGACTCAAAAAGACTAAAACTACCTTGTGTTTTAGGGTTTTTTTTGGAATACCTCGAGATACAGGTCTTGAATATAGCCGGACGGTCTTGGATACCTACAAAACAACAAATTTTCTGTTTGACGGAATATTCGCCTTCGACGATCAAGTTAGTGATCGGAAGACAAAGTAATTTAGAGAGAGAAAGTAGAGAGAATTTAGAGCAAATTGCTTATGCAATAAATAAGATGTCTTTATCCACCTCTCCTATCATAAATAATTGGTGTATTTATAGGGGTGGCAGTGTGTTCCATCTAGGGTTTAGTGACCTAGAATGGTGTGCTCTGATTAGCGGCGCAATCAGGTAGGGTCAAGTGTTCTTTGGGGGCGTCGTTTTAGTGCTTTTCTCGGGGTTTGGGACTCCTCATGTAAGGGGGCCTTTTTCTTATTCAGGTGCTCTCTTGTTTGCCACGTGTCATCTTCCTATTAGGACACGTGTCGTCTTGCTCTTGGGTCATGTGTCACTATTGGATTAGACCACGTGTTGGGGGTATTTTCACCCTAAACATTTGCCCCTCAGAGGGGGTGGCTCGTACCATACGGTTCGTCTCCTCTGATTTTCACTCGTCCAGGGACGTTCGAGTATCGGGCTGATGGAACATCATTATTAAAAAGAGGCTATGGGATTATCCATTGGGGCTAATTGCCTTAGTCGGTCCACCTGATTTTATTAGTGGACTTAAGTCTTGAAATCAGTCGGATGAATGTGCCGCCTGCTATCAAGTGGGACACCTGTCTTCCGTATTTCTCGAGCCAATGGCTTGAAGTTGGTGACCCGGCCGTCTATTTTGACACGCCGTTTGGGCAACCTTACGTCTTCCCCGTCTATATTAACGGAAAGTTTAAATTCACCGTTTGGGCTTCTAGGTTAATTTTTCACAAAATAACCGTTTGAGCTTTTAGGCGGGAAAAGCGTATTTAGCATTTTGCCCCCATAAATTTGCTTATAAATAAGACTTGTTTGACTTCATTTTTTCACTTTGGAGCTTTGAGATTTTAGAGAGAGATTAGAGCATTTTAGTGAGAGAAAGTGTTTTTCCTTCAAATCTTCAAGAGCTCCCCCGTGTCTTTAAACTTTCCGTTTGAGTTCCTTGAGTTTTCCGACAACCCTACAAGATCTTCAAAGTCTTCAAAGTTTTCTACTCGTACAAAGGTAACCGTCCGCTTTTCTTTACTTTTTCCTTTTCCATACTTGTTTTAGTTTTTAAACACGAACTGACACAATACTCGGCGTCGTTCGTTTCTCCTCATGAGGTTGGTCGTTCGCCTGGGACTGAGGAGTTTAGAGTGGACGGAGACAACTCGTCCTCTCTTTGGAGTGGGTCCATTTGTAGTACGTAACAACTCACCCCCACCTATTCTTCTCTGTCCCTACAGTCGAACATGGTGCGTACGAGACAAATGTACGAGCGTGATGCCCCTAGAAATCCAGACGGCAGTATGGTGGATCCCTTAGTCCCTTTTGACCCTAGTAAAACGGACGGAGAGAGTACAAGCACCATAGTTAGTGGTAATGCCAGTTCCGTAGTGGAGGTGACCGCCTCCTTTTCTAGGCGACAAGCTCAACAAAACACAACTTCTCAGACCTCTTCTAGTTAGGCGTCCAGGCAAAATCTGGTACAACGCCTTTCCCAATATACCAACTCGGTCCTGATGTCATCCGAGCTGGCATCTTCTGAAAGGCATCCTTCAACAAATCAGGCGGACGCTATGTCAGGTCGAGGAGGGTCGTCCAATCCAAATCTCCAACAACCCTCAGTGCAATCTACCAGGTCGGCCAGGCCTAGAATTATAATACATAATTCTGAACCGGCCGACCTGCCCCCTCGCAGTGCTCCTCCTTCGGGAAATCAGTCGGATGCGGACGAAGGGAAGAAAGATAAGGGTAGAAGACCCTTGGTACCTGAAGGCATCATCACTATTGAAGAAGGCCAAGGCTCCATGGGAGGGAGCTCGACCAAGGCTGCTGCCTTAGACACAGCATTGTCCTCTGAGTTAGGCTCGGCCAGAGTCCCTAAACCCTAGGCTGCTGAATAAGAAGCTGAGAATCCGGACGCCGATCAGGCGGCCGAAGAGGACAACGCCGAGAACTTCAAATACCCATATTCCTGTACGGTCGACGACGCTGCCCTAGGCTTCTTGAACCATAAATTTGAGGAGTTCAGAGAAATCCTCCAACTTGGAGAAGGCTACCAGATCGTGGCACCGAGTCGCTCATACTCGGTGGCCGCCAGGGAAGGTAGGAGGCAAAGGAAGAAATGCTTCAGTGTCTACCATGCTGCTTTGGAAGTGGGCCTTTGCTTCCCCTTACATCCATTCGTCTAGGCTCTGTTTGACGAATAAACAATGCCATTTTCTAGCTGGTGCCAAACAGTTGGGCAAATATCTTTGGCTATGTGGTGACGTGCCTCAGACAAGGCTTTAATCTGGACGTCCCAGTTTTTTATGAGACGCACTCCATGGTGCGGCTGGATGGTGAGACGGACAACTGGTTTATTCTGAACACCCGAAAAGAATATCTGGTGGTTATGCACAAGCCGTCTAAGTGGCGCGATTAGAAGCACCGATTCTACCGCATCTGAACCAGCAATGAATAGTTCAATTTGCTGATGAATCGCTTCAACGCCGAGCCTGTCCAGCTCGGACGTGGGATGCACAAACCTAGTAATCCACTTGTGACAACGAATTTCAACTTGACTATTTTAAGGTTAAGAAGGCGGTCAGAAATGGGAAGTCTGTGACCGTGTCGTCCAATTGGATTCCACTGTCCGACTAGCTTAGAAATCCGGTATTAGCGTCGGCATGCGGCCTATACCGGAACTACCCCCAAGGTGGTACCTTGTGACTTGCCCGTTCGAATGCTTTTACAACTAGAAAATATTCTAACACTTCTGTTTTCTTTTCAGACAAAGCTCTTGCGATGTTGGACCCCAAATAAAAAAGGAGAGACCAACATGTCCGAGTTCGACATGGTGCGGTACAAACTTCGCGACCAATAGTACGACTAGGCTAAGGAGATATTGATGACTTTTCTTCTTTTTTGTTTCTTTTTTCTTTTTTTTTTTTTTTTGTCGAGCTGGTATGTTGGGAAGGGTATCCTTTCCATTTTTACTCGGACACAACTTTTTAACTTTATTGCCGAGCTCGTATGGTGGGAGGGGTATCCTCTCCAATTTCACTCAAACGCAATTTTTTAACTTTGGCTTCATTTTGTTCTTTTTCAAGCGTCCACTTCTAGGACTAAGAGGAAGCATTTGGCTTCTGCTTCTAAGGACGGCCAACCATCCAAGTCTAGGAAGATAACATCCACAAAGGCTAAGTCTTTCCCCTAGGCGGCCAAGACCACGCCGCAGACTGCTTCTAAGCAGTCTAAAGGAGAGCAGCCCAAGCTAACACCTAGTGGGGTCTCCAAGTCCATGGATCCACAAACTGAGGCGAACCACAATGAAACCGTCCGCTTGGGTGAAGAAGGAAAGTAGTCCCCATCCAAAACGACCGGCAACACGACCTTGACTCCGCATATCGAGGAAATAGATAAATCTGAGTGGTAAAAAGATGCCGCTCAGGTGGCCGAAGACCAGCATGGCTGCACCCAAGAGATTGGGGATTAGCCGCTACCCCCTCACTTAGCAGCGTTCAACATACCATCCTTATCAGAAGGTATATAAGACATAGGCATGTTTTGAACTTGTACTTTGATAGATCGTTTTAATAGTCTAACTTTTTTAAAGGTTGGCATAGACATTGCCGAGGAGATGTATATGAAGCTGCTCGGTCAGTCGCTTACAAGCGCCGACCAGAAGGCCATCCGCGAAGCCATGCACCGGGTTGTCCCTAAGGAGGAACGGGACAAGTTTCGGGGCATTAACGAGGGCTTTCTTAGCCCCATGATCAACTGCAGCGCCGAAGTAATTGCACTTTGTCTATGTATCAATACTTAGTTTATTTTCATGCTTTCCTCTTACTAACTCGTTTCTATCCAAATAAAGCTCTTCTTTAGGCTCAAGGCCTTGTTGGACTGGCGGTTCAAGGATAATGAAAAGATCAAGGCATCTTGGGACGAAATAAAAAAGATAAACGATGAAAATACCGGAACATTGTCCATGCAGGAGATTCGGCACAGGGCGGCCCTGAACGCATTGTCCGAGAAGTCAGTCCGGCAGACCAAGAACATCGTCAAGATGGGCGATGCTCTTTAGTAAGTGCGCCTGGTTTGCGTGACTATGCAACAGGAGAGGGACGAGCCGGTCGCTAATTCTTCTCAGTGGAAAGAGGGCTTCGAAGCCTCTAAGCAGCTGAAGGTCGAGCTGGACCCCATGCTCCATGCTCTTTAGGCGGCCCTAGACCAAGTGGACTCCCTCAAATATGAGGTTGAGCATCTGAACAAGTCCATTGCGGACTTGACTGAGCATTTAAAGGCGCCGCGGTCGATTGACCCTGAAGAGGTCGTCAAGATTGAGCACAAGGCCGAGGAGAGACTAAAGAACCGCTTCTCTTAGGCATTCGCCATGATGGTTAACGTGGATGAGGTAGCTTATTATCAGGAGCGCTTTGCTCACCGGCTGGAGCACGTCTCTCTCAAGGAGAAGGCTGAGGATGTTGTCTTGCCCCTTCCCGCGTTCATAAAAACCTCTTCTGATTTTGAGGAGACGAAGATTATGATGGTGATGGGAAGGAGGGAAGAAGCCGGCCAAGACCGACGAGGCCGCCAACTTCAATGCTGATTGGGCGCCGGATGAGTGAGGAGCTCGGATCCCCTTGCTTCTGTGATCAACCTTTTTTTTACTTTGTTTTTATTTACCTTAACTTGAACAACTTCAAATTTTCTAGCGCTTGTTTGAGCGGTCTTGTATCATAATTCCAAGACTGACCTCTGGACGCCTGTACTTGCAAAACAACGGAGACTCCTGTGGGTAGTAGTTCTGCCTCCGACGATCAAGTTAGAACGTGTTTGAGGAGTAAAGTGCGGAAACTAAAAGGTCTCCCTTGGATTCCAAGAGAATATCTGTAATGTGTAATTGCTCAGTTCGAGGTGTCAGGTGTCTGACTTTCTCCGATTGTGAGTTAACGTGAATTAATTGATTTTGAATAATGTTCCTCAAAGGGAAACATCTCCCTTTTATAGGGTGTTGGAAAGCGTGCCCAATACTAGGTTTCAGTAAACCTAGGACTGACTGAGCTTTGCCTAGGAATTTGGGCCATAGGAGGCCATTTTCTTGATGGGCTATATGTCTGCCACGTGTCGTGGCTTGATTGGTCCACCTTGGACCTCTCACGAAGTGACACATGGCGGACTCTGGTTGGTCCACGTGGATGACACGTGGCAGGGCTTTAGTGGTCCACGTGGCGGGAAAAAATCCCCTAATCATTTGTCCCTCACAAAGGTGACGTGGCATGCCACGTGGCGCCTGTGACAAGTGTCACATTTTGATTGGCTAACGGTTTTTTACCTTTTTTTTTTTTACCTCTCATGGAATTCACTCCCCTATAAATAGGGGGTGTCTAAATCATTACTTTAGACTTTTCAAAATATTCTAGAGAGCTTTTGTCTTTTTCTTAGAGAGAGCTGCCGACTGCACCAGACCGCCTACTCTTACAGTCGCTGTAGATTTTCAAGTACTTTCACCTTCATCAACTAAAGGTAACCGTCTGTTTCTTTTTAATTTTTTGTACTTTGTTTTTCTTTTGAAAATGGTTTCCCAAAAGCACCCGACACGGCCTATGTTAGTGATCAGCCGATCAACGGAGAGGCTGAATCTAGAACTAGGAGTGTCGACTGCCCCTTGCTGGATCGCCCTTTGCGAACTGCCCCAAGTCCAACTGTCTATGTGTCAGTGCAGGACACCATGGCCAGAACTAAGAGAACAACAATGGTGACAAATTCAGACGGCTCTTTCTTTCATGCGCCTGTCAGCGAGTTGTCTGACGTGCCGCCTGGTGCCCCAAGTACCCCTAGTGATTCCATTTTAGATGAATTAGGGGAAGAATTTGAAAATGTTATGCCAGCCCTTCTTGATCTGCCCCGCCAAGCGGACCCTTCATCCGAAAGCTCAGATAGTGATTCTGAGCCAAGCACTTCAAACAAATTTTCGGATGAATCTGAAGAGAGGTACTCTCGGCTAGAGACTGCGCGAGTGTCCCTTTCAGTAGACTTGGGACCAAGCTGGGCGGAGCCATCTGCCACCAACCGGGAGCAGTACACCGCCTACTATCATCATGTTCCCAAAGGCAGGCGGAAAGTGATGGCTGAAAAAATTGAGAGCTTCAGAGCTGACCATGTCATGGGACATGGGTATGTCCTTTACACGTCGGATGCCGAGGACACTGTAGTCTGGCCCGAGCAGTCCAGCTACGGGGATGCCTGTTTTGGCTGCTATGAGGCGGCAATTAAGGCTGGCCTGAGATTTCCTCTACATCCGGCTGTAGAGAATAGTTTTGACGGATACCAGCTAGGTGTATGACAACTAGCCCCAAACTCTTGGTTCAACATCTTGGGCTATGTTGCCGGCTGAGAGATGCATGAGGTAGAGCCAAGCTTTGAGGCATTCGCTCATATGCACTACCTCAGCCGGACCCCAAAGACAAGCGGGACCGGCTGGTATTAGTTGTCTAGCCACAAGGGCTATATGATGACTGTGGGGAAGAAGAACAAATGGTAAGATTGGAGGAACACTTTCTACATCATCTCCCGCCCTGACATAGTTAGGAACAAAAAATTTAACAGGTGGAAATAGGAACCCACCTTTCCTAACAGGCGGCTCTGAGCTGCCGCCTGTTCCCCCCAAAGCCAAAGAAGAGATCCTTGACAGAGGGCTCTTCAAAGTAGACATACATGCGAACCCCGAGACTGGGGCGAGGGAGTTCATTCTTCAAAACTATGTTCCCAAGTATTAGTGGTTATACGATGGGACATATCTAGCTGCCTATGGCCTTAGTGAAGAGATGTCGAGAGGTAGCTGACCGCCTGTTTAAATGTCTTGTGAAACTTGATTTATTTTGTGTCAAATTAACTCCTTGATTCTTCTTTTGTAGACAAAGCTATGGAAAAGCTCTCGACCTCTAAGAAAGCTGCTACTCAGTACCGCTCGGCCATCCTTGGCAAGCGGCCAACTAAAGAATCGCCTTTTGTGCAGGCGTCAAAGGTGAAATTTCAACTGAACATATTTCATTTAGCTTTTCTGCCGCCTACTTCTTACGTATTGCGATTATTTTGCAGGGCACTTTAACAAAGCCTTCCTACTCCTCCCAGCCGGATCCTAAGGTTAGGAAGCAGACGGCTGGTGACGTGACGACTCTTGGGAGAACCAGGAAACATGTGGCCTCAAGGAAAGGAGGCAATCCACCCCCAAAATCTCCAGCCGTCCCTGCTGGCAGTCGGCAGGGGAAGCAGAAGGAGGCGGCTACTGAAGGTATCAAAGACTTGTGTCCTTTCCCTTACCCTCTTCGGGTCAAATTCAATCAGCATTCGTCCAGCACCTCTAAGAGTAGTCGGTCTATTGGATGAAATTACATCAAGTACTTACAGGGTATTGATTGTGCAGATGTCTCTCAAAGGCCGGATCTGGTTCAGATTGCTAGGTCCATGCTGAAGGCCAACCCTGTCGAGGACAGGGACTCTGTTAAGGGAGTCGGCACCCTTAACCTTGAAGCTATCCTGGCTCTCCTAGCCGAGGTATACTTAGTAAAAATTTATCCGTTGTTTGTTTATATAATTGCCTAGCGCCTATAACTGACGACTGTTTTTGGCCGAGTGCAGTCTATGCTGCGAGTGTATGCTCTCCCCAAGCCCCTGAGCGAAAAAAACAAAGAGGTAAAGGCTGCGAAGGGCCGGGCCGCCTTTGATTATGACAAAGCTATGTTCCAGATTGTACAAAACGAAATTCTGACCACTGACATACTATATTATCAGGCGACTGCCAATTTGCAGGTCAAGAAGGACTTAGAGGTGGCCCGAAAGAGGATCTCAGAACTATAAAAGTCCGTATCGGACCTCAAGGCTGAGCTCGCGCCTCTAAAGGAGGCGAACCAATAAGCAGTCGGCCTCCGTAGTCGGGTAGACAAGCTGAAGCAGCGATTGGCCAACATGGAGACCCAGCTTGCCCAAAAATACACTTCAAGGGCCGATGAAGAGAAACAGGCTCTCTTCAAGGACATGATGGAGGACAAAAACTTCATCATGGAGATGACCTGGGCGGCTCTCTTCCCAGGGACTAGCTATGACAGCTGAAGGAATCAGTTTGCCACTTGTACCCGAGAGTACAATGACAATATCATGGGGCAAGACCATAATGAAGAAAAGGAGGGTGGGGAGTCATCTAATTCCACCTCGGGGGAGTCGGACCAGGAGGAAGAGGAGGCGGATGGAGAGAACGAGGAGGAGGAGCCGGCTTGGGACCAGAAGGATGCGACTCCTGAATCTGAGAAACCTCCTCCAAAAGCTTAAGTATTTCTTTGGCCTACGTGCCACTTACTTTGTATCATTACCCGGCCAAGGGGTCGAGGTTTACTTGACAGTTTCAATCTTAACATTTTTGTCGGTCCCCTGGCCGACTGTTTATATTAATCATCCGGCTGTTTTTGCCGGTTTCTCCAAATTTTGAAGTTTTTGAATTTTTTCTTTTCATGAATTTTGCTAAGTGTATGTAGCTTGCTTCTTGTTTTCATGAATGCTTTATATACCGACTGTTCTTGCCCCTAGGCGCTTGGCGCCTGGTTTTCAAAGATGAGTTGATTAAATTGAAATTTTTGATACTTTGAGTATTACTAATTTTAGGTCAATCAATCACTATGGTGATTGCCCCAAACCAGGCGGTCAGTCGGCCATTGCCCAGGTGAACACCTAGCATAACTCGGCTCTTTGCCTTATAGTAAACCGCAATATACTAAGTTTGTACTTAGTTTATTTTATTGATCGTAAATAGTCCGTCTGCTTGGTGCTTGTACAGAACAGGCACCAATCTGGATGTTTATAATCAAAGTAGCTTCCGCGGTGTTGCTATCCTAAATAGGAATAGTGGCCGAATGCCGTCTGTTTATTACAAGGACAGACGACTTCATTTGTACCTTATAGATTCCATTGTAGGTTAGGTGAGTGACTATGAGTTAACCTTTTGAGGTTAATCAGTCGGCCGTTGCCGCATGTTGTTTTTCTATTTACAATTTTTAGGCCATTGATCGTTTCTCGTATGGAAACAGGCGGCGCTTAGAATATCCAGCCGTAGTAGTCGCCTGTAGGTTTACAAGTGGTTACTGCTTGCTAAACTTTAGAAGGAATAGTGGCCGAATATCGTATGTTTGCCAAAAAACAGGCGGTTTGGTTCGCACCGTTTAAGTTCCATTCCAAGGTTGCCAGTATGACTATGAGTTAACCCATTGGGTTAATCAATCTCTGTCACTTTGATTTGAGTGAGTAGAAGAAACAGGCGGCTTTGGCCACATGGTACCTCTTTATTCGCCAAGTTTTGCTTAGCTATTTACTCAAATTAAGCCGACTGGATTGTCCTAAGAAATAACAGGCGGTTTCTGACTTAGATTTTAACTGTCTACCGCGTGTTCGTGGTAAAGCGGTACGTTTATCTTTGTCTCAGGTCAAACAACTGCGAGGTTGTCTTGGAGACACTCGGTAGGGCCGTTTGTTTTAGGTTTATAGAGCAATGTGCCACCCTAATGGGAGATGCTCTTTGCGACGAATTCACCCAGATGGATGTCGCCGGATGCCTACTCTTTTTTGGGACAGACGTATTAGTTTAATTTCATAAGGATCATCCGGCCATGGGCCTCAGGTTAATCATCTGGCTTGTGGCCTCATTAGGTTTTTCAAGAAAAGAATAGTTTGCTAAGTTGTCTAAACTTAACATTTTTACTCATGCGAGAGTAAGTGATTAAAAAAATAAGGCCAACTGTGTATCGGCGACTTGCCTCATTGAGGAGACTTGCAAAAAACTGAAAAGTAAATTGCAAATTTTATTGATATGCTTACATATACAAATAATTTACAAATCTTAGAAGTAATACTTTTTCAAGTTGTCTACGTTCCAAGTTTTGGCTAGCTGCCTGTCGTCTGGTGTTTCCAAGCGATAGGTGCCGCCTCTAACTTCTTCATAGATTCAGTAGGGGCCATCCTAATTAGGAGTCAGCTTTCCCTGCTCGTTGGCCCTACCGACTGCTACCATTTTCCGTAGCACAAAGTACCCTACTTTTAGGGGCCGCTTGTTCACTCTTTTATTGTAAGCTCTCGTCATTCTCATACGGTAGATCTCATGGCGCAAGGCTGCATTGCCCCTGCGTTCTGGAAGTGAATCCAATGTTAGCCGCATGGCCTCCCAGTTAGCCTCTTCGCCATAAAGCATGACTCGTAGAGTCGGCTCATAGTGCTCAATAGGCAGAACAACCTCTGCCCCATAAACCATGAGAAATGGAGTTTCACTAGTCACCCCTTTTTCAGTTGTCCTGATGGCCCATAGAACATGCGGTAGCTCGTCAACCCATAGGCCGCCAGCTCTTTCAATCTTCTTTTTGATGCCTAACTTAAAACGCAGTGCATATTCATATTTGTCCCCTTCAGGAGACTGACATATGACGCCTGCACCACAGCCGTTCATTGTGGAGCTCCCGTCCACATATACCTTCCAGACTTGGTCAAGATTGTCTGGATGAAGTCGGCCTAGTCATTTCAACAATGAAGTCGGCAAGTGCCTGCCCCTTCACTGCTTTCCTTGGCTCAAAATTAATTTCTAGGCTTTGCATTTCAATTTCCCATTTAATCATTCGGCCGGATGATTCCATGGTTGTCAGTGGGCGTTTGGTTGGTTAATAAGTGTAGACCACGACCGGATGTGCCAAGAAGTAAGGTTTCAGCTTCTTAACTGCCATGAAGAGGGCCAGGCCAAAATTTTCAACCATGGGGTACCGTAACTCAGCATTTTCAGGATATGGCTGATGAAATAGACGGGGAGTTGGCAGTCGTCTCTTTTAGCAAGGAGAACGGCACTGAGAGCATGATCAGAGACGGCCAAGTACATGTATAACACTTCCTTTGACAAAGGGCTGACAAGCCTTGGCAAAGAGTGCAAGTGTTCCTTCAACTTTTGGAAGGCCGCCTTTGCATCCGTCCCCCATTCATACATAGTCTTCTTCTTGATTGCCTGGAAGAAATAGAGGCACTTGTCACCTGACCGACTGAGGAATCTCCTCAATGCCGCCAGACAACCTGTTAATTTTTAAACTTCCTTTACAGTACGGGGCGATTGTATGTCTATGACCGCCTGTATTTTCTCTAGATTGACCTCTATCCCCCTTTGATCAGTTAGAAATCCGAGGAACTTCCCAGACTCAACACCAAAAATACATTTCTTGGGATTGAGCATGACCTGGTGCCGCTTGAGTGTGGCGAATATTTCTCGGAGATCTGTAAGATGGTCCGTCTGAAGTTTGGATTTGACTATCATATCATCAATGTACGCCTCCACATTTCTTCCAATGTGATTAATGAAGACTATATTAATCATTCTCTGGAAGGTAGCAGGCGCATTCTTCAAACCAAACAGCATCACATTATAGCAACCCTAATCAGTGACGAATGCCGTCTTTTCTTTATCCTTCTTCCACAAGGGTATCTGGTGAAAGCCTAAATAGGCGTCCATGAAGCTCATCAAGGCATGACCGGCTGTAGAGTCGACCAGACTGTTGATATTTGAGAGGGATAACTATCCTTCGGACACGCCTTGTTCAAGTCTGTGTAATCGAAACACATGCGCCAGGTTCCATTCGGCTTCTTAACTAGGACAACATTGGCAACCCAATCAGGGAAGTACCATTTCCGAATGAAACCAGCATCTAACAATTTTTTCACCTCGGCGGCTGCTGCCTGGCTTCTTTCTTCACCATGGTACCTCTTCTTTTGACTTACTGGCTTCTTTTTAGGATCCACAGCAAGTTTGTGGACGGCTAGATCCGGGCTAATGCCTGGCATCTCGTCCACTTCAAAGGCAAAGATGTCCTTGAATTCTTTAAACAAATGGTGCAAGTCTGCACCGAGTTCAGCAAAAGCAATCGTCCTAACCTTAACAGTTCGGTCAGGACGAGAGTCATCTATGACGATGTCCATGTGCTCACCAGCCAGCTGGGGACGGAGTTCATCCGGCCTTTGATCGCTCAGTGATTGCTATTGCATGTCTTTTTTCTCGGCCACCATTTGGTTGGCCTTTGTCTTCTTGCCGGCTGCTGTTGCAGCAGGCGCGGCTTCCTTGACTTGGTCAAGGTCAGTAGTTTCTCCACTAGGGCCGGCTGCGACCATAGTGGGATTGACATCAGAGAGGTAACACTCCCTGGCCATCTTCTAGTCTCCCCGTAGGGAGCCGACTGTTCCATCATCCCTCACAAACTTGAGAAGCATAAGAGAAGGAATGATAACATCCTTGGATTCATCCAAGGAGGGGCGCCCCAAAATCATGTTATAGGCCGTCAGCTCTTCAACAACTAAGAACCCGACCACCATGTGACGTCCCTCCCCTTCCTCGCCTAGACGAATAGGTACGTCTATTCGACCTACTAGATGTACCACACCACTCCCGAATCCCACTAAGCAATGAGAGAACTGGTGCATACTCTCGGGCTTATACCTGAGCTTGGTCAGGCACTTGTGACTAATGAGATCAGACGAACTCCCAGTGTCAATGAGGATCCGGCCAACTCTTTGGTTGACCACCTTGCATTCGATTACAACAGGATCATCATGCGGCCTCCTGACTCTGCCCTTGTCATCCTTAGTAATAATGACTTCGGGGTAGGAGTCCTTGGACACTTGACCTTCGTCGACTGAGTTAACATCAAGCTGCTTGACGTAGTCTTTATTACCCCGGATGGTAGGGCCGCCTCCTGCGAAGCCGCCTGCTATTGTATAGATCGCAGTTTCATCAGTATCCAAATTATTAGCATTGTGGGACTTCTTTTTGGGCGGCTGCCCAATGTTAGTTTGTAGGGTAACTTTGGACCTCAGAACACAGGACTTCATTACCCCTTCATCAGCTAGGCGGTCCAACAGACCCTCGAGGCTATAGCATTCGTTGGTATCATGGCCAATATCCTCATGGTAGTGGCAGTATTTGTTTTTGTTCCGATTTTTAGCGGAACCTCTCATAGGAGCCGGCTTCTCAATAGAGACTTGATCCTTAATTTCCATGAGGATGGAGTAAAAGTCTTTATTGAATTCGTACTTTGGGGAGTTCATCTTCGCTTCTCTCTTTTTCTTCTGGGACGACTGTTCAGAAGTATCAGCCACCCAAACCTCTTTTCTTTTCTTTTCTTTCTTGGCCGGCTGTAATGGCCGACTCTCTTTTTTGTCAGACCTCTTTGAGTCCGACTGCTTACTGATGTTACACAGCTCAGTCGCCTGTATATAGGCCTTCGCCTCCATCAGTGCCTCTTGGAGGGTAGCTACCCTCTTTCTGACAAGGTCAAACTTGAAGGCCGACCCATCCTTCAGACCATTGAAAAAGTCTGTGTAGGCTACTTCATCAGGCAGTCCTTGAATTTGAATTTTCATCAGATTGAACCGCCTGATATATGAGCGTAGCCCCTCCTTCTCTCCCTACTGTATGGCCCTCAAGTTAAGGCTTATTTTCTTTGCAGGGATATTCATTGAGAAGTTTGAAGCGAACAAGTATGCAAGCGTCTTGAAATTATTGATGCATCCGGCTGGCAGGTTGTCGAACCATTGCTGGGCGACGCCCTTCAATGTGGCCGGGAAGCATCTACACCATGTGGCATCGTCCAACCCTTGAAGATACATAAGGTTGGTGTATGCCATCAAGTGGTATTCAAGGTTGGAGGTAGCATCATAAGTGCCTACCAACACATTCTTCACCTTGGACGGCTGTGCGGCCTCAGTTATTTCCTTGGAGAAAGCTGAAGGCTATTCCCCAAGTCTTAGTAGTCAGAGCTGCCAGTCCAAGGGCTGGACATTATGTGCCGCCTGCCCCCCGAAGAGGGTAGACTGCATATATGGTTGTCCATACGGCATGTATGGTTATTGAGGCGCATACGAGGCCGCCTGGAACATCTGAGGACTTGAGTGAGCGGACATGCCGCCTGTCTGGTCCTCTCGGTTTGATTGAGAATATCTCATTGAGGTATTCTGAAAACTGTCATTTTAATTCGACGTTGAGGCCGACTCTGACCGTTGCATATTCTTCTTTTGCTGGATTATCATCCGAGCATAGGAATATGTTTTCTTGGAACCATCCGGCTGTACATGCGGGATGACCTTCCTCTTCCCTGGCTTAGGGAACCGAAGTCTGGCCAAGTTTATCAAGGGCTTCCGTCCCTCCCTTGGTTTAGGGTAAAGAGTGGCCTCCCGATCTTTGACCGGCTTATTCCTCCCAGAATGAGAGGGTTTCTTGCTCGAATGTTCCTTGGTAGGCACAACCGTCCTTTTATCAATAAGATCCTTTATCTCCCCTTTAAAACTTGTCATGAGCTCGTTTCTAGTGATGGGGGTGGATCCTTCAGCCACCTGGAGCTGACCTGTCGGTTGGCCGACTGTTTTACTAGGCCCTTCCCGGTCGGTGTTCCGTTCCCTACTTTCGATGGGACCGATGCGCCGTGTTCTTAAGGACCCGTTAGGGGCCGTGTGGGTGGCGACTTCATAGTCGTCATCTGTATCCTGGTCTGAGTAGACCTGGACATCGGCCATAGGCCGTTTCTCATTAATAAGCGGTACAGGTTCTTGTGAAGTCATCTCAAAAGTACTCTCCCCACAAACGGCGCCAAATGTTTCTTGCTTTTTTAATGTCCTGCGGGAGAGTTACAATTCCAAGACTGACCTCTAGACGCCTGTACCTGCAAAACAACGGAGACTCCTATGGGTGGGAGTTCCGCCTCCGACGATCAAGTTAGAACGTGTTTGAGGAGTAAAGTGCGGAAAGTAAAAGGTCTTCCTTAGATTCCAAGAGAGTATCAGTAATGTGTAATTGCTCAGTTCGAGGTGTCAGGTGTCTGACTTTCTCTGATTGTGAGTTAATGTGAATTAATTGTTTCTAAATGATGTTCCTTAGAGGGAAACATCTCCCTTTTATAGGGTGTTGGAAAGCGTGCCCAATACTAGGTTTCAATAAACTTAGGACTGATTGGGCTTTGCCTAGGAATTTGGGCCGTAGGAGGCCATTTTCCTGGTGGGCTATCTGTCTGCCACGTGTCGTGGCTTGATTGGTCCACCTTGGATCTCTCACGAGGTGACATGTGGCGGACTCTGGTTGGTCCACGTGGATGACACGTGGCAGGGCTTGAGTGGTCCACGTGGCGGGAGAAATCCCCTAATCATCAGTCATTCGTGTCATGCCCCACATCCTTGTGGTAATGACAATACTTATTCTTGTTTCTATACCAGGCTGACCCTCTCAAAGGCTGGGAATTCTCAAACTCGAACTTGTCTTTGATTTCCATAAAAATTGAGTAACAATCCTTGTTGTACTCGTACTATGGCTCGTACGTCTTGGCTGTCTTTGACATGGTTTGTTGGCAATCAGCCACCCAAACTTCTTTTCTTTTGTTGTTTCTTTCTTTCTTTTTGTTAGTCGAGTTTTGCTGAGAAGATGGTTTCTTCTCGGCGCCCTTGGCCGGTTCTTCTGACTTTGTCAGCGAACAGAAATCAGCTGCCTCAATGTACGATTCGGCCTCCCGCAAAACACGTGCATATGTCTGAATCTTTTTTTTTATCAAATCAAACTTGAAACCATTATGCCTTAACCCTCGAAGAAACTCCGAGTAGGCCATTTCATCTCAAAGATTCTGAATTTTCACTTTTTCCAAGTTAAACCTCTGAACGTACGAACGCAACCCCTCTTTCTTTCCTTGGATGATGGTCTCCAAGTTAAGACTAGTCTTCTGGGGTGGTATGTTATAGGAGAAGTTTCGAACAAACAATAGGCTAAGAGTTGTAAAGCAATTATGCATCCGGCCGGCAGATTGTTGAACCAGTCTTGAGCCACACCCTTGAGAGTGGTCGGGAAGCATTTACACCAAGTGGCATCATTTACATTTTGCAAGTACATCAAATTTTTGTACCTAGTAACATGCTCTTGTGGGTTGCCCGTACCATCATAGGCACCCACGAGTACACTCTTCACTTTAGCTGGATGAGGAGAGTTGAGAATTTCTTGAGAAAATAGAGGCTGCTTGTCATCAAGATTCAACAAGCGCATTTGCCAATCAATAGGTTGAGGGTGTGTGGCCAATCCGCCTAGGTAAGCTGGCTGGTTGTACGGTGGGCCATATTGCCTGTACGCGGGGGATTAGGCGGCAAAACTGCACCATAATCATGGGGCATTTGATACTTAAGTGGTTGAGTTAAAGGAACTGGAGTTGGAGTACGGTGAGCTTGAATCCTGTTGGTCCTAGCCGAGCTTGTATGCTTGGAGATGGTATGGTTTTAAAATTCATCTGGCATGGTGGGAGTGGAAGCAGTGTCCGAGTAGTAGAACTGCGCTCGCTCTTGCCGCTTGTGCTGGAGATAGTATCTAGCATCTTTCCAGCGTTGGGACAGTTCATTTGGCTGCCTAAGAGGCTGCTTGGTTTGCCCCCTAGCTGACTTTGATTTCTCGAGAAACCTGAACTAATTCATCCGAGGCACCCTTGGGAACCTCAGATGTCTTCTGAACGGGGTATTCCCTGCATCTTCAGTATCGGTTATAACTAACTAGGGATACTCTGTATTATAAATATCAAACTATAAAATTATTTATTTACGATCCTATTAGATTTTTTCAAAATTTATTTCCATAATTTCAATGGTAACCTTTACCTTTCTCTTATAAAAAACGTTAACACTTATTTGGGGTCAAAATGAGGGAGTAAGAGAAACTATATACTTGGTACAATAACATACAAGATTAAATTTCCATTGAATTGGAATTGGGCTACCTAATTTTGGACCCATTATTCAAGTAATCTGCTATATTTGTGCTAAGTTACTAACATGTGATCATTTTGATGTACTTATAAAACTATATTATGACTCTTAAGATTAATTAACCAAATTTATTACCTGGATTATCAAGAGAGATGGGTCTCCAAGATCAGAACGCAAATCAGAGATAAAATTCTCCATCCTCCCTCTATAAGCTTTAGCATCCTCAAGCTTGACCGTATCAGCCTCTCCTTGGTACCACAACACGGCTCGGGTTCTACCACCGCCTAGCGTAGCCGCTTTAGCCCGTGTTATCAGCTGATTGTACAAGTTCGTTCCTCTTTCCCATTGACTGATCTTTGTCCCACCAACAGCACAGGGGACCAAGCCCATGAAACCAAATTTTGATGATCCACCAAGCGATTCGACAGCATTGGCAAACGCAATGCCAGGGCCAATACCACAAGTCTTATTTAGGTCGATGTCCACGAAGTGGTTCATGAGCCGGCACCCAACTCTGTTGCGCATCAAGACGGAGGATATTGCGGCTGGGCTGGCACTCGGGTGGTACGAACCCGTCCCATCTGCCGTTCGTGACTCCACCACGTCCAGCCATGTTGCTTTGGCCCGCTAGGAGGAATATGTCCTGCGGTAACTCTGCATAGGTTGGTGCAACAATGAATAAGAAAAGCATGATAGTTAGCGTGGCTATTGTCATGTTAATCTCTGTATATCAAACTAATATTTGCTAATAGACAATAACTTTGGGTTTGTTATATAGAGTAGCATGAGTAATATTTATTATTCAGCGTCATTTTCATAAGAAATTAATAAGGAAAGAGAATCAATTGGGATTTGATACATCATACATGTTAGATTGCAATAACTACTACCAACAATTGTTGTTAAGAATTTCCTAATTGCTCATGTATTTTGTAAAGCTCAAATAGTTTAGGTTTTTGCTTTACCTATGAAAATTGATTTGGTTGTTAATCGTTGTAATTTTGTTCCTTATTGGTAACAAAAAAAAATTTCTTCCCATAAAAAAAAAAAAAAAAAAAAACACCACCCATAAACATGTCTAGACTTGTTGCGAAATGGTATTATTTTGTACACCAAACTATCGAAGTAAGCCGATCTTTCCAATTCCGTTCCCATGATTTCGAAGACCAAAAGCTTTATTCAAAGGTGGAGTCTTTCACAGTTTCCATGATCCCTAAAATCACTGTGGCTCACAAAGCCTTGAATACTGAAAGCATCCTAAAAATACAATGAAGATCCTTACCGAAAATTAGCTCTTTAATCAATTGGAAATTAACTGTAGTTTTTTTTTTCCATGGATAAAGAATTATATATATGTATTTCACATCTTTCAGTTAATATTATCTGTAATTTCCTTATTTAAATGAGTGTAGGAAGGTTAGGAATAATTTGAGTACGTCAAATGGACAATTTTGTATACCTATTAATTAAGAGTAAAAAAATGGCATTTCATGTAAACACCAAATCTTCTCCTTCCCAAAGAGAGATAGATGATATGGAGTATGCAGAGGTATATGAAATAAAGTGTACATTACAAATACAACAAGTTTTTTGTCAAAAAAAATACTCTGTATATCAATACCATTTCTTGTACAGCAAATAAAATATTTTGATGTTAACAAATTTGAGGACTTAAAATTGAAAATATTAATGTTTATGTACTGCTACTGCAATCTAAGAACAATCAAGATCAAAGCAATAAGGGCTGTGTATAAGAAATTATTATATAAATTATTAGCAGCATCATTTTGTACTAAGAAACTGCCAGCATTACTTTGTACATGTCCTGGTAGGAACTGCAAAAAGGTATGGGCCAATTTCTCTCCAAGTTCGACCTGTGCTTGTGTAGTGAGATGAAGATTATCTGGCTCCAAAGGCAGTCCCTTGGCATCGACTGTCACGAGATTCAGAAGATCGACTCCCATCTGAGCTTGCCTCACTTCTTCTATGTAACGCCCTTCTCCTGATGTTATGGCTACCTAGATGCAACAAATATTGTAAGCTTCGGCCTTGGCAGGAAATATCTTGAAAGGTTAAAGGACTCAAGGAGTCAAGGGGAGACAGAGTTCTACTTGGCAGCAGAACATATGTTCCTCATATCCATGGCACCTCAGTGTAAATGTAATAAAAAATGTCATACATATCTTCAATAATTCCGATGATGACATATATGACACCCCACCTAAGTGATTCTCGGTGTAAATAGCATTACAACCGCGTTATTCCATATCAACCTTAAGTCTACCGAATGTGCCTACTCATTGAAGAGAGTTATCTAAAATTATTCATCTACATCACGAGTAGTAATGCAAATATGCAATAATTTGTTACAAGGTGTTAAGTACATCCGTGCAGCATTTAGGGGTAAGTTTAAGGGCTGCAAATAATTACTCTGTATATTACTCGTAGGATGAGAGGAATAATTTTCAGTTGGCCTTTCTCATCACTAATCATTTGGGTAAAAATACCCAAGCCACATGGACCAACTAGAACGTGACACGTGCCACCTCAGGAAATGCGCAAACGGGCCAATCAGGATAAAACACTTGGCACACTGATATTGAAGGAAAATGGCGGCTCTCAAGGTCCCAATTCCCAAAGATCCGTAAAACTGCACAACCCACCAAATCTAGGTCTAAGTGACCTACATAAGGGCACTATTCCCAATGCCCTATAAATAGAGACATTTACCCCCATTTTGGGGGCAAGTTCATTTATTACATCATTTACTATTCTTTTACAACAGAGAAATCACCTGATCTCGGGATCAGAGAAGATTCACTTTACTTTCTGCATTTTACTCTACTTCGACCTTTACTAACTTGATCGTCGAAGGCGGAACTCTGTACAATCAGAGCTTCTGTTTGCTTGCAGTTACAGGTGAAGAGGATCTAGTCTTGGTGACGTAACTCTTCCGCAGGAGACATGAAAACCCCCGAAACAATTGGCATCGTCTGTTGGGAGAGTACCTCTAAGATGGTTTCTAGAGAACTTGTACTAACTTCTGAGGACAAACGTTTGTCAGACGTCCATTCAGACCATGATACTGAGTCAGATCTAGAGGTCGAAATACATACGAACGAAGATGGATCCCTGATCTCTAAACGCATCCGCCAAAAAGAGAAAAAGGAGCAAGGAGAAAATCAGGCGGGTCCGAGCAAGTCAGCCGGCAAGCCTCGGGCTGAAGGGGAGACTGCTCATATTACCCGTGAAGAGTTCATGAAGTTTATGACGAACTTCAAAGGTGAGACGAAAGATCTCATCAAGAGTCAGGCGGCTGATCCAAGGAAAGAACAGTCGGCTAAGAAACCTTCCTCACTCCGGGAAGGCCAAGACAGTCAAGGACAGGTAGCCCATTCCATATCCCGAGCAAAAGAAGGGGGACCGGCCCTTGATTGACTGGACCAAATTCCGTCTCCCAGAGATGATGAAAAGGAAGCTCATCCGGCAAGTACAGCTGGTGGCAGCAAGAAGACTTTCACTGATGCTCGGCAGATCATCAAGCACAACAGCAGTAGCCACACGGCATCCACGCCAACAATGCCAGACAGCTTCACGAATACCTCACTAAGGTATTCCCAATCTACACAAGAGCACTTGTTAAGCGGCCAGTCCGTCCATACAGGTCCTCATGTGATAGGCTCGGCGCCGTATGTGCCCCATCAATCATATAGACCTTTGCCCAACCTTATCAGCAACCTGCACTCTTTGGAGGTCAGGAGCATATCAGGTCAAGCCCCTAGACTGGCAGCTCCGTCTGGTCAAGCTTAGAGAACAACCTTTTGCGCTGCGTTCTCCAAGGAAATAACCGAGGCGGCACAGCTGGCCAAGGTTAAGAATGTCTTGGTTGGTGCCTATGATGGCACCACCAATCCAGAAGACCACATGATGGACTACACCAATCTCATGTAATTACAGGGGTTGGATAATGTAACCTAGTGTAGGTGCTTCCCAGCCACACTAAAGGGCATTGCCCAACTTGTTCGGTAACAAGCCATTTGGGTGCATAAAAAATATCAGGACGCTTGCGTTCCTGTTTGCCTTTAACTTCTCTATGAACATACCGACCAAGAAGACTAGCATCGACTTGGGTACGGTTATTCAGGGAGACCGTGAAGGGCTCCATTCTTATGTCAGTCGGTTCAATCTAGTGAGATTCCGAATTCAAGGGTTGTTTAACGAAGTTGCTTTTACAAACTTCTTCAAAGGTCTGAAGGACGGGTCACAATTCAAGTTTGACCTCGTTCGAAAGAGAATATTCACTCTACCAAAGGCGTTGAGGGAGGCAGCGGCCTACAGGCAGCAGAACTCTGCTCCTCAAGTAAGCAATCAGACTCAAAGAGGTCTGACAAACTGAAGGGGAGTCGACAAGATCAGCCGGCTCAAAAAACCGAAGAGAGCAAAAAGTGAAAAGATGTCTAGGCGGTCGACGACTCTAGTCAACCGTCCAAAAAAAAAAAAAAAAAGAGGTTAAGCCGTACATCCCTAAGTACGAGTTTAATAGGATTGCTATTCCATCCTCATGGAAATCAAAACCGGGTGAGCTTTGAAAAGCCCTCGGCAATGAAGGGTCCGACCAAGAACCGTTACAAGAGCAAGTACCGTCACTTCCATGAGGACCTTGGCCATGACACCAACAACTGCTATAGCCTCAAGCGGTTGCTGGATCGATTGGATGATAAAGGAGTGTTGAAGTCCTACATTCTCAAGTCCAAGGTGACTTTGAAGGTGGACCCTAGGCAGCCGTCCAACAAGCCAGTAAAGGTTGATAGTGGTTTTGACACAAATCCGGACATGATCTGCACCATTGCAGGCGGCTTTGCCTCTGGTGGCTCAACTATCAGAGGCACCAAGGACCATGTCAGAAAAATGCATGTCAAATCAGTCGATAAGGGTCAGACATCTGCCAACACATTTCCTGAGGTCGTCATCTCTAAAAAGGACCGGGGCAAGGTCCGCCAGCCACATGATGACCCAATAGTTATTGAATGCAGGTGTTTAACCAACAGGTTGGTCGAATCCTCGTTGATACTGGCAGTTCATTTGACATAATCAGTTGCAATGTTTGTCAAAGCTAAGGTACAACCCAGACAGCATGCACAAGGTTTCTCATCCCTTGGTTGGTTTAAGGGGTTGAATTGTGCACCCAGTCGGCCGCATTGATCTACCCATCCGGCTGGGAGAGAAGGGAGAGGGGCGTCACATGGTCGTCTGGTTCTTAGTAGTTGAGGAGCTGACCGCCTATAATCTCATCTTGGGCAATCCGACTCTAAACGAATCCAAGGCCGTCATTATCCCCTCCCTCATGCTGCTGAAATTTGAGAAGGATGATGGCTCTGTCAGCTCCCTGAACGGAGATCTGAAGACGGCTCGAGAGTGCTACCTCTAAGACGTCAAGCCCACGGCTATTGGCCGAGACATGGAGCCGATAGACCTTGACGGTGTCAAGGACCCTAAGTCTGCCTCACCAGCAAGCGGCAAGAAGAGAAAGCCTGACCAGTTGGTAACCGTCAAGAAGGAGAAGCAATAGTAATCACTGACCGGGGAACGGTCAGATGAACTCCGTCCCCTGCCGGTTGGTGAGCACATTGACATTGTTCTGGATGGCACACGTCCAGAAAGAACGGTTAAGGTGAGGACGGTTGCCTTTGCAAGATTGGGAGTAGACTTACACAATCTGTTGAAAGAATTCAAAGATGTTTTTGCTTTTAAAGTGGAGGAGATGCGCCAGGCATCAGCCCGGATCTAGCCGTCCTCAAACTCGCTATTGACTAGAAGAAAAAGCCTGTTAGGCGAAAGAAAAGGAATGACAGTGAGGAGAGAAGTCAGGCAGCAGCTGCCAAAGTCAAAAAGCTGTTAGACGTTGTGTTCATTCGGCAATGTTACTTCCCAGATTGGGTAGCGAATGTTGTTCTTGTCAAGAAGTTGAATAGGACATGGCGCATGTGTGTTGATTACATAGATTTGAACAAGTCATGTCCGAATGATAGTTACCCGCTTTCAAAGATCGATAGTCTGGTCGATTCAACAGCCGGACATGCCATGATGAGTTTGATGGACGCCTACTCTGGCTTTCACCAGATACCCTTGTGGGAGAAAGATCAAGAGAAGACGACATTCGTCACTGATCAGGGGTTATTCTGTTATAGTGTGATGTCGTTTGGCTTGAAGAATGCGCCTGCTACATTCCACCGTATGATTAATATGATCTACATTAACCAGATTGGTAGTAATGTAGAGGCGTACATTGATGACATGATAGTCAAATCCAAGCTGCAGACGGATTACCTTGCTGACCTTCGAGAAACATTCACCACACTCAGGCGACATAAGGTCATGCTCAATCCCAAGAAGTGTGTCTTTGGTGTTTAGTCTGGGAAGTTTATCGGATTTTTAATTAATCAAAGAGGGATAGAGGCAAACCTAGAGAAGATACAGATGGTTATTGACATGAAGTCACCCTACACTGTTAGAGAAGTACAGAAGTTAACAAGTTACCTAGCGGTATTAGGGAGATTCCTCAGCCGGTCAGGTGATAAGTGCCTCTATTTCTTCCAAGCTATCATAAAGAAAACTATGTTTGAATGGGGAGATGATGCTGAGGCAACATTTCAGAAATTGAAAAAACACTTACACTCCATTCCAAGGCTTGTAAGCCCTCTGCCCAAGGAGACGCTTTACATGTATCTAGCCGTCTCAGATCATGCTCTTAGTGTTGTTCTCCTTGCTGAAAGAGACGACAATCAACTCTCGGTCTATTTTGCTAGCCATATTCTTCGAAATGTAGAACTCCGGTACTCAATGGTTGAGAAATTTGGCCTCGCCCTATTTATGGCAGTCAAAAAACTGAAACCATACTTCTTGGCACATCCGGTGGTAGTCTATACAAACCAACCACTCAAGTGGCCAATGACAACCCTAAAGTCATCCGGCCGAATGCTTAAATGGGCTATTGAAATGCAGAGCCTTTAAATCACTTTCGAACCAAGGAAGGCAATTAAAGGACAGGCGTACACCGATTTTATTGTTAAAATGACACATCTGGTAGAGCCGGAAAATGTGGATCACGTTTGGAAAGTGTATGTAGACGAGAGCTCTACTATGAATGGCTATGGTGTAGGGATTATATGTCAGTATCTTGAAGGGGGCAAATATGATTATACACTGCGGTTTAAGTTTCAAGCCTCAAACAACGAGGCCGAGTATGAAGCCCTACTAGTCGGTATACGCATGTGTAAGGCGGTAGGGGCAAAGAAAATTGACGCCTGCTCAGATTCACAATTGATTATTAGCCAATATCATGGTGACTATGAGGCCACCCATTCGGCTATAATTAAATATTTGCAGGCGGTTAAAGGAGAGGGATGGGACACTTCACGAATTCCATCTGAGTCAAGTGCCTCGGTCAAAGAACAACCAGGCGGTTGCTCTGTCAAAATTGGCATCATCCGCCTCATACGATACACCTCGGTCAGTCTTTTGGGAGGTGATGGAAAAATGAAGTATCGAAGAAGATCTCATTAGTGTACTGGACCGAAGCTCAACCTGGATGAACGACATCCGGGCCTACTTGCTAGACGACACTCTATCAAATACTTATCCATAAATGATCGCATTGAACAAGTGTGCGGCCAATTTTGAAATTTGTAATGGAGAACTATTCAAAAAAGGTTTTCTATTGCCACTATTGAAATGCATCACCACAAAAAAGGGGCATGAGATCCTAGAGGATTTATACTCGGGCTATTGCGCCTCACACATAGGCGGCAGAGCTCTAGCAGGCAGGGTCAGGCGGCAAGGCTATTTTTGGCCAACTTTGGAGGCAGCCGCCATGGAAATGGCGAAGAAGTGTGACAAATGTCAAAGGTTTGGCAAGCTCATACATCGTCCGACAACTAATCTAACGAAAATTCATAGCCTAGTACCATTAACCAAATGCGGCATGGATATCTTGGGTCTGTATACCCCTGCGTCTGGCCAGAGACGGTACATTCTAGTGGTTGTTGACTACTTCACCAAATGGGTTGAGGTAGAGGCAGTCAGAGGCATAAAGATAAAGGATGTCATCTCTTTCATTTGGAAAAACATCATCGTCCGGTATGGGGTTCCTATGTCCATGGTCTTTGACAATGACCCTCAATTTGAGACGCCTACCCTCAAGAATTGGCTGGAAGATCAAGGAATCTATCACTGTTTTGCATCAGTCAACCAAACCCAAGCAAACGTCCAGGTTGAATCTTTCAACAAACTCATCTCGGACGGCATAAAAAAGAAAATTGAAAGAGTTGGCGGTATATGGGCTGAAGTGTTAATTCATGTGCTTTAGTCCATAAGAACAACAACAAAAGGGGCAACCGGCAAAACCCCGTTCTTCATAGTATACGCTGCTGAAGCCGTCTTACCTATTGAGATTTATAAGCCGACTCTTCGAGTCATGCTGTATGATGAAGAGGCTAACTGGGAAGCCATGTAGCTGGCATTGGACTCTCTTTTATAACGCCGAGGCAATGCCGCCTTACGTGATAAGATTTACCATCTGAGAATGACAAGGGCCTACAACAAAAGAGTACACAAACGACCCTTGAAAGTAGGGTACTTTGTGTTATTAAAAATGGAGGCAACCGGTAGGGCCAATGACCAAGGCAAGTTGACACCCAATTGGGAAGGTCCCTACCAGATCTATGAAGAAGTCAGAGGCGACACCTACCGCTCGGAAACGCCAGAAAGCAGGAAGCTAGCCAGAACATGGAATGTAGACAACTTAAAGAAGTACTACTTCTAAGACTTGTAAATTTTTTGTATATAAAAAGCTTATTAATGAAAATTGCTTTTTATTTGCAATTCTATCATTAGATACGCCTCTCTATGGGAGCACTGCCTGTTTGATGTACAGACGATAAATATAACCAAACCGTCCACTCTGATAGAGTAAGACATTTGACAACATCCCTCCGGGTGAATTCACTTACAGAGATCATCTCCCATTCGGGTGGCACATTGCTCTATAAACTCGTATCACAAACAGCCCAACCAACTGCCTTAATTGGGACCAGATCGTAGCCGTTTGCGAAAGCTAACGTTGGATCATAACGACTTAATTAACCGCTTTCCCTATGGGATAACAGGCGGAGGTCAGCCATCATGCCACATTAGACTAAAAGTTCAATATGTTGAACTAAACATTATTGAACGTCTCCAATTGCTCAGGGGCAACACAGACAGTACAAAAGCGCAACATAGTGGACTAAGCTTGTTTAAAGAACAAGTTCTACTAACCTACCTCTCAGACGGCTCACCGGACTATTTGACCTTCTCAAGGGAAAGACAACTCACTCTATGTGAGCTTGAAAGTAAGAAAAAATGGGATCATACCGCCTACTCTAAGTAGCAGAGACGCCCCTAGCTAGTCTTGTAGACTAAATCTAAACTCAACAATCAATACGAGTGGTCATTTGAATTTATCAGAAACCCATCCGTCTTATCGACTAGATGCGGTCGATGGCCGTCTAATATCTAAAACTCAACCGTCTGCTCGATGGACAACTGTCCACTTGGTCAATCACCTTAGTGACTGATTGACATGGAAATTAGTCATACTCTTTCAAGTGTCAAAAATTTCTAAGTCAATCAGCCCATTTTTTTAAACTAAGTGTACAGCCGTCTAGGGGCAAGAAAATTCGGTATAACATAAAAAGGCCGCATGTATAGAATGGATGAGTTATATACTTGGTCAAAATCATATGGAGCAAAAAATCGAAAAATTTGAAAAATTTGAAAGCAAAAGAAAACCGACTACACAGTTGACATATACACATAAATTAAAATTTGAAATTGTTAACCGGTATACCAACCGTCATAATCATTGTTGAACCCAATCCCTGGGTCGATAAAGATATATAAATAATCGGCACGCAGGCCGGAAAAGCACAGTATTAGGTCATTCGACCAAATAAAAGAAACAACAAAGCTTAATCAGTTGGAGGCGGGAGTTGCTCTTCATTACCATCCGGCTTTTCACCATCATTAGCAGGATGTTCCTCATTATGATCGAGCTCTTGATTTTCGGCCATCTCCTCATCATCGGTCGTTTCCTCCATTTCTTGCTGCAGTTGTTGGGCATCAAGTTTCTCAGTGGTCTCATTAAAACGATACTCCTAGATGGAGTAGTCATCCTTCGGAAATAAAACTTTCTAGGTCATCTTCGTCTGTGTGATGTAGTCGGCCTCATTTTGAGAAATCAGTTGAGCTTTCTCTTCCTCGGCCCTGGCCTAAAATTTTTTCCTCATCTAGATCTCCTGGTTGTACAGTTTGCGCCTCAAGGCCTCATTTTGCTTGCGAAGGCCCTTGGCCTCCTGATCAGCATCCTCCAGAGCCTTGAGGTCTAACTTGGCAGTTTTAAGCTCGCCCTCCAGCTCGACCACTCTCTTCTGGGCTGCCTTTAACTCAGCCTTGACTAGTAGATTGGACGTCGCCTGTGAATACAGGATATCACGGGTCAGTGCCTCATTTTTTAATATGTCAAACATGGCTCTATCAAGGGAAGAAGCGGCCCGTTCGCTGGCAGCATTTACCTATTTCATCTTGTAAGAGAACGACTTCTTAAGCCCGTTCACCCGTAACATCGCCTACATCCGACAAAGGCTCTTTGTTAATAACAGCCGGCATAAAAGAGTTAGAAAAAATCTCTTACTTAAAGTCGGAATACCTCAGCCAGCAGAGCCAGGATGGTGTCAAAGTTGAGGGTTCTGCCCCCTCTTAGGGACTCCCTTTCAGTAGGGAAGACGGCCTTGAGCATGTTCTTTCTGAACTACTGAATATCCAACCTTTGGCTAACATCTGCACAATCAACATCTTGTAAGTAGCTGACGTAAGCTCGGCCAATAGAGTGGGTGTCTTCAGAGTTGCTTGGCGAGACTGCTGATATGACTTAACCCTATAAGGGTAAGGCAAGGGATTAAAGGTTGAGATACCTTGGGCAACAGCCGGCTCCTTCTCCAAAGGGCAATTGCTCCCGCCTGTTGTTGTTGAGCCGGTAGCAGCGAAGAGTGGGTGGCTAGCCTTCGACGCCTTGGGGGCGTCTGGCTCATTATACCTTCAAGAGAGGCGAGAGACTTGTCTCCAGTAGAGGGATAAGAGTCGTTCACCGTCTAGGAAGACGTACGGGGCTTGTGCACCACATGCTTCCTGGACTTGCCAGGTGTCTTGAAATCGTCCACCATCTGCTTTTGCAGTTTTTGGCTTGGTTGAGAGGGCACTAGCGGCCTGTTCTGCCCCTCCTGCGAAGTATTAACCAAAGCAAGTCAGTAGCAGGCGGAAAAAGAAAAGCCTTTATACAAAATACGAAGAGAAAATTGAAGATCTTTACATGGGCCAGTTGGTCTTTCTTGAACTCCTCAGCCTTCCGCTTGTTCATATGCCGATAGGCGGCTGCAAAATTAGCAGGCTTCTTGCTGGAGGAGGTGCTCTATTGCTTCATTTGCACAAAACAAGCCATATGTTAGTGAAAAACAAAATATCACAATCAAGACTTGGCAAATTGCCAAGTTTTATGGCACATCCAGACGTCTACCTCTAGGCTTCTCCAAGCTTAGGCTACAAGCGGCCAAAAAGGTACCGTTAGCCAACCATTCGAATTTTGGAATGTAGTTATGGGGAATTATCTTTTCCTTTCTTCCTCTCTATAGCTTTGGTGGTGACTTTGAAAAGGCCAGACTCAAGGATTTCGTCCCAACCCTTTTTAGAGACAAGCAAAATCGCCTTCTGTCCTAGGAGGTAGGGACTTTGGTTCCAAGAGTTGAACTTCTAGTTCCTCTTGTGTCTAGCGACGAAACTATGAAGATTGTTTCGCCAGTCCTTCCATTTGGACTCTTTGTCGACTGTCATCATGTACCCCTTGTGGGTAGTTAAGGTGTATCAGCCGAAGCCGCTTGGCTGGGGAGTCTTGCTCAAATAATGCATATGGGCGAATGCCTCAAAACTCAGTTTGACATTCAGCATTTTGCAGGCGGCAACATACCCCAATATGTTCACCCAGGAGTTGGGGGAAAATTTCCAGATACCTAGGTGGTATCCTTTAAGGATCTCTTCCACAACCGAGTGGAGTGGAAATCTAAGGCCAGTCTGCACGGCCGCTTCGTAACAACCGAAGCATTGGTCCCCATAACTGGACCCAGTATTCTAGACGACCGTATCGTCCAGGTTAGGGACACGAAGCTCATAGCCTGCCCCCATGACATGGGTGGTGCAGAAGTCATTCAATTTATTGACCATGGCTCTTTGTGTGTTTGCGGTAATGTGGGTGAAGTAGGGGGAAAAGTCCTCTTGAGAGGTGGAAGTCTCTCCTCCACTCCTCTCCTCAGAGGCGGCCTCCTCTGCCGCAGCAGACGACGTTGCCATGACCTTAGAGCCCTCAAACTCTTCGTTTGAGGCAGACAGCCTTGATCCAGCCTCAGAACCGCCTGGAGCAGCATCCGATTGAGATGACCCTTGTTTAGAGCCGGATGCATTATTCTCGGACCCCTCGTCAGTCTCATCCAAAATATAATCACTCAGGGTACTTGGAGGCTCGGGTGGGTAATCAAATACCTCATTTCTTGGCACTTTAATGGTGTCATCGTCCTCTTCACTATCTATGGGGCCCTAGGCCGTCCTCTTTGTTCGAGCCATAATGTCTTGCACAGACACAAAGACGGTCGGATTCAGGGATGCTCGCAGGGGGGAGTCCAAGTAGGGGCAAGCGACACTCTTAGTCCTAGATTCAGCCGTCCCAGGTGACCGACTGACAGCTATCCTAGGTCGTGCCGTATGTGTTTGTGAAATCATTTTTGTAAAAGAAGAAAAGCAACCACAGACGGTAAATAAAAAGCGAAAGAGAGAAGAAACAGGTGGTTACCTTTAAAATGAAGGTACTGTTGTAACTAATTGAAGCTTGTGACGGTTGCGATGCAGGCGGACAGAGTACAAGCGGCAGAAGTTTTTTCTCACAAAGTCGAAGATTCTCTAAAAGATTTTTCATGAATACGAGAAAATGAGGGGGTATATTTATCGAGGGGTAAACTTTCAGGGGTATCCTTGTAATTTCCCCAGAAGGTGAATAGTAAAAATACCTGTCACCAATGCATGTGTGACAAATGTCACAGGCACCACATGACATGCCACGTCACCCCTGTGAGGGGAAAATGATTTAAGTAAAAATACCCAAGCCACGTGGACCAACCAGAACGTGACACGTGTCACATCAGGAAATGCCCAAAACGGGCCAATCAGGATAAGACATGTGGCACGCTTATATTGAAGGAAAATGGCGACCTTCAAGGGCCCAATTCCCAAAGCGCCGTAAAACGGCGCAGCCCACCAAATCTAGGTCTAAGTGACCTACGTAAGGGAAGTATTCCCAATGCCCTATAAATAGGGACATTTACCCCTTTTTGGGGGCACATTCATTTATTACATCATTAACTATTCTCTTACCACAGAGAAATCACCTGATCTCGGAATCCGATAAGATTCACGTTACTTTCCGCATTTTACTCTATTTCGACTTTTACTAACTTGATCGTCGGAGGCGGAACTCTGTACAATCAGAGCTTTCGTTTGCTTGCAGGTACAGACAAAGAGGACTGGCTCCTGCAAGACACATAAAAACCCCCAAAACAACTAACACAACACGTTTCCTCTTCTTTTTAATATTAGTTAATAAGTCATTTGCAAAGAAATTACAGCTTGGGAACAATTTATCGATTTGGCAAACAAAGAGCGCAGGACAAATTTGGTTACAATATTAATTGCTTTGACTACAGGAATACAAACAACTGATTCTCGGGTGGAAAGAGGCAATTGAAGCAACAAGAGAATGAAATAAGTAGAAAAATTCTAGGAGATCCAGCAAAGTTTTCCTAGCTTTCTATGCAGCTTGAATCATTCAATCAAATACCACAAACCATCATTGAGCAACAACATCAGACATCATTTTTAGCTAGTCTAACTATGACTTTAAAAATTTTGCAATGTGTTGATCTTATTCGTATTATTGGTTTTTTGATGTTTAGAAAGACACAAGGACGGGTGATAAGAATTGATCCCAAAATTTCCTATAAATTGAAGGGAAGCTTTAACCACTTAAGCTATACCTCACTCGATTAACTTAAATTCTACATGAACACTAATAATTACTTCTTTTTTCAGCCTTGATGGAAAAGATTTATCCATTTTGTTTGTATAAAAGTATTTTGCACGATAAAACTTTGAATTTTCAAACTTGACAATGGACTATGTCGGTATATCCAAAAATTAACCATTTAATAATAATAATAATAATAATAAACAAATAATAAAAATAATGAAAATAAAAAGAACTGTCAGCTATTATTGCAGGAAAATATATTGAGCCCCACCATTAATAATTTGAGTCATTTTGTCAAGAGTTATCATAGATAGATTGGCAGTATACCATAATTTGTGGGTGTATACCCGATTTAGTAACCTCATGGTCCTCATGTCCCAGTATATAAGTCCTATACTCCTATTAGCCATTTAGCCTTCCCACAAATTTATGCAGTACAAAATATTAGAACTGTGTTCTTCAAAAAAAAAAAAAAAAAAAAAAAATTAGAACTGTGTCCGTTGCCTTCTCAAATTAGTAAAATAAATAGTTTAAATACCATGTTTATTCCCATAAATTACATAAAACTATCGAGCTATTACTCTGTAGTATTTCCTTGAAAGTTTCTAAAACTAGTAATTTCCCAAAATAGCATTTCTCAAGGAAAAAAAAATTACCCATATGAACCAAACAAGCACACTTGTATTACCAAAACGCAAGGCTAATTCTGTAAATAGTAATCTATTAAATATTACTAAAACAAAACGTTGCTGACGTCATCACTGTCCACATGTCACGCACATAATAAACTAGCATAATACCCGTGCAATGCACGTTTTATAAATAAAATTATCAATTCCGTATGAAAAAAAAACAAATATAATTCAATTAGTAATGAAGGGCTCATTTGCTAATGGTCGATACAAAATTAAAGGATTGTAATTTAAATAGTAATTATGTTATTTGATTTTTATAATGTTATTTTATTAATTGAAAAAAAAATGAATAATACTCTCCATAACTATATAAGAGAAGTAGACTAATTCATTTTCTATCTCCGTAGGGAAAATAAAATTTTCTTGTTATATCATTTGCTTTAGTAAATAAAATATGATACATGTTTTACTCGTTGCATTCACCAAATCTATAGACACAATAAGAACCTTATATCTGACCCACTAGTATTGTATATGATGTATTGTATATAATATATGGAGTAATATTTATAGTTAAGAATTAAAGGATATGGAAAATATTTTAATATAGATTAGGGAAATATGTGAATAAAAAATATCATAATTGTTTCGGTTAGAAAACAATGGGCCTTCAGTAGGCCCTTCGGATGAGTGGAGATGAAGCCCAATTTGAGAGATGACCGAATTGGGGATTTCCTGCAAAGCAAAGCAAACGCAAGCTAGCCTCGGGGGGTGTGCCGAGGAAGGCCCCTCCGATGCCGAAATCAGTACGGATGCAAGATGGTGAGAGAAAAGCTATGCAAAAGTATTTGTTGCTTGAGGCATTAAATGTGAATGAATGTAATTGTATAAAAATGAAAGCTTTTATACCTTGTTCCCATTAGCTAGACTGGGCTTGGGCAATCAAATGGGCCGCCATTTGATTGGGCCTTGCTAAACCTGACTTGGCAAATGTATTGGAGGGTTGAACCTTGCCCTTTGGGCCTCTATTATTTTCATTATGGACTGGGCCCAAATGTAAGTACTTTGGACCCCAAACAACTTGCCCTCCAGACCCGATTCATGAGGATAACGGGTCGGGTTTCGGCAGCTGAAAGATTTGGAGGGAAATAAATGAAAATAATTTAAATGTTTTTGAGAGTTTGTACAGTTATAATAACCATTAATGATGATTAATTAACCTTAATGACGGTTAACTAATGATGATGGGGAAGTGGAGTGGACTCGGCGGTTTGCAATTAGTTTGAGAAGAATTTGAAGAGTTTGTAAGCTAAAATCAAGTGAGTTGGGTTCATTATACCAGGTATTTAACTTGCATTTCGCATAATCATATCCGGCATTCCCAAATTAAACACTTTTCGCATTTCATTCTCACTTTTCCAGCGAACTCGCGCTAATTTTCTTTTCTCCTTCACCAATTTCCGCATTTTTCGAAGCTTTTCAGTAAAATTCGTTGCTCCGAATCACTAAATCGGCGAATTCCGAGCCAGATAGAGGTAATTTTCTCCGAATTTCATCCGGATTTCCCCTTCCTTTTAGTTATTCCCCTTTTCTTGCTTTTTTCGTGTCGCCGGCGATTTCACAATGGCCGACAACCCTGGAAAAGGCCAATGGAGCCTGAAGACGAGGCTTCTGAAGAAGAAGTGCCGCAGCTGATTCTGAAGCGTACCCGCCCTCTGCCAGTAATGCCGTTTCTGAGCGGCCGTAACCCCAATGCCCGAATCGAGGTTGGTTCGCCCTCGAGTGAAGAGGGATTAAGGGTTGTTCCTCTAAACAGTGCCCCTCCTAGAGAGCCAGTCGAAGCCAGCACTTCTGGCCGAAGGGCTTTCTCCAGATCTCGGCCTTTGACCCCTGAAGAGAGGGAGTGGACCGATGAGTACGAGAATTCTGGTCTGTTGAAGACCGAGCCAGCCGAATGGTGGCTTGCAAATAATGCTCGGTACCGCTTTGCCGAGCAGCTAGAAGTTTATTACGGCATAATGGAAGTCGATGGGTATTGGTGACGAATGCCCACAGTGCTGGAGAGAATCTATCGGGCCCCTCCTGGTTATATTGGGGTGTATGTTCGGCAGCTGCAGAACGGGCTGCGGTTTCCAGTGCATCTATTCGTCATCAAAGTTCTGAACAGGTACAATATTTCCTTGGCTCAGCTAACCCCAGTCAGCATCAAGAGAATCATGACTTATCTCTGGGTGTGCATTTTCTATGGGCTGCAGCCGAGCGTTCACTGTTTTCGGTGCACACACAAGCTGTCGTCGAACACCCAGTCCATCAAAATATATGGCCGAGGCTGGTGGCACATAGAGGACGAGAGGGGTTATTTTACCTCCTATCCTAATGATACCTCGGATAAATTTTGGAGGGATCAATGGATCTGGGTGCGAGCTCCTTCGGATGAGAGCCACCCTAATTACTTCGAGGGACCTCGCTACGTTAGGAAGCCAGACCCGTCTATGTCAAGTATCGGTGATGACGATTTCACCGAAGCGGATCGCCTGCAGATGGAGCTATTTGGCAGATCCTCGAACCCTGGCGTAACTGGCCGAATGGCAATTGTGCCAACTGTCTGGCTGTCATGCTGCCATTACATCTTCCAAGAGAGGATGTTAGCAGTTTTCGACCTCATCCGAAGATACCAAGGTGGTAAGTGATTCGGCTGGGGCCAAAGTCTTTGATTTTTCTTTTTAAGCTTTCATAGTCCAAAGCTTTTTGTCTAAGTTAATGCTTTGTTATGACACTTTTTCAGCGATCTGCGAAGAGACCTCTGGTATCAATTACGAGGTGTTGGGGATCAGCCAGACAAGGGAGCCGATCACCAATACCCCTCCAATCACAGCTGTTAAGGATCGGCCATTGGCGCTGCAGCTGAGAAAGCTAGAAGTGGTCAGCGCTTTTGAGTACATGGCGCAGAAGCCCTGGTACAAGAAACTCGACCCTTTCTTCCTGCATTCAGCCGAAGAGGAGGCTGCTGCTGCTGCTGCTGAAGGAGGTGACGCTGTACAACCACCACCCCCTCCTTTCGAGCCTATCAGGGAGGAAGATTCAGATTCAGAAGATACCAAAGAGTTGTTCGGTTCTTTGGTAAGTTCTTCACTTAGTAATTTTCTAAGTATAGGACTTCAGCATTTTGATTTTTTAGCCTGTGAAGTATTTCTCTGAGCATGTAAATATATAGCTTCAGCTCTTGAGTATGCATGTTACACGTAGCTTTCCTTGAATTTGTATGACTATTTTGCTAAGTGTAGATCTTCGGATGCCCAACTGCTGCAGTTTATTTTGCCAAAACTGTTAAGTATGTGGCTTCGGCTGAAACGTCTATGTGCTCCTGCCTTGAACTTGTTTGCTTTGTTGTTGTTGTTTTTTTTAAAAAAACTTCTTTGATCTCTTACTCGTCTTCCTGCCCCCTCTTTCTTTGCTTCTGCAGTTCGAAGGGGAAGAAGAAGTAGAGAAAGAAGATCCTGCCCCATCTGAACCTGCTGCCGAGGATATGGCCGGCGGAAGAAGAAGGCCTCTGGTTAGCCCTGGTCAATTCAAGGCGCCAGAGCTTCCTGTCAAGAAGCCTCGGCTAGAAGAGGTTCAGGAAGAGGCAGCTGAGGTTACTTCCCCCTCTCGGGAAGTTTTCATCGAAGTGGTGGATTTGCAGGTCGACCCTTCACCTCCTCGTCACGTATCTGAACCATTTTCTGAGGAGGTTCAGCACGAGGTGGAAGTGTTAGGTATCCAGGATGACGATCCTAAGTTGGTTGAGAAGGAGAATGAACCGCAGCTGAACGATGCCAGTGTGTCTGCGCATACAAATGTCCCTTCTAGCTCAGCTGCCACCTCGTTCCGGACATTTCAGTCAGCTGAGATGGGGTTCGGCTCAGCGCCTCTGGTCCCTGTTCCTGGTCATGCCCGCGCGATTATTGAAGATAGGCGCGATTCTGCCCTTTCTTATTTCGACAATCTAGGCAGCCTTTCGGCTGTTGAAAGGGCCAAGGCATGGATGCAAGGCGCCGCTGCTGGGGCTGCCGAATCTTTGGAGAGCGTGCCCCATCCTCTTCTCGAGAACCAAAGGGTTCTGATGCAGGTGACTTTCCAACACTTGCTTCTTCTTCTTTTTTTTTTTTTTGAGAATTCTGCTAAGTGTCGGACTTCAGCTAACTGCATGAGCTGCAACTGTTGTTTTTATTTTGCAGGTTGTGCACAACCATTTCCTTACTGTGGAAATGTTTGAAGAGCTTCAGAGCCAAGCAGCCAAAGTCGAAGAGGCTGAAGCTCTAGCGCGACTGGCCGAACTGAAGCAGGTAAAGGCTGAAGACGATGCTTCAACTACCAAGCAAGAGATGCAGCAAATGGAAGAGAACTTCCGCACCTTCACCTGAAGTCTGGAGCAGATTGTCTTCCCTTGGATCGAGGAGGGCCAAACTCTCATGAAGGAGTTTGTAGCTGATACCCTTGCTGAGTTCCGGGCTCGGCTCGAGGCTAAGGCAAAGGAAGACGCCGATGCTCGACAGCTCCTCGTCTCTGCCCATGAAGAGCAGCTGACCCAGGCTCGGGAGGAAGCTAAGAAGGAAAAGGATGATCTGCTTGCTGCCAACCAAAAGCTGAAGGATGACTTGGAGGCTCTAAAGATCGAGCTGTAGGACACCAAAGATCTGCTCAAAACCCGAGTTTACACAGAAGCTGAATATGGTGAAGGATTTGAGAATGGCTGGAAGACAGCTCGGCGTTTGGCTCTGCACGCTGCTCCTGATATGAACTGGGACCAGGTTAAGGCTTGGTCAATGGATGCTGACAACCCTCGAATTAACGAGGCTAGCCAAGCTGAGATTGACTTCCTGGTCCGCTAGGCCGAAGCTGAAGCCAAAGAAGCTGATGAAGCTGCTAGAGAAGCTGAAGCTACTGGTCCTGCCTCTTCTTCTACTGTGGCTGGTTCATCTGGAGTTCCCGAAATGTTGAAGCATAGGAACTCGGGCAGCCGTCTTCTGAGTCTTGCGGATCGACATGCACTTAACTTGTACACGCCGCATCAGCTTTTGCCTGTTCTTTTGTTTCAGCTCGCCTTGTACAAACTTTATTTGTTTTTGTGTACTTTCGGCAGCTGTGTTTTCCGCTATGTGGGCGGCTGCCGACTTTGAATTTCCGTAGTTAAACATTCTAAACTTGATTTTTGTAATTTACACTCGATGCTTGTGATCTTTCAATCTTTATGAGTAGATGAAGTAGGATTTTAGCTGTTTCTTCTTCTTCTGCCTTCTTTTCTAGCTCTGAACTTGATTGCTTTTTTCTGGTTTTTCTGAATTTTTCAAAATTTAGCTAAGTATAGAGCTTCGGCTTAGAAGTCTTCAGCTGATAATGCCTTATTCATTTTACTTGGCTTTTTATGAAATATTTCCAAGTGTTAGGGGCTTCAGACAAGAGAAGCTAAGTACAGAGCTTGTTGAGAGCCTTAGATAGGAGCTCAGTATGTGAGTACTCTCTGCTCCCCTAAAACTTTGAAGATGATGTCTTTGGGGTTCTAAGTGCCACTGCTCTTGATCATTCTGATGCGGCTGAAGCTTTGTTATAGCTTGCACATATAAACTTATTCCTTGCGTTTTGCTCGAATTTAATTCATCCGAGGGAACGACTACCTTAGACACAATGCCAGGCAGTGATAATCTGAAGTACAAGGCATCATTATGCAATCACCACCCGGAATCGACTTGTCGAAGCACAAGGCATCACTATGCAATGCTTTGGGCGTTTTATCAATTCCTATTTTCAGCTATGTCCTAGATGAGCCTATGGCCACTTCGCCGAGAGTAGCAAATCCGTCCGAGGTATAGTGCATCATTATGCAACACCTCGAGTTTCTATTTTCCACTCTCATATTGGCAGGTTCTCCGGCTTGCCGAAGTACGGTGCATCACAATGCAATACTTCGGACAGCACCGGGTGTAAACCTTGAACTTTTTCAAAAATCGGCAAAGACGGAAATGATGAAAGCGGAATAAAATTACGAATAATTGTGGCTCAAAGGCCTTTCATTAATCTGAAGGGAATGTACTTACACGGATTTTTCAAACATGAATTTTTCTAAGTACATCTGCGTTCCAGTGGTTTTTCAACTCAGTTCCATCTAACTGCCGAAGACGATAAGTTCCTGGTTGGAGCTCATCGTATATTTCATAAGGCCCTTCCCAGTTAGCTGAGAGCTTCCCATGGATGCGGCTTTTCTGAACAGCGGCGGCATTCCGAAGAACCAAGTCCCTAACTTTAAGGAGTCTTGACTGGACTCTTCGGTTGTAAAACTTGCTAATTCTCTGCTTGTATGCTGCCATTTTGTCCCTTGCCGAATCTCGGATCTCATCTAAGAAATCAAGGGACTCTTTCATGAGATGCTCATTTTCTTCGGCCGAGAACTGATTGACTCGGAGACTTTCTGAGCCAATTTCCACCGGCCGAAAGGCTTCGGATCCATACACCAATTCAAAAGGTGAATGCCCCGTGGCCTCTTTTTCAGTTGTCCGAAGTGACTATAGAGTTCCAGGAAGCTCTTCTATCCACTTGGACTTTTGATCTTCAACTCTCTTTTTGAGAGCGTTGAGTATCTGTTTATTTGCAGCCTCAGCCTGGCCATTACTTTGAGGATGGCAGACTGCCGAATATGCCAGTTTAATGCCGAACTGATCTGTGTACCGCCTCAGCGGCAGATTGTCAAATTGTCTTCCATGATCAAAGACAAACACCTTTGGAATGCCGAAGCACGTGATGATATTCTGCCAGATGAATTTTCTGACAGTTTGCTCAGTTATGTTTGAAGTTGTTTCGGCTTCTATCCATTTGCTGAAGTAGTCGATTCCAACTATCAGCCATTTTTTCTGGTAGGGAGCCTCGGGGAACGGTCCTAAAATATCCAAACCCCATTGAGCAAAGGGGAGTGTATTCAAGATCGGCTGAAGGTCCCTTGAAGGCCTGTGAATTACGAGTGCGAATTTTTGGCATTTTTCGCACTTCCGCACCAAGTCTTTGGCATCTTGGATCATGGTTGGCCAATAGTATTCTGCCCATAGTGCCTTATGGGCCAGGGTCCTCCCCCCAACGTGGTTTCCACAAATGCCGAAGTGGATTTCCCGAAGGATATAATCCGCATCTGTTGGACCCACACACTTCAGCAGTGGGGCTAAGAAGGACTTCTTCAGTAGCTCTCCTTTGTAGACAATGAACCTTGAGGCTATCCTCTTCATTTTTGCTGCTAAGTTCTTGTCCTCGGGCAGCGTTCCTTGCAGCTTGTAAGCTAAAATGGTATCCATCCAGCTGGGCTCAACTTCAGCGCACTGGACCTCAATTTCTGGGCTAATGCTTCTACTTCGGCACACCTCCACGTATACGGATCGGTTCAGCTCCGTAAGAGTTGAACTTGCAAGTTTGGAGAGTGCATCAGCTTGAGCATTCTGACCCCTTGGGATCAGCTCAATTTCAAAAGTTCTCAGCTTCGCTATAACTGATTTGACCTTGGCAAGGTAGGAGATCATGGAGGGCTCTTTGGCCTCATAATCGCCCCGAATCTGATTAGCGACTAGCTGAGAGTCTGTCTTCAAACAGACATGTTCGGCTTCGAGAGCTATGCACAGTTCCAAGCAAGCAACTGCTGCTTCATATTCTGCTTCGTTGTTAGAAGCCTTAAATGAGAATTTAAGTGCATACTCGAAGTTTCTGCCTTCGGGAGAGGTGATCACCACCCCATCTCCCGAGCCCTTTACGGTGGCTGAGCCATCCGTGAATACGGTCCAAGTCCCCTTCCCTTCGTCGAGTGTTTCCTGATAGGAACACTCGGCTAGGAAGTCTGCTAGGGCTTGGGCTTTGATTGCTGCCCTCGGCTGGTAGCTTATGTTGAACTCGGTGAGCTCGAAGGCCCACTTTGTTAGTCTGCCTGATTTTTCCACCTTGCCGAGGACTTTTTCTAGCGGTTGATCTATTAAGACCACTATCTGTTGCGAATCAAAGTATGACTGACGAAGTAGATCGGTTGTTGAACATTTTCTTCTTCCTTCAGCAGCACCGCACTCACTGTAGCTGGGCTAACTGCTACGTACAGGTACAGTACTTCTCCTTCGGCTGGCCTTGCTAGCGTTAGAAGGTTTGCCAAGTGCTCCTGGAGCTGCTGGAGGGCTATTTTTTGCTCGTCTTCCCATATGAGCTCCTTTGATTTTGGAAACTTCAGCGCCATGAAGAAGGGCAAACCCTTGTCCGAGGCTTTTGAGATAAACCTGGATAAGGCAGCCATCCTCACATTAAGGCGCTGAATTTCCCTTTTTGTCTTCTGCTCGGGAAGATCCAGAGCTGCTTGTACTTTGGCGGGATTGGCATCAATCCCCCTCTTGCTGACCATGAAGCCTAGGAATTTCCCAGACCTCACGCCGAAGACACATTTCTTCGGATTTAGTTCATCTGGTGCTTTCTCAGAGTGGCGAACGTTTCGGCTAGGTCCGCAACATGGTCTTTCGCCTCTTTGCTTTTGACAATGGAATCATCAACATAGACTTCCATGTTGCGGCCTTTTTGCTCGGCAAACACTTGGTCCACCATGTAGCCCCGGCGTTCTTCAGGCCGAAGGGCATCATTTTGTAATTATACACCCCGGCGCTTGTAACAAATTTCATTTTTGCTCTTTCATTGGGGTGCATGAAAATCTGATGGTACCCAGAAAATGCGTCCATGAAGCTGAGCAGAGCATGGCCACTTGTCGAGTCAACCAGCTGGTCAATTATCGGCAAAGGATAGAAGTCCTTCGGACAGGCCCTATTCAGATCCGTGAAGTCAACGCACATTCTCCAAGTGTCATTAGCTTTCTGAACCATTACTACATTCGCCAGCCATTCAGGATATTGGCAGGGCACAATGAATCCTGCGTCCAGAAGTTTTTTGACTTCGGCTGCGATGTCTTGGTTCTTCTGAGTGAAGTAGTTCCGCTTCTTTTGCTTAATTGGTCGACATGCGGGGTCGACATTAAGCTTGTGTGAGATGAGGTTCGGATTGATTCCTAGCATGTCAGCTGCTGAGAATGCGAACACATCTCTGTTGTCCCGAAGGAGTTGGATTAGTTCAACACGGAGGTTCGGATCGAGCCCTTGTCCGATGTTGACGCATTTTTCAGCGTCCCCCTCGGTCAACTGGATTGATTCAATTTGCTCATCTGACCCCATTGCTTTGGAGCCAGATTCTTCTAGTTCAGGTCTACTGTCAATCTCAGCAGACCTTCCTTTCTTCGGCTTGCGTTCGTCCGAATCTTTCGGTCCGTCTGAAGAGCTTGCCTTTTCGGTCCCCACAGATGCTTTCTTTTTTGGGGACCCCTGAGCCGAAGCATTTAGGCCCTTCGGCCTTTTAGTGCCCCGCTCCTTTTCTTTCTCTTTTTCCTCTTCATCATCTTTGTCGCTGCGGGGACTCCTGGATGGCTTGAGGGAGTTACATTCTCGGGCCTCTCTTTGGCTGCCCAATATTTTTTCGGAGCGTCCTTTGTCTGAGATATAGATCATTGACTGATGGTATGTTGAGACAACTCCTTGAACGTCATGGATGAGGGGTCTCCTCATGATGACGTTATATACTGATGGAGCATCAATGACCAAGAATTCGTCCATGATGCTTCGTCTTGCCCGGTCTTGGCCGAGACTGACGGGAAGAAGGATTTTCCTATCTGGATAAGAAGAAGAGTCGTTGAATCCAGTGACCGGATACGGGACTGGAGTCAAATGCCTGCTCTCCAACTTCAGCTGGTCGAATGCCTTCCGAAAAAGTATATTCGCCCCGCTGCCACCGTCTACCAGTGTCCGATAGACGTTGTGGTTTGCGATGCTTGTCATGATAACCAAAGGGTCATCATGGGGATACACCACCCCCCTGCAGTCTTCGGACGTGAACGTCATGTTCGGCACCGGAGACTGCGGCTTTTGGAACTCGGCATGATGAATATGATGGGTGAGGCCCCTCAGATGGCGCTTAAGTGCGTTCCGTGATATGCCACCGGAGATGGTCAGGATGTCATTGTGCCCTCCTTCGGGAGGTATGTCCCTTTTCCGGTGGTAGTCCAGTTCTTGCCGAGAATCTTTCTCAGCTTTCTTCCCTTCGCGGCGCTCCGCGACATATTTCTTTAAATACCCTTTTTGGACCAGCTCTTCGATCTGGTCCTTCAGCTGAAGGCAGTCCTCGGTGGGATGTCCACGAGACTCGTGGAACTCACACCAATGGTCCTTCCCTTTCTTTTGATGCTAAGAAGGAGGTGGCTTCGGCTTTCTGAATCTTCCCTTCCCCTCGTCGCACTAAAGATCTTAGTACGTGGTAGGGTGAGAGGGGTGTAAGATTCAAACTTCCCCAGATAGGGAGCCTTATCCTTCTTCGGCTCTGCGGTCAAGGGAGGTTCTGAAGCTTTTGCCTTCCCTTTCCTCAACCGAGGAACTTCGGCCTGCTGTCCTTTTGGCTTCACAAGCCCGGATTAAGATTGCAGCTTCGCCTTGTTCCATTCCTCGGCTCGGATGAATTTATCCGAAGCATCAAGGGCTTCTTCCAAGGTCTGCGGGGGATGCATGACCATGAAATCCAGAAATTTGTCAGCTTACAAGCCATTCCGTAGTGCGAATACGGCCAGGCTTTGATCCAGACTTGTGATTCTGGACGACTCGTTGCTGAAGCGAGTCAAGTAATCTCGGAGACTTTCGTCCTCCGCTTGCTGTAGGCCCATGAGCTCTGCAGTAGTTTTCTCTCGGCGGTTAGCCGTGGAAAACTTGCTCTTGAATTTATTGGCCAGATCGCTCCAGCCAGTTATCGAACCTTCCTTCAGCCCCTTGGTGATCCATGATTGGGCCACACCTTTAAGGGTTGTTGGGAAGTACTTGCACCAGGTAGCTTCGGCCCTGGGGTTAAGGTACATATGCCCCTCATAGGAGGCTATGTTGTCCTTCGGATCCGAAGTTCCGTCATATGTAATGTGTGCCGGAATTTAACCGTCGGCACGTGTTCCTCCAGTATCCACCTTTGGAATGGGGAACTGGTCGGAACCATTACGGCCCTTCCCTTCTGCCGCGCCGAAGGAACCCTGCTTCTCCCTCTCAGAGAGGTGGATGCAGGGGGTGTCCCCTCGCGTGACATTGAGGGCTGTGACCCTTCTGGGAAGGTGAGGCGACTACGCACCCCTCCTTTTCTGCCACCTAAGCGTTCATGAACGCTTCGGCGAGAGACATCGTGGCTGTCATGATGATCCTCGGAGTTCCGAGCTTTGGAATTTCTGGAGTGGCCGGAGCCTCTCCTCTGATTCTACCCGGAACCGCCTGGATGCCCAGCCCTTTGGCTACCTTCCCCTTTCGAGGATGGAGCTTGCCTCTCTCCCTCGGCTCCACTTTTCCTCTTTCGATCATTTTATCTAGGAGGGGGAGAGGGTGATTTCTTTGTTGTTGGGAAGCGTCCTCCCAAAGCATTCATAAAGTCTATGCACACAGCCATGGCCTTCATAACCTCCTCGGTTGACGGTCCATTAGGAGGAGTTGAACGCATGCTAGGTGAAGGATCACGCTTGTGAACCTCACTATCCCTCGGCGAATTCCCATTTCGGTAATCCCGTTGGGAAGGAGATCCTTCATGCATATTTTCTCCCCTCGGGGGGTTGGAAGCGGTCGGTTCAGGGGACGGTGAAGGTGTTCTACCGGCCCTTACCGTTATAAGACCCATCTTCCTAGCTTTCTTAGAGCTCTTTGTACTCTTAGTCATTTTTTTGAGTTGGCTAAGGCTTGTATGAGATTTTTGGCTGAATTTTTGTAAGTGTCCCCACAGACGGCGCCAAATTGTTTCGGTTAGAAAACAATGGGCTTTCAGTAGCCCCTTCGGATGAGTGGAGATGAAGCCCAATTCGAGAGATGACCGAATTGGGGATTTCCTGCAAAGCAAAGCAAACGCAAGCTAGCCTCGGGGGGTGTGCCAAGGAAAGCCCCTCCGATGCCGAAGTCAGTACGGATGCAAGATGGTGAGAGAAAAGCTATGCAAAAGTATTTGTTGCTTGAGGCATTAAATGTGAATGAATGTAATTGTATAAAAATGAAAGCTTTTATACCTTGTTCCCATTAGCTAGACTGGGCTTGGGCAATCAATGGGCCTCCATTTGATTGGGCCTTGCTAAACCTGACTTGGCAAATGTATTGGAGGGTTGAACCTTGCCCTTTGGGCCTCTATTATTTTCATTATGGACTGGGCCCAAATGTAAGTATTTTGGACCCCAAACAATAATAATATGATTTGTTGAATATTTTGTACATAATTTATAATAGGTAGTTTGATGGAATTGACAAATAAAACAAAAAAAATAGGGAAAAAAAAAGGCGGAGGAGTTTTGGAGAGAAAAAAACAACACCAGAAAGTGACATGTGTCATTCCTAGTATTTGTTTTAGTATTATGTTATTGATTTTTTCCCGCCTAAATGTAAGGATGATGTCATATTTTTTTTATTTTTTGAGAGCTACCATATTTAACAATTTTGAAATTTGAATATTAAAAGTTTCTACATTACAACTACAATCTATCAATTTATCTTTTAAAAAATAAAACAATTGTAAATAGCACACTAATAAATGGACTCGTACATTGAAATATGTATTAGCGGCGTTGAACATGTATTATATCATAATTTGACGAAAATCTAAAATTACAAATATTTTTGTACAAGGTGCATAATTTTTATTTATATTATTCCATTATTTTTAAATGTACAAATTATAAAAATAGATTTTATATAATTTGTGTATTGCACGAGTTGTAATCTAGTTAATGTCTACTCAAAGCAAATTGTCAAAATGTATATGTAGGATTACACAAACAGTTTATAATAAGTAAATACAAATTCATTAATAGATCCGATTCACATTTAAAAAAAACACAGCGGTTCTTGGGGATTGATTTATCGTTATTTACATACCTGGATAATTGGAAGCATAGGTGATTGAAGGTCAGTCCGAAAATCTAAATAAAATTTCAACAATCTCCTTTTATAAGAATCAGCATCTTGCTTTAAGAGTGTATCACTCTCCCCTTGATACCAAACCAAAGCTTGAATAGTCCCACCGTCACGCAACGAATCCTTTGCCCTTCTAACTAACTGATTATACAAATGACCACCACGAGACCAGTGACTAATATTAGTCCCACCCACGGCACAAGGCACCAGCCCCACCTCTGCAATGCCAAAAGATTTCCTCACAACTGCGTGGGCCAACGACATCGCTGGCCCAACCCCACAAGTATGATTTGTATCAATGTCACGGTGAAGCGGCTCAGTCGCTACAACCCATTGATGTTTCGCATTGAGGCGAAGGATCGATGAAGTTGGACTGCAGTCATCGGGCACTATACCGTCCCATTGGTCATTAATCACACCACCTCTGCCCGCCATGTTGCTCTGCCCGGCGAGCAGGATAATGGTTTTGTCACTGGATCTGGACTGACAAATGGTATGGCCAAGATGAGAGGATAATAGGAAGATCAAATATAGGGAAGATGAGATGATGTTGGTGCTCAACATTGTGACGGTTTAGATGCGTGGGTGGGTGGGCGCCACGGCGAGGTGGGGTTAGTCCATTTTAAGACTAAACTTTAAAGGAATGTGAATATGTGAAAAATAAGCAAAGATGATGTTAATTGTTAGATGGATGTTTCTGGGATTAATGAATCTGATGTTTTCTTTTTTAACTGGAATCGTAGATCTAGTGGGCACTTAAAAAAGAAATTAACATTAAAGCTCAGTAGAGTATTTATTTATAAAAATGGTTGGAATATAGGTGCACCGTAGTCCATATAATTGGTTGTTGGTTGCCTTTTTTGATTTTGTATTTTTATTTTTTGATAGGGGTTGCCAATTTTGCCATAGCTTAAAAACCTTGTCAGATTAGTCGACCTTTTATAATAGGGGTGAGCAAAGACCCAGGGTATCCGGTACCGGACCTGGAATCGGTTAGGATCCGTCGGGTTCGGACCCGGAACTGGTCTCATCGTTTCCGGGATCGGGTCCAAAATGTCGGATCCGGTTGTAACCGATTTCGGGACCGGATCCTAAAATTTCGGACCCGATACCCACTGGGTACCCATTTTAAACCAATTCCAATTCCGGGTACCCGGTCTCGGATTCAGACAAACCGAGTACTCGAAACCGGTACTGATTTATTTATAAAAATTTAATTTATTTTCTTAATAAACTCAATAGTCCAACCCATTTATTCATTAAAATTTAATTTATTTTTTAAAAAAAAACCCAACAGTCCAGCCCATTTATTCATTTTCACGGTTTTTACACTAGGGTTTTCTACTTTTCTGCCAACCTCCATTCTCCAACTTCATTTCATCCCAATTCATTTCATTGTCTTCTACTCTTCTCTGATTTTTGATTCTCTCTGTTCTCCTCTCTTTTCTCATCCTCTCTTTCGTTCTAAATTCTTAGATTTTGGATGAATTTGAATCGTTTAAAGTAATCAAATTCAACTTGATTTTGTGAGATTTTTGAGAATTGGGGTAATTGATTTTTCAATCGACTTGGCAGCAACTTTAGAGTTTAGTTTTGCCGCAATTGGTAATTGCTTTTCTCTTTTCTCTTTTCTCTTTCTTGAAATTCGTTCTTCCCCAAATTGTTTGATGAAATATTGGATTTGAGCCTCCTCCATTGAAGCTTACCTCTGAGTTCTCGATTGAAGCGGGTTTTGATATATTTATCTTCCTTCTAATTACTTCTAATTCAGTCTGAATTGCAATTTTAATGTTGAATTGTGTGAAATTTTAAAAAGTAAAAGTTGAAGCACAAATTTATTTATAATTTTTATTTTCTTATTTTTTGCATGTCATCCATCATGATTAAGTTTATATTGCTGGATCAATATTTTGTTTTTAGCTCAATTTTTTTTTAAATGATTCTTTTTGCAATGCTTTAATAGTAATAGCCATGTTGATTATTGCCAGAATGTGTTGGGGGTGCTGATTACAGGTTTACAAGAATCTAAGTAATACAATTTTTTTCTACATAATTAAAAAAAAAAGAACCGGGTACCCGGTCTTGGAACTGGTTCCAAATGGTTCCGGGACCAGGTCCGAAATTTGGCTACCCGGTACAACCGGTTCCGGGACCGGGTCCTCTGAAATGAACCGGGTACCCGGTTATGCTCACCCCTATTTTATAAGACTTTGGTAGAGTGCATCTGGGCGCATAAAACTAGCACTGTTAATATGGTTTTGATAGTTCGGTTTCGGTTTGATTTGGAAACGGTTCGGTTTGAAATAGGTCAGTTTGAAATCGGTAAAATTGGTCAACGTGTCGGTGTTGGTTCGGTTAAAATTTTTATTTGTTTGGTTTGTTTCGTTTTATATCGATTTTAATTTAGTTTGGCTCGTAAAACAGTTCAATTCAGGTTATAAACAGGTTGGTTTGAAACGGGTTGGTTTGAGAACAGATTTACCCGAGTTCAAACGAATTCAAATTCATATCGGTTTGGATCGTAAACGGTTCGGTTTCATATCGATTTGGATCCTAAACTGCTCGGATTATAAACGGTCATAATTTGATTGGTTTGAAACGAGTTATTTTGGAAGCGGGTTTACCCATGTTAATGCAGGTTCGTGTTCAAATCAGATTGGATAGTAAATGGTTCATGTCATAATCGGGTTGGTTTGAAACGGGTCAGTTTGTGAATGGGTTTACCTAGGTTCAAATTAAATTGGGTGGGGTTGAAACGATTCATCCATAACAGGTCAGTTTGGATTGGTTTAGTTCGATTTATGTTTGGTCGGATTGAAATCGGGTTTTAAGCTTTCTTTGCGTATTTTTTCAATCAATTTTAACACTTTCTTTTCTTCTATAGTTTTTCTAATGAAGTAATAATGCATGAACACAGTCTAAAATCAGTTAAGCTTAAGGTATTGATAGTGAACTAATAACAAACTTAACCGATACTTGTTGGGTTTTGCGGTGTCCGACACCGCACGAAAACAAAACCCGCAAAAGTATCGCATGCATAATAATTATAACTAAACAAAATAACATACAGTTATTGAAAGCATAAACACATAAAGAGAAGAGAGAGAAAGTAAGGATAAGACTTGCTCGCCCTTGTGAAAGGAATGGTGTCCTTCCAACAAGTGTATTATTCTGATAGAGGGTTCGAAATTATTAGAAAGCTAATTTTTCAGTGAGGTCAAGTGATCGAAATTCCTAGCTGGAGGCCGCTTCCGATCAGTAATATTAATGTGTCATTAATATTACAGCTTAATCTTGACTGAACCCTTCGAGTCACACCCAATCAAGTAACCGATCCGAGGCAACGAATCAATCCGAAGGATTAGATGAGTCGTTAGAGTATTACGAACAAAGACGTATGATGTCGAGCTTAGAGCGTCAAAACCAAGCGTCGCAAGTCGAGTCCAGTTTAGAATTCGACGAGACGGGAAATCAAGCAAGCGACAAGTTCGAGCTAGGCCGTAGCCTCGCATTGGCTTAGCCATGCGAGTGCTAGGCTAGCCTTAGCTACCATGCGCATCACAAGGCATGTCTCATGATTAGCATGCATTGCGTGCTAGGACACGCATACTAGCATGGTTGGTGCTGCTAGCCGCAAGCATGTTAGTAGCTAGCGCATGCTAGCGTGCTAGTGTGCTAGGCCACGCACCTAGCCGCATCATCGCTAGCTGAAGCACAACAGCAACGTGCTATACGTGTTGTGTTGTGGTGATGTGTGCTAGCATAGCAGCCTCTCGCACAGTAGCCTCGCATCGCAGCATCGCATCGCAGCGTGCTATGTGTTGTGGTTGTGCATGCTTGCGTGGTGGGCATCACATCATGCTCTGTGATGTGGTTGTGCATGCTTGTGTGCTAGGCAGCGCCTATCACAAGCAGAAGCTGCCAGGCAGCGCCTAGCATACGCTACGCAGCAGCAACAGCCCGCATTGCATGCGTGGCTTGCAGGCTGCGTGGATGCGTATGCAGGCTGGCTAGCCAGCCCAGCCAAGGTGCTAGGAGCCAGCTATGCGTGGGCTGCTCATGGGTTTTTGGTGGGGACCGATTCTTGGTGGCTTTGCTTGGTGAGCAAGGAGTATTGGTCCCCCCTTTGAATGGTCCTCACCTACTCTTAATCACCCTTTTCCACTTGGAGCTTGTTGATTGCTTTGCATTTTAATTTATTTTGGATTAAAATAAATTGGTGGAAAATACAATTCTCCCACATTAATGGGAAAAGGGGAGATCAAGGCTCCCTTTCCTATAAATACCCAAGTTTTGGGTTTGGGAAAAATCACTTGAGTTGAACTCAATAAGGCATCTCCCTATATGTGAGAAAACCTTTAATTTCGTAATACTCTAGTCTTTTCTTAGTCTAGCCCCAACTAACCTTCGGGGTAGAGGCCGTTCGGATCAGGTCTCGAGGGTGGACTCCGTCAGAGGCTCTCGCACTTGCGGAGCTAAGGCTTTGAAGTCCGAGCTCTATAGGAGCAAAGCACGTGTCCAGGGTAAGAATGTCATTTCCCTTTCTTTTTCTTTTGTTGTTTAATTATGTGATTGCATGCTTAGTTGCTTTAATTAGTGGGCGGGTCTTGGGTGGATTTCTCTTCCGCGTAGTGTTGGATGCTATGAAACCCAACACCTTGACGCGTGCTTCTCACGAACCCCGAGCACGAACACGAAAAACTTCTTGACCCGCAAGTGCAAGCCCTCCTCCATCTCACACCCTCACACCCTCACGCCCGAACGAGTCCCTACCTCGTAGCTTATACGAGGCTAGACCAAAATAAACTAGAGTATTACGAACTTAAAGGATTTCTCACTTTTGGAGATACCTTATTGAGTTCAAGTCAAATGAATAATCCCAACTCCTAGAGTTGGTATTTATAGGTAAAGGCTCCCAAAAATTTTAATCATCTTTCCATGAGGGAGAGTTGTTGAAATGAGAAAGTAACAATTAATTTAATTCCAAATTAAATTAAATAAGTTGCGCAATAGTAAAATGACAAGTGTCAATATGAGGGAGGGAGTAGGTAAGGACCACAAGGAGGACCACATGGCCTCCTTGATCCCCAAACATTCCAACTCCCATAACACCGGACCAACCATGTGTGGCCAGTTGGGGGGCTGCCTTGGCCACCAAGGCTACCGCGTTGGCGCTTGGTGCCTTGGCTGGCCCTGCCTTGCTGGCCTATGTCACACTAGCGCGCACAAGCAGACCTCGCATCCCATGCGGGCTGTTGTGCAATGCGGGGCTGCTACTGCTCTTGCTAGTTAAGCAGCCCAGACTAGTTAGCGCTAGCAACAGTAAGCAAGGTCTAGCACGCTAGCATGCGGCTGGCCTTGCTAGCACCGCTAGCACGCGATCTCGGCCAGCAAGCCTTAGCCAGCACCCGCATAGGGCTACTAGGCTTGTGGCCTTGCTAGCGATTAGGCTAGCAGCCCTATATAGCCTATCCCTCACTTGGATAGGCCAATGCGAGGCTACGACTATGTGTTGACTTATTGTTTGACTTTATTTCTCGTCTCGTCGATTCTTAGAATCGACTCGACGCTCGGCTTCGACGCTCTAAGCTCGAAATTCGACGTCGTAGTTCGTAAAATCTCTATTGACTTATTTAATCCTTCGGATTAATTCGCCGCCTTTGTTCGGTTACACGATTGGGTGTGACCCGAAGGGTTCATTTAAGAGAAAGTTGTAATATTAATTATACATTAATATTACTGATCGGAAGCGGCCTCCAGCTAGGCATTCCGATCACTTGACCTCACTGAATAATTAGCTTTCCTATTTAATTTTGAACCCTCTATCGGAATAATACACTTGTTCGAAGGACACCATTTTTTCAATATCTAGTAATAATGTACTCCGTAGTAAACATGTTTGCATAATTTTATGCTCGTTTTGAATCTCTATAAGAACAACTTTACTCCCACTTGGCTTTTAGAAATAAATTCCTTTTCTAGAAAGAAACCATCGCGAGCAATAAACACTTCATTTTGTTCGCGAACCCTCTTATTTCCTTGGGACACAAAGAAACATTTGTCTGATTTGGGACTTAGTATTGCCACCTTGTAAACACTTTACATAGGATTCACAACCCAAATCTTTCAAAAAGATAACTTTGGAACTTTTCCAATCCATAACTCATATGGAGTCTTTTCTACAGCTTTGGACGGGTTTCTGTTTAGTACTTTTGCAGCTGTTTCTAAAGCACGTCCCTCGAACGATATATGAAGATATGTAAAGCTCATCATGGATAGAACCATATCTAACAATGTTTCTAGGAGGAGTTAATTGTGAAAGAATTTCATAATCCCTTAGATCGATGATCATCAAATTTTTGGATCAAATACATTCCACCCCGATCAAATCGTAGTGCGTTAATTGTTTTGCTAAGTTGATTCTGAACTTTATTCTTGATTTCTTTGAACTTTTCAAAGATTTCGACATTTGCTTCATCAAGTAGACATAACCAATCTACTCAAATCATTAGTAAAAGTGATGAAGTAACTAAACCCACCTCTAGCTTTTGAACTCATTGGCCCACAAACATCTGTATGTATGAGTGCCAAAAGCTTATTATCTCTTTCTCCTTTTCCTGTAAAAGATGACTTGGTCCAATAAACATGACTCGTAATTCTCAAATGATTCATAATCAAATATGTAGGGTTTTGCGGTGTCCGACACCGCGCGGAAAAAAAACCGATAACCGGATCGCATGCATAATAATTACAACATAAACAAAAGCATGCAAATAAACAAAACACAAGAGAAGAGAGAGAAGAGAGAGAAAGAATACTCACCCTAGAAGCGTGCTTCGCTCAACCGATGAGCTCGGACTTGAAAGCTTCAAGTTCCGCAAGTGCGAAAACATCCGACGGCTCATACCCTCGCTATCGAACCATAACCGGCCCCTACCCCATAGCTTAGACGGGGCTAGACCAAAAATAACTTAGAGTTCACGAACTAAGGCTTTCTCGCTTTTGGTGATCCCTTAGAGTTCCCCAACTCAAGTGAAATTCCCAATACAAAGTGATTGGTATTTATAGGGAAATGTTCACTAGAATTCTTATCATCTTTCAATATGGGATAGTTGGTAAAATGTCAAATGAAAAATTTAATTTAAAATTAAAAAGGCAAGGCAATCATCAAACGATAAGTGGCATAAGGTGAGCAAGGGGTTAGCTGAGGACCACAAGGGAGGACCACATGCCCCCTTGTTCCCCAAGAAAAAGCTCTCCCCACTAAGCACGAGCCACTTGGTTGCCCTTTGCCTTGAGCAATAAGGGTGCCTTGTAGGTTGCCCTTGTGCTCTCAAGCATAGCAGTCCTGCTTGCTTGCTGCTAGGCGCTGCTTGCTTGTGGGCTAGCCTTACGGCTAGCAGCTAGTGAGGCCTAGCTAGATAGCGCTGCTAGTACGTATGCTAGCTTGGCCAGCACGCACAGCCCCGCATGCCTCGGCCAGATTTGTAACACCCTAGAAATTCCTTTCCGTTAAACTACCTATTTTGCCCTTTTAAAAATACGAGGTAGGAAAATCTAAAACATTACCGCCATCGTGAAAACGACTAAGGCAAATATCAAAGACTCACACACAGCGGAAGACTACTTTTAAACCATTTAAAACAAGTCAACTTAAAAAGTCAAACCAAATGAAAGTAAAGTCAAACTAAATCAAACAAAGTCAACCTACAACTTGGAACCATTATAGGCCCTTTAAACCGAACAATACTGAAAACATTTGTGTTGGTCTCATGAGCATAATAAAACAAATAATATTCAAAGCAAATAATACATATCATATTCCTATGAGAACTAAACATGATTCGCTCTTCACTCATGCCCTTCATGGAAATGTTTCATCACCTAAAATGCTTCTCTCTACTTGTCCCCACTACTCGCCATTAGAAATGGGTCGACGTAGGGCCAAGGTAAAGACAAGGCCAAACAAACATACAAACACACAATCAACAATGCTGAGTACATAAACGTAATAAAACACACTAACATGCTTTCATCTTATCATCACACAACTTACCGTGTTGCACCTTTTTACAAACATACAAAACATTCAACACCTAACTAGACCAATACCAATGTTCATTTAATTTTGATTACACATCGAACGGGTTTCCAACCAAATCCCTACCTCAAATAAATTGAGGTAAACTACACCGGGAGCTAACCGGGTAGGCAAATGTCACATGAAGTGACTGGACGACCTATGCATAAGATAAATAAAAAGGAAAATACAGCGACCTGTACTCCCAGTAGAAGTTATGGTCAAATATAAAGTCGCATAACTCCCCCCATATGTTCATACCCAAGGTATATACGTTCCAAGAGTTTTGGTGTGTAATCTCTTTCACTTTACGTTGTTTACATATTATTAAACTTGGTGATGACTCTCAAACCATAGCACAATCAAACATAATAAATCATTCAAGCAATCAAACAAACCAATTTAATTCTTGAATAATTAGTGACCACATAAATTTAATAGTTGAACCCTTTTTAATCTAGCTCAGTGTCAAAGACACCTTAAACGTATAAAGCGCCGCAAATCCTATCCCTCGGTGTTAGAAACACCTTAAGTGCATATAAGCATTGCAATATAATTTATTCCTGTGTACTAAGACACTTAAACAGCTCAATTCCCATGCTTATAGCATCAATAAAAATTATATGAACCATAATAAAATTTCCTTTTCATATTCCAAACCAAATTAAACATTCAGTTTAATTAAACATGCTCTCTAACATGCCAATAATAAAAGCGGTGTTCATAACCAACATGCCAACATAACTAATTTCAATCCCCAATTCACCATAAATAATTCATACATCACAAATCATTCACCAACATCGATCCAATCAACAAATTTTAACCATCACCTATCATGATACTACTTGGAATTAATTAAACAAAGCCTAACATGCTTTTACATATTCAAATAATTACCAAGTATACAAACGTACCTTGAATATGACCTCAAAATCGCCACGACTAAATAAAATCACTCACTTGAAAGTCTCCTACAAACCACAATTACGAAGAAGTATTAATATCTCTTCCAAACAAATTTCCAACAATATATACATTCTTTAAATCACTGATAAACCCTCTAAAATAAGCTGAAATTTTATTAAACCCCTTACTTTTATTCCAAATTAATGGTTAATTAAAAATCCTTTCAAGAAACATAATTATAGCTTATATATAAAAAATTCAAGCATTATTAAAACTTATAAAATTGCTATAATTTATTTTAAAAACATTAATTTCAATAGTTTTAATCAACCACATTCAAATTCCATCAATAAACATTAATTTAGAAACCTAGGGTTTTCAATTTGGGGCTTTTTAATTCAAAATTAAATCTGAAAATTAACATGCAAAATACTTATCATTACATCATAATTAGAATAAGGCTAGATTGAATTAAAATCAAAAACAATAATAATTTTTTTTTTGAACACCACCGGCGTACACAAACACCATGGCTCGCTGCTACTGTCGGCGAGGGCTGCAGGTGGTGGCAGCCGACCGGTGGTGGCGTGTGGTGGTGGTCGGCCGATGTGTGGTGGTGTGTGTTGCTTGTGATTAAAACAGTAATAGAATAAAATAAAATAAAATAAAGAGGAAGGGGAAAAATTAAGGGGAAAAGAAAATAAGAGAGAGAGAGTTTACCTTTAGGTGCACTCTACCTTAGGCATATGATGGGTATTTATACCCCCTCTCAAAATCCCTCCTCTTAAAATTCCTTTACTACCCTTAATGATCCCTTTCCTAGCCAAATTAGTAATTTTACTTTCCTTACATACCATTGACTTTAAAATTTATCTTTTTTATAAAATAATATGCCTCAATATTTTCAAATCATAAAATAAAATATTTTCAAGATTATTAAATAATTAAGAATAAATTTTTTAATTAAAATAATTCTTTTTAAATTAATAAAAATCATAAATAATTCATTTCGAATAATTTAAATAATTTAAGAAATATTTATTTAAATTAAAATACGTATAAAAAATACGGGGTATTATAATCTACCCCCCTTAAAATAATTTTCGTCCCTAAACTTGGGTAATGAAATTCAAACTTTTTCCTCACTTTGTATAATATTGTTGTACTCTTTTGTCATACTTTTGCCTTTAACATCTTTTTGAGATCAAACTTACTCAAAATAACCGTTAAAAATGTGCAAAAAGCATAAAAATAATTGAAAAATATAGGGAAAAAGAGTGAAATTCTACCGCATTCTAATAGGCGAAAAACGTAAATGAGCACCGGTTCCAAACCCCCCTTTAGCACGGTTTTGAACCGGTTTAGATTTGAGGGATGCAAAAAAAAAAATAAACTTTAGCACCGGTTCAAAATCGGTGGCAATTCTTTGTTTTAGCACTGGTTAATCAGTGCTAAAAAACACTGCCACGTTTTTTTTTTTTTTGGTATTTAACAACAATTGGCACCGGTTCGGGTTCAAAATCGGTGCCAATTGTGCCCCAAAAAAACTAAAACAAAAAACAATTAGCACCGGTTCAGTTCCAAAACCGGTGCCATTAATGGACCAAAAAATATAATTTTTTTTTTTTTATTTTTTTTGCATTTTTCACTTAAAATGTACTAGATACTTATATATATTCATAATATACATAAAATCACATATTTTTTCTTCAATAATTTGTAATATTACAATTTAAAAAACTGAAAAAACTACAGAATCATGATACTGCAGCATAAATACTGCAACATAAATTTTCCTAGTCTGCATCAGACCATATTCTGGCAAATTATGTGCTGATAGAAGTTATATGGAAAAGATGGAGAGAGCTCAAGAGATAGCAAGACTCAAGTCTTTAGGGTCATTTCGCATAAAAAAACTTGATGAGAAGCCTCTTATCGATAGCTAACCCCTTCACTTGTCTTTACCTCACCAATGCGATACATTGGAGTTGCTCCATTGGCATCGCCAAGTATTTTGAGGGCTGCATCTTGACTTACCACAAGCACCATTCCAATACCCATATTGAAGTTCCGCATCACCTCACTGTCATCTATCCTCCCCACCTACCGGCACATGAGTACGTTAAATTAGAGAATGCATAATATGGATACTAGGAAAAACAAGAGTTGTGCTCAGTAAGTACCCTCTCAGCAAGGTCAACATCAAGACGACTTGTGAAGATGTCTAATCTTGGAAAAACAAGAGTTTTGCTCTAGAAGTAACAATGTCATTAACACTGAAGGTCAGCACAAATTTTGCCTTGAAGTTTCAATATGGATACTCATTTTAGAAATGAAATTTAAGTAATATATTAGAGTATTTTTTTTTGGGAAATATCAAAGCATATTCTTCAATTAATTTCTATATCCGGAATCGAAAATTGAAATTTTAGGTCTTCAATAAATTTCCTTCGTATTTGTTGCTTTAACCATATAATTTATATAAACAATACGGAGTACAACACAAACCTAATTGAAATGCTTGCAGCAAAATAAGACAGGGATCAGACATTACCTTACAACTTAGCTTTTTAAGTCACAAACTCTCCTAATGTTCTCCAACACCTGCTATACAGCAAGTCAGCAATTAACCCATGTAGTTGTGAAATATTTATTAACATCAAACAACTGATAAAATGAAGGAAAAAAAAAAAAAAAAAAACAGCCCAATCAATCAATAAATTAGAAACATACAATTATACAAACTCCAGCAATTATACAAATTAAGTGAAGAGGCTCGGTTCAGTAAATTAGAAACATACAATATTCAAAACTCCAGCAAGCAATAACACAACCCAAAATAATCCAGAAAACTAGTCCAAATGCAACATGGGTAGTCATCAATGTCAGAAAATATATGTTAATCAATCATTCAAAATCAATAGTGACAATTTAGGTGGAGGTCTAATATTAATGATTCATGTTTATCTGCACAATCAATCAGCAAAGAAGTCTTACAAGCAATCACAAGATCAAACTTTTCAAATTCAATGGTAATAATTGAACTCATTTAGTCACTTACCAATCACAAGAATGAGCATGACAGCAGAGCAGCGATAAGCTCTTACATAAAAACACAAATAGTATTGTTAGGAAATGCATTTCATATATTGTTCCGCATAAGGTTGAACAATTAAAACTATAATAAGATAAGAGATCTAGTAGAAATAAAATTAAGATATCAATCACGCTAATTATTCATCAATTAGGGGGCAACATATCCACAATCTTGTCTGTAGGCATAATTCTAAGCACTAATAATGGATGGAAATTTTTTAGTATGAAATAATATAATTTGGGCAAAAAACCATAAACTTATACACCAATTTATCATAATTTAGAAATTAAAAGGGGAATTTATAAATGACAGACAAATTGAAGTAATACCTGAGAGAGTGAGAGCTGAGAAGAGACAAGTACTTTCTCTTTCTTGTTCATCTACCAAGAAGTCGCTGCACCACAACCACCAGTGCTGCACTCCGGGTGCACGCTGAAAGTGCACTGCTCACGAAGATCAAACACTTGGGACTTCGAAGACCAATTCCAAAACTTAGAAGTCAAACCTGTCCAAGAGTAAAATCAAAGCACATCAAGACTAATAGAACTTGACTAAATGTTAATGTTTGTATGCAATATCAATAGTATCAATTTTGACTATTATTGATGTTAATTAAAAGTGAAATATTGATGTTAATTCAAATAAAATACCAATGTTATTATGATTCGATGCTGATTGCTCTTTCACAATTCTTCTTACAACCTGTACTACATAAGAAGAATCTCCTAGTTGTCTGTTCTTGCTTCCCTTCATTACTTCCTTTGCATTCTAGTTAATACAATTGATGCTCATTGCTCTTTCATAAGCTTCTTAAAAGGCTTTCAACTAGAAAAATCCAAAGTCCAATCCTTCCTCATACTTCTTACTTTGTCCTCTTCAGTGGGGATACTATGTGCGAGGCAAATCTAGAGAGCTCAGTAAACTTTTCACCATCTTAGAGATATGACAGCTTAGTCTGGTGCGGTATTGCTAATTTGCTATTATCAGTATAATAGTATACCACCAAGCAGCAGAAATTTAGTTATCTTCTGATGCAATAGGTAATTTGATTTTTAGTCTACTGCTACTTTAAAAAATCCAAGCAAGAAACAACTCAGACTTAAACCAATATAAATAAAATAAATTAATATCCCTAAACCTGATACAAATCGTTACATATTACGCCATTACAAATCAAAAAATCAACATTCAAACACTAACTCATTTGCGAATAAACCTATACCAACATAACCCAAATCTCATAACTTAAAATTTCTCCAAAATTTAATCAACAACAACAGAAATTGAAATTGAGCAGAAGTAGAACAACATAAATTTGTCCAAACACTTAATTATTCGCAAAATGGAACAAGTAATTTAAAAATGAATGTGAAATTATCAACAACAGAAATGTAACGGAGAGAGAAATAACCTGAAGAAAAACAGAGGGAAGGAGCGCAAGGAGGACTATGCGAGAGAGTGCCGCTGGTGAAGGAGTGAGAGAAGCGCCGCTGCCGGTGGAGGAGTGATCTGAGAGACTGAGAAATCCTATCATCTCACACTCTAACCATTAAATTCAATCAAAATTTCAATTGTTCATCATTAATAAAAAAAAAAAAAAAAATCATAAAACCTAGATTTCAAATCCAAGAAACCCTAACCTCGAATTTGTGATTTTTGAATCGATAGTTGATTCAAGTTAGTTGTTGTTTTTGTATTTGGTTCATATTGACGGCGGCGGTGATGGTGGTTGTGCTTGGTTCTAGTGACGCCGATTTCGGACTGAGAAGGAGAAGGAGAGCGGCGTTGCTTGCGACGCAGTTATGGAGAAGGAGATCGAAGGAGAGAGAAAAGGAAAGGGAAAGTGGTGGTTATGGAAAAGGAGATCGAAGGAGAGAGAAGGAGTTTGAGGCTCCATTATTGTAGATGATAGAGAGGCAGATGAGAGAGGAGGAGAGATCGAGGAAAGACAAAGAAAGAAGACAGAAAGAGAAAGAAAGAAGATGATTAAAGGCCGATTTTTTTTTTTTTTTTTTTTACAATAGCATTCGCACCGGTTCGAACCGAACCGGTGCTAATAACATCATTTCGCATGGGTTTGGTTTGAATCGGTGCGAATTCCCCTGTCCCTCAACCCCGCTTTTTTTTTTCGTACCGGTTTTTAAACATCGGTGCGCATTTTGCGATGCTCATTTAAGTTTTTTTACTAGTGTTCTACCCCTCCTTAAAGAATACGAGTTTCGTCCTCGTAGCTCAACATACCTCAAACAACTCGAGATACTTCTTTTTCATTTCATCCTCGGCTTCCCAAGTTGCTTCTTCATACTCTTGGTTAGACCATAGCACTTTAACAATCTTAACTTCCTTATTGCGTATACTACGAACTTTACTGTCAAGGATGATCTTGACAGGTCTTTCCTCTTAAGTTAAGCTTTGATCTAACTCAATAGTTTCAGGTTGTAGCACATGTGATTTATCAGGGATATACCTTCTTAACCAAGATACATGAAGTACATCATGCACTTACTTAGCTCCATAGGTAAGGCCAACCTATAAGCTACTTTGCCTATCCTTTGCAGTACTTCATATGGACCAATATACTTTGGATTAAGCTTCCCTTTCTTTCCAAATCTCATTACACCTTTCATTGGTGACACCTTTAACAATACTTTATCGCTAACCTCAAATTCCTCCTCTCTACGCTTCAAATCCACGTAGCTCTTTTGGTGATCTTGCGCCGCTTGAATCTTAGCTTGAATCTCCCTCACCTTCTTAACAGTATCCTCAATAATTTGAGGCCCTAAAATCATTGTTTCACTTATGTCATTCCAACAGATTGGACTGCGACACTTCCTTCCATATAATGCCTCAAATGGAGCCATGCCAATGCTTGCATGGTAGCTATTATTATAGGAAAATTCAATTAAGTCCAAGCTATCTTCCCATCCCCCTTGGAAATCTATAACACAAGCCCTCAACATGTCTTCTAAGGTTTGAATGGTTCTCTTAGTTTGCCCATCTATTGTAGGGTGAAAAGCTGTACTCATATTAAGTGTTGTACCAAAGTTTTCTTACATACTCTTCTAGAACCTTGAAAGAAACCTAGAATCTCTATAAGACACAATATCTTTTGGAACTCCATGTAACCTTAACACATTTTTTATGTAAGTTTTTGGAAGTTGTTCCATCTTCCAGGTCTCCTTCGTTGGTACAAACACCGCAGACTTTGTAAGTCTATCCACCACTACCCAAATGGTGTTGTTTCCACTCTTTGACTTTGGGAGGCAAGTCACAAAATCCATTGAAATACAATCCCATTTCCATCCAGGAAATTCCAATGATTACACCGTTCCTTAAGGTCCTTTGTGTTCTATCTTCACTTTCTGACAAGTTAGACGCTTTTCCACAAATTTCGCAACTTCATTCGTTCTTCATTCTAGGCCACCAATACACCTTTTTCAAGTCTTTATATACCTTGTCCCCTCCTGGGTGTACTATGGTGTATTGTGACCCTTTTCCAACAACTTTCTCTTTACCTCCTCGCATTTTTGTGGTACAGACCAACAACCTTTTTACCTTAAACTCCCATCTTCATGAATCTTGAAATCCGTAGCTTTTCCTTGCTTTATTTTCTCACGAATCCTATCCAACTTTACATCTCCTGCTTGATTTTCCCTTATCTCATCAACTATTGTTGGTTGAATACTTAGATTCGCAAGTATGCCTACTGGCACTCCCCATTCTACCACTTCTAGATTCATTTTCCTCATCTCTCTACATAACTCATCAACCACTATCAAAGTATTCAGTCCATAACTAGTTTTACAACTTAGAGCATATGCGACTACATTTGCTTTCCCCTCGTGATATTGTATATCTAAGTCATAATCTGTCGTATATTCTAACCATCTCTTTTGGCGTGAGTTTAAATCTCTTTGAGTGAAAATGTATTTCAAACTCTTATGGCCTGTGTAAATCCTACATTTTACTCCATACAAGTAATTGCCTCCAAATCTTTAGCACAAAAATGATTGCAACTAATTCTAGGTCATGAGTAGGGTAATTTACTTCATGAGTCTTTAACTGTCTTGATGCATAAGCAATCACCTTCCCATTTTGCATAAGTACACATCCTAGACCATTCTTGGATGCGTCACTATATACATCATAAACTCCACTATCGTCTGGTAGTGTAAGCACTGACGCTGTGATTAGCTTTTGTTTCAAGAGTTAGAATGCCTCCTCACATTTGTCATCCCACTTGAACTTCTTGTCCTTTTTCATTAGAGAGCTCATAGGTTTAGAAATCTTCGAGAAATCTTTTACAAAACGTCTATAATATCCTGCTAAACCTAAGAAACTCCTAACATCAGAGACCGTTTTCGGCGTAGGCCAACCTTTCACTGCCTCGATCTTTGCGGGATCTACTTCTACCCCATCTTTGGACATAAAGTGGCCCAGAAATGCCACTTTCTCCAACCAAAACTCACACTTAGAGAATTTTGCGTAAAGCTTGTTTTCTTTAAGTATTGTTCTACATGTTCTTCTTTACTCTTCAAATACACCAGTATATCTTCTATGAAAACTACCACAAACTTGTCCATAAATGGATGAAACACCCTATTCATCAAGTCCATAAAGATTGCTGGAGCATTCGTTAATCCAAATGGCATTACTGTAAACTCATAATGTCCATATCTTGTTCTAAATACAGTCTTGGGAATATCTTTATCTGCAATCCTAAGTTGATGGTATCCAGACCTTGAATCAATTTTAGGAAACACAGTTGCGCCTCTCAACTAGTCAAATAGGTTAACAATCCTTGGTAATGGGTACTTATTCTTTATGGTGACCTTATTTAACTCCCTATAATCAATACACAATCTCATACTTCCATCCTTCATCTTCACAAACAACACTAGCGTTCCCCAAGGTGATGCACTTGGTCTTATATAACCTTTTTCTAATAAATCCTGCAATTTCTCCTTTAACTCACTCATCTCTGCAAGTGCCATTCAATATGGTGCCTTGGAAATTGGTGTTGTTTCTGGAACTAGCTCTATTGTGAAATCAATTGCCCTTTTAGGTGGCATTCTAGGAATTTCTTCTGGAAACACATCCGGAAACTCATTCACTACTTCTATATCCTCAGGCTTAGTTGTCTCCTCATGCTCCATATTCCTCACACTACAAAAATACACTGGATGCCCCTTCTTCATATACTTTGCCAACTTTAACACAAATATAATCCTTGGGCACTTAGTTTCACCATGCATCCAATATGTCACCGACTCATTATCAGTTGTAGTCATTTATACTTTCTGTGGTCTACAACTAATCTCTGCACTGTACCTGCTCAACCAATCCATTCCCAAAATGACATCGAAGTCACTCAATCCAAACTCAATGAGATCCGACAAAAACACATTTCCTTTGATTTCTAAAGGTACATCTCTAAAGGTCTTGTTACACTTCACTACCCCACCTGTAGGAATAAGTGAATAACTATAGGCAAATCTACCTCATTAACGGTTTTCAAACAAGTTGATAATTTTAAAACAATGGCCTTTGAAATGAAAGAAAAAGTTTCACCAAAATCAAACAAAACTTTAACAGGGATAGAGTTAATAGAAAAAGTACCAGTGATGACATTTTTCGTGGAATCAGCCTCATGCCTACTCATAACATTCAACTTTCCTGCAGCTCCACCTTTCTGTTGGTTGTTCCCATTATTATTGTTGGTTATCGCCGCATTCTGTTGTGCTCCCTTGTTCCCAGAATGGTTGTTACTTCCCTGAAAGTTCCTTTGAGCCCCACCTTGGTTATTTCCTTGCTTGTTTCTATTGGGGTCCTTGGAGAAACATTCATACTCCATGTGTCCTAACTTGTTGCAAGCACGACAAGTAACTAAATTCCCATCACAATCCTTTCCAGGGTGGTCTTTCTTACACCTCTTGCAATAGAAATGCCTTGCTCCCCTGTTATTTCCCTGGGTAGAGTTCCTAGCTCCACCATTAAAGTTTTGTCCACCTTGGCGATTGTTGCCTTGAAAATTATTGTTGTTGTGGAAGTTGTTGTTATTATGATGGTACTTTTTCTTCTTAAAATTGTTCTAGTTACCTTGCGGGTTTCCAGAATTATGTCCCACCTCTTTAATCTTTTCTTTCCCTTCTATCTCAGCTATCTCTTTCTTTTTCTTTAATTCTAAGGCATATAGGTGTGCAGCTCTCCCATACACTTCATCCAAGGTTTCAAATACTTGACCACATACCTTTAATTGCAAATCAGTAGTCAGACCACTCTCAAACTTTCTGACCTTAGACTTTTCTGTAGAGACAAACTCCTTAGCAAATTGTGACAGCTCAATAAACTTGGTGTAGTACTCAGTAACTGACATATTCCCCATAGCAAGATTAGAAAATTTCTCAGCTTTTTGTTTCTATAAGAAGCTACGGTAAAACTTGTCCCTAACATTCTCCTGAAACATAGTCCAACTAAATCCAGGTAATGCCTTAATGGTAGCCTCATTTTGCTGCCACCAAAGGTCAGCTTCGCCCCTAAGGTAATAGGTAGCACAACCTACTTTTGAGTTCTCTAGACACCCTACTGCCCCGAACAGTTTCTCAAACTCCCTCAACCAGTTTTCCAGTATAGTTGGATCAGGCTCTCCTTGATAGGTTGGTTGCTTACTTTGCGCCACTTTCTTAAACAGCTCTCCCTGAGCATCTCCATTATTGGTTGAGTTCCTTACCAACTATTGGGCAACAGTTGCCAACTGCCTCACAACTTCACTCAACTCTCCACCATCATTGTTGTTACCACTCCCTCCTGCCATTTTTCTTCGCCTGAATTAACACAAATGGGTCTTTATTAAATACGGTCTTGGCTAGCTCTCAAGTTAGACACTCATCTAATTAATTAACACCTTTGAAGCTTACACATTAAATTTTAAGCTAACAAATTGGGATTACAAAATTTGAAATACCTAAAATTTGCAGCTTTGTCAACCAAGTATTAATTGCTAACCAACCACACATTTGATAAAGCATCACATTAATAAATAAAAATTAATTCCCATGGATATCCAAAGTTTAGAATAAATTATTGGAATATTTTTTAGCAAGAAATGGCTTATTGGAGTAGTGATACGAAATGAATGATTTGAGAACGAATTTAATGATTTGTTAAAAATGAATTAATTGACAAAGAATTTAGTGGAATTTTATTGATAAGTAAGAAAATGAATGGAATACTGCAATAAAATGAGTTTAAATAACTTATGCAATTACATAAGTTTACTAACTCACCGTGGACATGCCACTTATTACTTTACTGGAACGGAAATGATTAAAATGCGGAAATGAATCTAAGAATCCTAATAGAAATGAAACTACAAAAATCTAGTCCTTTTGAACTTTATCCCTCCTGTAGGGAGATTGTTTGTAGCTTTCAGGATCGAATTCAAGGTCATCCTCTTCTTCCATTGGTTCGGGTGCCTCTGGTTCTTGCTCTACTTGGACAAACTCTTCATCTTCCTCATCATCAAATGAGATATCAATTATAATTGGATTTGGATTTGAAATTTCCATAATGGAACTATCAACAGTCTGGTTACTCTCATCCATCATCTCTCCATCTTCTTGCCCTCCACTTGTCCTTGTTTGATTACCCTGAGTGGGAGAAGAACTTCCTGACTGATGACTAGTGGAAGGGGAATTATTCCCTGCCAGAATATTATAGTAGTAGTTGGGATATGGAATGTTTAAGTGCTGACAATAATCTTTCTCAACTTTAACAAGGTAAGGAATCAAGTATCTGTAATCAGGATACCACTGTCCATAGAAATTTTTATATTTAGAGTAGTTTGGAATGTCCCTTGGTAAATAGAAATCAAATAACTTTGATTTAACAACAAGATATGGGGGTTCATCTGGAAGACAATGAATAATAATAGCAGTAACATGATCAAGAAGATCATAGTGCTTGTCTCCAGGACATTACTCATGTGGGCACAATAGAATTAAATTTTGTTGACTTAGGCAAACGGATGTTCATAGTCTTTCTTGATTAGTGTACTAATTTGGGAAAGATTGCTAGGAAGAATTGGCATCCTATAAAGGAAAAGGTTGAGAAAAGAATTCCCTTCCCGAAGAAAATAAAAACAAAATACAGTTCTTGCATGAATTAGGTTTAATGTTCAATCAAACAATTTCACTTATTCTAATTGTTTAGGGTAAGAATTACCCTAGACATGTGGCCCAATGAGGGCCTGACACGTGTCACCTCTCTATAGCACCATGGGCATCCAACCAATGGATGCCACGTGGCATTGTACCCCCAATGGGGGAGCAGATCTTCATCTGCTATAAATAGAGGAATCATCTTCATTTATGGGTATACATATATTCACACACCAAACCTGAGCAATATTAATTGCGAAATCTCCCGTAATCCGAGAGAAATACCCGTTTACTTTCCACACGTAATCTCATCCGGAATCATACTAACTTGATCTTCGGAGGCGAAACTCCACCCAATCGGAGTTTCGTGGTTTTGCAGGTACAGAAGTCAGGCGTGCATTCTCGGTGCTGTAACTCTCCCGCAGGACACCTTCGAAAACCCTGAAACATTTGGCGCCATCTGTGGGGAGAGTATCACTAAGATGACATCTGACCATGTACCAACTGCAGAGGGCAGTCGGCCCACGGCTGACCCTGAGGTCCATACGAACCATGAAAGTGGAAGCGGTGACGACTACAATGTCGAAACCTACATGGCCCTAGACAGGTCATTCCGTTCTAGGCGCACCCGTTCCAAAGAAAAGAAGGAACGGGGCCAAGACAAAGCTTGTCCCAACAACCCAGGCGTCAAGCACCCTGGACAACCCCAGGCAGAGGGGGCTGCCCCCGTCACCAGAGACGAACTCATGAATCTCATGACTATTTCCAAAGGGGAAATTAAAGACATTATCAAGAAGTCAGCTGGCTCCAGCAAGGGTCACTCGACCAAGAAGGCTTCCAGGAAGAAGTCAATTAAAGACCAGGTGCCTACTTCTCACCCGAAGCCTAAGGGGGCGGATGGGCCCCTTATCGACCTTTCAAAAATTCGCTTCCCTGAATTAGGGCAGCAAAAGGCCATCCGGCAAATACAGTTGGATGGGTCAAAGAAGACTTTCTCTGACGCCCGGTTGTTAATCCAGGAGAAGAGAAGTCAGAGCATGTCTTAGTCGGCTTCTACGTCGACCTACCCAGACAATTTCCGCAATACTTCAATGAAGCTTTCGGAAACCAACCCAGGGAGCCAGTCACACGGCACGTCCGTACGTACTGCTCCTCATGTGATCCATTAGGCTCCATATATGCCCCAACAACCATATGGACCCGGATCACCCTATATGCAGCTGTCCCCCTTTGGAGGACTGGCGGCAAATACGGTCCAGCCTATGGACTGGCAGCTCCGGCTGCTAAACCTAGGGGAACAGCCTTCGGCTTTCTCCCGGGAAATTACCAAGGCGGCGCAGCCAACCAAGGTTAATAACGTGTTGGCAGGTACCTACGACGGTACCACCAACCTGAAAGATCACCTGATGGCATACACCAACCTCATGTACCTACAGGGGTTAGATGATGCCGCTTGGTGTCGATGCTTCCCAGCAACGCTGAAGGGCATAACCCAACGGTGGTTCGACAATCTGCCGGCTGGGTGCGTCAATGATTTCAAGACGCTTGCATATCTATTTGCGTCCAACTTCTCCATGAATATCCCGACCAAGAAGACTAGCCTCAACCTAGGGGCTATCCAGCAGGGAGACAAGGAAGGACTTCGGTCCTATGTCAGGTGGTTTAATCTGATGAGAATTCAGATACAAGAACTGTCTGACGAAGTTGCGTACACAAACTTCTTCAAGGGTCAGAAGGATGGGTCAACATTCAAGTTTGACCTGGTCCGCAAGAGGGTTGCTACCCTCCAAGAGGCACTAATGGAGGCCGAAGCTTACATACAGGTGACGGAACTCTGTGCCATCTGAATTTCTTGGCCCTGATTCAACTTATCCTGTCATTGTGAATTCTTCTTTAGATGCGGATCAAACTCGGAAGTTGTGTGATGTATTGAGAGAGCATCAAAGTGCTATAGGCTATACCATTGATAACCTCAAGGGTATTAGCCCCGCTATATGTATGCATCACATAACTCTCGAGGATGGTGCGAGGCCTTCTATTGAGAGGCAGAGGAAACTCAATCCTCAAATGGGGGAGGTGGTGAAGAAAGAGATCACCAAACTTCTTGATGCAGGTATCATCTTCCCCATTTCAAGCTCTAGATGGGTTTCCCCTGTGCATGTTGTCCCTAAGAAGGGGGGAATGACTGTAGTTGAGAATGAGAATGGTGAGCTCATCTCAACTAGAACGGTGACCGGCTGGCAGATGTGCATAGACTATAGACGTCTAAACGCATCTACCAAAAAGGACCATTTTTCCCTCCCTTTTATTGATCAAATGCTCGAAAGACTAACTAGGCACAAGTATTATTGCTTTCTTGACGGTTATTCGAGTTTTTTCCAAATACCTATAAACCCGGATGACCAAGAGAAGACGACTTTTACTTGTCCATATGGTACTTTTGCCTAAAGGAGAATGCCTTTTGGACTTTGCAATGCACCGGGCACCTTTCAACGGTGTATGATGAGCATTTTTGGGGACATGTTGGAGGCCGAGATGGAGGTTTTCATGGACGATTTTTCTGTTGGGGGAGCCTCCTTTGATGATTGCCTAGTGAACTTGGGGAAGTGCCTACAACGGTGTGAGAGAGTGAATTTAGTCCTGAACTGGGAGAAGTGTCACTTCATGGTTGAAGAAGGTATTGTCCTCGGTCACAAGATCTCAAATGCAGGCATAGAGGTGGACAAAGCAAAGGTTGAAGTTATAGCAAAGCTACCACCACCGGTCAATGCAAAAGGGGTAAGACAATTCCTAGGGCATGCGGGGTTCTACCGGCGATTCATAAAAGATTTCTCTCTTATAGCCAAGCCTTTGACTGCCTTATTGCAAAAGGAAGTCGACTTCAAGTTCGACAAAGAGTGCCTACAAGCTTTTAACACACTTAAGAAAGCTTTGATTTCGGCACCGATTGTGCAAGGACCACGGTGGGATCTACCTTTTGAGTTGATGTGCGATGCTAGTGATACGTCTATTGGAGGTGTTCTTGGGCAACGAGTTGAGAAGAGGGTTCACGTGATCTATTACATGTCCAAGACCTTAAATGAAGCACAAAGGAACTACACCACTACAGAGAAAGAGTTCCTAGCCATTGTTCATGCATTTGAGAAATTTTGGGACTACCTCATTGGTTCAAAAACGATTGTTTATACCGACCATGCTGCCATTAAGTACCTAATTTCGAAGAAGGAATCCAAACCACGCCTCCTCCGATGGGTCCTCTCTTTACAACAATTTCATGTGGAGATCCGGGACAAGAAGGGAGCCGAGAATGTGGTTGCGGATCACCTTTCGCGCATGGAGAGGGAGCAACAAGAAGATGATGGGCTGCCCATTTGTGATGAGTTGAAGGATGATGTTTTATACCTCCTCAAGGAGAAGATTCTACCATGGTTTGCGGATTTGGTAAACTACTTAGCTTGTGCGGAGTTTCCCCCCGATTACTCCAAGAACCAACGGAAGAAGATTAGGAGAGATGCAAGGCATTACATATGGGATGATCCAATTTTGTTCAAGAGAGGTGTAGATGGTCTCCTAAGAAGGTGCGTTCCGGAGGAAGAAGTTCATAGTGTGCTGAAAATGTGCCACTCCGACCCTTGCGGAGGTCACATGGGGGCTAATAAGACAGCCCAAAAGGTTTTGCAATGTGGGCTATGGCGGCCCCATATCTTTAGGGACGCGTGGGCATTTGTGAAGACTTGTGATGCTTGCCAACGGAGTGGAAACATTTCCAAGAAGAATGAAATGCCTCAAAAACCCATACTTGAACTTGAGATCTTTGATGTGTGGGGAATTGACTTTATGGGACCTTTCCCTTCCTCCAGTGGGAACCAATACATACTTGTGGCTGTGGATTACGTGTCTAAGTGGGTGGAAGCAATTGCCTCCCCTACAAATGATCATAAGGTGGTGGTGAAACTCTTCAAGAAGATTATATTTCCAAGGTCCGGGGTTCCTAGGGCGGTTATAAGTGACAACGGGTCACACTTTGTGCATGGGGCCTTTCAAAGGATGCTTCGAAAGAATGGAGTACATCAAAGGTTCGGGACAACCTATCACCCTCAATCTAGTGGGCAAGCGGAAGTCTCCAATCGACAGATAAAGTCCATCCTTGAGAAGACAGTGGCGAAGAATAGGAAAGATTGGTCCGATAAGCTTGATGATGCACTTTGGGCATACCGGACTGCTTTCAAGACCCCAATAGGCACCACCCCATACCGCTTGATCTACGGGAAAGCATGTCACCTCCCGGTCGAACTAGAGCACCGCGCTCAATGGGCTATCAAGAAGATAAATTTTGATCTAGCAAGCGCGGGAGAGCAACGGATGTTGGACCTTCATGAATTGGAGGAGCTTCGAATGGACGCATATGACAGTGCGAACCTATACAGGTCCCGATCTAAGGAGTTCCATGACCGGAAAATAGAGCGGAAGGTGTTCAATGTTGGTGACAAAGTCCTCTTATATAACTCTAGGATGAAGCTCTTCCCCGGTAAGTTGATGTCAAGATGGAGGGGTCCATTCACTGTCAAAGATGTTTTCCCTTCCGGTGCGGTTGAGCTTTATGATTCTTGTGGGTTGCAATCCTTCGTGGTTAATGGGCAAAGGTTGAAGACATACTATGAGGGAGCCCATGTTGGTGTGATAGATGTGTTCGAATGCGGTCACAAGAGTTGAATGTGACCACGTCAAGCTATCGACGTTAAACTTAGCGCTTCCGGGAGGCAACCCGATTTTCTTGCTTTTACTAGAGTAGTTTCTTTTGTTTTGTAGTTGGTTTAGCTCCTAATTTGTGTGAGTTTTGTGTGCTCTTGTGTGTTTTTGTGCAGGTAGAAGATTGGTTAGAAGTCGGAATGAAGAGAGTGATGAGTGCCTTGAAGGAAAAGAAAACCTGCAGACTGCAGCAGACAGCACGGCCGTGCCATCAGACAGCACGGCCGTGCCAGAATCCAGCACGGCCGTGCCAAATTCTGCACGGCCGTGCCAAACCTCAAAAGCCCACTGACATTCTAGCCCGGCCGTGCCATTTTCAGAAAGGTCGTGTCAAGTAATAGCACGGCCGTGCTAATTTTAACACGGCCGTGCCATCTGAAATTCAATTTCACAAAAAGCCTGCCAATCCAACACGACCGTGCCAAATTCGGCACGGCCGTGCCAAACCTCAGCACGGCCGTGCCAGTTATAGCACGACCGTGCCATCTGAAATTCAATTTCGCAAAAAGCCTGCCAAGCCAACACGGCCGTGCAGCGCGGGTTCCGGATAGTTTTTCGTGTTTTTTAAACACGATTTCACTCACACTCTCTCATTATTCTCCAGCTCTCCTACCCTTTTTCTCTCTAAACTAACCCAAACCCCCAACCTCCTCCCTCAATTCCTCAAATCAAACCCTAATTCCCCATACTCTTCTTTCAAAATCTCGGCACCCTCCTTGCATTGGAGCATTTTTCAAGTGATTGGACGCAAAATTTGGCCCTCTTTGAGCTCGCCACAACTCCACTTCGTGGAGTCCTCGGTGAATTCGTTCTTAAACTCATTGATTTTCGCAATTTTTGTCCAATTTCATTCGTTTTATTGAATATTTGTTGTTGAATTGTGCTTTATTGTTGCAAGTTTGGGTGAACTAGTAGTGTTAGGGTAGTACATTGCATGCTAGGATAGTTTCTTGCTTGTTAATTGGTATATTGTGCTTAATTTCTTGAATCAAACATGCCTAGAACAAAGACATCGACTAGGAGACCGGGTCGGGACGATGCATCCTCATCCATGGTTCCACCCACGGTGGACACCATGGGTATTGTTTTTAATAACCCGTCCTTTTTGGACAAATTTGTAGGATTATCCCACCGACCGATCCGGCCTACCAAGTTCTACGACCCTTTAGCCGCTAGGGCTCTAGGGATCGAAAGCGACATGGTTCAACTATTTTCATTTACCAATTTTGATTCTTTCCTTACCATGCATGCTCTCACTTACAAGAGGCTTACCCTCGAATTTTTGTCTTCTTTGTACGTGCATCGGGATGAGAATAACTCACCCCGGTACTTGTCCTTTCAACTAATGAATTCGGGCACCATTCAAATGTCGGTGGCCCAAGTTAATGCCGCCTTTGGATGGACATCCGACCTGAAATATGGTCCTAAGGATGGCCACTCAAAACACTACAACTCCGGGTTGTTTTGGCGGCAAATCACGGGGAAAATGGATAGAGATCCCCGTAGGGATAAGGCGACTTCCATCGTCAATCCCGCCTTTCGGTTGTCCCACAGGACCTTCTCCTCTACTATCTTTGCTAGAGGAGATAGTTCGGGTGTAGTCTCCATTAGGGAGTTATCAGTTTATTTGGCACCTCACCCGTGGGGACGGGCGTCTAGACATGGGAGCGTGGTTACTAGACCACCTCGACGGTGTAGCCCGGGGTAGGGTGATATTACTATCGGTGGCATGATCACCATTCTTGCGCAATATAATGGGATTGATTTTTCTGAATTGCAGGCTATCCCAGGCACTACGAGGCTTGATATGCGCACCTTGAGAGCCATGCAGTGGCTTGAAGGGAAATCCCAGCCGGATTGCTATTTGTGGCTCGTAGCAGGCAAGCCATACGCCTACTTGCCCGATCCGGAGAGGACGGTGGTTTACAACAAAGACAACTAGATCTTCGACCCCGACTTCGCCTGGCACGAGGACGGAGGCACGGAGTATGTAGACCGCAATCCCCAGCCTCACCAGGGGGATGAGCAGGCCCACGGGGGCCAAGGAGGTGACGATGCTGCTGATGATGATGATGACGAGGAAGGTGGCCCGGATGCGGCCCAGCAGATCCCGACGCAAGACTTCGCCTGGCTCCGCCAAGGAATGGAAGATTTGAAGCTCGAGGTAGCGGATTTGCGCCGGTCGAACGAGGATATGACCTCCGCCTTCAGAGACCTGAAGAGGAGTGTTGATGATATGGCCTCCCGTTTCCCTTATGGCCCGGGCGGGCCTAGCTCGTGATCCCTTTCCCTTTCCCTTTAGTTACCTCCCTCTCCTTACTATTGTAAGTCCTTGATGTGTAAACATTGAGGACAATGTTTGCTTCTAGCTTGGGGGGGGGGTCTTACTTGTATTTAGGGATTTGGATTTTTGGTAGTTTAGTTTTTATTTGCTTTCGAAAAAAAAAAATAGAAAAACAAAAACAAAAACAAAAAGATTTACTGCTTTCCTAGACTAACCTTAACTTGTTTGCTAGTATGTATTTCCTTTTTGCAGATTGGGAACATTCGAGACGCGACATGAGTTTGAAGAACGATGCTATGGCCGTTAATTGGAGCTCCCGGGAAGCAAATTTGGTGAGATCTTTTCTTTTTTTTGTGTGCTTAGGATAGTTTAGTTTAGGAAGAAGTTGAATGGTTTGAGGATGTTTGATCGGTTCTAAGGAACCTGGGATCGTTGATGTTGATATCATTCAATCACTTGTTTGTTGATTGGGATTATTATGTGATTTTCATGCCTCTTTATGAGCCATTTAGCTTGTTTAGATTACTTAGTTGTTTATATATGTGTGCAATATAGGAAAAGCTTCTGTTATGAGAATGTGTAGTCTAGTTTATATGATTTGCCTCATAGTCTTTTCCTATATTTTTGGATCGTGATAAACTTGTCTAATTGCATAAACTTTTGGAATAATGCTCATATTTGGATTCGAAACGTGAATGAATGTGTGTGGAATATCTATTTCTACTTAAGCCAGTAATGAATGCACAGTTTGAGTCTATTGTTGATCAATGTAGACGAGTCTAGGCGAAGGTAGTTGGTTAGAACACTTTTGTCATGTGAAACTCTATGCCTTTGGGCTGTGGTAAGATGGAGTCGCTTCCCATTTGTGGATTTGATCCCCTTAATTGGTAGTTGCTTTGTTTTTTAGATCCCGTGAGGTTTATTTGTTCTAGCCTTCATCATTCTTGTTGAGTGGCATATTTGGATCCTTGATTACGCATTTTTCGATCTTTGTGTTGACTAGTAGCTCTCGAGACCGACTTGACACTTTTAAGGGAGGAAGAGGGCACCTTTTTAATTTTTCTTATTTTGTTCCTTTTGTTTTGTTACAAATTAATTTTCTTTTTACATCATCTTACTTGCTAACCATGTTGAGCCTTTAATTCCATTCTTGGTTACCCATGTTACAAACCCGATGGCCGATGTTTTACCAACCCTTAGTTGTGAAGCGTTTACCTCGCAAGGTTTGTTTGAGCTTATTGTGTATAAATCAAGAATAATGATCGATAGTTGGTTTGAGAAAGTTTGAAAGTGAGCTTAATTGTAAAGATGTAATATGAAAATTTGTTTTTGAAAAAAAAAAGAAAAAAAAAGGAAAAGAAAATCAAAATAAAAAAAAGGAGAAAAGCCGTCCGAATTGTGAAAAAGGCAAGGACACATAAATAAAGTTTTGAAGTTTGAAAGAGGTCATTTGAGTGTGTATTATATGGATAATTTGGGATGTGTAAGAATGTGAATCAATGAGATTGTGGAAAGTGAATTACATCTTTTGAACTATTGTTTTTGAGAATTGTGATTCTTGCGCTTCATTTAGGAATTAACCCCACTTTTTAAAATTGTTTTCACCTACCTTACCCATTGCCAATACATTACAACCCTTTTAAGACCCTTAGACTTTAGAGGTATTCGGTTCTCAAACGGTGGAGGGAGATACCTTTCAACCCTATAGAAAGATTATGCGTAATCGAGATGTCGGGATACCTTTGTTATTTCCTCAAAATATCACTTTTTCCGGTTCCTTCGAGGAATCACGAGGGGCCAATTAGGGTGGTGATTTGAAGCAAAAGGGGAGGACGTGGCCGGTTTGGTTGGGTTTAGAGGGAAGCATAACTTCTTTGTTCTCTATGCTTGGTTTAGGTTTTGTTTGCATTTTGATCAACGATACCTTGGATTGTGTGTCTCGTTGCTTGTTTGAGTGAGTTTTCATTCCGTGCATGGTTGTTCTAAGTAGGATCCATTGACTTCTTTCCGTGCTAAATTGGATTTATATGTAATGGCAATAGTTTATTTGATCCTGTGTGTGTGTGTATCCCTTGGTTTTTGCTCGAGGACTAGCAAAAGTGTAGCTTGGGGGGTTTTGATAAGCGCACTTTAGGGCGCGCTTTAGAGCATATTTTAGGATGATTTTGGATGTGTTTTCAGGTAATATCAACCGAGTTTAATCGGATCCCGAGCCCTTGATGCGTAACCGAGCTAGCCTTGACCGGAGTCCGAGGAGTTAAGGAAGTTCAAGTGCCGTGCATTGATTACATAGCACAGGCAGCACGGCCGTGTTACCATAGGCACACCCGTGCTGGCCTATAAGCAAGCAACCCCAGGCAAGGCAGCACGGCCGTGCAAGCCAATAGCACGGCCGTGTCAGTATCCACGCACCCGCACGGCCGTGCAGGCCATTAGCACGGCCGTGCCAGATGTTGTCCGTGCCCGTGTCAGCTTCAGTATGAGCCCCGTGCTAGAGCATATTCAGCACGGCCGTGTCATTTTTAGCACGGCCGTGCCAGGAAGCTGCACGGCCGTGCCATATATAGCACGACCGTGCCAATTTGAAGAAGAAACCCGGTTTACTTACTGACAAGCTAGCACGGCCGTGCCAAATACAGCACGGCCGTGCTGATCCAGGGTTAACTGCGCGCTTGACTTCTCCGAATTAGAAGACGTATATAAGGCCCAACTTTAAGAGGATTCCAGAGACAGTTTTAGAGATAGTTTTGAGAGCCTTTGTAGAGAGTTATTGGAGAACGTTCTTAGTATTAGAGATTCATTAGTTTTCTTAGAGAATTTCTTAGAGATTTTAGTTTTCTTGGATTGATTTGAAGCAAGATTTGCGAAGATTCTTTGTATTATTCATTGACGACGGATATCAAAGTTCTGAACTTTTCCATTGATTCGCATCAATACAATTGGTATTATTCATTCTTGTTTATTAATCAAGCTTTATTATTCCTTAATCAGAATTCATGTTTATATCTATTATGCTTTTGGAATTCATTATTGCTTTGATTATGAATATGTGTGAGTAGTCTCCTAGCTAGGGTTTCGGGATGAAACCCGGCCTAGGTAATCTATGTAATTGAGGATTGATTTTGATAAACGGATTGTGATTAAATTGATTATATGCGATTGCATGTTAATTCATTATAATAGGAGTAGCTAACCTAGAATCTTGAATTTGATTGCATGATATTCTTGATTTTAACAAGAGATTGTGAATTGAGTATTTCATTATTGAATGTGGTTTGATTATGTATCGAGTAATGTTAAGTGCATGAGAAATCCAAGCTTAGTATTGCCCGTTGTCTTCCTATCACATGATATTGATCAGACTTATAGTCTTTGCATATCCCGTTTGTCTCTGTGATTCCTTGTTGCTTAGTTACCAATGGTTAGGCGGATTCCCGTTCTCCCTAGTGTCTTAGTTTATTGATTTATTCCATCTTATTAGTAGTATTTTAGAACACCATTTTCCATTGATTTCGAACTAGCTTAGGTTTAAGATTGATTTGCAATTACTCTCGTTCCTCGTGGACCGAACCTTTATTTGCCATTGTACTTGGTTATAGGGTGTTCGTATAAGTATTGTTTGATTGAGAGTTAGATTGTAGCGACTGATTTAACCCTTGTCAGCGATACCCCAGACGGTATCACTTTAAGCAGACTGCAAATTGGAAAAAGGAAGAAAAGTTAATCACTAATGTTGCCCAAAGATACCACAAGCGGGAAAAGTCGGTTGTGGTAGATATGCAGAGCAAGTAGTCTGAAGATTTTAATAAAGGTTGTCCAAAGACCCCCCAGACGGTATAAACCGGCTGAGGTCCATCATTGGACAACTTGCGAAAAGAATTGAACAGAACTAACACAGGCGGCAGAAGGCCGGTTGGGTATCCGTTAAAATAATAAATCAAGAGGTTGTTCGCAGATACCCCAGACGGTATAAGGCCGGTTGGGAGTTCCAGCAAAGCAGCTTAGAAGGGAATTGCTTGCTCATACCCCAGACGGTGTGAGACCGGCTGAGGGAACAGCGAAGCAGTTCAAAAGAAAGTTTTATCGAAGGTACCCCAGACGGTGTAAACCGGCTGAGTGTCTATTGAACGCAACTCAGCAATGAGATTGCTTGAAGATGCCCCAGACGGTAAAAAAACCGGCTGAGGGTCTATTGAATGCAACTCACTAATGAGATTTCTTAAAGATGCCCCAGACGGTGTAAACCGGCTGAGGGTCTATTGAATGCAACTCACCAATGAGATTGCTTGAAGATACCTCAGACGGTTTACACCGGCTGAGATTCTAAATAGACGCAATTTATCATAAAAATTGCCTGAAGAAGCTCTAGACGGCAAAGGCCGATTGCAGCATAACCAAACATCCAACTAAAGAAACTGACTAAGTTAGGAGGATACCTTGGTGAGACGGGCAACGAAACACAAACGATATCCGGATGTATTGAGGTTGAAGGTTGTTTGCACGAGCAAGCAGGCGGGGTCAGGAGCTCTCTCTTTTTCTCTCAAGAAATTTCTCTCAAAAATGGCAAAGTGAGGAATGAAAGGAGGGAGATCCCTATTTATAGGAAATCTCAGAAGGTGAACCGTCACCTTCTCTTCCCCCTTAGTTTGAAATTTGAAAAATAGAGGGAAGGAGGCGAACCGTCGCCCTCCTGCCTGTTGACACGTGTCACAGGCGCCGCGTGGCATAGCCACGTCAGCACCTGCGAGGGGCAAATGTTTAGGGTAAGAATTACCCTAGACATGTGGCCCAATGAGGGCTTGACACGTGTCACCTCCCTATAGCACCATAGGCATCCAACCAATGGATGCCACGTGGCATTGTACCCCCAATGGGGGAGCAGATCTTCATTTGCTATAAATAGAGGAACCATCTTCATTTATGGGTATACATAAATACACACACCAAACCCGAGCAATATTAATTGCGAAATCTCCCGTAATCCGAGTGAAATACCCGTTTACTTTCCGCACGTAATCTCATCCGGAATCATACTAACTTGATATTCGGAGGCGAAACTCCACCCAACCGGAGTTTCGTGGTTTTGCAGGTACAGAAGTCAGGCGTGCATTCTCGGTGCTGTAACTCTCCCGCAGAACACCTCCGAAAACCCTTAAACACTAATCATATAATCACACGCTTTCAAATAATTCACATGATCAAACATCACAACCTAAAATTTAATGAACACAAGAACATGATTATTTCTAACTTATATGCCCAAATTCTTTCCTACCCAAGCTCACCAACATGCTTTTAAAAACTTTTAACACATAATACTTACCTCAAACCTTGCTTTCCTGCAAAATGAATAAACTAAAAATATTTTTGACTCTTCTTTTAAAATTAATTTTCAAAAATAAACCCAAAAAAAGGCCAAAATATTCGACCAATTACATAAAAAAAAATTCGGAAACCCTAAATAAAAAAAAATTCGGATGTTCCTTTTTTAAAAATAAAATTTTGGAATTTTCAAAATAAAAAATAAAATAAAATTTTGGACCTTTTTTTAAAAAAATGAATAAAGTTTTCCGGTTTCCAAATATTAAAATAAGTGAAAATAACCTCCTATAAAATACTTAAACAAAATAAGCACTTGGCCAAGTTTGAAACAAAATACTTTAAAACATGTTTTTGGCTTTAGTGGTAATAAAAATCTCAACCAAAGCTCCCAAATACCACTTTGTAACACCCTAGAAATTCCTTTCTGTTAAAACACCTATTTTGACTTTTAAAAATACGAGGTAGGAAAATCTAAGACATTACCGCCACCGTGAAAACGGCTAAGGCAAATATCATAGACTCACACACAGCGGAAGACTACTTTTAAAACCATTTAAAACAAGTCAACTTAAAAAGTCAAACCAAATGAAAGTAAAGTCAAACTAAGTCAAACAAAGTCAATCTACAGCTTGGAACCATTGTAGGCCCTTTAAACCAAACAATACTGAAAACCTTTGCGTTAGTCTCATGAGCATAATAAAACAAATAATATTCAAAGCAAATAAAACACATCATATTCCTATGAGAATTAAGCATGATTCGCTCTTCACTCATGCCCTTCATGAAAATTCTTTTCACTCGCCATTAGAAATGGGTCGTCGTAAGGTCAAGTTAAAGACAAGGCCAAACAAACATACAAACACACAATCATCAATGCTTAGTACATAAGCGTAATAAAACACACTAACATGCTTTCATCCTATCATCACACAACTTACCGTGTTGCACGTGTTTACAAACATACAAAACATTTAAAACCTAACTAGACCGATACCAATGTTCATTTAATTTTGATTACACATCGAACGGGTTTCCAACCAAATCCCTGCCTCAAATAAATTGAGCTAACCGGGTCACATGAAGTGATTGTACGTCCAACGCATAAGATAAATAAAAAGGAAAATACAACGTATTGTACCCCAGTAGAAGTTATGGTCAAATATAAAGTCGCATAACTCCCCCCCATATGTTCATACTCAAGGTATATACGTTCCAAGAGTTTTGGTGTGTAATCTCTTTCACTTTACGTTATTTACATATTATTATACTTGGTGATGACTCTCAAACCATAGCACAATCAAACATAATAAATCATTCAAGGAATCAAACATACCAATTTAACTCTTGAATAATTAGTGACCACATAAATGTAATAGTTGAACCCTTTTTAATCTACCTCAATGTCAAAGACACCTGAAATGCATAATGCGCCGCAAATCCAATCCCTCGGTGTTAGAAACACCTTAAGTGCATATAAGCACTGCAATATAATTTATTCCTGTTTACTAAGACACCTAAATAGCTCAATTCCCATGCATATAGCATCAATAAAAATTATATGAAGCATAATAAAATTTCCTTTTCATATTCCAAACCAAATTAAACATTTAGTTTAATTAAACATGCTCTCTAACATGCCAATAATAAAAGCGTGGTTCATAACCAACATGCCAACATAACTAATTCCAATCACCAATTCACCACAAATAATTCATACATCACAAATCATTTACCAACATCGATCCAATCAACAAATTCCAACCATCACCTATCATGATACTACATGGAATTAATGAAACAAAGCCTAGCATGCTTCTACATATTCAAATAATTACCAAGTACGCGAACGTACCTTGAATATGATCTCAAAATTGCCACAACTCACTTGAAAGTCTCCTACAAACCACAATTACAAAGAAGTATTAATACCTTTTCCACACAAATTTCGAGCAATATATATACACTTTAAATCACTGATAAACCCTTTAAAATAAGACCCAATTTTATTAAAACCCTTACTTTTATTCCCAATTAATGGTAATTAAAAATCCTTTCATGAAACATAATTATAGCTTGTATATAAAAATTCCAGCATTATTAAAACTTATAAAATTGTTGTAGTTTAGTTTAAAAACATTAATTTCAATAGTTTTTGATTAGGGGATTTTTATCCTCCAATCACCGTCTGACAAGTGGACCAACCAGGTTCCGCCACGTGTCCTTCACGTAGGCCAATAGGAGCCTGCCACGTGTCAATCACAGATACGTCCTCTACGGACTAATCGAGGTACGCCACGTGTCCACCCATGCCAAATGGGAAAACCGGCCAACAAGGCCCAATCCTGTCTAGAGGCCCGGTCAGCCCTAGGTTTACCCTAAACCTAGAGAGTGGCACGCTTCTCAAGACTATAAATACTTAATTAATCCTCATTAAAGGAGAGATCAAAAAAATCAAGAAATCAAGAGAACATCAGGCAATTGAGAGAGCAATTGATCAAGCAACTAATCTCACCTGAAGAACAGAACAGAAACATTACGGAACACTAATAACCGGCTAATCTCGCTAACAAAGCAGATTACCAACATTAAACACTCTCACCTAGAGAGGTCTTATTACTTTAATTTCCGTATTAATTACTCCTTAATCAGGTACTAACTTGACCGTTGGAGGCGGAGCTCTCAGGAGTCTCCGTTATTTTGCAGGTACAGGCGTCCGGTTCCAGTCTCGGAATTGTAACTCTCCCGCAGGACATCAGAAAACCCCGAAACAGTTTTAATCAACCACAATCAGATTCCATCAATAAACATTAATTTAGAAATCTAGGGTTTTCAATTTGGGGCTATTTAATTCAAAATTAAATCTGAAAATTAACATGCAAAATACTTATCATGAACATCATAAAATCATCACAAAACCCAAAAACAATAATTAGATTAAGGCTAGATTGAATTAAAAACAAAAACAATAATATTTTTTTTTTGAACACCACCGGCTGGCTGCTGCTGCCGATGAGGGCTGGTGGTGGTGGCCGCCGGCCGGTGGTAGCGTGTGGTGGTGGCCGGCCGGTCTGTGGTGGTGTGTGTGGGTGGTGATTAAAACAATAATAAAATAAAATAAAATAAATTAAAGGGGAAGGGGAAAATTAAGGGGAAAAGAAAATAAGAGGAGAGAGAGAGTTTACCTTTGGGTGCACTCCACCTTAGGCATATGATGGGTATTTATACCCCCTCTCAAAATCTCTCCTACTTAAAATTCCTTTACTACCCTTAATGATCTCTTTCCTAGTCAAACTAGTATTTTGACTTTCCTTAAATACGATTAACTTTAAGAATAATTTTTTTTATAAAATAATATGCCCCAATATTTCCAAATCATAAAATAAAATGTTTTCAAGATGATTAAATAATTAAGAATAAACTTTTTAATTAAAATAATTCTTTTTAAATTAATAAAAACCATAAGTAATTCATTCTGAATTATTTAAATACTTTAAGAAATACTTATTTAAATTTAAATACATATAAAAAATACGGGGCATTACAAGCTAGCTGCTTAGCCTATGCGAGGGCTTGTGCTGCGATAACAAGCCAAGCCCCACATACCCCGACCAGCACCATGCTGAGCCTATGCAAGGGCTTAGGCTGTGGTTTGGCTTTGCCTCCACAAAAGTGGTGTGGCAAGGCCTTGTGTTAGCCTAGTACGTCCTATCGTTTGGTTGATTTTTTCATCTCCTCGATTCCTAAATTCGACTCGACTTTCGACGCTCTAAGCTCTAAATCTGACGTCTTATTTTGTAAAATCTCTATCGACTTATTTAATCTTTCAGATTAATTCGTCGCTTCAGTTCGGTTAAACAATTGGGTGTGACCCGAAGGGTTCAGGCAAGATTAAGCTATAATATTAATTATACATTAATATTACTGATCGAAAGCGGCCTCCAGCTAGGCATTCCGATCACTTGACCTCACTAAATAATTAGCTTTCCTAATTAATTCTGAACCCTCTATCGGAATAATACACTTGTTCGAAGAACACCATTCATTTCAATCTCCCACTTATCCTTTTAGACAAGTGTGTTGTTTGTAACATGTTTCCTATGTCACTTAATGTCTCTTCGTGAACTATAAGGTAAGATTTTTCATCATCCATATTGTGTCCAGAAGAGTTTCTCGATTTTCGAGTTTGATTGTTAATACGCAGATGATTTCTAAAATCCATCTGAGCACGACCATGCAATTTCACAGTCTCGCTCTTCGAGAGGCCTTGTAAACAACAAAGACATGTTCCCTACTGTTAATGGGGGGACATTCCCAGGCTTGCATTGTTAGCTTCCCTTACTAAGAGGCCCTAGCCGAACGAGTGTTGCCTTTATAATTCCCTTGTACGGCAGACGTTTGAAAACATGAAAGTGGACTACTACTCAAACAAGAGAGCTTACAATACTCATGGTTGAGGAAAGAGGTTCCGATAGCCCTAATGAGTAATATACTTATGACGATTGCTAAATCTCTTAAAGTATTCTCATAGGTCGATCCAGTATAGTTCCAAACCAATACCTGTGCAAATGATTAATGACATTCTTGTCCTTATAGCACAAGAAATGGTGCTGTAAATCATACTACACACTAATCTCACAAGGTCATTAATCTTCCAACTTTCAAATGACCTCGATTAGGGATAATTTCGATATGACATTCAATGTTCACTTAATAGGTGTTTCTTTATTCAAGACTTGTCTTGATACCCTATTTTGAATCGTCAAATCTAATGGACTAATTATTTAATTCTAAACCACAATTAAATATTTTGTGGAATTATTAGTAAAAACAATTTTATTCCACTATAAAACTTTTCAATGTTCTGTCTTATGATAAATGGTTTTCCCCAAATGTTTTAAGAGTAATACTCTTTACAAAACATTTATAGAAATCATACCCATATCTAATATGCTTGATTTATTTTATGCAATTGTAAATGTTGTGGTTCACTTATTGCATAGGTTTAGTTATCTTTACTTTGGAAATCGTAGCATCATCATTATCGAACACTTTCATAATAAGATGATATAATTTGAGTGTGTTATGGATTACATGTGATATAAGATTTATTGCCCAAGTGATGGCTCCCACTTGTGTTCATGATTTGAGACCTTCAACTTGGCAACCTGTAATCATCAAAGTTCAACAAAGACCTATCCATTCAACAACATCCCTTTTATTGCCTTTAAGGCAACAATATTCTCAACATATATTTAAGTAGAAATTCTAATGATGCTATGCTTGGATTTTAGTCCAACCAGTTCACAATGGTTTGGGATCATTTGTGATTATGTAATTTTACCTTAAATTTTCGCACAATACACATGGACATAAGTCCATGTTGCCATTCGCAAGCCACAACGCATCTAGGCTCGTGCTTATAAATTGCTTCCTCATTAAGGATCTAATCCTTTTTAAGGTTATGCTCGCAACATCAATACTCAAATTATATTTGTTTCCATGTATTAAGAACTCATCCTTTTACTTAAACCAAGCACTTTAGATGTTCTTGATCATAATCTAACGTTCCATAATTTAGATTCAAGTCGGTTGGTACTTTATACTTGTCATGCTCTAAGCATGCAAGTCATGTGACGATTCCATATCGTAACATACATGATGGATTCAGTTGCAGAAATATCCCCAATTTCATCCTATTCATGTGACTTTTAGCTCATCCAGTTTCACTGAGTCTTGCTAAACTGTTTGCTATATGATATGGTTGAAAGTCTCTACTAGAGTCTTTCTTGTTTGACTTAGTATTTTCCTAGCTTATATTTAGTTCAAACATTTTTTTAGTCTTATACATATGGGTCAAAAGCCTTTTCAAGTCCTTCATGTTTAACACGGTAAATTCCTTTACTTGTTCAAACATTTTATTAAGTCTATCCAATAGATCTTAATTCCCACTATGTACTAAGTATCGCCTTTAGCTTGGTCCATCATTGAAAAAAAATTCTTTCAAATCTAGGCATTTAGCATTTGATAGTTATTTTACAATAGTGTTCATAAACTTCTTTTTGGACCTTTACAAAATTGACTTTTGCTCCCACTAAATTTCTTATCTATAAGAATTTCTATGTTTCTCCATAAGCTAAACCTTTTTTCTCACTTTATGAGAAAACATATTCCAGTTCCTACATGCAATGCTTCTCTTAATCCACCAACGGATTTCTTGAGCTTGCTTTCAAAACTAGCGTTATTTTGAGTTACAAAACCCTTGGATTATATTCATAGTATGCTTGTAAGTCTTAGGTTTATTTCGAACTTAATAGAAATTTATAGGATTCAATCCAAGCCTTTGGTGAATTCTATACCTGTACGGGGTAATTGCATCAAACACTAAGTTTCAAGGTTCTTTTAAAGCCCTTCGATTATATTGATTTTACTTCAATACTTCTAAAGTTTTGTGAGTAATGAATTCTCTCTTAAGGCACTTGTAAAGTCCTTTGAGTATTCTTGACCAATCATTCTAAAGTCTTCCGAGATTCTGAGTTCTAGTTTGTTGCTCGTCTCGATGGTTCGTTGAGTTCTTTTTCCTCCCACTTGTCGTTTTGTAAATGTGTTACTTTCCATAAAGACACCACTTAGAGCAACAAATAAGGTATTTTCTTAATTAGGTTGTGGAAGTAATATCCCTAGTCTCACTTGAATGCTTACAAAGAGACATGTATATTATCTTTGGGTAAAAGTTCGTTGTGAAACAAACAGTTAGCTCTCACTTGAGCTATCTTAACCCTTTATTAAGCCACTTAGCTCCCACTGAGCCACTTAGCACCCACTAAGCCAATGAGCTCTCACTGAGCCAATGAGCTTCCACTGAAGTTAAGAGCCCTAGACATATACTTGAAAAGACGCTAGAAACTATTTCTGTCCATAACTGAATATGGTATCCTTTCTTAGATTCGACAATTTTGTTTAGTGTAACACTAGTCATTTGTGCAAATCTTTAAGAACTTTATATGAAGGGATGTGATCCATCATCATTTGAGTCATTTCCAAATAGCATCGAGGTCTCCGTCAAGACATACGATATTCTTTGTGGAGCTAATTATGAGGTTCCAATTTCATAACCTTGATATGATCACTCTTGGATCAAGCAAACATCGCTCGATCTAATCTAGACGTTTTAATATCTTGCCAAGTCAATTCTATAATTCACTAAACTTTTGAGCTACTTAAGATCCAGTTTGTTCACATCTGATGAATATAGCCATATTCTATCAAATTCTTGTGAAAACGTTGAAGTAATGGAATTCTCTTTAGCTTTCAGAGTGAATTGTCTATATGAAGCACAATAGCTCCTTTCTTTGTCAATTTCAACAAGTAAGACTTGCTTGCCTTAGAACGATTCTGAATCGATCAACTATCAAGAGTATATCTAATAGAGCCTTAAGTACGTTCTTGTCAATGTGACATTGCTAACAATGTTTGGAACACAAATCATGTCCATGACTTGAACCGTGTGAGTTTTCATGTTAAAGAAATGTTTGTTTATAATCAAGCATCCTTGACTCATGGCTTAAACAACCATGTCATTGAAATAAAACCAACAACTATTGTTCTTTTACGTTGAATGTGAGTCTTTCCGTGTGTAAACAAAATGATTGCTGATTATGGAACACAATAACCATATTTGTCCCAACCTTAGCTTTAAATGGTCTTTAAACAAAGCAGATGACCTTACAACTGATGTAGCACAACTTGCTTTATTCCAAGCTCGTAAGTCAATAACTTAGCTTAACTTCATTTGTTTTGAGGTCACTTCGAAAGAGGAATTCTCAAGCGGTATCTAATACTTGTGAAGATAAGTTGCTAAGTTTAACTATGATAACATGAACACTTAGGTAGAATTGGAATCTTGAATTCCTTTCTTTGTTCCTTGTTTCCTATATTTCTTACCATACATCATCTCATAACCTTAAGAACCTTTTCTTTAATTGTTTTGACTTTTATACTTTGTTAGGCATAATTAAGCATTAATACGCTGTAAAACAAAGTTCCATCTTTTCTTTTAATTCGTAATTGAATTACTACATCAATGAGTCCTACTCATTAGTGTATGAAGCGAAAAGATATGTTGGTTGTCAACTATTGACAATTTGAGTTTTCAACTCAATACTTCATGTTTATCAAAACTATCTAGTATTTTGAATACATCACTAGGCGAAAAATGTAAATTAGTACCGGTTCAAAACCCCCATTTAGCACCGGTTTTGAACCAATCCAGATTTGAGGGATGCCAAAAACCAAATACTTTCGCACCGGTTCAAAACTGGTGCCAATTCTAAGCTTTCACACCAGTTAACTGGTGCTAAAAGTGTATTGCCGCGTTTTTTTTTTGGGATAAATAACAATTGGCACCGGTTCGATTCAAAACCGGTGCCAATAATGCCCCAAAAAAATAATTTCTTTTTTTTTGTTTTTTTTTTTGCATTTTTTCACTTAAATTGATATAGAAACACTAATATATATATAAAATTACATATTTTAATTAAAAAAGGTTGTAATATTACCATTTTCGTCCAAAAAAAATGAAAAATTACAAATTTAGAAAGACCAAAATAGCAGAATAACATCAACACATTAGCGGAGCAGGAGTAGCTATAGAGCAGAACAACAGCAGGGGCATGCAGCAGGGGCATAGCAGCATCTGGTCTGCAGACACTCCAACAACAGGGGCATGCAGCAAGAGCAACAAAGCAGAATGCTTAAGCCATCAATGGCCAACATACAAGCAGTCAAAACAAACGAAATAAGCATCCAAAGGATCATATACCAAGCACTTCAAAACAAGATGAGAGAGAAGGCACAGATCAGGTAAATAGGACCTCGGAAAATTTGAACTCCCTCCCTTCCCTCAGCTCTAGTCCCCTTTCCTTTCCACACTTTTTGACCCTTTCTCATCCTTTCATCATTACTAACCAACCACACTAGATAGGAGTGATAAACACCACCAAATAAAAATTAGAAGATAAGGGTGTTGTTCCATATAATCTAGAAAATATATTTTGTCTTCGTGTTTCAACCGAAATATAACACTAAAATTCAAAGAATGTATGCATTTAAAGGGACAATTCATCAACCACTTGGATCAAAATTAGAAGAATAATCCATAATTAAGGCCAAAACCAAAATTAATTCATAAAAAAAAGCCACACTCGAAACTAATTCATAAAAAAAGGTTAAAACTTGTTATTTTATCAATTTATATGCATGACATGTACTACTCCGTATATGTTACGTAAAGTTAATTCAAAAATTTGCAAAATTCAACATCATTCCTAAAAAAAACCGAAATTCATCAACAAAAACCTCACTTCATTCATCAACAAAAACCTCACTTCATTCATCAACATTCATGTACAGAAAACGTAAATTTCAACAACATTAATCAAATTTCATCAAAATAAAGCAAATAATTCATGAATCCATTAGGGGGTTTTTTTTCATCCAAAAGCTTCTCAAACTGTGTTACCTCAACGGACAAACCAGAGCAAATCACAGTGAGAAGTTGTACGATGAAAGTGAGTCCCTTCATCATCTGGATTATCCTAGTGTAACTATTTACGGCCAAGGGACTCAATGCATTATGATATCTACAGCACACGTCTTTAAAATTCATCAACTACTAGGACTCAACACATCTTTAAAATTCAAAGAATGTATGCATTTAAAGGGACAATTCATCAACCACTTGGATCAAAATCAGAAGAATAATCCATAATTAAGGCCAAAACCGAAAAGAATTCATCACAAAAAGCCAAACCCGAAACTAATTCATGAAAAATTACAAATTTAGAAAGACCAAAATAGCAGAACAACAGCAACATAGTGAGCAGTAGTAGCTATAGAGCAGAACAACAACAGGGGCATAACAGCATCTGGTCTGCAGACACTCCAACAACTAGTAAGTGTTAAAAAAACAATGCGTATTTAAAGTATTATCACCTGTATTCTGGTGCCATTATTTGGGGTTACAAATGTATAGGGGACTCAAATACAAACAGTGGTAAAACAGACACTCATAACTCATAAGGAATTTTGAGGATAAGAAGGGCAAATGCATACAATTAGGCATTTCAATGTTGGAAAGAACACTAGAACACGAAGACAGGTAGACCATGCGTAATTATATGGTTCACATCATTCACATTAGTTATTTTAGAAGATGAAACGGTAGCTTCCATTCCATTACACAAATTCAACTTACACCCCATCAACCCAACTACAAGAGCGCAAGAACAAGGTTGACATAATCATAGGTTAAAAAAAAAAAAAAAAAAAAACCACCACCTTATACATCTACCTTAATCATGGGGAAAAAAAGATATCCAAATCAATTTACTAACCAAGTTGAGGATGCAGAGGCCATTGGACAACTTATAGGGGGTTGAAAGCACAGTGGAAGAGAATCAAGACAACTCAGCATATCCACGAAGAACAATACACATTCAAGATGAAGCATAAGAAAAAAAAACAACCAAATTTTAAATACAGAATGTACACTAACTAAAATACAAAAAAAAAAAAAAATGCAGGTTTAACAAGGTTGCGTTTACCTTAAGGGGTAACGAAGAAAATTTGATTACAGACAACATAAAATGGAGGCCATACAAAGATACTTATCATAACAACTACTCGAGTCACCATGTATTAAGGTGAAACTAATTAAGTTCAAATCTTACAAACACATCTATATAACAAAACTATATAACCATGTATCATAACAACTAATGTTGTAGGGAGCTATCAACTAAACTCTACAAGTACCATAAAGATCTACATCAATTTCATCAAAATAAAGCAAATAATTCACGAATCCATCAGGGGGTTTTTTTCATCCAAAAACTTCTCAAACTGTATTACCTTAATGGACAAATCGGAGCAAATCACAGTGAGAAGTTGTACGATGAAAGTGAGTCCCTTCATCATAAGGATTATCCTAGTGTAACTATTTACTGCCAAGGGACTTAACGCATTATGATATCTATAGCACACAGCATGTCCGCTCAAAAAGGTTCGTTGAGCACATTAATAGTACATAGTGAGAAGATGTAAGATGTAAGTGAGTCCCTTCATCATATGGATTATATTAGTCTAACTACTTACGGCCAACAAACTCAACACATTAAGGTTTGTCTTGCACGCATGATATCCTCTCAATAATAATGTACTAGCAACATCAAAAATCAACAATACCATCAACAATTCAGGGACCATCAACAATAACATCTATCAATAATACCATCAATAATTACCATCAACAATATCGTCAATATTTACCAGCATGAACCATTACCAACAATTACCAAAATCCAACCTAGCATGAACAATTACCAACAATTACCAGCATCAACAATAACAACATCAATACCATCAACAATTACCAGCATCAACAATTACCATCATTAACAATTACCAACAACTACCAAAATCTAACCTAAGCTAGCCAACAACTTGTGTTGCTAGCATACAACATGAATCAGACGTCTACCTCCACCTTAAACATGCATCTAAGTAAAGCATTTTAAAAAAATCAGAAAACTAAAAAAATAGAGAAGGTAAGGGTTACAGAAATCTACCAAGAACTATGAGCAAGCAATTTAAGTTCGTAGAGGGGGACTCATCAGGAAGATGTACATCTTCCTCGCTAGAGATTTTTGCTCCATCACGGTGAATTCTTTGAAGGGTCAACAAAGAGACTCTTGGAGCGTTTTTTAGAACCAATCTGGATCTAGGGTTAGAAAAACCACTAAATTTGGCCCGTTTTATAGAACCAGAACCACCAGATCTACACTCTACTGCTGCTTGTTCTATTCCGAGATCGGAAATCAAACCCGATGAACTGGGTTGTAGGTTTTCTTCACCGAAGAACACAAATTCTTTGATTTTTGTCGTTCCCGGAATAGATTTTGCGAGTTTGTGGAAAGAGAAGGCAAGAGAGCTTCCATTGTTGTAGATTCAAGAAATAGACGGCGACGGCAATGATGGTTGTCCTTGGCTCAAATTGACGGCGGTTTTCGAAGGAGAGCAGTAATGGTTGAGACTGAGAGCTAGAGATGAGAGAGAGGCAGATGAGAGAGAACGAGAAAGAGAAAGAAAGAAGATAAAAGGGCGAGAATTTATTTTTTTTTTAACATTTCGCACCGGTTTGGTTTGAACCGGTGGGGTTACTATTTCCCTCAATCCCGCCTATTTTTTTGGCACCAGTTTTTAAAAACTGGTGCTCATTTGAAATTTCTACTAGTGCATGATGTCCAACCATCCTTTCGAACTTAAGCCATAAAAGTCATTTATGAGAATTTGTATTTTAGAAATTCCTCTTCTTTCCCTGAGAACCATTCTCAAAAGATTTCTTTACCCATCATTGGAAACATTATAATTTGATTTAAAATTCTACAAATATAAGTATAAAGTATAACCATTTATCACATAACATAATAAGCATTGAAATACATGCAAATAAGCAATTTCAATTAACATATTAATGTTCTATTCACACATTTATAAATTTGTCCTAATTAGGCGAGAGTAAAACGATTTCAAGACCCCAAAAATCAAAAAGTGATTAAGCATGCTTTGGCTTATCTTAACACTTAATATCTTAAGGTAAGCAATCTGATTGCTAATAGCTCTAAGCTATTCTTGGTTCGATAAATCGTCGCATCCAATGCTTTCTTGACGATTATCTCCTTTGCCACGACACCTAACGACTCTTTACTGATATCGTTGAGTTTAACCAAAAGTAACGTGTATATGATGCGTTGCTTTAGCAAGAACACCAACATACCTTACTTCTCTAGGAAAGTAGTAATGTCTTGCTTTGGCATAGCCCATTACTATTCTTTGGGAAGTAGTGTCATTTTGGAATGGCAGATTTAACTTAATATTCTTTGGGACTTAGGGTTTCTTTGTTGGTTAATTTAAGTGAACTAAACTAATCATTTGACATTCGAAATCCTAAACATGCATCTAACATCGCAATTATATATGAGCATAAGCGTAAATATAGAAAGCATAAATAAAGATTTATTTGGCAACTAGCATGACCCCTTGAATCTTCAAATCTTCAAGGGCCTTCATTGCATCTTCATGGCTTCATCTTATTAGAAACACCGTCTTCGAGACATCACCACCAATTATGAAATTACTAGGAAAGCTAGGACTAATCTAAATAATTTAAGTACAAAAATACTTAACGGCACGCAGTCCGTATTTAGATTTACAAAAATACAAAATGAAACGCGACCTGTATTTACTATCCTAGTAGGGCCCCACTAGTTGTGATTTTGTAAAACTTGTATTAGAATATCTATTCCATTCATCCACTCACTTCTAAAGTGAATGGCCCAAGCATTTTAAAAAATAAATTAAGCAACAATGCAAAACACGCGCAAACTAGTAACTAACTTAGGTGGTTAATCTGATTAAAACTACTCAAATCTGTTATCCGATTATGTGAATTAAACGCAATAATAATAGCTCAAACAATTAATGAAGCTCCACTAAATTCCATATCAAACTTAATTAAAATTAATCCAATTAAAATTAATTAAGCCGGTTAACCCAAAATTTTGCCAAATAATTTTGCAAGTGCCAGGAAAAACCGAGGCCTAGCCTCATTTTAATTAAAATAAAACCGCAAAATAATATCCTTACAACGGCTGAGTGACTAGCATCCAAGCCTTGAGGCTAGGCTTGCTAGGCACCCAAGCCTTGCTTCCGTGCGTAGGTGCTGCTTGCACGGCTACAACAACGTGCTAGCACCGGTGCTAGCACTGGCAGCGTCGCAGCATGCTCAGCATGCTTGCATCTCGCTAGCGCTAGCAATGTGCTTGCGCACATGCATGTGATGCCCCGCAGGCGCTGCTATACAAGCTTGGCACTGCCTAGCAGCCCCACTCCACGCACCACATGCACGCTCCCTCGCACACACACTCGTACATGCTTTGGCTCCGCAGCAACATGTGGGCTGCCGTAAGGAGCCCTGTTGGCCGAGCCTAGGCACTCGAAGCTTCGGCTTCGATTTTGTGTTTGTTGTGCTTCCAGATTTTATTCCAAATTTTTATGTGACATAAAAATTAATTCTAAATTGATTTTAGAACTAATATTTAGTAATATTGAAAATAAAACAAGTCCCACTTAATTAAATTCAATTTTAGTGCACAAACCAAAATTAATTCAAGAACCATTCTTTAAATTATATTTGGATCAACTTGATGAAACAATATTGAGGGCTATTCTCATAATTAATTTAACTAACATAAATTAACAATGAGATTTGACAAAAAAGGTTGGAAAAATAAATAATCATCCCATTAAAAATTTATCCAACATTTACTTATGCACATTTGAATATTGTAATCTTCCAATATGAATAACAATAATATTTCAAGTATAAGTATGAACATTTGAGATTTTAATCTAACTTGAAAATGATTAAAACCAAAAATTAGTTCATTATGGATTTTAGCAAGTTAATATCCAACAAAATAAACAATTAAAGATTGAATCTTTAACATTTTAGGGGCTTCAAAAATACATATTCACCATAAACATTCACACTCCAAACAATTAATTTGCAAAAATGTTAAATTGCAAGTTTATGTCAAAGTAAGAGCTAACCAAATTATGCACCAATTATGACTTCATAAATATGCTTAATAAGGGTTAAATTGCGAAATATTAATGTTATAATCAAACACAAAATCCAACAATTGCATGCAATAATTAATCAAAGTTTAAAGATTTAAAATTTTTCGTCAAAAACGAAAAACCCCTCAAAAAACCACATTTTGGGTGGATTTTGGCTTCTAGAAGGTCAGTTTTAACACTTTGTGAGTAAAGAATGATTTATAATGTCGATTCCACCCAAAATTCACTAATGTTGAGTTAAAATCGGAGTTCGTAAGCCCAAAATAGAATAAATACGATTTTAATCCAATTAAAAACTAGATCCTAATCTAATTAGGAAGCAAAACCCAGATATTTAAATCCATTTTAATCACCTTAATTAGTTTTTAGTTGTAAAAATTATATGCAAGAGGCTCTGATACCACTGTTGTGTTTTGTGGTGTCCGACACCGTGCAAAAACAAAACCTGATAACTGGATCGCATGCATAATAATTACAACATAGAAAAAAAAAGCATGCAAATAAACAAAACACAAGAGAAGAGAGAGAAAGAATACTCGCCCAAGAAGCGTGCTTCACTCAACCGATGAGCTCAGACTTGAAAGCTTCAAGTTCCACAAGTACGAAAACCTCCGACGACTCACACCCTCGCTATCGCACCGTAACCGGCCCCTACTCCATAGCTTAGACGGGGCTAGACCAAAAATAACTTAGAGTTTACGAACTAAGGTTTTCTCGTTTTTGGAGATCCCTTAGGGTTCACCAACTCAAGTGAAATTCCCAATACCAAGTGATTGGTATTTATAGGGAAATCTTCACAAGAATTCCCATCACCTTTCAATGTGGGATAGTTGGTAAAATTCCGAATGAAAGATTTAATTTAATTCCAAATTAAATTAAAATGGCAAGGCAATCATAAAACAACAAGTGGCACAAGGTGAGCAAGGGGTTAGGTGAGGACCACAAGGGAGGACCACATGCCCCCTTGTTCCCCAAGGAAAAGCTCTACCCGCTAAGCACGCATCACATGGTTGCCCTTTTCCTTGAGTAATAAGGGTGCCTTGTAAGCTGCCCTTGTATTCTCGGCTGGGCCAACAAGCTTGCTTGCTGCTGGGTGCTACTTGCTTGTAGCCTGGCCTTACGTCTAGCGAGGCCTAGCTAGCTAGCACGTATGCTACCTTGGCCAGCACGCACAACCTTGCATGCCTCAGCCAACTAGATGCTTGGCCTACGCGAGGGCTTGTGTTGCGATAGCACACCCAACCCCGCATGCCCCGACTAGACCATGCTGAGCCTATGCGAGGGCTTGAGCTGCGGTTTTGCTTTGCCTTCACAAGAATGGTGTGGCAAGGCCTTGTGCTAGCCTAGTACGTCGTCTCGTTTGATTGATTTTTCCATCTCGTCGATTCCTGAATTTGACTCGGCTTTCGATGCTCGGCTTTGACGCTTTAAGCTCGGAATCCGACGTCTTAGTTCGTAAAATCTCTATCGACTCATTTAATCCTTTGGATTAATTTGTCACTTCGGTTCGGTTACACGATTGGGTGTGACCCAAAGGGTTCCGTCAAGATTAAGCGATAATATTAATTATACATTAATATTACTGATCGGAAGTGGCCTCCAACTAGGCATTCTGATCACTTGACCTCACTGAATAATTAGCTTTCCAATTAATTCTGAACCCTCTATCGGAATAATACACTTGTTCGAAGGACACCATTCCTTTCAAAATGATGATAGGAGTCCATCCTTTTGTAATTTTTGGATGCGCGTTTGGTTTATATGACCTAACCTACAATGCCATAGGTAGGTTGGGTTTAAATCATTCATTTTTTCTTCTTATGATTAGTGTTGAAGACATAAGTTGTATAATCTAAAATATAATCTATCAATCAACTTTGCGTTAGCATATAACACATTATTCTTTTGAATAAAACAATATAATCTCTCCCTTAGCTAGCTTCTTACTTACTCGTAGACCCTGAACATCATTAACAATGTGAGTACCACAACCGGTATAAAATACCCAAGTGAATGCGGATTTAAGATTAATTTCTACAACAAGTATGTTACATAGCTCTCTACCTTCTATCTTTATGTCCTTGTAGTGGGGATACATTGGTGCATGATTAACCCATTTGCCACAATAGTAACACTTGCTCATATCTATCTTCAAGTACTCCTAAAAATGATTTACAATCAAATCAACAAGTTTGACAGTAGTAGAGCCTTCATCATCATTGATAAGATTGTTAATGTCACAACCACCATGGAGTGAATATAAAATAGTATCATGAGCCGCAATATCATTGAGGGGCCTCCCTAATAAGTTCATGTGGTTGAATAATTGGATAATTTCTCCAACATAAATCTTAACCGAATGACTTGGTATCAACTTCTTTGTAAGAATCTTGCCATTAGTTTGGTAAACTTCATACCTCAAACTGCCACTCCAAGAGTGATCGATTATGAGAATCATGTTAATGATTGCCTCGATGTTCCCATTTGTGCTCCCATCGCCATATGAGCGTATATTCCCTCTACATACATCACGAAGGCAATTGAGTAGCATAGTCGGCTCATAGTGCCCAAATCTTCTAGCCTAACTCCTTAGAATAGAAGATAAGATCTTGACTTTACTTTCTTGCTATCTGAATTGAAACATCTTTCAAATGCTTTTCAATAGTCATGCACTTACTAAATCTGCTTTCGATTAGGATGTACAAACAAGCTTATTTGAGCTTTTGGCTCTTTAGAACATTTCTAAGCTTGTTTTCCCAATCTCTGAAGTTTATGAAACTAAGCCTTGTTTCATTCTAAGGGGTGAGTTATTGTTGTCATTATTGCTATTCATCTACAAAAAAAAATATGGCAAAGTTTAATAATTATGTTTAATTAACATTTTAGCACCATAAATAAAGTAAATAGGTAACTTTAAATCCCTTTATTCAAAATTAATTGTTCCCAATCGAATTAAGTGATTTCAAGATCCTTTATTTGTGTAATAGTTGACCGGATTGAGGCCCTACCATCAAGCACTACATGTTTAAGATAAAATATTACAGAGATACTTAACGGTACGCAGACTGTATTTAGATTACAAAAATACATCATGATGTGCAGATCGTATTTTATAATCTACTAGGTCATACTAGCTTATATATAGCAAAATAGTATTATATACTATAAAAAAACCACACAATAAATCAGATAAACATTCTAAATAAGGCAACAAAATTTCTAAAATATCTTTTTTTTGTTTTTTGAAAACATTCCTAAAATATCTTACACTTTAAATTTGTAATTATATCATATCATATATTATTCATGACCATCCATAAAATTTCATATATTTAATATTTGGTATGAGACAAAATAAAATCTTATTTTAATCTCAACGGATAAATCATATTTATCCTCTAAGATTATTCTAACTAACTTAGAAGACTCTATCCTAATTCCTAGCCAATTAAATAATTTTTAATTCAATTATATCCTAAAATAATTATGGTATAATCACCATTAATTAATCAATTATTATCTATTTGAAATCTTGCATAAAATAATCTCAACAAACTTTTCAAAATTAAACAACTTTTAAATTTGATAATTATGTTAAAATAAAATAAATTTTATTTAAAAACTAAATACATAAAAAAAGAATTTTTTATTTTTTTGAAAATACTATCAGCCGCTAGCCACCCTAGTTGGCCAACCGAAGTTAGCCACGGTAGCTAGACGCCGCAAGGGCACCCACTGCCTTGCGGCAGTGGCGAACAGCAGCAACATCAGTCATGACAGCAGTGTACAACACTTGAACAATTGTTGCCCCGACCCTTGAACCACCTGCTCCACCATCCCCTCCCTCTCGGACGACACCCTGGTCGGTAACCACCGTGGCTACTGGCCATAATTTTGTTTTATTTAATTTATTTATTTTATGTCTTTTTAATTTAATTAAAGTAACACTTGTTAAAATTAAATTTAATTGTTTAAGAAATTAAAACCAAATCCCTAATTCAATTTTAAAATTAAGGTTCATTGTAAAATTAATTCTAATTCAATTCTAACACATAAAATTAAATCGCTGATCATACAAAACACAACTTTTATGTAATATTTCAACCTAATAAAAATTATAAAGCATAAACAAATCGAATTTATCAAAAACAAGCAAAAAAATAGATTTTAGCGCTTACTATTTTCGAAAATTTTGAAAATTCTAGAGTTACAGTTCAAAATTTTTGATTTTCCGGAAAATTTTCAGTCCAATTCTAAGCTAAATTGAGCAACTTTAAATTATATTTAACAATTAAAAATGTTAAATCACATTTAATATAACAATTCCAAACATTAAATCACATTTAATATAACAATTCCAAATGTTAAATCATATTAATATAATGTATTCATGCAAGAGGATTACTTATACCACTGTAGGGAATTAGGTACTAATTGCGGAATTTCATGAATCTTATTTGTTCGCACCTAAACAGAATTAACATGCATAACAAATAAGAATCACATAATAATACTTTTGAAATGTGAATTTTACGTTGCGATTAGCTACAAATCAGGGAGAAATAGATCCTCAAATGTTGCTCCTCTAGATTGGTCGCGTAAGAGGGGCAAAAAACCGCGATCACCACCTTCCACGGACAACCGGCCATGACACGAACCACCACACCCACACATCGACATACGCAATGGGGACGAGAGGAAGAGAGATAGAGAGGTTGGTTTCGTGTTTGCTAATTAGGGTGTGTTGATTAATCAATTGTTATGCAAAACCTAGGCACCTAGTCTATTTATAATGATATTATAATTAGACTAGGAAGCAAGCCCGAAACTCCTAAAACTACCCCCTATGGCCGGCCACCTAGAGTAGAGGCCCATCTTAGACCTTTTCCTCATATGTTCAATCTAGGCCTCGTAGTGTGAACGTATAAGATTTGTTCTAATGGGCTTTGGCCGCCTATTTTAATAGCCCAAAGATCGTTAGTACCTCTACTTATGATATTACGACGATGTAAAAGAACAATTATCTCCATAATTCGATCCATTATATTTCTAGTAATTGCACTTGACGAAGATATAATTCCTTTACTTACAACAAGAAGACTGACTATAATATAAGTCTTATTTAGAGATCTTCATGTTCTTCAGGTTTTGAACCTTCCTTGGATCAACTCATTGATTTCATCATTTCCTTGAATCATTATTCAAGAAGGCTATCGCTCTTCAAGTACCTTGATTAGTTATACTACATATAGGAAACATTTGATAATACCAAAATAAGCAGCAACCAACTAAGCTATTTTTCCTCACTTTAAAACCAAGGAACCTAAAAGTGTCTTTGACCATGAGGTTAGCTTGTGGTGCTTTTGCACTGAAGGTGTTTCTACACCGAGGTTAGTTTAAAAAGGATTTAGCATTAATTGTTGATGTTTGTTAATTATTCAAAAACTAAATTGGAAACATTTTTTGATTGAATGATTGTTGATTGGTTGATTGTGAATGATTCATCTCCATTAATAAAATATATATCATGTAAAGAGAAAGAGGATTCTTACCAAAATTCTTAGAACGTATATACCTAGAGTATGAACATTTGAGGAGTTACGTGACTTATATTTTATCATAACTTTTACTAGGGTTACATGATGATGTACTTTCCTTTCATTATGCGCAGGAACGTCTATCATTTTATGAGTGACTTGTTTGGTATTAGCAAGATTAGCTCTCGTATTACTCCCCTTTTATGAGGCAATTTGAATGAGAAACCCGCTTGATGTGTAATCCAATATCAATAAATGAATTAATATCATTATGTGTTATGAACGTATGTTATATTACATGTTTTAGGTAAGTTGTGTGATTGCTAAGATATTTCCATGCTAATGTGATTTCTTATACATTATGTACTCAGCTTCACTGATTTGTATTGTGCGTGTGTAGCCTTGTATGTATCTTGGCCCTACGATGACCCATTTATTGTGAGTAGTAAGGACCATTTAAATAGAAACATTTTAGGTTATGCAACATATTCATGTTGGGGGATTTGAGCAAAGAGAGAATTATGTTTCTGTTATCCACTCGTTTGTGGTATTTTACGTGTTTATGATTATTTATTGCTTATTGGTACAAACATTGTTGTTTTCGCAGTTTAGTTTGGTTTGAAAATGCCTATAATAGTTCCAAGTTGTAGGTTGATTTTATTTGACTTTTTGTTTCACTTTACTTCCTTTTGGTTTGACATATATAATTTTGATGGACTGTGACTTTATTTGACTTATTTTGAAAAGTCTTTCGTTGTGTATTTTTCATAAAGTGTCGTAGCCGTTATCAAGTGACGGTCTTGTCTTAGTTATTTCTTTAAACTTATTTATTAAAGAGCAAAAAAGTAATTTTAAAGGAAGGAATTTTCTAGGGTGTTACAATGATTTTGTCCCACTAGGCTTTCCTAGTAAGGTTTTTAATGAGGTAACATCCCAAGCGTATCATGTAGAATAATTTAATGTATTGTTTTTCATTCACTAGGTTTATATCCCACAAGGGTTTTCCTAAGCTATCTAGTAAGGTTTTAATGAGGCGTTATTTTAGATAATGACATCCTATGGGGAACTTTTATAAAATATTATGTGAATGTCCATTATACCTTTTTATTATTCTAGAATGAGCTAGGTCCAGAGTTAATTGTTCTTTAGGCCTGGTTACAAGACATGCATGGCTACCCAGGATAATAGCAAAAGTGTCGGGAGTTATAATTAAAGGATTTTGACCCTTTTAATTTAATGGACATGGTTTTTATAGGGTCACATCTTATAGGGCTTTTATATAGTGTCTTTAATTAGAGCCCTATAATAAAAGAAAAAAACTAATAGGCAGTTCACTAATAAGAACATATGAAGTTCCATTATCTCTCTCTGGTTCTGAAATGTATGGTTTATATATATATATATATATATATATATATATATATATATATATATATATATATATATATATTTATGGTCTTCGAATTGATAGTATAGTAAACCCCTAATTCTCAGCAACAAATCCCTCATTTCCTAAATTAAGTCAAATTTCCCCTTCCCCACCCCCTATATATCTTTCTAAGCAAATTCAAAGATTATCTCCATCACCGCTCTGTCTATTTTTTTTTAACAATTCTTCTATGTATCTCTTTGTCAATAATACATCTACTTCTCAAGGCGAATTTCTCCTTTCCTTTTCGATTTAATTTTTTTTTTAATAAATTCAATCTAATCCTAAGACAATGACGGAGAGATTTAAGGAAATTTTGAAGGTAAGATTGAAATTGTAGAGCTTTACACTTTGGAAGATTTGGAGAAGACGAAGAAAGATGAAGCATTGGAGCCTAAGCTAATTAGCTGGGATGGAGAGTGGGAGAGGAGGAGAGAGAATATGAAAAAGAGTGATATGATGTCAATTTTATGGGACTTATACTCCTTTATATTTTATTTTTAGATTTTGTTGCGTAAGATTTTGACTTAATTTGAGGGAAGAAAAAATAAAAATGAAATTGATAATACTATATTTTGTTGGTGAAAGAAGGAAGGGTCAATCTTATTAAAGGCCCATTAATGACCCATTTAAATTTGTACCAACCTTGATCCACATCGACCCTAACCCAACCTTGACCCGTTAAATATTTCTCTTGACTCATAACTAACCTACCCTGCTAATGACCTGCACTGACCTGCACTGACCCTCCTAATAACTAGACCTATTGTTCTCCAAGCAATCTGTAATCACATTGTATGTATATATAACCCCTTCATGAATAAGAGATGATTATTATATCATCAATTTCTTGTATTTTTATTTATTATTTCACAATACTTAGTTGTTTATTATTATGGTAAAATAAGAAGGGTATAATTGATATTTCAAGGGGAGCTTTGACTTATGTAAAAAATATATATTTTTAATTTTGTGTACACTTGACATATATAATCTGTTTATCCGATAGGGTCCAAACCTTCGTCATAGTTGATTTGAACGCCTCCACATTATAGGGCATGTCAATGACAAGTCTTCCAATTAGCATAAGGTCAAATTTCTATATCCACAACACTGCCTTCTTCCTCGTCTAGACGAAGATTGGCATAATGAGACGCAATTTCCTCCGCCATAGCTATACCAGAGAACGACAAGAATGGAGGAAGACTCGGCAAACCGACAGCAAAACCCTAGGCAAGTAGAGACGAAGGCCCTTTCTTTCGAGGGGGTTACGTTTTATTATACAAGTAATACTTAAAAGCTCTTTTATATATATATATATATCTTAGTTTGTAAAAATTGTAAGAGTGTATTCTAAAAGTACTTTGCAAGTCGAATAAAATAAAATTCAACTCTATTACTTTCTCTATTTCAAAATAATTACTCTATTTTGACTGGGCATATATACTATTGTGGTTTTTTGACCAATAATATCTTTAATTATTGGGTAAAAAAAATTATATTGGAAACTATAAATCAAGTTGATTTCATCAAGTAACACATAAATATGTTAAAAATACTACAAGTACTAATTGAGCACTTTAAAAAAAATGCTTTCTCTCTCTGGCTTTCTTTTTCTCTCTCGAGAGTCATCAAGGAACTCCCCTCTCACTTAGGCGAGGGGGCCTTGGGAGCTTTTGTTTGGGTACAATTCTTATCAAATTGTTTTTTTCTTTTACTGGTTTTCAGTCAGTTAGATTTTGTAGAGCCCTGTTCAAACTAGTTTGTGTGTCTACTAGTTCATTGGAACGATGGTTACTAGTTTACTACTAATGAAAATCATGTTACATCTCATATACTGGAGGATGTTAACACATATCTCTCTGATGTAAGTATGTTGGATAAAAACTCTGAATCAATGGAGGTGTACAAGTCTACTCCATTGGTGGTTGATACGACTATAGAAGAAGTTGAAAAAATGAATCCACCAGATTCTAGTAACAAAGGTTTTAAAAATTCTACTATGCTCATTCTTAAAATGACCATCACTATTCTTCAATTCTATTGGTTGATTTTTCCTTTATTTTAAATACTTGGTCAAACATCATTTGTATTTTTTTTCTTTTTTAATTCATTTTTTTTTCTTTTTTTTGAAAATTAATTTCTGATTTTTTGAAAATCTTTATTTTTATTTTCATAATTATTTTATTAAATTCACTTTTTAATAAAATTCGAAATAAGATTCAATCAAAAAAATTAAAATAAAAAATTTTTACATCATTGTTCTTCAATGTTCGTCAAGGTTCTTCATCCATGGATGACACAAACCACCAATTTATGATATTTGTCCCTTAAATTCATTCACGCATCGACGGAGAATGAACGCATGCCCCGATCTATACACCATCTGCAATTTTTTTTTGTTTTTGAAAATCAAGGTTCGGGTGAATTTGGGTTGTTTTTTAATCCAAAATAATACATTTTAGTTGGACAATCTCAATGAAGGGATGCAAAATTTACAATTATATGTATTCGTAAATCTTAATTTTTACTTTTTCGATGATCCGAGTTCATGGAGCAAATCATGGAAGAAACCGTAAAATATTTTCATTCAAAACCTTGTTTGATCCAAAAATAACAAAGACAAAATTCTAAATCTTGTTTTTCTTATAGGTATTCGCCAATATGCTTATAAACAGTTTTATTGTTCATTCGACTACGACCAAAAAAAGTTTTGTAATCATATTGAATGCTACGATTAGGATTTTTTTATTATATTGATGTTATTATCAAACAATTTTCATTAGATTATCAATAAAAATTCAATTTAACTTTGAATAATTGATCTAAATTACAATGAAGACTTTAGCATGTTTATTATCAATAGAAGGTTTTGACCGTATACAATATATGTCATTACATTATAAAACGATATATGTCAAGCTTATGTAATGATGTATTTATTTAGAAATGTGATTCAACTAATTTAATACCAACGAACAACGACCTATGAATTATTCATTTAATTTGGTACTTGCGTGATTTTTGAGAATTAAAAAAAATAATACTATAACATTGTTTTCCAAAAAAAAAAATAACTAATCAACAATTATATATATGGGTAACCTTTTTTTCAATTGTTAAGTTACTCATATATACTGATACTATCCTAATAAAGTGGTAGAACAGAATATTTAGTTAAGCCTGATTTAAAGATCACTATAATAATTATTATAATTAATATTATAGTTAACATTGATACTACTTAACAATTGAAGTCTAATGGTCTTTTAATATTTAACAAAGATTGTCGAGCCAAACTTATGTTACATACAAATCTTACAATATGCCAATTTAAAAAAGCACGTCTTTAATAAATCGAGTTATTATAAGTAAGTACTTATCATCATAACAAATTGTATTCCATATATATTAATACTATCATAATAAAGTGGTATAATGAAATATTTAGTGTACTAAATTAGGTTCAAATAAAAAAGAATATCAATTAATATGTTTCCAAAAAAAAAATGTTAATATAAATTTAAAATTTAACTTTCATATTCTTTCCCAACGGGATATGGAAGAGAATATTAAGTTAAGTGATACTTTATAAAAATATAGAAACCAAAATGCTACTCCTAAGGAAATTAGCGTGATCTCTAGAAATTTGGTTTTATCTTCAAGTCAAATATTACACTCTTGATTTGATACGGTAGAGCTCAGGTTATACCACTCAACTTCATCACAAATCACAATTAGCATGCAATAATCAAGGTAAATTAAGGGGATAAAATAGGGGAAGTCATCTAAGGCACCTAACTACTTTCTCAAGCTAAAGGGATTACTTGAATCATGAATACAACGTACTCTCGTGGTTACAAAGCATAGAAACAAGTGTTAAAGCATAATCATGATGACATAAACATTCCCTTGATTGGAAATTCCTATTCTCATGGCAATTCAAGTCAATTAAGCATAAGGGAGCTAACTCAAATTCATCTCTCGATCCTTCGTTAAGAAGCTTGGATAATTAGTTCTAACCATTGGCAGATCCAAAGGAGGGCCTACCTGGGCCTTGCCCCCTACCCCCCTAAATGCCCATATTTTGATATTATATATAAAAAAAATCTTGTACAAATATTAAAGTTTTATAGCAGGCTTAGTTGGTTAGTTACTTGTTGCATAGAGTTGGAAGGTCAAGGGTTCGATTCCCCTTGTTTGCACATTTTTTTTTATTATTTTTTTTCCTTGTGGGCTTCTTAAACTCATATCCCTTTATGGCTTTATTATTTGAAATGCTTTATAAATTCGGCACGGTCTATAAAAAATTTCTAGATCTTCCCTTGGTTCTAACATTGGTCAAATGCAAGAACTAACAAGGAAACCACTTAAACTCAACTAATTAACACCCCACAATTTCCAAATTATTACATGCAACAAATTATTAGTGACTACATTGAGGGTTTTACCCAAACCCTAGTAATTAGACTACTCACAATCCATGGATATTAAAGCAATTAAAGGATTCAAACAATTCATGAACAAGTTTTAAACTAAGAATTAAACTAATCAACAACCTAAGCATACAAGAATTGAGCAAGTAATTAACAACTAAGTAAAGAGAAATAGAAGAAAAGAGTAAGAAATAGTTACTAAGCAGCTTTAAATTGAGCTACGCCTACAATGGTGGAACTTGTCTTCTACAATGATTAGATTTAAAATTTCCAAGATTAAGAACTAAGACCTAAGTAATAATTTGAGAATTTGATGAACTAAATATGCTAACTAAGAGGAAGGACTCTAAAAACTTGGATCCCCTATAAAAAAGAACCCCCAAAACTATTTATAACCCCATAATTACACAGTAAACTCCGCAAAATAAAAGTCGCAAAAGCTATCGGGCGCGCCCTCGCCAAGGCTTGGAGTGGCCGCTCTAAAGGACTAGAAAGGCCGCTCCATGGCTTGGAGAGGTCGCGCCTTGCTGAGTGAAATCGGGGTAGAAACTCCAGTAGCTGGGTGGAGATGGCTCTCCAAGTAGGTGGAAAGGTCGCGCCCCATATAAAGAGGTCGCGCATCCATGTGGAGAGGCCTCTCCGCATTCTTCTTTCAAATCTGCCAAAGGGAGGCAGGAAGTTCAGCATCAGGGAGGAGAGGCCTCTCCGCTGACATGGAAAGGTCTTTCCATGTGGAGAGGTCGCGCCTTGATCAGGAGAGGTCACTCCTCCTAATTTCTTCACTTTGAAAAGTTGAGGCAAGAGCTTCTGGCTGGGCTTGTAGAGGCCTCTCCACTGACCAGCAGAGGCCGCGCCTTAAGAGAGCCCACACCACTCTATGGAGAGGCCACTCCACTGCAACTTCCTCTTTCTTCTTGATTTGGGCTCCTTTTCCTTGGCTTCTTTCCATCACCTTCTTGCTTCTAACCTCGGCTTATCATCCTAGGGCTTCAATTGGTCGTCTTTGGACCTAAAATCTAAGCAAAAACACTAACAATCCGTGAAGCAAAGGATACATAAAAATTGCATGAAAATAGAGTAAAAGTGAACTGAAACACCAATATATCAAGTAATCAAGGTTCAAAAACACCCTAAAATCATATCAAATAACAAGTTATCACTGCCGCCCCAAATCAACTAAATTTTTTTTTTTGATTTTTTAATTTAATTAAAAACAAAACTTTCTAAATTAAATTAAATTAGTCCAAGTAATTTAAAATTAAATCACATTCAATTTTAAAATAGGGTTCTTCATGAAAATAATTCCTAATCCAATTTAACACTTTAATTAAATCATTGATCATGCAAAATTCATAATTTATAGATGAAATCAATTAAATTAAATTCGTGAAACTATAAAAAATCGAAATTATTCAAAACACAAAACAAAAAAAATCAAAATTTAAGGTTTACGGTTTCGAAATTTTCAAAATTAGGGTTGAGAGGTTCGAATTTTTCGAAATTAATAGGGAAAAATCGGTCCAAATTTTAGGCAAAGATTGAGCAATTAAATATTATTTAACAATTCTATATGTTAAATCACCATTTAAAATAACAATTGACCCAAAATTAAATTATTCTCCATTTTAATTGAATTAAAATTTGTGGACATCAAAGAATTATGATCAATATGCGTACATGCATTAGGCTAACTAATACCACTGTAGGGAAATAGGTACTCTTAGCGGAATTGCATGAATCATATTCATAAGCACCTAAACAGGATCTATGCACAACACATAAAAAATACATAATTATACCTTTGAAGCGTGGTTCCACAAGCGATCGACCACAAACGATTAGGAGAATAAGAGCCCTAAGTGTTGCTCCTTTACTTGGTCCACGGGCTAGAATTGAACCTCCACTAATGGTAGTTAGTTGAGAACAAATGCTTCGTTCTACCTTCTACGTAGAGGAGAGGAAATGAACAAGCCATGAACCACCACCACCACTGTGCAACCACCTTGCACGGTGGTCCGTACTATACGGACTAGGGGAGATAGTGAGAGGCGTATGAGTGAGGGGAGGAGACAGTTTGGTTGCTTGCTTCACACTTTACTGCTTATGTTAATTATGACTTGTGTGCTTAACCTAGGCAAGACCTCTATTTATATATCTCATATATAATTAGAGTCCATGTAAAGCCCAAACTCCTAATATAACCTAAACTATTCTAGCCTTACTTCTTATGTGGTTTGTCATTACCTCTTGAGGCCCGTGAATGGGCTTCATACTTTGTTTAATCCATGACCCTTATGTGTGACCTTATAGCTTAGGATCCATTCTATTGGATTTTGGACTATTTGACTAGCCCAAAGATCATTATCATATCTATCAACAGACAATGACGACCTAAAAGAATGAACTTATTATCTCCATAATATTGATCCACTATACATCTAGTAATTGCACTTCACGAAGACATAAATCTTTCAATAACACCCGGACCCTAAACAAATTAGGGAGGGGCCTATTGTCACGAAATGCGCATCAAGGACCAACAACTGTCCTCACATACCAACACAAGTCCTTCCGGCGCATTTTGTCCTCACTCATGCGCATCCTGAGAAAACTTCCCAGGAGGTCACTCATTCGAAGGCTACTCTCAGCCAAGCACGCTTAACTAAGAAGTATCTTAGCATATGAGCTCCCTAAAAGGAAGATGCATCTTGTTGGTATGAGTAGTATATTAATTCCCTTTAAAGCAATCATGAAGGGTATTACATACACCCCCACTTGAGAACGACAACGCCCTCATTGCGCCTGAAACCCTATGGACCCCAGTATTACGCCTAATGGCAACCAGGTAGCCAAAAGTGTTACATCCAGTTTGGATACGACTATATAGCCCTAGAATTCTCCCCCGCTAGGTGACTGACATAGGACTAATTATCCACGATCAGCACGCGGTCACAGGGTTTCCCTAATACCATTTGTAACACCTACCCCTACCCCAAACAAATTAGGGAAGGGCCTATTGTCACGAAATGCGCATCAAGGGCCAATAACTATCCTCACAGTAAAACACAAGTCCTTTTGACGCATTTGGTCCTCACTCATGCCCACCCTGAAAAAACTTCCCAGGAGGTCACCCATCCCAAGGCTACTCTCAGCCAAGCACACTTAACCGAGAAGTATTAATGTGAGCTCCCTAAAAGAAAGATGCATCTTGTTGGTATGAGTAGTATATTAATTCCCTTTAAAGCAATTATGAGGGGTATTACATGTGATCCCATGGCCAACGGTTGCCTTGGGATTAGAGTTTTAAAACGATGGAACCTCACTTTTATGGCTAAATAAGGATGGAAGATTCTTACTCAAAAGTATCTAAAATACACTAATTTTATGGATTGCAATAGAAAGACATTTAAGTCGGAAGATCTATTCTTAAAAAAGGCATTATTATAAACATTGGTAATGATAATATTCTTCTTTAAGGTTTCAGTATTGGATTGGGGATTATCCTTTTTACCTTCAACCTAATATTAAAATCCCAAATTCTAAGGGCCATTGACATGTTTTTAATATAATAAGAAATAATTGTTGGCACTTGGATAGTGTTAAACATATTATTCCTTCTTATATCTTAACCTTTATTCAAGCTTTTCCTCTTCCCAAGCTAGTTGATGTTCCTGACAAACTGGATGGTCATTAGATAAAAAAGGAAGTTTCACCATTAAATCAGCTTATAATTCTACTTCTCCTCCTTTTGACTTAAACACTACTTTATTTTGTCTAGTTTTTCTTGGAAAAATTTGTAGAATAATACCTTTTAAATATAAAATGCTAATGTGGAATTTGGTGTAAGAGACATCCTTCCTATTGGTAATACTCTAAAACACAAATTCCCTTTTTTGACCCTATGTGTATTAGATTTGAAGCTCCTAATGAAACATCTATTCACATGTTCAGGGATTTCCAAAATTCTTCTGCTCTTTGGTCTCTAATTATTCAGAATTTTTCCCCTGCAAATTTTGATTACAAGTGCTTTATAATTCAAATCTTTCAGACTAGCTAGCTTTTAACCTGAATAATAATTCTACTTGGAAGACTATTTTCATTGTTGCTATTTAGCACATTTGGAGATGAAACACATGTTTTATACCATATTTCACCCCCGTTTTATAGCTATTTTTGTATGATTTTGAGCTTTACATAACCATTTTTTGAAAGGGATGGTGTCCTTCGAACAAGTGTATTATTCCAATAGAGGGTTTAGAATTATTAGAAAGCTAATAATTCAGTGAGGTCAAGTGATCGGAAGGCCTAGCTAGAGGCCACTTCCGATCAGTAATATTAATGCATAATTAATATTACAGCTAAATCTCGACTGAACCCTTCAGGTCACACCCAATCGAGTAACCAAACTAAAACGACGAATTAATTCGAATGATTAAATGAGTCAATAGAGTATTACGAACAAAGACGTTAGATTACAAGCTTATAGCGTCGAAACCGAGCGTCGTAAGTCGAGTCGATTCTAGGATCAAAGAAGACGAAAAATTAACAAAACAACCATTTAATATATAGCCCTAGCCTCGCGTTGGCCTAGCCAAGCGAGGGCTAGGCTATAAAGGGCTGCTAGTAAGGATCGAAGAAGACAAAAAGTGCTGGCTGGGGCTTGCTGGCCGAGCAAGTATGTTAGTAGTGCTAGCAAGGCCAGCCGCAAGCTAGCGCGATGTGCCTCGCTAGCAGCTGCTAACGTTGGCTACCCGAGCTAGCATGCCTAGGCACACGTAGCACAACATCAATGCCCAGCAGCAAGCAGCCCGCAAAAGCGTGGCACGCTCCTGCGGGCTTGTGCGAGGAAGCAGCAACTAGTTAGGCAATGCTAGTGATAGCAGCACAGCAGCAGCAGCTCGCAAGTTGTGCTTGCAGTATGTGCGCCCAGTATGCTTAGCAGCAGCCCGCATGCGTGCGTGGCGTGCTTGCTAGGCTGCTCGCACACACATCCATGCTAGTAGCGCAACCAAGCACCAAGCCACCAGCTGGGTGTGCCTTGGTGCGCAAGGCCTAGCGCTAGCTGGCGTGCGGTGGTTAGCTTGTGGTGTGGGAACGGGTTTGTGGGATTGCTTAGGGAGAATGGGGAGGATGGTCCCTCCCCCCCTTGTGGTCCTCACATAAACCCTTGCTCTCCACTTAACACTTGTTGTTTGTTGATTCATTTGCATTTTAATTTGATTTTAGAATTAAATTAAATTGAATAAATGTCTTTTTACCAACTCTCCCACATTGATGGGAGATTGGAATTAAAGGGTTCCTTTCCCTATAAATACCAATCATTTGGCATTGGGAAAGGGCACTTGAGTTGTGAACTTGAAAATATGTCCACAAGCGAGAACACTTTTGTTCTAATACTCTAAGTACTTTTGGTCTAGCCCCGACTAAGCTTCGGGGTAGGGGTCGTTCAGGCCGGGTCTCGAGGGTGAGAGCCGTTGGAGGCTTGCGCATTTGTGAAGCTCTACGCATTCAAGTACAAGCTGTAAGAAAGAGCGAAGCACGCATTAAGGTATGATCGTTTGTTCTTTCTCTCTCTTTGTTAATTAATTATGTGATTGTTAATTAATATGCATGTTTAGTTACTTTAATTTGTGTGCAGATTTTGGGAGGGTTTCATTCCGCGTAGTGTCGAATACTACGAAACCCATAATTTTTCGCTGACATTGTCTTCTCTAGTGTGGTTTGGTCCATTTAGTTGAGTTTTGTAGGCATACAAAGATTTCAGAAGATTTTAACCTATTTTGGATGGCCACGTGAGCTTGTTAAGATGGAGGAGTGATTTCCCACATTCGCCCTGGCAGGGCAACGTTGCCCTGGCAACCTGGGCGAAGGAAGGAAAAGAGAAGAACGTAGTAGTACTATGAGGTATCTTACTCCCATCGCCCTAGCAGGGCAGCCAGGTCAAAGAGGATTCTCGAAGTCATATGTTCAAGGGACGACATTTTGGAGCTTGCTACGCGCACCCAGTAGGGTGCAAATGCCCTGCCAAACCGGGCAGACAAAGTACACTGATTGAAGACTTTAGAAGAGGCACGAGATATGAGAATGTTATGCGTCCGACCGGGTAGCGTTGCATTGGCTGCCCGGGCAATGTTTTCGGGAACCTTGTTTTCCTACTTTTTTCGGGATTTCCAATTTTAAGGGATATAAATACCCCTTGTAAACCCCGATTAAGGAACTTAGTTATTATTTTCCATCTTTTAAAACCTCATTAGAACCCTAGTTTTGCTCTAGAACTAGATTAATTTGCACTTTGATGTTTTGATATTTGTTTATCAACAATTGATACTTTTCTTCATTCAAGTAATTGGTATTCATCTTTTCTTCCTCTTTTACTTTTATTTTCTTATTAATCATGTTTTCTTCATTGAATATTGTTTTTGTTGCTTCCGTTAATATGTGTGAGTAGTCCCTTAATCCGGGATCTTGCGAAGCCCGAATATGATTGATGCATGAATCAAATCTTTAAATTCTCCAATAATGATCCCAATTGACATGCTTAATTGATTGTGCTTATGCTAATAATAAATTAGAGATAATTAGTATTGTTATTATTCCATTGTTTTAATTTGCAACGAGAGTTGAGTTTTAACGGAATTGAATGAATCAATTAAGAATTTGAAGTTCATCGCGAGAGTAGTTGAATGAATGATTAGGAAGTTAAGTAATGTGCATAATGTTTCTAATTCACATGATTTCATGAGAATAGGTATGATTGTGACTGAAGAAGCCATTGATAACTCGAGAGACATCTTTCGTATTTTCTAGGGATTGTTTTTTCTCTTGTTAATTGATTTATATATTAGGGGTAGAATTAGAGCTATCAAAAACTAACCCAACCCGAGAACCCGGCCTGAACCCGCAATGATTTGAACCTGATCTGTACCCAAACAATGGGGTGAAACTAGTGACTTGTAACCCGACCTAAACCCAACCTGATGTTAACCGACAACCGATTTGATCCAATACTTTATGGCCTAAACTCGAACCTGCACCCGACCTGATAGTAACCGTTAACCGATTTAATCCGACCCGACAACAATCCAAACTCGAACTAGTACCCGACCTAATTAGAACCTGAAATTGGTTATAACCCAACACAACCTGTTATTGACCCGAGTCACGGTAGGTTTAATAAAAATTTTACATACCTTTTGTTCAGCTTATATATTGGTACAATTCAGTAAACCCTCAATCCTAACAACATATTGGTACAATTTGTTCACCTTATATACCATTTGTTTTATATTACTTCGTATATAAGTTTAATAAAATCTTGATAATGTTTGATCAAATTATGGAAGGCGTAGTTATTTAGGTTCAACTTGACCACATCGATATTTATTCGAATTGAACTTGAACCAAACAAACCAACTTTAAGATTATCCGACCAAATAATTTTCTGACCTAACCCTAACCCGAACCCCAATGTATCATCTATTAACCCGCCCAAACCCGACAACACAACCCGAACCTGAAACTTAACCCAATCTGAATTTGACTCGAATCGAACCCGACCTACACCCGAAATGGTGAACAACCCGGAATAACCTAACTGAAATTGATCTGACCCGAACCTGAACCTGATCAGAGGCTAGATTGACCCGACATAATCTGATCTTGATTTGACTCGAGACCTGATTTGACCTGACCCAAACCCGACTTGAGTACCCGACTTGACAACTCTAGGTAGAATTAGTATTGCATTGATTATATTCGTGGTAATGCTTGATCTTGGATGTCTTTAGTATTTGATTTACCATACTATTTAGTTTATTCATCTTACTTTGATCTTTAGTTATTAATTCTCATTTATTTGATTTGGTTACTTGCTTAGAAATTACTTGAGTCTATTTAATTAGTTGAACTATAGTCTCTTGGGATCCGACCCTTACTTGCCCATCTACATAGTAGTGGTCTAGTTAGGTTTATTTTGTTCGGTACGCGACACGCCTATTAGGAGATCTAGGAATATGACAGTCTTTGAGCAAAAATTAATTTTTATTCAATCAACTTGTAACAAGTTTCTGGTGGACTCTCAAAGAGGATACTTTAAGCTTAATACAGATGGTTCTTGGATGGATATTGACAATGCAGGTGGAGGTGGTGTCATTAGAAATGATAAGGGCATCTGGCAGGTTGGTTTTGCTGTCAAGTTCAATGCCATGTTTGCTGCTTCTTCTGAACTATTGGCAATTAGAGAGGGTCTTATTATTTGCCTGGAATAAGGAGATCAAGCTTCTAGAGTAAGATATAGATGCTGAAGCTCTTCAGAAAATGCCTCTTGATCCTAACTCTTTTCTGGATCATGATCTGGGGAATGTGATAAGAGATCTTGCTGAACTTTTTAGTAGAAATTGGTCTATCACCGTGCTGCATGCTAAGAGAACTGTCAATTTCTTAGCTCATCACCTGGCAAACATGGGAAGAAATGATGTTCAGCTTAACAACAGGTAGCTCTACTTCTATCCTCCTCAACATCTTTGTGACATCTATGCTTCGGAAATCACAGGCCACATTGCTTAATCATTCTGTCTTCCTGGCAGTTGTTCCCGTACTTCCTTTTGCACAAATTGGGATCCTTAATAAGACTTTTGCCAACAGTTTGGATAGTATTAGGTTACCTACTTCTACAGTCTATGTTTGTACTAGTTTCTGTATTCTGCTACTTCATGATCTGAACTATTTTTTGAACAAGGAAATTATAACTTCCTTGAATTAATATAATATATTTCCCTTCTGTGTTAAAAAAAAAAATTAAAAAAAAAAATAAAAAACTATGATAATCACTTCATCAAGTAGATTTTAAAACAAAACAAACAAATCAAAATAAAGCAATTATTTTATAAATGAAAGAAACGTCTATCTTTCTTGTAAGGTTGAAAGAATATATGAAAGAAATTTGAAGATTTTCTCAAGTTAGGGATAGTGTTTAAATTCCGATACAAAAACATTTAGGAATTCTTATTTCCTCCATTATTTTTATAGTTTTTAACACTATTTATGTATTTCACTTTGACTAGCTTTGATGATTCTTAACTATGTAAAAATATAGTCATATGGAATCTTATTAGATTCGTCTCGATTTATACTATTTTATAATATCAAAAGTTTATAAAATTATTTATTTATAAATAAAGATGTTAACGATTGAAATCATGTATCGGCATGCGTGAAAGGAGAAATTATTGTTAACTATAAGTATTACTAGATGGAAGCCCGTGCGATGCACGATTTTTTATACATAAATCTCATGAAAAAATTATTTTCTTAATTTAACCCTATAATTTTTTATTATTTTGCAAATTATAAGTATGATAAATATTAGAATAAAATCATAATCCTATTCGTATTTTTTTAACCTAGGATTCGCATGTATAACGAAAACACGTTGTTACACTATACATATATAGTTATAGAATCACTATTTTTCTTTCACAAACAATAACTTAGACCACCATTATTCTTTTACTCCGTATCAATTTTATACAATGAAAAATTAATAAAGTAAACCCAAAACTACAAAGCTAAAATAAAGACGGTGGGAGTAATAGTAAAAGATATGACTTTATAAATTTTTAAATAGTTAAATGAAATATATATATATTACCAAGAGTGTTGCATTACTAAAATTAATCTAATTGAATAAAATTAAATCTTTATAATGAAATTTGATTATCATATGTCCTTAATAATAGAGTTATATGTATACACTACTAAAATGATTTTTACAATAATAATATAACCGATTGAAGCTGAACTGAACTGAATATTTTATGAGAGAAGGAAATTAGGAACTGAATTGAACTGAACTGAAAATAAGATGAAGAGAACAGACCCTTACTTTTCCAATATTTTATGCGATGCACGGTTTTTTCATCTAAGATTTTTAATTATTTGATTTATTGTAATAATTTCAGACAAAATTGCAAAAGTTTAATATTTATTTATTTTTTTACTATAATTTATAATGAATTTATTAAATATAAATAAATTGTAAATATGATTTTTTTTTCCGTTATATAAAATCTTTAATGTGAAATGATAAATTTTAATAATTTAAATCCTAAATCATTATTCATTGTTTTACCATATCTTTTATTTCGATAGAATCACCAACCTCGTCCACAACCAACCTACTACATCAATGGATAATTGAACCGCGAAATGTTAGCCAAACTGAAATTGATATAAATTAAATCTTTACATTTATATAAATTAAATTAATATATTTACCAATAAATGAAAAATTGTTGCGATATAAAAGATAAAAAAAAATCTATGCATTGGAATTTTTTCATCATCTCCAAAAATAACCAAAGCCATCCATATATTAAGTATACAACATCTAATCGTATGTCATTACATAAACAAATAATCGTTAAGTATCCTAAATAAATACAATGTAACTAATAATTACAAATATAAATTTAAACATAAGATTTTAAAAATTACCCGGACATTAATGGCTTAAAACAAACACAAAATTAGTAACACAAAATTCGCTTGATGGGGTTTTGTATTGATACGAAATTTTACTTATGTCGTATGATGTGTTAAATCTGCATGTAAAAAAACACATTTAGTAAATAAAACATAAATATATAATCGTTGAGTATCCCAAATTAATACAATGTAAGTAATAATTAGAAATACTAATTTAAACATAGGATTTTTAAAATTAAGCTAAAAATTACCCAGTCATTGATGACCAAAAATTAATACAAAATTACTAACACAAAATTTGCTTGATGGGGTTTTTTTATTGATACAAAATTTTGTTTGTGTCGTATAATGTGTCAATTTATAATGAAGGTATTACAAATTTTAAGTTAATTATAATTAACAAACAATTTGTATTTCTTATCATAAATACTATCCAAATTTATTACTTTTTGAAGAATATTGATTTTTTTAAAAAAAATTTGAAGAATATTAGTTAATTATTAATAATTTATATTTCTTTTAAAATGTTTTCTTTTTAAAAAAAATTGATTGAACGTTTTCTTAAAAACAAAATGAACATATATTTTATTTTTTCAAATATTTAATTTTAAAGTGTTTGTATATAATAATTGTATAGTTTATAGTTTTTTTAAAATTAAATCCTAATATCAAAAGATCATCTTTCAAAAAAGATAATTTTTAGTTTTAAAATAATTTAAATCTTAATAAATCATTATTCGTTGTTTTTGCCTACGTGGAAATTTTTTTAAATTTCATTCGTCACTTTTGCTTATGTGGCGAGTGAATTTTTTAATTCTAAAATAAAATACAAATCTAACTTTTAATTGATCGAAATAATACCTTTGCTTATGTGGCGCGTCAAATGCTCTCGAAAAATGCCTACTTTCAAAAGATCATCTTTTAAAAAAGATAATTTTTAGTTTTAAAATAATTTAAATCTTAATAAATCATTATTCGTTGTTTTTGCCTACGTGGAAAAAAATTTAAATTTCATTGGTCACTTTTGCTTATGTGGCAAGTGAATTTTTTAATTCTAAAATAAAATACAAATCTAACTTTTAATTGGTCGAAATAAAACCTTTGCTTATGTGGCGCGCCAAATGATCTCGAAAAATGTCTAATTTATTTATATATATTAGATTTGTAAAAGTAGTGGATGAATGCCTGAAGCAGTTTATTATAGAGGACAGGCCCAACAACAATTGAACACTCAAGAATCAAACTTTAGCACTAAAGGGCCTAACGGCTAGGAAGAGAAAAAAGAAAAGAAAAAAAAAAACATAAAAGGGATCGGCGCCCAACGCTGTAATCAAAGTGTTTGAAAACATTAAAGCAAACAACGGCATTTTTCTCAGCCACACTCCTTCAACAGATACTAACGAAACCCCAATTTTCTCTTCTGAAAACATCAGTGTGTTTGAAAAATGGCGAGTAACATAGGAAACATGGATTCGGCGTATTTCGTAGGCAGATCCGAAATTCTCTCATGGATTAATTCTACCCTTCATCTCAATCTCTCCAAAGTCGAAGAGGTACGCCTCTCTTTCTTTTCGTTAAAATTGTTTGATAAATTCTTCGATTAATGGTGGTTTGTAAAATAATATAATAAAATGTAATATTAACGACCCGGTAAATTTCAGGCGGCTTCCGGGGCAGTGCAGTGTCAATTGATGGACGCTGCGCATCCGGGGATTGTACCGATGCATAAGGTCAATTTCGAGGCGAAAAATGAGTACGACATGATTCAGAACTATAAGGTTCTTCAAGATGTCTTCAATAAGCTCAAGATTACTAAGGTACTACTCTTTTATTGATTTTATTTCTTCAGTCTCCCAATTATTGTTTTATTATTTTAAAATTTTCTGTATTATAATTTTTTGGTATTTCTTTTGGTGATGTGGGAATTCAGCATATAGAAGTTAACAAACTCATTAAAGGGAGGCCATTGGATAATCTTGAGTTTATGCAGTGGATGAAGAAATATTTTGACTCTGTTAACGGTGGACTTTTCCACAGGTAATTCATTTATCGTAGTAATCATCTTTGTATATAAGTTTTGTTTTGTTGGAGAGGTAATTCATTTATCGTAGTAATCATCTTTGTATATAAGTTTTGTTTTGTTGGAGAAACATGCTATTGATGTTCATAATATTCATCTAAATGTATAATTGATTTTTTTTTTTTTTTTTTTTTTTTTTTTTTTTGAGGAAATAAAAGAGTGACAGTATTTAGGTTGGCAGGTCAATTTTAGGTGCAAATGTCATATTTGTGGTAGATGGGAATCGTTTTGTGTTCAATTTTTCTGATATGGGTTGAAAGTTGAGATAAGTAATTCAGTCCAAAAATTGAAATTTCATGGAATTAGGAATTATTTAGGGATGTAATTTTTGGAAACAGAAGAACTGTAAGGATTAGAATAAAAAAATTATACAGAATTATTATGATATGAGAAAAATGGTTTTAGAATGTGCTTACTGACACTTTTCTTTTAAACTGTATGATGATAGGTAGTACAAATCAATCAATCATCAAAATGTTGATACCATGATTAATTTTAGTATGATCACAATTCAAAAACTTCAAATTTGGCCTATTTTTAAGGGATGCATGCTATGTATGTTTGGATTGTTTCTGATTCTTTTTTACATTCTAGAAGACTGAAAGAAATTCTTGTTGATAATGCAAAATTGTTGATTATCTTTGTGAATGATAGTTACAATCCTGTGGAAAGGAGAGAAGGCAGGAAAAGTGGGAAAGAAGTGGTCAGGAAATCAGCAAACCTTCAAGTTTCTGCGAAACTGAACACTTCTAGCAACAAATCTCATTCATCTCACAGCAACAGGAGAGCTGATATGTGTTCTACTAACACTAATAACCAGTCTCTTAGAGCTGCCAAACCCAGCTCTACTACTGCTGTATCTGTGTATGAAGAACAGGTAAGCCATTATGGTATTGAGATTTGTGCACTTTGACTTAATATAGTTCATGAATCTAATTTGAGACTGATGAAGCAGATTACAGAGCTGAAGTTATCAGTTGACAGTCTTGAGAAAGAGCGCGATTTTTATTTCTCAAAGTTGAGAGACATTGAAATTTTATGTCAAACACCAGAGATCGAGAACTCACCTGTATGCCTTATAAACCCACTTGTATATGCTTTTTTTGGTTGTGTTTCGAATCAAAGAAATTTGATGGTGTTGTTATAAGGACTGGAATCTGAAATTTTCTACTATGTTTTCGTTTCTTAGATTGTGGCAGCAATGCAGAAGATATTATATGCTACGGATGATGAAACATCTGTGGTGGCTGAAGCACAAGCCATAGTATCACAGCACATAAAGCATTTAAGTCCGATAGTTGAGGTCTCAGAAGAGAATACAATGGTTGAAAATCAGAAGCGGAAAAGCATTGATATCGATACTCCTACAAACGGCAAACAGCCTCAGAGGCAAAGGCTTTCTGATATTTCTAACATTCAGTGCAGCGGATCGCCTCTTATTAGCTTTTAGAGGATCTGATCTTATTTCGTATCTTTTGAACTTGACACTGTGTTGGTACCTGGACTGTTGAAAGCTCGAGCAGTCTATACCTTGTGGTTTTGTTGTATGTGTGTACTTGTGCAATTACTCATCTATCAAATGATATTAGCCATCATGATGTTTAGACCAATACATATTTCTATTCACAGCCCGGTATCAAGGCTCCTTTTATTTATTGTTCAACAATTTAAGCAAGTTTAGATAAGCGGAAGTCGGAAGCCCCAAATACTAGTAAAAAACAATGTTTATTTATTGGGCAAAAATTACACTTGTGTCACTTGTTTATTTATGTTGCAAATATTGACATGAACTTGTGTCACTTGTTAAATTAACACCAACTTGCCTAAATAAGAATAAAATTGACATTAAAAGCAATAAACATTCAATAATACTCTATACATATGATATCTATATAGTCTTATCTTTCCAGTATATTAAGAACTTTTTAAAGCAAATAATTGTTGAAAAGGAATTTTATACTTGTACAAAGGGTTGAAAGTTATGTAAAATTAGTTGTTTAGAAAGTTAATGTCAATTTAGCAAGTGATATAAATTGGTGTCAATGATTGCAAAATTTCACAAAATTGATGTCAATGATTGTAAATTTTTCTTATTTATTTATGGAAAAATGATTCTATCTTTGACTGATTCACAAATAATATTGCCCACCTATCAATTATTATTTAATATTTTCACCTTTGGAATACTATCACCTTGACCGCCTTAGAACTTTCACGTTATAAGTTTATACTAGTAGGCACATGAGACACTGAGACAGTACAAAAAAACACAAAAAGAACCTCCTTTGACAAGGCTAAAAAAAGAACACGTAGAACCAGCACATGTGAGATCGAGTGAATTAGCCAAGTAGCAAGGCTCAAGCTGACATCAAGCTTAATTTCTCTTTACTATATATGGTGAAGACTTTTTTGACGTATGTCTGATGCAATTATTCAAATAGATCCATTATATTACATTTCTAAAAATCAATAACATAATACTAAAAGCGAATCTTCCACAACACTTATCATGTCCTGATTAAAAGTTTTTCCGTTACTTTTACTTTTTTTTTTTTATTACAAATCATCATAAATATTTTTTTATATATCCTATAATATTTAACTTTCAATTTAGCAACTATATACGAAGTATATTTTATATGCATTTAATGAAAATATTTGAACAAATTACTCATGTTTCGGGGTTTTCTGATGTCCTGCGGGAGAGTTACAATTCCGAGACTAGAACCGGACGCCTGTACCTGCAAAAAAACGGAGACTCCTGTGAGCTCCGCCTCCAACGGTCAAGTTAGTACCTGATTAAGGAGTAATTAATGCGGAAATTAAAGTGATTTGGTCTCTCTAGGTGAGAGTGTTTAATGTAGGTAATCTGCGTTGTTAGCGAGATCAGCCGGTTATTACTGTGTGTAATTAATGTGTTTTTTCCGTAATGTTTCTGTTCCTCCCCTTAATGAGGATTAAGGGAGGTATTTATAACCTTGGAAAACGTGCCCATCCTAGGTTTAGGTAAACCTAGGGCCGATTGGGCTTCCCTCGGAAGTTGGGCCTGGGTGGTCGGTTTCTCCATTAGGCATGGAGTATGCCACATGTCTTGACATAACAGGTCCAAGGTGGACGAATAAGCGTGTGCCACGTGGGAAGCCCTGACTGTTCCAACTGGGGGACACTTGGCAGGACCTGATTGGTCCACGTGGCGCATTCCGATTGGTGGGAGCAAAATCCCCTAATCATTTGCCCCTCACAGGTGGCACGTGATTGATCACGTGTTACCTGTGACAGGTGTCGCACTGTAACAGGCGACGGCCTGCTACAGGTGTCAGTCGGCGAAAGGACGAGAGATTTTCCCACCCAAATTTTGAGTTCTGAAAGTGACCCTTCGCCTTCTCACTTCGCCTATATAAGGGAGAGTTGTCTTGAGTCATTTTCACACTTTGAGAACTTTTTGAGAACATTCGGACCCCTGAACTTGTTCTGACATTTTGGACCTTTTCTGCCTACCGCCTGTTCTGACAAGCCGACTGCACAGGATTTTCAGAACTTCATCAACCGTCACTCGTTCAGGTAACTCAGTGTTCTTACTCTTAATTTTCTTTTTATTTTCTGAAATGGCACCACGGAAGCACACGACACGACCTAGGTTAGTGATCAGCCGGTCACCAGGGACGGCTGAATCTAGGACTAGGAGTGTCGCCTGCCCTTTTCCGGACCCATCTTTGCCCTTTATACAAAGTCCGACTGTATCTGTGTCTATACAGAGCAGGATGGCCAGAACGAAAAAGACAGCTAGGATCTCAAATTCAGACGGCTCCTCCCACAGGGTGCCGCTTAGTGAAACATCTGACCAGGCGCCAGATGTGGAAGTGAAACAAGGCGGCCTGGATGACGGCAATTCTGTGGGGGGAGTCATAGTGACCCCTTCCCATTTAACAGTGAACAAATCTGCTCCTTTTCAAAGAGAGGAGGCGGGCCCCTCCGGGAGAGGGGAGGAGTCGTCCTCTTCGGACTCGTCGGAGGACGATTCCGAGTCAAGCTCTTCTGGCCATGCTTCTTTGGGTACAAAAGAGAAAAACAGCCGCCTGCAAGAGGCGAGACTTTCTCACGCAGTTGAGAAGGGGGACAATTGGGCAGAACCATCCGCCTCTTACCGAGAGCTAAATACCCCCTACTACTGCACGGTACCTCGGGGCCGAATCACAGTCATGCAAGAGAAAGTGGAGAGCTTTATTGCAAACCACACCATGGGCCCCGATTTTCTAGTGTTTGTGCCGGATCCAGAAGACACAGTCGTCTGGCCGGCTGGTTCCAGTTATGATAGCGCCTGCTTTGGCTGCTACGAGGCGGCCATCAAGGCAGGGCTTCGCTTCCCATTACATCCGGCTGTTCAGCGGATTTTGGATGGGTATGAGTTGGGGTTATGGCAGTTAGCCCCAAACTCCTGGGTCAACGTACTCGGCTATGTGGCCGGGTGCGAACTGCACGGGGTGGAGCCGAGCTTCGAGGCTTTCGCCCATATGAACTATCTCAGCCGGACCCCTAAGACAGGTGGTACCGGCTGGTATCAATTGACAAGCCACAGGGGCTACCTCATGACAAGAGGTAAAGCAAACAAGTGGAAGGACTGGCGGAGCACCTTCCTCATCATTGAGAGTTCAGACATTGAGTTGAACAAGCGCTTCAATAGGTGGAACAGGAATCCGCCCCTTCTTGCAGGCGGCCGTAGCATGCCGCCTGTTCCCCCCAAGGCTAAGAAAGAGATCCTTGATAAAGGACTCTTTAAAGTAGAGTCGAGGGTCGACTCTACTTCAAGGGTACGAGAGCAAGTACCCCTCCACTGCGTCCCGAGCTTCAAGTGGCTCTATGACGAGTACTTTTTGGCCGCCTGCGGCCTCAGCAGTCGGTGCTCAAGAGGTAGTAGGCCTGTCGAATACTCTGTTGTTCCATACATTTGTTGTTTATCTTTTATTAACTTTGCTGTTTGTTTTTGCAGCTGACGCCATGAGCAAAATCACCGCCTCCAAGACTGCGGCGGCCATGTTGCGGGCCTCTATTATGCAACAAGCTTCAACCGACTCCCCCAAAAAGGGGGCACCCTTGGTGAGCTCCGAACCTTTCACCCTCTTTTTGGAGTGTTTATGCATATACTGACTTTTTTCTTCTGTTTTAGACGGGTGCTCCAAGAGCTTCATCTTCCCAACAGCCGGACCCCAAGGCCCGGAAGACGACTGTTGGGAGCTCTCCTGGTTCTGCCAGGAAACAGGTGGCGGCTGAGAAACAGCCGGCCACTTCTTCTAAAACTTCAACTGGGCCGCCTAGAGGTATGAAGTTGTCCTTGTAAATTTTAGACTTGCTCCCTTTTTTACTAAGTCTAATCCGTTTGTTTATGCTTGATGCAGCCGGCCCCCAGGAGCCTGACTTGGTAGAGATGGCCAAGTCTATGATCAGGGCAGTTCCTCCAGCTGAAAGGGAGGCGGTCAGGGGTGTCGGCACCCTTGACCTTGACGGGATTGCAGGGGTCCTTGCTGTGGTATACTTAGCATATTTTTGAGTATTTGAATTTCTGGACACCTGTTTTTTTTTGTTTGGAAACTGACGCCTGTTTCTTTGTACTTAGGCCCTGCTCCGAGTGAACGGCCTTCGCAAGCCGCTTGATCGGAAGAACAAAGGGGTAAAGGCTGCAAAAGCTATGGCCGCCTCTAACTGTGATAAGGCAATGTTTCAAATTGCCCAAAATGAAGTTCTGACCATTGATATTCTTTATAATCAGGCGCAGGCTACCGCCGCTGTTCGGGCTCAGTTAGAGGCGGCCCAGAAGAAGAATGACGAGCTGGAGGCGACCATCACAAATCTCAAGGCCGAGCTGAAACCTCTTCGCCTGAAAATGTACTCTTACGAAGCCATGGAGAAATCCTTGGCCAGCGTAAAGGAACGCCTGGTGACCCAGGAGAAGAGTCTTACCCAAGAGCTCTCGGAAAAGGCCGAGCAAGAGAAGAAAGAGCTGGTCCGGGAGATGATGGAAGACTCCGCTCAAATCCAGCGCATGACCTGGGGACGCCTCTTCCCCAGTGCCGACTTTGCCTCTTGGGAAATAACGTACCGCCAGTGTTCGGATACATATAATCAAGAGATCCTGGCAGCTGCTGAAGAAGAGGCGTTGGAGGAAGCGTTGGAGGAGGAGGAGCCGGTAGTGGCGCTTGTGCCGCTTGGGGGTAAGGCATCAAAAAAGGATGCAGCTGAAGCCGAGTCCAGCAAGAAGAGTGCTGACCAGGCGGCAGCTGCTAATACTGAACTGCCCCCTTCTTAAGCTTTATGTATTCTTTCCACGGCCTGCGTGCCATTTGCTTTGTATTTACCCGGCCAGGGGGCCGGGGCTTTGAATATTTTGCTGGTCTTTAATGACCGGCTTATTTTTAATGAATTTTTGTTTTGCCTCAAATTTGTCTAAGTATTGAATATTCCAATATCCAATTGTTCACTAGACCGACTGTTTTACATGGCCGATAGTTGCAGACAGGTACGGAAAGTTAGTCACGCCGCCTACGCCCCTGGACGACTGGTTGTCTGTTTCCAGGATAGACGATCAGTCGGCCATTTATCTAATCGGTATTCGAACTATTTTAAAGACTGGGTCCTTTTTAGGCAGGCGGTCCTGTCTTTTGTAAATTTAACCAAGTAGGAAAGTGGTCTGACCAAGTAAATATGAGTGTTACCTAGTCGCCAAGGAACTGAGTAGTAGAGATAACAAGCGGCGGGTACCGGTTGTTTCCCTTTATTGCCAATGTTTGTTGGCTTTTAACTCATAATTTGTTAACCTAGCAGGAGTAGTGGTTGAGAGCCCCTGTTTGTTAAAAACAGGCGGACGACTCATACCTTTTAGGCTCCATACTAAGTTTGAGTGACTATTAAGTTAATCATAGGAGTTACTTAGTCTTCGTCACAATCTAGATTGAGTAGTAGAGGTAGCAGGCGGCGGAGGTCGGCTGATCCCCTTGATTTGCCAATGTTTGTTGGCTATTAACTCAATAGGTTACCTAGTAGGAATAGGGGTTTGAGTGCCCCTGTTAGCCAAAAAAACAGGTGGTCTACTCAAACCTTTTAGGTTCCATACCAAGTTTGAGGGAGTGACTATGAGTTAACGTTGGAGTTACTCAATCGCCGTCACTTTTGCTTGAGAAGTAGAGGTACCAGGCGGCGTAGGCCGGCTAGACCCCTTGATTCGCCAATTTTTGTTGGCTATTAACTCAATAGGTACCCCCTGCATTTATCCCAAGTAAGACAGGCGGTCATCTGACTCAGATGTCTACTGCTACCACTGGTTTGGTTAGTGATAGAGTTATCCTTGTCTCAAAAACGGCTACGTGGTTGCCCTTGGGGACAGTCGTATAGGTGCCGTGTAATTAGTTTATAGAACAATGTTCCACCCAAAAGGGAGCTGCTCTCTGCGACGAATTTCATCCGGAGGGATTCCGTCGGACGCCTGCTATGATGTTGGGACAGGTCGTATTAGTTTTGTAGATTTGATCAGTTGGCTTGGCGCCTGGTCTGATCATTCGGCCTGTGGCCTTGATAAGTTCTTGGTGAACGTAGGTGCTAAGTAAAAGGAGGGTAGCCGCCTGTTAGGCACAGGGTCGGCCAGACCCTAATCTTTTTAGCTAAGTATTAGAGGGGTGGCTATGTGTTTGGAACCAGTCGGCCATCTTCTTATTGAGAGTAGCCGACTATATGCCCAGACGACATGCCCCTATTGTGAGTAAAATACTCAATGGAGAGTAGCCGACTGTAAAGGTACAGACGGCATGCCCCTCTGAAGATAGAGTGAAAAACTCAATGGAGAGTAGCCGACTGTAAAGGTACAGACGGCATGCCCCTCGTAAGTAAAATTAAACATGGAGAGTAGCCGACTATTTGTTAGTAGGCGTGCCCCTCTTAGTACAAATTTGAATAGTAAGTGCACTTTTATTAAGTAGCTCTTGACTATTTACATCATTCAAAAGAAATATTTCTTAATATTATCTACATTCCAAGTTCGAGGCAACGGTTGTCCGTCTGGTGTTTCCAGACGGTAGGTACCGTCCCTGACTTCCTCATAGATTCGGTAGGGTCCTTCCCAGTTGGGAGTTAGTTTGCCAGACTCATTAGCCCTACCAACTGCTTCCATTTTTCTAAGTACAAAGTCCCCTACTTTGAGTGGACGCCTGTGTACTTTTTTGTTGTATGATCTAGTCATTCTCAGGCGATAGATCTCATGGCGCAAGACAACATTGCCCCTCTTTTCAGGAAGTGAGTCTAATGCCAGGCGCATGGCTTCCCAGTTTGCCTCTTCGTCATATAGCATTACTCGAAGAGTCTGCTCGTAGTGTTCTATTGGAAGAACAGCTTCCGCACCGTAAGTTAGGAGGAATGGAGTTTCTCCAGTCGCCCCTTTTTCAGTCGTCCTAATGGCCCAAAGAACATGTGGTAGTTCATCCGCCCATAGGCCGCCTGCTCGTTCAATCTTTTTCTTGAGACCGTCTGAGATGATTTTATTAAAGGCTTCTACCTGGCCGTTTTATTGTGGACGGCCGACAGATGCAAAGTAGTTTGCAATTCCTTGGTCACCCAACCAGCTTTTGAGAACATGCGTCTCAAATTGGGGACCATTATCAAAAACCATAGACATGGGAACCCCGAACCGAGTGATGACATTTTTCTAAATGAATGAAATTACATCTTTCGTCTTGATTCCCTTTACAGCCTCCGCCTCTACCCATTTAGTGAAGTAGTCGACGGCAACAAGTATGTACCTCCTTCCGCCTGTAGCAGGCGTATATGGACCTAGAATGTCCATGCCCCACTTAGCAAACGGTAGTGGGCTGTGAATGGTAGTGAGGTCAGTAGCCGGACGGTGAATTAGTTTGCCAAACCTTTGGCACTTGTCACATTTTTTCACCATCTCCATTGCATCTGCTTCCAAAGTAGGCCAAAAGTAGCCCTGCCGCCTTGCCCTTTGAGCAAGCATCCTACCACCTATATGAGAAGCACAGTAACCAGAGTGAAGATCGTCTAGTATCTCTCGTTCCTTTTCTGGAGTAACACACTTCAAGAAGGGTTGAAGGTACCCCTTTTTGTGAAGTTCTCCCTTTATCATTTCAAAACAGGTGGCTCGTTTTTTCAGTGCTGCCGCCTGTTGAGTATCATCCGGCAGTGTACCGTTTGTCAGATATGCCCTGATTGAATCCATCCAGGTTGAGCTTCTGTCTAGGATTCCAATAGGGTTTTCCTCGATGCTTCTCTTCTCCATTAATTCCCAAAAAACAGTTCGGGGAGTATCAGAGGAGGCGGATGATGCTAATTTTGACAGTGCATCCGCCTGGTTGTTTTCTGATCTCGGCACTTGGATCAGATGAAAATCCTCAAGGGAGCCGACTGCTTGCGGACCGCCTGTAAATACTTGATCATGGCCGGATGGGTTGCTTCGTATTCGCCATTGTACTGACTCACTATCAATTGTGAATCGGAACAGGCGTCTATTTTTCTTGCCCCTGCCGCCTTGCACATGCGGATCCCGGCTAGTAAAGCTTCATATTCTGCCTCATTGTTTGAAGCCTGAAAACTGAAGCGTAGAGCATACTCGTACCTGTCGCCCTCTGGCGACTGACATATGACGCCTGCTCCACAACCATTTGAAGTAGAGCTTCCGTCCACATATACCTTCCATACTTGGTCTGGAACTTGAGAGTCAGGAGGACGAGTCATCTCTACAATAAAATCAGCAAAGGCTTGCCCCTTCACTGCTTTTCTAGGCTCGAATGTAACTTCGAGGCTCTGTATTTCTATGGCCCATTTGATCATTCGGCCTGACGACTCCATGATGGTAAGTGGCCGCTTGATAGGTTGGTCTGTATACACGACGACTGCATGTGCCAAAAAGTAGGGCTTCAATTTTTTAACAGCCATGAAGAGTGCAAGACCAAATTTCTCCACTGGGGGATACCTCAACTCGGCATTTTTCAGTACGTGACTGACAAAGTAGACCGGGAGCTGACAGCCGTCCCTTTCAGCAAGGAGAACAGCGCTTAACGCATGATCAGAGACGGTCAGGTACATGTAGAGAACCTCTTTGGGCAAAGGGCTGACCAGCCTCGGCAAGGAATGCAAGTGAACTTTTAATTTCTGGAAGGCGGCCTCAGCATCCGGCCCCCATTCAAACCTTGCCTTTTTCTTAATTGCCTGGAAAAAGTATAGGCATTTGTCGCCTGATCGGCTTAGAAATCTTCCCAAGGCCGCCAGACAACCTGTTAACTTCTGAACCTCTCGGATGGTACGAGGCGACTGCATGTCAATGACCGCCTGCACCTTCTCAGGGTTTGCTTCTATTCCTCTCTGATTGATAAGGAATCCGAGAAATTTCCCAGACTCAACTCCAAATACACATTTCTTGGGATTGAGCATGACATGATGCCGCCTGAGTGTGGCAAAAGTTTCTCGGAGGTCCGACAGATGATCTTTCTGAAGTTTAGTCTTGACAATCATATCATCAATGTATGCCTCGACGTTTCTCCCAATCTGATCAGAGAACACCGTGTTTATCATTCGTTGGAAGGTAGCCGGGGCATTCTTAAGTCCAAACGGCATGACCGTGTAACAGTATAACCCCTGATCAGTGACGAAGGCCGTCTTCTCCTGATCTTGCTTCCATAAAGGAATTTGATGGAAACCAGAATAGGCGTCCATAAAACACATCAAGGCATGGCCGGCTGTTGAGTCGACCAGGTTATCAATTTTAGGCAGAGGGTAACTGTCTTTGGGGCACGCCTTGTTTAAGTCTGTGTAGTCTACACACATTTGCCAGGTGCCATTCGGTTTTTTAACAAGCACCACATTTGCAACCCAGTCTGGGAAGTAACATTGCCGAATGAACCCTGCATCAAGTAATTTTTCAACTTCGGCGGCTGCCGCCTGACTTCTTTCTTCGCCATGGTTCCGCTTCTTTTGCCGTACTGGCTTCTTTTTCGAATCCACGGCCAGTTTATGTACCGCCAGATCAGGACTAATGCCTGGCATTTCATGGACTTCGAATGCAAAGATGTCCTTGTATTCTTTCAATAGTTTGTGAAAGTTGTCACCAAGGTTTCTCAGAGCAGTCGTCCCAACTTCGACTGTTCGGTCAGGACGTGAGTCGTCTAAGATCAGGTCCGCATGCTCACCAGCCGGCTGAGGGCGGAACTCATCCGGCCGCTCCTCTGCCAATGATTGCTATTTTCTTTCTTTTCTTGCGGCCCCTGTCTGGGATGCCTTTCTCTTTTTGCCGCCTGCTTCTTGAACATGCGCACTCTCCTTGACATTGTCAAGGTCTGTTTTTTCACCGCTTGACCCAGTAGCCATAACAGTGGGCTTGACATCCGAGAGATAGCACTCTCGGGCCATCCTCTGATCTCCCCTTAGGGAGCCGACTGTTCCATTATCCCTCTCAAACTTGAGCAACATAAGAGATGGGATTATAACAGCCTTGGAATTATTCAGGGTAGGTCGACCCAGAATCATGTTGTAGGCCGAGAGTTCCTCTACTACCAGGAACCGGACTACCATGTGTCGTCCTTCCCCTTTTTCTCCCAGGCGGATGGGTAAATCTACTCGTCCCAGTGGGTGGACGACTCCTCCTCCAAACCCTACTAAAGGGTGGGAGGCCGGATGTATGCAATCAGTCTAATATTTTAGTTTCGACAGACATTTGCTAGTGATGAGATCTGAGGAGCTTCCGGTATCTATGAGGATTCGGCCAACTCTCTGGTTGGCCACTTTACATTCAATAACGAGAGGGTCGTCATGCGGCCCCCTTACCCCTCCTAGATCTTCTTCAGTGATGACAATCTCAGGAAATGAATATTTGGACGGCCGTTCTTGGTGAACGGAATTTACATCTAACCGCCTGATATTGTCTTTGTTGCCCCTAATAGTGGGGCCGCCTCCTGAGAAGCCGCCTGCAATGGTGTAGACGACTGCATCATCTGTATTAGAGCTGTCAGCCTGCTGATTCTTTTTGGCCGACTGCTTTTTTGAGGAAGTGTTCCCCGTAGATTTCTTGACATAAGTGTCAAGATCACCTTGCTCAGCCAGGCGGTCTAGGTACCGCATGAGACTGATGCAGTCATTGGTATGATGACCAACATCATCATGATAAGCACATAATTTATCTTGGTTCCGGTTGTTTGCAGAACCCTTCATGGGGACCGGCTTCTCAATTGAGATCCGTCCCTTGATTTTTTTTAGGATAAACTGGTTATCCTTATTAAACGCATACTTTGGGGAGTATGGTTTGAATTCTTTTTTCTTTTTCTGGGCCGGCCGTTTAGAGGAATCAGCTGCCCAGACCTCTTTTCTTTTCTCATCTTTGTTTGACGATTGTTTCTGTCGTCCTTCTCTTTTGTCGAACCTTTTCCCGTCCGAATGTTTTATCGTACAAAGATCAGTCGCCTGAATATAGGTTTCTGCTTCAATCAAGGCCTCTTGAAGAGTCGCCACCCTTTTTCGAACCAAATCAAATTTGAAGGTAGACCCGTCTTTGAGACCTCTGAAAAAGTCAGTATAAGCTACCTCATCCGGTAACCCTTGAATCTGTATTCTCATCAGGTTAAACCGCCTGATGTTAGAACGAAGCCCCTCCTTCTCGCCCTGCTGAATTGTTCCCAAATCAAGGGTCGTTTTCTTCGCAGGGATGTTCATGGCGAAGTTGGAGGCAAATAAGTAAGCAAGCGTCCTGAAGCTATTTATACAACCAGTCGGCAGGTTGCCGAACCATTGTTGTGCGATTCCTTTGAGAGTCGCTGGGAAACACTTGCACCAAGTGGGATCATCCAACCCTTGAAGGTACATCAGGTTGGTGAATGCCATCAGATGGTCTTCTGGGTTAGTAGTGCCGTCATAGACGCCTACTAGTACATTTTTCACTTTGGCCGGCTGAGCGGCTTCAGTAATTTCCTTGGAGAAGGCCGACGGCTGTTCACCAAGTCTAAGCAACCGTAGCTGCCAGTCCATAGGTTGGATGTTTTTTGCTGCAGGTCCACCAAACGGAGGTGGCTGCAAAAAATACTGTTGTTGCGGCACAAATGGTAAGTTTGGTACCGCCTGGTCGCTATGAAAGCCGGACTGACGGGAGGTGCCGCCTGACTGACTCTCATGATACGACTGAGTATGCCTCATCGAGGCATTTCGCAAACTGTCTTGAAAGTTTGAAGTATAGGCCGATTCTGACAATCGGTCACTCTTCTTCTGCTCTAGCAGTAGCCGAGCATCTGTGAATGTTTGCTTCGACCCGTCCGCCTGAATATGACGAACAGGTTTCCTATTTCCTGTAGGATAACGGAATTTTGTGAAATCAAGGGCAGGTGGCTCCCGCTTCCTAGATTTAGGATGAGGAGTCGCCTCTCGCCCTTGAACTGGCTTCCTCTTCAGTGAAGTGGAGGGTTTCTTGGCCGACTGCTCCTTGACTGGAGCAGGCGGCTTCTTGTTGATCAACTCTTGAATCTCTCCCTTGAAGTCCCTCATGAAGGTCATGAGTTCGTTCCTTGTGATGGGAGCAGACCCATCAGTCGGCTGTTGCCGAACAGGCGGTGCGCCTGCTGGGCCGCTTCCTATTTGAAGAAGCTCCCGTTCCCACCTGTCGGTATGACGGGTACGTCGGGCCCTTAGGGTCCCGTCTGAAGCTGTATGAGCTTCAACTTCAAATTCACTTTCGGTATCATGGTCCGACTGAACTTGAGGGTCGTCTAGGGGACGCCTCTCTTCAGGAGTCGGTACAGACTTGGATGCCATCTCAGAAGTACTCTCCCCACAGACGGCGCCAGATGTTTCGGGGTTTTCTGATGTCCTGCGGGAGAGTTACAATTCCGAGACTGGAACCGGACGCCTGTACCTGCAAAATAACGGAGACTCCTGTGAGCTCCGCCTCCAACGGTAAAGTTAGTACCTGATTAAGGAGTAATTAATGCGGAAATTAAAGTGATTTGGTCTCTCTAGGTGAGAGTGTTTAATGTAGGTAATCTGCGTTGTTAGCGAGATCAGCCGGTTATTACTGTGTGTAATTAATGTGTTTTTTCCGTAATGTTTCTGTTCCTCCCCTTAATGAGGATTAAGGGAGGTATTTATAACCTTGGAAAACGTGCCAATCCTAGGTTTAGGTAAACCTAGGGCCGATTGGGCTTCCCTCGGAAGTTGGGCCTGGGTGGCCGGTTTCTCCATTAGGCATGGAGTATGCCACATGTCTTGACATAACAGGTCCAAGGTGGACGAATAAGCGCGTGCCACGTGGGAAGCCCTGACTGTTCCAAATGGGGGACACTTGTCAGGACCTGATTGGTCCACGTGGCGCATTCCGATTGGTGGGAGCAAAATCCCCTAATCAACTCATATATTTTATAATAGGTATTTTTCTATAATAAATAAACATATAATACGTATAAGGTAATATAATAGAATAATGTACTACTCCCATATTTCATATTATTCTACATCGTAATTTTTTCCTTGAAAGTTTTTTTGCTTCAACTTCGATTGACACTTTAGCTTTTGTTTGTTGATTTATTTATAATAATAACACTACAATTCAATAACATAAAAAAAAAAAAAAAAAAAAACTTTGATTATTAATTGTCACAAAAAATAAGTCAATTAAATTTGTATAAAATATTGTGCCGGTCAAAATATGCCAACAAAATAGGAACATATGGGGTATATAAATACATTGCAGGGGTTATAATTAACATTAAATTTTGTTCTTATATAGAACCCTATAATCATTAAATTTGCATTTTTCTTATGTTTAATGATTAATAACTTTTAATATCAATATAATATAAAATTCAAGTTGATTTTTTTTTTAAAAGAAATTCAAGTATTTTTTTCAATTTAAAATATTGATTTTTTAAAAATTATGTTAAATTGATATTTTAATTCATAATTAGGTTATGTAAAATCCGTACGTTGCACGGAATTTAAACTAGTACAAGTATAAAAGCAAAAACATGTAGTTTTGCTGGAAGAAAAAGAAAAAAATTTAATTAACCAAAGATGTGAAGACCGTGGGAAACTTTCTTGACACTTTGGATCGTAGTAGCATTTGCATCGCTGTTTTAAACTCTACATATCAAACTGTGTAGTCAACACCAATACGAGTACTTTAAATATATCAGCTATAGAGTAAAAGAGTAGAAGAAAGTAAAGCGAAATTTCTGACTTATTAGATCGAACAACAGCTTTCATACCATGTATAAACGCGCCGTTAGTGCTAATAATCTTATATAAATAGGCAGCCAAAAACCATACAGTGAAAACAAATCAATCAATAAAAAAAAATATAATAATACTCTGATTTAACTTTGACAAAAGTTGCGTAGATTTGCATCAAGCGTAAGGACTAAACGAGAAGATTACAGCAAGCATGAAGAACAATAAACTAGTAATGGTAATGGTGGCGATGCTTTTATTTGCTCTACTGATGATGACGCAGGTGCAATGCAGAACGATTCAATCACCGGTAAGCTATAACTGTGAGCAAGGTGGCGCTATTGAACAGTCGTCGAACGCTGGAATGACGATAAAATTTGCCGGCGCGTCGGATAATTCCAGTAGTGTGGGAATGGCTTCTGTCACAAACAACTTGAGGTCGGTGTTATCTTCTGGTCCTAGCAGAAGAGGCGCTGGCCATTAGCGGGAGTAAATGTTTAGATATTTGTATCTATATATTGTCATGTTAGCAAGATGATCAAAACATGTAACTCGAAAATTTAAGGCACATAGATTTCGTTATTTCGTTTATTATTTTTTCTGATTTATATCCTTGTATTGTTAATATGTTCAGAACATAAAGTATATTTACACAAGAATTGTAGTACAGATTTATACAATTAACAGATGACCGAAGCAGATCACTATTTTTAGGCCCTTGTAAATTTTTATTTTTTATTTTTTATTTTAATTTTTTGAAGCAAGGCCCTTGTAATTAGAATAGAAATTGAATAGTTTGGTGGAGTTGACGAGGAAACTCACCTTATGACTTTCAGGTCACAAATTCGAGCCTGGCCAAATACATTTTCTTGGGAGTAGGAGGATTCCCTTTCCCTCTCCTTTAAAACGTTAACCAAATAAATAAAAAATATATATATATATATTTGATTTATGCATTACTCTCTCCGTTTTTTAATGGATGTTGTTTAGGGGATTTTTCCCCGCCACGTTGACCAATCGGCACCTGCCACGTGTCAGCCACGTGGACCAATCAGGGACTACCACGTGTCATACTCCAGGAGGTCCAACATAGATCAATCACAAGCCACGCCACGTGGCACATAGATTGCCAACCTGAAAAACGGTCAACAAGGCCCGAATCCCGAGGCAAGCCCAAACATTCCTAGGTTTCCCATTTAACCTAGTATTGGCACGTGCTTCGAGGCTATATATACAGATAATTAGCCTCCATTAAACAGGTTAATTTGAACTCATTCAGAGATTACCCCACGTGCATACTAATTGCTAGACCTTACTTAGCATTAATTGCACTCTTTCCAAGGTTGCCCACGACAACAAGCCTGATCACTCCTCTCTTCGGAGGAACCAGATCACCTTTACTTTCCGCGCCTTTTACTCCTAAAACACGTTCTAACTTGATTATCGGAGGCGGAGCTCCCACCAACCGGAGTCTCCGTTGTTTTGCAGGTATAGGCGCATGGATCCAGTCCCGGAATTGTAACTCTCCCGCAGGACATCAAAAAACCCCGAAGCAGATGTCTCACTTTGACTTTTATTGAATTTGTTTCGGGGTTTTCTGATGTCCTGTGGGAGAGTTACAATTCTGAGACTGGAACCGTGCGCCTGTACCTGCAAAACAACGGAGACTCCGGGTGGTAGGAGTTCCGCCTCCGACGATCAAGTTAGTACTTGCTTTAGGCGTAATCAATGCGGAAAAAAGGCTAAGGTAGGAGTTCCCCTTTAATGAGGATTAATGATCATATTTATATGCCTTGGGATGCGTGCTAGTCCTAGGTTTAGATTAACCTAGGGCTGACTGGGCTTCTTCCAAGGATTGGGCCTAGGTGGCCGTTTTTCCCGGTTGGCATAGGGGAGGCCACGTGGCGTGACACAAGTGGTCCATGGTGGACCGATCAACGCCTGACACGTGGCAGGCTCCTAATGGCCCATGTGGCGGACACATGGCAGGGCCTGATTGGTCCATTTGTCAGACGATGATTGGTTAGGGAAAAATCCCCTAATCATTTGCCCCTCACAGGTGGCAAGTGACTGTTCACATGTCACCTGTGACAGGTGTCGGCCTGTAACAGGCGACGACCTGCAACAGGCGACGACCTGCTACAGGTGTCGCCCTATGACGGGCCGAGCATTTTTCCCGCTTTTTTTTGAATTCGAAGGCGACTCTTCGCATTCTCGTTTGCCTTATATAAAGAGATGTTGACCAAGTCTTTTGTTCACATTTGCGAACTTTTCAAGAGAACTCTCGGACCCCTGAACTTGAGCTCTAACACTTTGCATCTTCTGACTTGCCAGGACGACTGTTTTACCAAGCGCCTACTTCGATCAAGCTTTTTCAGAACTTAAGTTTCAGGTAACCGTCTGTTATTTTATTCTTTCTGCTTTTGCACTTTTTCTTTCTTTTTGAAAATGAGACCTTAAAAGCATCCGGCACGGCCTAGGTTAGCAATCAGCCGGTCACCGGGGACGGCTGAGTCTAGGACTAGGGGTGCCGACTGCCCTGCGGTACTTCAAACTTTGCGCAAGTCCCGGAATCCAACCGTCTTTGTATCTATGCAGGATAGTATGGCAAGAACTAAGAAGACCAAGAGAATAGAAAACTCTGACGGCTCCTCTTTCCGGGTTCCAATTAGTGAAACATCGGACCAGCCGCCTGATACCACAGGGATCCAAGGCGGTCCCCTAGCCGAGAGCTCTGAGGAGGGAGTTAAGGTAGTTCCTTCTCACTTTACTATTGATCTAGCTAGTCAGCAGACGACCCCCGAGGAGGAAGGGGGGTTGGCCCCCTCAAGAAATGGGGAGGAGTCGGACTCTTCTGATAGCGAGTCTGGCTCTAGCTCGTCGAGCCACCTGTCTATAGGCTCAGAGGAGAGGCATAATCGCTTGCATGAGGCAAGAGATTCTCATGCGGCTGAAAAGGGAGAAGGCTGGTCGGAACCATCCGCTTCTCATAGGGAGTTGAACACTCCTTATTACTGCCATGTACCCAAGGGCCGAATCAAGGCCATGAAAGAGCGCATAGACACCTTTCTTTCGGACCATACAATGGGTCCGGATTATCAAGTTTTTGTGCCGGATGGCGAGGATACCATCGTCTGGCCCGCAGGGTCCAGCTATGGGGACGCCTGTTTTGGTTGCTACGAGGCGGCCATCAAAGCTGGATTGCGATTTCCCTTGCATCCGGCCATTCAGCAGATCCTCAATGGATACGAGGTGGGGCTTTGGAAGTTAACCCCTAATTCTTGGTTCAATGCACGGGGTGGAGACAAATTTTGAGGCGTTCACCCACATGAACTATCTCAACCGGACCCCTAAGGCAAGCGGTACCGGCTGGTACCAGATAACGAGCCACAAAGGCTATTTGATGACAAGGGGTAAGGGAAATAAATGGAAGGATTGGAGAAACACCTTCCTCATCATTGCCATCCCTGACCGTCTTCTAAACAAACGCTACAACAGGTGGAACAAGGATCCGCCTCTTTTAGCAGGCGGTCGAAGCATGCCGCTTGTCCCCCTCAAGGCCAGGTAAGAGATCCTGGACCGAGGGCTATTTAAAGTAGAGATTAGGGCAAACTCTACTACTGGGGTACGAGAGTAGGTGCCCCTAAACTGCGTCCCAGAGTTTCAATGGCTCTATGACGAGTTTTTTCTGGCCGCTTGTGGCCTAAGCAGTCGGTCCTCCAGAGGTAGCCGGCCACTTGAAAATATGTACCCTTTACCTTGACTTGTTTCAAAATTTTTCTAACTTTTGAGGTTTTCTTTTGTAGCTGAAGCTATGGACTAGATTTCTGCTTCCAAGAAGGCGGTTGCTATGCTGCGAGCCTCCATAATGCAACAGCAGTGGACCGCCTCTAATTCTCCTGCCAAGGAGACGCCCACAGTGAGTTTCAATCTTTAGAACTTGTCTTTGAAAGGCTGCTTTAATAAATATTGACCACTCGTCTCCTTTGCAGGCGGACACTTCCAAACCCTCATCCTCTCATCAACCGGACTCAAAGGTTCGGAAGCTGACTAGTGGGAGTACGCCTGGTTCTACCAGGAAACAATCAGCTGACAAGCAGCCGGCCACCCCACAAAGTGTGGGGAACCCACCACCTGTTCTTACACGGCCGCCGAGAAGTATAGCCTGCTCTGCTAGACTTCCTTTTTTCTTTATCACTCTCTTCTTGTTTCTGATTTTCAATTTTTTTTTTTTATGCAGGCGGCCCTTCAGAACCTGACTTGGTCCACATGGCCAAGTCCATGATTAAGGCCGTCCCTCAAGAGGAGAGGGACGCGGTCAAGGGAGTCGGCACCCTTGACCTAGACGACATCATGGGTCTCCTATCTGAGGTAGACTTAGAACATTTTTCAACTTTATTACTTTGCATGCCGCCTGCATTTCTTAAATCTGACGCTTGTTTTTCCTTTTTTAAGACCATGTTGAGAGTGCACGGCCTTCGTAGGCCGATCAACGCCAAAAACAAAGAGGTAATAGCTGTTAAGGCTATGGCCGCCTCTGACGTTGATAAGGCAATGTTTCAAATTGCCCAAAATGAATTTTTGACAACTGGTATTCTTTATTATCAGGCGCAGGCCACTACCAACATTCGTACTGAGTTGGAGGCGGCCAAAAAGAAGAACAACGAACTGGAGGCAACGGTCAAGAGCCTCAAAGATGAGCTGAGGCCGCTTAAGCAGAAGATGACTCAGTTCGAGATCTTGGAGAAATCCTTGGCTTTTGTCAAAGACTGCCTAGTGTAGCAGGAGAAGAGCCTCACTGATGAGCTCTCGGCCAAGGCCGAAAAAGAGAATATGGAGTTGGTCAAGGCCATGATGGAGGACTCTGCTCAAATCATGAGGATGACATGGACGGCTCTCTTTCCAAAAGCTCATCATGCCGCCTTGGAGAAGAAGTTCGCTGCTTGTACTGAAAAGTACAACCGACAAATCATGAGGCAGGCGGCTGAGGAGGACCAAGCGGCCGAGTCCAGCTCGGAAGAGGAGGAGGAGGAAGTGGCCCTGCAGCCGATTGCGGTAGGTGCATCTACAGAAGTGGCCCCTGATGCCGAAACAAGCAAGAAGGAAGCCTCTCAGAACCAGGCACCCCTTGTTGATCAGGCGGCGGGCAATACCGAAACCCTACCACAACCTTAAAGCTTTTTGTGTTCAACTTTTCTTCGGCCTGCGTGCCGTTTGTTTTTGTATCTCTTTACCCGGCCGGGGGGCCGGGGTCTTGAATATTTTTCCGGTCTTTAAGACCGGCTGTTTATATGAATTTGGCGACCATCTTTTTGGTCGTCTTTGCTTATCCAGGTTTTGAATTTTTCTTTATTTTTGCTAAGTGTCGAGGATCTTTGATATCCGCTTACATGTCATATCGACTGTTTTGTATGGCCGATAGTTGCGAACAGGTACAATGTGAGGGCTGCCTATGCCCCTAGACGACTGGTTGTCTTAGTTCCAGGTTAGACGATCATCGGCCATTTATCCAGTCGGACCCCAACATATTTTGGTGAATACGTTAGGTTTGCTTAACTTAAGAAAGGAAAGTAGAAAAAGTTCTTGAGTCCTTGCTTGCCAAAAAGCATTCGACCTGTGAACCAATTTTTCAAACATGTCTGGTTTGAAGAGAAAGTATCTTAGCAGGGTTGGGGTACGAGAGCTCTGGTTCACCTTTTGGCAGGCGGACTCGTCATACCTTTTGAATCCTGGCTAAGTATGAGAGTGATTATGGGTAATCTTGGAGGTTACTCACTCGTCATGTTTATGCTTGAGTAGTAGAGACACCAAGCGGCGTAGGCTGGCTAGTCCCCTTAATTCGCCAATTTTTGTTGGTTATATACTCAAGATGCAATAACCTAGTAAAAATAGGGGTTTGAATGCTCATGTTTAAGAAACAGGCAATCTATTCAAAAACCTTTTAGATTTCGAACCAAGTTTTAGGGAGTGACTATAAGTTAACATTGATGTTACTTAGTCGTCGTCACTTCTGTTTGAGTAGTAGAGGTACCAGGCGGCGGAGGCCGGCTGGACCCCTTGATTCGCCAATGTTTGTTGGCTATTAACTTAAAAGGTACCGGTTGTACTTATCCCAAGTAATATAGTCGGTTATCCGACGCGGATGTTAACTGCTAACACTCGTTGGATCAGTGATAGAGTTATCCTTGTCTCAAAAACGGTTACGTGGTTGTCTTTGTGGACAGTCGTATAGGTGACGTGTAATTAGTTAATAGAACAATGTTCAACCCAAAAGGGAGTTGCTCTCTGCGACAAATTTCATCCAGATGGATGCCGCCGGACGCCTGCTATGATGTTGGGATAGGTCGGATTAGTTTTTAATAGTTAGATTAGTTGGCTGGGCGCTTGGTCTGATCATTTTGGCCATAAGCCTTAGGTAGTTCTTGGTGAACTAAGTATGGGGAGTAGCCGGTTGTATAGGTACAAGCGGCATGCCCCTCTTTATAGAATGTGAATTTAAAAAGTATGGAGAGTAGCCGACTGTTTTACCAGTAGGCATGCCCCTCTTAGTACAAAATAGATGAAGTGAAATAGCAAACTTTTATTATTAGCTCTCGGCAATTTACATCTTTCAAAAATAATACTTTTTGAGATTACCTACATTCCAGGTTCGAGGTAAGGATTGGCCGTCTGGTGTTTCCAGGCGGTAAGTACCGTCTCAAACTTCTTCATAAACTCGGTAGGGTCCCTCTCAATTTGGAGTTAGCTTGCCTGACTCATTAGCCCTACCGACTGCTTCCATTTTTCTTAGCACAAAATCACCCACTTTGAGTGGACGCCTATGTACTCTTTTGTCATATGATCTTGTCATTCTCAGGCGGTAAATTTCATGGCGCAGGGCTGCATTGCCCCTTCTTTCTGGAAATGCGTCCAAAGCCAGGCGCATGGACTCCCAGTTCGCCTCATCGTCATACAGCATTACTCAAAGAGTCTGCTCGTAGTGTTCAATTGGAAGAACAGCTTCTGCACCATAGGTTAGGAGGAATGGAGTTTCTCCAGTCGACCCTTTTTCAGTCGTCCTAATGGCCCAGAGAACATGTGGTAGTTTATCTGCCCATAGGTCGCCTGGTCGTTCAATCTTCTTCTTAAGACTGTCTGAGATGATTTTGTTAAAAGCTTCTACTTGGCCGTTTGCTTGAGGACGGTTGACTGATGCAAAGCAGTGCGAGATGCCTTCGTCTCCCAACCAATCTTTGATAACGGGCGTCTCAAATTGGGGACCATTATCAAAAACCATAAACATGGGTACCCCAAATCGAGTGATGACATTTCTCCAGATGAATGAAATCACATCCTTCGTCTTGATTCCCTTGACAGCCTCTGCCTTTACCCATTTATTAAAGTAGTCGACTGCAACAAATATGTACTTCCTGCTGCCTGTAGCAGGCGTATAGGGACCCAGGATATCCATGCCCCACTTAGCAAACGGTAGTGGGCTATGGATGGCAGTGAGGTAAGTAGCCAGACGGTAAATTAATTTGCCAAACCTTTGACACTTGTCACATTTTTTCACCAATTCCATGGCGTCTGCTTCTAAGATAGGCCAGAAGTAGCCCTGCCGCCTTGCTCGTTGAGAAAGTGACTTGCCGCTTATATGGGAGGCGCAGTATCCAGAGTGCAGATCTTCTAAGACCTCTCGCCCTTTTTCTGGGGTAAACACATTTCAAGAAAGGTTGAAGGTACCCTCTCTTGTGGAGTTCCCCCTTTATCATCTCAAAGCTGGATGCTCGCTTTTTTAGTGAGGCCGCCTGGTGATGATCATCCGACAAGATGCCGTCTGTTAAGTATGCTCTGATTGGGTCCATCCAGGTGGAACTTCGATCTAGAACCCCAATAGGATCTTCTTCAATAATTCTATTTTCCATAACTTCCCAGAAGATGGTTCTTGGAGTATCGTAGGAGGCTGAGGAGGCCAATTTTGAGAGAGCATCCGCCTGATTGTTTTCAGATCTTGGTACTTGAGTTAGATGAAACTCTTCAAGGGATCCGACTGCTTGTCGTACCGTCTGCAAATACTTGATCATGGCCGGATGGATTTCTTCGTACTTGCTATTATACTGGCTCACTATTAGTTGTGAGTCAAAGCAGGCATCTATTTTTCTTGTCCCAGCCTCCTTGCACATGCGGATACCGGCCAACAAAGCTTCATATTCTGCCTCATTGTTCGAGGCTTGGAAGTTGAAACGTAGAGCATACTCATACCTGTCGCCCTCTGGCGACTGACATATGACGCCTGCTCCACAACCATTTGAGGTGGAGCTTCCATCCACATAAACCTTCCAGACTTGGTCTGGAATTCGAGAATCAGAGAGCCGAGTCATTTCTACAATAAAGTCAGCAAAGGCTTGCCCATTTGATCATTCGGCCTGATGACTCCATGGTTGTTAGTGGCCGCTTGATCGGTTGATCTGTGTACACAACGACTGAATGCGCCAAGAAGTAGGGCTTCAATTTTCTAACGGCCATGAAGAGAGCAAGACCGAATTTCTCCACTAAAGGATATCTCAGCTCGGCATTTTTCAACACATGGCTGACAAAGTAGATCGGGAGTTGGCAGCCGTCTCTTTCAGCAAGGAGGGCGGCACTTAGAGCATGGTCAGATACTGCCAGATACATGTAAAGAACTTCTTTGGGCAAGGGACTGACCAGCCTTGGCAAGGAATGCAAGTGAACTTTCAGTTTTTGGAAGGCCGCCTCCGCATCCGGCCCCCATTCAAACTTTGCCTTCTTCTTTATTGCCTGAAAAAAGTAAAGGCACTTGTTGCCTGACCGGCTGAGAAATCTTCCCAAGGCCGCCAGACAACCTGTTAACTTCTGAACCTCTCGGACGGTGCAAAACGACTGCATGTCAATGACCACCTGCACTTTCTCAAGATTCGCCTCTATGCCTCTCTGATTGATGAGGAATCAGAGAAACTTCCCGGACTCAACCCCAAAAACTCATTTCTTGGGATTGAGCATGACATGGTGCCGCCTGAGTGTTGTGAATGTTTCTCGGAGGTCTGCCAGGTGGTCCGTCTAAAGTTTGGACTTAACAATCATATCATCGATGTATGCCTCGACATTCCTCCCAATTTGGTCAAAAAAGACCGTATTTATCATTCTTTGGAAGGTGTTCGGAGCGTTCTTCAGACCAAACGGCATAACCGTGTAACAATATAGCCCTTGATCAGTGACAAAGGTCGTCTTCTCCTGATCTTTCTTCCACAAAGGAATATGATGGAAGCCAGAGTAGGCGTCCATGAAGCTCATTAAAGCATGGCCGACTTTTGAGTCGACCAGGCTGTCAATTTTGGGCAGAGGATAGCTTTCTTTGGGGCACGCCTTGTTCAAGTCAGTGTAGTCCACACACATTCGCTAGGTACCATTTGGCTTCTTTACTAGCACCACATTTGCAACCCAGTCAGGGAAGTAACATTGGCGAATGAACCCTGCATCAAGCAATTTTTTCACTTCGGCGGCGGCCGCCTGACTTCTTTCTTCACCATGGTTCCGCTTCTTTTGCCTGACCGGCTTCTTTTTCGGATCCACAACCAATTTATGTACCGCTAGGTCAGGATTGATGCCTGGCATTTCATGAACTTCGAATGCAAAGATGTCTTTGTATTCCTTCAAAAGTTGGTGAAAGTCTTCACCCAAAATTTCAAGAGCAGTCGTCCCAACCTTGACTGTTCGGTCAGGTTGTGAGTCATCCAGCATGACATCCATATGCTCACCAGCCGGCTGAGGGCAAAATTCATCCGACCGCTCCTCTGCCAGTGATTGCTATCTTTTTTCTTTTCTCTCGGCCCCCAATTGAGCAACCTTTCTTTTCTTGCCGCCTGCTTTTTGAGCAGGCGCATCCTCCTTGATAAGTTCAAGGTCTGTTTTATCACTTGGGCCAGCAGCCAGCACAGTGGGTTTGATATCCGAGAGGTAGCACTCTCGAGCCATCTTTTGATCTCCCCTTAGGGAGCCAACTATTCCATCATCCTTCTCAAATTTGAGCAGCATAAGAGAGGGGATAATGACAGCTTTAGAGTTGTTCAAGGTGGGTCGTCCCAGTATAATGTTATAGGCCGAGAGTTCCTCAACCACTAAGAACCGAACCACCATGTGATGGCCTCCCCTTTCTCACCCAGGCGGATGGGTAGATCCCCTCGCCCTACTGGGTGTACGACTCCTCCAAACCCTACTAAAGGGTGGGATACCGGATGTATGCAATCAGTCTTTTACTTGATCTTTGCCAAGCACTTGCTACTGATGAGATCAGAAGAGCTACCGGTATCTATGAAGATCCGGCCAACTCTTTGGTTGGCCACCTTGCACTCAATGACAATGGGGTCATCATGTGGCCCCTTAACCCCTCCCAGATCTTCTTCCGTGATGACAATCTCTGGGAATGAACTCTTGGAGGTCCGTTCTTGGTGAACGGAATTAACATCTAGCCGCCTGATATTGTCTTTATTGCCCCTGATAGTGGGGCCGCCTCCTGAGAAGCCGCTTGCAATAGTGTAGACGACTACATCATCTGTATCAGAACTGTCGGCTTGTTGATGATTCTTTTTGGTCGACTGCTTGTTTTTTGATGAAGCGTTCCCCTTAGACTTCTTGACATAGGAGTCCAGGTCGCCTTGTTCAGCCAGGCGGTCCAGGTAGCGCATGAGGCTAATACATTCGTTGGATTCATGACCAACGTCTTCATGATAATGACAAAATTTGTCCTGGCTCCGATTGCTTGCAGAACTCTTCATGGGGGTCAGCTTCTCGATTGTGATCCGGCTCTTGATTTCTTTGAGGATAGCCTGGCTATCCTTGTTGAATGCATACTTCGGAGAGTATGGTTTGAACTCTTTTTTCTTTTTCTAGGCCGGCTGTTTAGAGGAGTCGGCCGCCCAGACTTCTTTCCTCTTTTTCTCATCTTTATTAGCCGACTGCTTTGGTCGGCTTTCTTTTTTGTCAGACCTCCGTCCATCCGACTACTTTCCAGTATTACAGAGATCAGTCGCCTGTATATAGGCTTCAGCTTCAATCAAAGCTTCTTGGAGAGTCGCAACTCTCTTTCGGACAAGGTCAAACTTGAAGGTCGACCCATCCTTGAGACCTCTAAAAAAATCAGTGTAGGCTACCTCATCCGGTAGCCCTTGAATTTGAATCCTCATTAGGTTGAACCGCCTGATGTATGAATGGAGTCCCTCCTTCTCACCCTGCTAAATGGTCCCTAAATCAAGAGTCATTTTCTTTGCAGGGATGTTCATAGCAAAATTGGAGGTGAACAAGTAAGCAAGCGTCCTGAAATTATTCACACAACCAGGCGGCAGGTTGCCGAACCATTGTTTTGCGATTCCTTTGAGAGTTGCTTGGAAGCACTGGCACCAAGTGGGATCATCCAACCCTTGGAGGTACATTAAGTTGGTGAATTCCATCAAATGATATTCAGGGTAAGTAGTGCCATCATAGGCGCCTACTAGCACATTTTTAACTTTGGCCGGTTGGGCGGCCTCTGCAATTTCCTTGGAGAAGGCAGACGGCTGTTCTCCAAGTCTTAGAAACCGTAGTTGCCAGTCCAAAGGTTGGAAATTTTTTTCCGCCTGTCCTCCAAACAAAGGTGGCTGCAAAAAGTATTGTTGTTGCGGTACGTATGGCATGTTTGGTACCGCCTGCTCTTTATGAAATCCAGACCGACGGGAGGTACCACCTGTCTGACTCTCATAGTTTGATTGAGTATACCTCATAGGGGTATTGTGCAGACTATCTTTGAAGTCAGAAGTGGAGGCTGACTCTGACAGTCGGTCGTTCTTCTTCTGCTCTAGCAATAGCCGAGCATCTGAGTAGGTTTTCTTTGACTCATCCGCTTGTACATGACGAATGGGCTTTCTCTTCCCTGGTGAGGGAAAACGATACTTTGTTAAGTCGATCACAGGCGGCTCCCACTTCCTAGAGTTAAGGTGGGGGGTCACCTCTCGACCCTAAACAGGCTTCCTTCTTCCAGACTGAGAAGGTTTCCTAGCCGACTGCTCCTTGGAGGAAGCAGGCGTCTTCTTATTGATTAATTCTTGGATCTCTCCTTTGAACCCCCTCATGAAGGTCATGAGTTCATTTCTTGTAATAAGAGCGGATCGTTCAACCACCTGTTGTTGATCAGGCGGTGAGCCGGCTGGATTGCTGGGTCTAGCTTGATAATCTACCCGTTCTTTCCTTTCGGTGTGACAAGTGCGTCGGGCCCTTAGAGTCCCATCTGAGGTTGTGTGTGCTTCAACCTCAACTTCATTCTTAGTGTCTTGGTCTGTGTAGACTTGAGGGTCGTCCACTGGACGCCATTCTTCTGGAGTCGGTACAGACGTTGATGCCATCTCAAAAGTACCCTCCCCACAGACGGTGCCAAAATGTTTCGGGGTTTTCTGATGTCCTTCGGGAGAGTTACAATTCTGAGACTGGAACTGTGCGCCTGTACTTGCAAAACACGAAGATTCCGGGTGGTAGGAGTTCTGCCTCCGACGATCAAGTTAGTACTTGCTTCAGGAGTAATCAATGCGGAAAAAAGGCTAAGTGTTTTCTCTCGGTGAGAGTAATTAATTGGTGTAATCCCCTTTAATGAGGATTAATGATTATATTTATATGCCTTGGGATACGTGCCAGTCCTAGGTTTAGGTTAACCTAGGGCTGACTGGGCTTCTTCCAAGGATTGGGCCTAGGTGGCCGTTTTGCCCGGTTGGCATAGGGGAGGCCACGTGGCGTGACACAAGTGGTCCATGGTGGACCGATCAACGCCTGACACGTGGCAGGCTCCTAATGGCCCATGTGGCGGACACATGGCAGGGCCTGATTGGTCCATTTGTCAGACGATGATTGGTTAGGGAAAAATCCCCTAATCATAATTATAAGAAAAAAATAATAAATAAAGAATAACGTACTAAATTTTTATTCAAGTTATGTTGAATAAAAAAAAATAATAATAAAAAAATAAAATAAAAAGCATTTCTGGGTATTGTAGGGAGGAGAAAGAAAGTGAAAAATATTAAAAAATTAAAGGGATATTCTCAATGGTAACCCCCTATTATTGCTACGCACCAATGGTAACCCTCTTTTTTTTGGATTATACAAAATGACACTACTTTTCTTTTTTCTTCTAAATATGACATTAATGATGGTGTTTTAACATAAAATAGTCAATTAAAATTAACTACGGTTAGCTTTTTTTAATAATTAATAATTATAAAAAAAATGACACTTGTTGCAAGATCATTGGTTAAAAATTAAAACAAAAAACAAAAACAATATTTCAAATAATTCTCACCCAGCCCCACCCCTTTACGGTTGCCAAACCATCCGGCCACCTTTAAGGCGGCCATCCGTTCCCCCATTCTAGGTGTTGCGCCAAATTCCCCCTCCCCACGCGTTGGTACTGTAATCCACCCCAATCGCCGCCCTCCTTCCCTAACCCAACCCTTCCTTTTTTGGTTCTTCTCCGCCGTTAAAAGCCCCAACCTCCGCTCTTGGAAATCCCTTGAAACCCCTTCCCTACTCCCAAAAACACCCAATCAGCCCTCCCTGGTACTGTAGGTTGTTGCGTTGTGGTGTGATGTGGCCACCAAGCCCTCCCCAAAACCACCCAGCCAGCTCTCCATTTTGAAATTGTCGTCACCATATTGCCGAAAATTAAACCTCCGTGAAGGAGGCGAAATCTAGCGAGGTGAACCTCGAAATCGACGTCATCGCAAGCATGGATTAGGTCTCTGGAGGTTGAAGATGAGGTCGGAGTCGAGAATGCGGTGGTGTGTGATGAACGTCGAAGAATTGTTGGCGGAGGAAACGAGAGGGCTGGGGTTAGATGGGTTGTGTTGGTGGTTTTGGGGGTTGGGGAGGGCTGGGTAGGTGGTTTCGGGGGTCGAAAAGGGGTGGTAGAGGACGACCGACTATTTTCGGTGGTTAAGGGGGGTTGTCTGGCCATTTTCCGGCGAGATTGAGGGTTGGGGTTAGAGTTCCGGCAAGGTTAGGGGGTGGGGAAAGGGTGGTTGGAATATTGGGTTTTTTTTTTTATAAATAAAATCTGTAAAATAAAAGGGGACATTTTTGTCATTTCGCTATTTTGGCTAACCATGGTTTAATTTTATGTTAAAATACCATCATTAATGTCATCATTAGGAGAAAAAAGATAACTAAGGTCATTTCATATAATCCAAGAAAAGGGGGGTTACCGTTGGTGCGTAGCAATTGTAGGGAGTTACCATTGAGAATATCCCAAAATTAAATTGAGAGACCTTTAATAGGTAGAATATTATTAAAATATTGTTATAACTTTTTGAAAATAGAGATGGAGCACTTATTAAAAACGATCGGAAAAAAAAAAACAGTGCAATTTTAAGAAAATGGTGGGAATACATTTTCTAATTTATTATTGAATTATAAAGTTCTTGTCATTTTTTTTCTTGCTTGTTCTAATATGTGTGATTTCCAAAATCAATGTTCCAATTTAATCTGCAAGTTCTAGTATGCGTCCAAGTTTGTATTTCTTTTTTTTATTTTTTTTAGAAGGGGGAAGGAGGGGTGTGAAATATATGTGTGTTCCATTTAGATATGTCGGAAACTGATTCAACCTGATTTCACTTAAGAAATTCTGGACAAAAACATGAAATGTAACACACATAAACTCAACACAAAACCAAATTTGATCTGATCTAAATCCAATCCGTCATTGATTTGACCCAACTTGTATTAAGTCCGACGCCGATTTGACATGACTTAAACTCAATCGGGCATCGATTTGACGCGACTTGAACTCAATCTCTTTCTTTATGGCACTCATAGGGTAGTGTTTTAGGTTGTTTTTTCATTCTTTTTAAAGCTTTCTTTCTTCATAATTGCTTAATTCTGTTCATTTGTTCTTTTTTCTTTTTTTTTGTTTCCCTTATTTTATGATTTCATGCGTTTTAAGGGCATTTTCGTCTTTTCTACTCTACTCGCTTTTCTTTCCTTTATTGTAGGTCTTGTTCGGGGCTCAGGATTTATTTTAGAAGATTCTTCAAATCTTTAGATTCTCGGGAGGAGATCTCATACCATTCGAATGCCTAAGATCAAGTTGTGAAGCATACTCCTATTCAAGGCCTTGCGCTCTCGTGCACGCTCTCATCGCATGTATTGGTAATGAACACGCAAAAATGAAGATTTACAAGCTACCCCCCTCGTGAGCATCATGTGAGAGCGTCGTGTGAATAAAAGAAATATCTTGTCTCATACTCCACGCGCACATGAGAAGCCGAGCTATCGCTCGAAGATAGTTTGGCCTTGCTGCACATACACATGCACCCGGGCTATAGCTCGGCCTTAACGCAACTTTGTGTGCAACCGAGCTATTGGTGCGAGCGAGCTATAGCTCGGCCTTGTTCTAGTGTGTTGTCACCAAGAGAACGACAGCTCTCTAGGTAGCTTGGTAATAACTTCTTCCGATTTGCATTACAGTTGCCATAACTCCAACAATCCCCCACTAATGCAAACTGAGCAGAGAACATGAAATCTGAATAGTAAAATGAAATGTAAGGTACTTAAGCACTAGTATCCATAAGGTTTTAGTGACACAGGTATTCAACACCCTTTTGATGAGTATCGAAAGGTTTGAACTCCTAGTAGCGAGGAAGGAACATGTATCACATACTTTGCCCTTAGAGCTTGAGCAATTCCGCCAGTCTTGGCCAACACATTGGGCTCTCATGAATACTTTAGGAAGACGACACCATAGTCTTCCCTTGAAGGAGGCCACCCCTCGTACTCATGTAGGTGTTCCGTGTGTTTACGAATTATACATTCCCAACACATCTAGGGTATTTCCCTGCAGACTTAAAACACATATAAATTCAAGCACCTTGCAAACCTAAGATTCTCTATGCAATTGAATAAAAACATTAAAAACTTAAATTTCAACCCTATCAACTTGACGGAGCATCTATTAATCCACTACTCAACGAGATCTTAGGCTAGTTGCATTAAGGGATACTCCCAACCTTAGTCATTCGGTACCCCTATCGTTCCCTACTCAAGCAATATCAGGGCTAGTGATTCCAAGTCATTTAAGAATCACTATCATTCCCTACTCTTGAGCAACTAGGCTAGTAGTATTAAGAGCAAGCAACGCTCAACCTTCCACCTTCAATGTCATTATCAATCCTACTCTAAGAGCCACTGGGCTAATGGCCTTAAATCCACTTAAGAGCCATTATCAATCCTTGCTCATAGAATAACTGGACAAATGACAATAAGAGCCACGCTCAACCTAACTGAATCTACCTGGTCAATAAACCACTCAAAGAGAGTTATAGATTCAACATACACAAATAGTGTAAATCAAACAATGAGTCAACCAAAAATAAGGCTCCAAACTCATTCAGAACAAAGGTTCAATCAAAACACCTCGGTGCGTCCATCTTAGCTATCTCACCTGACCGCCCAACTAGGGTCATGGACACATTAAGAGCACTTAAAGCTCAACCTGTTGACATCAAGCAACATCTCTAGCAAGGCATTTCATAACCATATAAATTAGAGGGTTATTACTCTTATTACCTTCAGAGCATAGACTCATCATCTAGAATGAAACACCACACAGGAACATAAGCATATTCCTTAAATTATCAAGCACTTACCTGTGCTTCATCCTTTATAAAGACCTGGTTGATTCTTCTCTTCTTTCACATATCTAACATGAGTATCACCTCCACAAGATCTGTTTAACTTTGTCACTACATATGTAGTCCTTGACGACATACATAAACACTTGTGAAAAATAATGTAGAGAACATGAGGCTTAACTTACCCCTACAATGGTCAAACTCCTAGAGATTAATTTTGCAATAATCATCTTCTTCACACACGTCATTCAAGCTAATGAACCTTGCTTCATAATGGATAGTGTATAACTATTTGTTTTGCAACTAACTCGAAATAGAGCACTACCCTTTATCATGTAATAACCATACACTGAAAGGGCACAACTAATCATCATCGTTCATTTAATCATTGTCTCTTAGATCTTATCGGACAGGTACTTGAGAAACTTTTCTCACTATAACCTTCATCTCTGCATTACTCAAAACTCAAGAAACAATTGAGTAATTCTCTCTTGATAAACAAAATGAACGATGAAATTCCTTACAAAACAATTTCATGTCAAGAAAAATTTGTTAACTCATTTAACTTGCAAAAAAAAAAAAAAAAAAAAAAAAAAAAAAAAAAAAAAAAAAAACCGTGGCTTAAGCATGAGAAACATAATTTACCACAACACTTTCTCTACATCACAAAGATGAGGTTAATGTGTACCTTTATCTGACCTCCACTCACCAAACATATCACAAAGGACATAATGACATGAGGGAAAATACCTCATCTTCTAAAAAGTTGTCACCTGTGCATGCATTTTAAATACACACCCTTGATTTACAATCAATCATGCTAGGGAGCTTAAGCAACCTTACTGCAAAATAGACGAGCTCATAACAAAACCGATGAGATACAAAAGTGGGTCAACACCAAACTTACAGAATAAATTATGATATCACAACATCTTACCTTCAGCCTCTTTCCAATCAACCACCTTTCAACTCACCTTGAAAGATACTTTCAACTGATGGATCCATAATAGCAAGGCAAGACACACTATTCTCAAACATATAAGGCTCAAGAGGAGCGCTGCAGGCGCGCAAACCGCGCAAACATTCTTCCTCCGCTTCAAAAATTTACCTCATATGTGCGACCACACACAAAGCTGTGGGCCTGCGCACAAAATGAGGATTGCCGCGACACGGCAGCAGGCACCGCGACACAACAGCCACTACCGCACCACGGCAGCTGCCTTTGCTGCTTCTCCGCCTATGCGCGCTCTCTACCTTGCTTTCTTCAATTCTTCTCTCATGCTTCCTTAGCTTCTTCTTTTCAATTCTTGACTCTAAAATCCTAAGCATAAACAAAAATGAAAGCAATAAGGTAGGGAAACGGTATGAACACGCAATAAAGGCAAGCATTCAAGCACATGCGCAATTTCATCCAAAATACATCGAGACATGAACGCACAAATTATTTGAATAAAGAAACTATAAAACAACCTGTGACAAGCTAAAACAAAGCAAGAACACTATCCTAAGAGTGACATAAATGTCACTCATCAAACACACATCTGAATTAACATGCTTCTTTCCACAACTAGTTAATCAAGGTCTATTCATATGGTTCAGGACTTTTCATCCACCACTACTTGAATACACACCACACAACCATCCATCTATACCTTTTAACTAAGAAAGTAAAACCAAGACGATACACAACTAGTTAAAGCTTCAATCAAATACACCCTAGATGATGCACTCATCAACTTTACTAGCTAGAAGAAAGCTAAGGAAGCAAGAACAAAGTCTTTGAACGAGAAAGACTAACATGTGACATGTCATAGGACGAAAACATATGCTTGAGACGTTTTACATTATTCAATCATATTAAGATCATACATGATAAACATAGCAGATATTCAGCGTACACATCACCCACAGTCCCACAAGCCTTCATGCTTTACGTGAAACACATATAGAAAAGAATACTTCACAATTGGAAACCCCCACATCACATATACCACATGAAAAATAATCATGACTCAGGTAACAAAATAGGGAGTAACATCCAACTTCTTAGGTGAACTACTTATTAAACAAATAAACAGTTGAAACATATCTGCAACCCCCATAATACAAACATTCATAGAAAAACCATAAATATTAAGGACATAAGGAATTTTAATTCCCATTCTTAGCGTATGTGGGGCACTCACACTTTAAACTTGCATGACCATTCTGAAGGTTTTATGTCTTCATTAAGTGCAATTACTAGATATATAATGGATCAGATTATGGAGATAATTAAGTTCGTTCTTTTAGGTCGTCGTTATATCATAGCTAGAGGTACTAATGATCTTTGGGCTAGTAAAATAGGCCAAAGCCCAATTGAACGAATCGTATAAGGTCACACAAAGGGCCCAGATTGAGCAAAAGAGGAAGAGGCCCATGTTAGGCCTCATCCCTTAGGTGGCCGGCCATGTAGAGTAAGTTACAGGATTTGGGCTTTGCTCCTAGTCTATTTATAATAAGATTATAAATAGACTAGGTGCCTAGGTTGAACATGATTATTCAGTGATCAGTAAGATCAAACCCGAGTAAGAAAACACGAGACCTAACCCCTCAATCTCTTAACCCCTCAATCTCTTTCTCTCTCTCTCTCTCTCTCTCTCAACTCTCTCCCCTCCTAGGCGTCGGTTGTGTGCGGTGGTGGTGGTGTTCGTGGTGGTGGCTGGTTGTTCAAAAAGGTGGTGATCGTGGTGTTTCCCCTTCACTTGACCAATCTAGTATTGGTGGACGACTCATTGGAATACCGTGGACTAAGTAGAGGAGCAACACTTGGGACTCTATTCTCTCCCTGATTTGTCAATCAATTTGCTACGTGGAAATCACGCTTCAAAGGTATAATTATGTGATTCTTGTGTGTTATGCATGCGATCTTATTTTAGGTGTGCATGAATATGATTCATGAAATTCCTCTTAGAGTACCTAAATCCCTATAGTGGTATCAGTTAGCCTCTTGCATGAACACACTTGATTATAAAAATACGATTATTTGAAGTCCATGTTCATAATTGTATAATCAATTAAAAGGGAGAATTAATTTAATTATGGTTCAATTATTATATTAAATGTGATTTAACTCTTGGAATTGATTATATGTGATTTAATTTGCTCAAAATTTTCAAGGAGAGGACCGAAAATTTGCCCTATTATGTTCGAAAATTTCGAACCCTAAACCCTAATATAATTTTTTTGAATTTTTTCGAAAACCCTAGCCCCAAAATTTTGATTTTTTTGCTTGTTTTTGGTTAAATTAGATTTGTTTCATGTTTCATAATTTTAATTAGATTGATTATGCATTAAAAAAATTCGTGTATGATTATCAATTTAATTTTAAGAGTTAAAATTGAATTATGATGAACCCTAATATTTAAATTGAATTGGGATTTAATTTTAATTCTTGAACTGATTTAATTTAATTTTACAAAAGTTGTTTTAATTAAATTAAAAAAAATAAAAATTCTTTTAAAGTAGTCGATAACCATGGCTAGGTGACGCAGCCACTGTGGTTGTCAACCGATGTCAGTCCAAGAGGGAGGGTGGGGAGGGTAGGTGGTCCGACCAAGGGGTAGCAGCCATGCAACAATTGCATGCTGCTACTGCCTTACGGCAGTGGGCACCTTGTTGTGTCCAGCCACCGTGGCTAGCCTTGGCTGGCCACGCACGGTGGACTGTAGCTATAGTTGCTGCTGTTGCTTCTGCCGTAATGCAATGGGTGCCAAATAGGCGCCCAACCACGGTGTCTAGCTTCGGCTGGACAACTAAGGTGGAAGGCGATGGTGCAGCTGATTTTTTTTTTTTTTTTAAAAAAAAAGTAAAATATTTTCAAAATAAAATCAGATTTTATTTTAAAAGATAAAATCAAATTTCAAAAGTTGCTAATTTGGTGATTATCTATAATTAAAGTTGTTAATTTTAGATAGGATTTGTTAAGATATTTTGAGCAAGATTCCAAAAGGATAATAATTTATTTAAATAACGTGATTATCCTATAATTATTTTAGGATATAATTGATTTTAAAATTATTTTATTGGCTAGTAATTAGGATAGAATCTCCTAAATTAGTTAGGATAATCATGGAAAATAAATATGATTTATCTTTCCAGATTAAAATAAGATTTGATTTTATCTCAAGCCAATTTTAAATTATATGATATTTTATAAATGCAATGAATAATATATGATATTATCTAATTATGAATTAAAAATATGAGATATATAGGAATTGCGTTGCCTTAATTAAGAATATTTGATATTTTAGTTTAGTCAAGCATGTTTAGTAATTTATTATATGGAATTTTTATGATATATGATACTATTTTGCTATATAGACTAGTATGGCCCATAGATTCTAAATACGATCTGCGCATCGTGATGTATTTTTGTAATCTGAATAAGGTCTGCGTACCGTTAAGTATTTTTGTAACTTTTTATTTAAATTAAATAGATTAGTTATTAAATAGCTTAGTGCAGAGAAGACCATGAAGTGAAGGCCAAAGGAGCAAGATGGATGGAGATCCATGAATGTTCAAGTGGGAGCATTTCAAGTTTAGTTTCTTAGGACTAAGGGGCTATACTATGCCATGTTTTATTTTATGCATTAGTAGATTATGAATGCTAGGTTTTATTTATGTTGTTGATGATGCGCTAGAGTTCACAAAATCAATCACAACATAATAAATCTAGGTCCCGGTAATATTGAGATTCCATTTCCAATTAGATACCCAACACCCCTCTGATCGTGAGTGATGGGTCTTCTACCGCAGGGTGTCACTTGTAATCTTAGGTAACTTGGGGTAGATCACGTTTTACACATTTAATTGGTTGTGCTCCAACAAGGTTACCTAAAGCATTTATAACCTTGAAGCAAAGGGTAATAATTAAACTTGAGATAAGTAATTATTCAACCAAGAGTTGCAAGAGTTGCAATCAGTAAAGAGTTTACTCACCTTGAAAATGTAATGCTTGATGGTAAGGGCCTCAGTCCGGGCAACTATTACACATATAAAGGATCTTAGAATCACTTAATTCAATTGGGATCATATAATGTTGAATAAAGTGCTTTAAAGTAACCTATTTAATTCGTTTATGGTACTTTAATTTTATTAAATATAATCATTGAACTTTGCCTTATTCTGTCATAGATGGGTAGCCGTAACAGTGACAACAGTTCTATTTACTATTTTCGACCATTCCTTGAGAAGGATAGGTTGACAGGGGATAATTTTTCCAACTGGGAAAGAATGATGAAACTTGTTCTTAAATCTAAAGGAAGGGAGGATGTCATTGACACCACATTGCCTGCACCATTGCCAAAAAATGCTACTCAGGCTTAGAAGCATAGGCATAAGGAAGCTCTTGAGAGGGTTGTGCCTATCACTTGATTGATGCTAGCTATTATGGAGCCTAGTCTTCAAAAACGTTTTGAAGACCATGATGCATATACCATCATGCAAGAACTCAAAGTCTTGTTTAAGAAACAGGCACGAGTTGAGAGGTACGAGCTCCATCGAGAGATTTTGGAGTGTAAGATGGAGAGGGTGTAACAGTTCATGATCATGTTTTCAAAATGATCGGCCATATTCAAAATATGGAAAAACTGGGGAACCCATACAGCTAAGAGATGGCTACTGATATTGTTTAGGGTAAAAATTACCCTAGACGCGTGGCCCAATGAGGGCCTAACATGTGTCACCTCCCTATAGCACCATGGGCATCCAACCAATGGATGCCACGTGGCATTGTACCCCTAATGGGGGAGCAGATCTCCATCTGCTATAAATAGAGGAATCTACCTCATTTATTGGCATTCATAAATACACACACAAAACCCGAGCAATATTAATTGTGGAATCTCCCGGAATCCGAGAGAAATACCCGTTATTTTCCGCACGTAATCTCATCCGGAATCATACTAACTTGATCTTCAGAGGCGGAACTCCACCCAACCGGAGTTTCGTTGTTTTGCAGGTACGGAAGTCAGGCGTGCATTCCCGGTGTTGTAACTCTCCCGCAGGACACCTCAGAAAACCCCAAAAAATTTGGCGCCGTCTGTGGGGAGAGTACCACTGAGATGACATCTGAAAATGTACCAATTGTAAAGGGCAGCCGGCCCACGACTGACCCTGAGGTCCATACGGACCACGAAAGTGGAAGCGGTGACGACTATAATGTCAAAACCTATATGTCCCCAGACAGGTCATTCCGTTCTAGGCGCAGCCGTTCCAAAGAAAGGAAGGAACGGGACAAAGACAAAGCTTGTCCCAAAAACCCAGGCGGTAAGCACCCTGGACAACCCCAGGCGGTGGAGGGGGCTGCCCCCGTCACCAGGGACGAACTCATGAATCTCATGACTAGTTTCAAAGGGGAAATCAAGGACATTATCAAAAAGTCAGCTGGCCCAAGCAAGGGCCAGTCGGCCAAGAAGGCTTCCGTAAAGAAGCCAATTAAAGACCGGGTGCCTACTCCTCACATGAAGCCTAAGGGGGCGGATGGGCCCCTGATCGATCTTTCAAAAATTCGTTTCCCTGAATCAGGGCAGCGAAAGGCCATCCGGAACATACAACCGGATGGGTCAAAGAAGACCTTCTTTGATGCCCGGTTGTTAATCCAGGAGAAGAGAAGTCAGAGCATGTCTCAGTCGGCTTCTACGTCGACCTACCCAGACAGTTTCCGCAATTCTTCAATTAAGCATTCAGAAACCCACCCAAGGAGCCAGTCACCCGGTACGTCCGTTCGTATGGCTCCTCATGTGATCCATCAGGTCCCATATGTGCCTCAACAACCATATGGAATCGGATCACCCTATATGCAGCTGTCTCCCTTTGGGGGAATGACGGCAAACACTGTCCAGCCCATGGACTGGCAGCTCCGGATGCTAAACCTAGGGGAACAGCCTTCGGCTTTCTCCCGGGAGATAACCAAGGCGGCACAGCCGGCCAAGGTTAAGAACGTGTTGGTCGGTACCTACGACGGTACCACCAACCCGGAAGATCACCTGATGGCCTACACCAACCTCATGTACCTACAGGGGTTGGATGACGCTGCCTGGTGTCGATGCTTCCCAGCAACGCTGAAGGGCATAGCCCAACGGTGGTTTGGCAACTTACCGGCTGGGTGCATCAATAACTTTAAGACGCTTGCATATCTGTTTGAGTCCAACTTCTCCGTGAACATCCCGGCCAAGAAGACGAGTCTCGATCTAGGGGCTATCCGGCAGGGAGACAAGGAGGGACTTCGGTCCTATGTCAGGCGGTTCAATCTGATGAGAATTCAGATACAAGGGTTGTTTGACGAAGTTGCGTACACAGACTTCTTCAAGGGTCTGAAGGATGGGTCAACATTCAAGTTCGACCTGGTCCGCAAGAGGGTTGCTACCCTCCAGGAGGCGCTAATGGAGGCCGAAGCCTACATACAAGCGACGGAACTCTATGCCGTCAAGCACTCGTCAGAACCCAGGCGGTCTGACATAAAAGAGAGCCGGTTTCAACCGCAGAAGAAAAGAAAAAAAGTCTGGGCAGCTGATCGCTCAGGTCAGTCGTTCCAGAAGAAGCAAAAGAAATTGGAACCGTACGTCCCCAAGTACGAGTTCAACAAGGACTGCTCCTCCATCCTCATGGAGATAAAAAAAACCGGTTGACCATTGAGAAGCCAGCTCCTTTGAAGAGCGTTGTCAAAATCGGGACAAGTGTAGGTATTGTCAATTCCATGAGGACATTGGCCATGACACCAATGGTTGCTACAGCCTCAGGCGGCTATTGGACCGATTGGCTGATGAGGGGGTTTTGAAGCCCTACCTGATGAAGTCTAAGGGTAACCCCAAAAGCGGTGGACAACCGTTAAAGAAGTCGATTGTAAGCTCAGACACTGATGAGGAGCAAATCTACACCATTGCAGGCGGCTTTGCTAGCGGTGGTCCCACCATCCGGGGTTCCAAGGACAACATCAGAAAGTTGTCCGCCTCAGAGGACGAGGGCCAGGCGTCGAAAGACACCTTCCCTAAGGTCTTCATCTCTGAGAAGGACAGGGGTACGGTCAGGCGGCCCCACGATGACCCTATCGTCATCGAGTGTAAAGTCGCCAATCAACGAGTTGGCCTGATCTTAATCGATACCGGGAGCTCATCTGACCTGATAATCTATCGCTGCTTAGCGAAGCTAAAGTACAAGCCCAACAATATGCACAAAGCTCCCCACCCCCTAGTCGGCTTTAGAGGTGGGGTATTGCATCCGGTGGGCAGGATTGACCTACCCATCCGGCTGGGAGGCAAAGGGGAAGGACGACACATGGTCGTCAAGTTTCTGGTGGTCGAGGAATTGACTGCCTACAACCTCATATTGGGCCGTCCGACCCTCAACGAGTCCAAAGTTGTAATCATCCCCTCTCTCATGCTGATAAAATTCGAGAGGGATGATGGGTCAATAGGCTCCCTAAACGAGGACCAAAAGGCGGCTAAAGAGTGTTATCTCTCAGACGTCAAGCCGACTGCCCATGCAGCCGACCCCAACGAGGAACCTACTGACCTCGTTGATAAAGAAGCCACGCCTGCCCCTAAGGCAGGCGGTACAAAGAGAAAGGCGGAGCAATTGGCCCACGCCATAAAATTGAAATAACAATCACTATCCGGGGAAAGGCCGGATGACTCCCGGCCCCAGCCGGCTGGTGAGAGCCTTGATGTCGTCTTGGACGACAGCCGTCCTTACAAAACAATCAGGATTGGGACGGTTGCTTTTGAAAAGTTGGGGGCGGACTTGCTCCAACTTCTGAGAGAGTTCAAAGACCTCTTTTCCTTTGAAGTGGAGGAGATGCCAGGCGTAAGCCCGGATCTAGCGGTCCACAAGCTAGTCGTTGATCCCAAAATAAATCCAGTTAGGAAAAAGAAGAGGGAACATGGCGAGGAAAGGTCTCAGGCGGCTGGCGGCGAGGTTAAAAAACTTCTGGACGCTGGGTTCATTCGGCATTGTTACTATCCGGATTAGGTAGCCAATGTTAATCTCGTCAAAAAACCGAATGGTACCTGACGGATGTGTGTTGATTACACAGATCTGAACAGGGCATGTTCAAAGGACAGCTACCCGCTTCCTAAGATTGACAGTCTAGTTGACTCTACAGCCGGCCATGCCCTGATGAGCTTCATGGACGCCTACTCAGGCTTCCATCAAATTCCCCTATGGAAGAAGGATCAGGAGAAGACGACCTTTGTCACTGTTCAGGGGTTGTACTACTACACGGTGATGCCGTTTGGATTGAAGAATGCACATGCTACCTTCCAATGAATGATCAACACGGTTTTCACCAATCAAATCGGAAGGAATGTAGAGGCGTATATAGATGACATGATAGTCAAATCCAAGCTCCAGGCGGATCACCTAGCCGACCTCCGAGAAACCTTCACCACACTCAGGCGGCACAAGGTCATGCTTAACCCCAAGAAGTGTGTTTTTGGTGTTGAGTCTGGGAAGTTTCTCGGATTCTTGATTAATCAAAGAGGCATAGAGGCCAATCCGGAGAAGGTACAGGCGGTGATTGACTTGCAATCACCCCGAACCGTCAAGGAGGCCCAGAAGCTAACCAGTTGCCTGGCGGCATTAGGAAGATTCCTCAGCCGGTCAGGCGACAAGTGCCTTTACTTCTTCCAGGCAATGAGGAAGAGGTCCAGATTTGAATGGGGAGAAGAGGCTGAGGCGGAATTTCAAAGGTTAAAATAACACTTGCACTCGTTGCCAAGACTGGTGAGCCCCCTCCCCAAGGAGGTTCTCTACATGTACCTAGCCGTCTCATATCACTCCCTTAGTGTTGTTCTCCTTGCTGAGAGAGATGGCAAACAGCTCCCGGTGTATTTCATCAGCCATATACTCAGAAACGCTGAGCTCCGATACCCAATGATTGAAAAATTTGGGTTGACTCTCTACAAGGCAGTCAAGCGGCTGAAGCCATACTTCTTGGCCCATCCGGTGACTGCCTACACTGATCAGCCCCTCAAGCGTCCAATGACTACCATGGAGTCATCCGGACGAATGATCAAGTGGGTTGTTGAAATTCAAAGCCTGAAGATAACTTTTGAACCTAGGCGGGCAGTGAAAGGTCAGGCATTTTCCGACTTCATTATTGTCGAAATGACTAGGTCGGCTCAGCCGGAAGACGCCGACCAGGTTTGGAAGCTATTTGTGGACGGAAGCTCTACGATTAACAACTGTGGTGCAGGCGTAATTTGCAAATCTCCGGAAGGTGATACATACGAATATGCACTACAGTTCAAATTCCAAGCTTCAAACAATGAAGCTGAGTATGAGGCCCTGCTAGCCGGTATGCGCATGTGTAAGGCGGCAGGGGCAAGAAAAGTTGACGCCTGCTCGGACTCTTAATTAATTGTTAGCCAATTCAATGGTGACTACGAAGCCACCCATCCGACAATGGTCAAATACTTGCAGGCGGTCAAAGATGAGGCAGGAACATTTGACGAGTTCCATCTATCTCAGGTGCCCCGGTCCGAGAACAATCAGGCGGATGCTTTGTCCAAACTGGCCTCATCCGCCACCTGTGATACGCCTAAGTCAGTCTTTTGGGAAGTCATGGAAAAAAGAAACATTGAACATGATCCCATCGGAATCCTTGACCGAAGCTCCAGCTGGATGGACCCCATCCGGGATTATTTGGTAGACGGCACCCTGCCAAATGCCTCATCAGAAGCGGCAGCACTTAAAAAGCGAGCTTTAAGCTTTGAAATGTTCAAGGGGGAACTCTTTAAAAAGGTTTACCTCCAGCCGTTGCTGAAGTGCATAACCCCAGAAAGGGGAAAGGAGGTGCTAGAGGATCTACATGCAGGCTTTTGTGCTTCACACATAGGCGGCAGGACTCTAGCAAAGAGAGCCAGGCGACAAGGCTATTTTTGGCCTACTCTTGAGGCGGACGCCATGGACTTAGTGAAGAAGTGTGACAAGTGTCAGAATTTTAGCCGGCTCAAACACCGGCCGGCCACAGATCTGACTGCTATCTACAGCCTGGTTCCCTTTGCAAAATGGGGCATGGACATCTTGGGTCCTTATACGCCTGCCTTAGGCGGCAGAAGATATATTCTGGTGGTTGTAGATTACTTCACTAAGTAGGTTGAGGCCGAGGCGGTCAAAGGCATCAAGACCAAGGACGTCATCTTTTTCATATGGAGGAACATCATCACCCGGTTTGGGGTGCCTATGTCTATGGTTTTTGACAACGACCCTCAATTTGAAACGTCTACCCTCAAGGATTGGTTGGGAGATCAAGGGATCTCACATTGTTTTGCATTTGTTGGCCGAACCCAAGCAAACGGTCAAGTTGAGGCCTTCAACAAACTCATCTCAGACGGTATAAAAAAGAAGATTGAGAGAGCTGGTGGTCTTTGGGCGGAAGAGTTACCTCACGTCCTTTGGGCCATCAAAACAACTGAAAAAGGGGTAACCGGTGAAACCCCGTTTCTCATGACATACGGCACTGAAGCTGTCTTGCCAATTGAACTTTATGAGCCAACACTCCGAGTCATGCTCTATGATGAAGAGGCTAACTGGGAGGCAATGCGCCTAGCATTGGATTCACTCCCAGAACGCAGGGGCAACGCCGCCTTGCGTCATGAGATATACCGTCTGAGAATGACGAGGGCTTACAACAAAAGAGTACACAAGCGGCCCCTCAAAGTTGGGGACTTTGTGCTACGAAAAATGGAAGCAACCGGCAGGGCAAATGAGCAGGGAAAACTGACCCCCAATTGAGAAGGCCCCTACCGGATTTGTGACAAAGTCAGAGGCGGCACCTACCGCTTGGAAACCCCAGACGGTAGAAAGCTACCCAGAACCTGGAACGTAAATAACTTAAAAAAGTACTACTTCTAGGGAGATGTAATCATTTTTTGTAAATAGAGTAAATGAATGAGAAATATCTTATTTCAATTTCTTTGTGTACCAGTCCTAATGTGAACAACACATCCGGGTATTTTCTAAGACAGGGCATCCGTATGCCCCTAACATAAACCAAAAAATGCTAAGTGCCTAACTTAGTCGTTTAACGGCACAGAGCCAACATATTTAAACCGCCTGCTCTACCTATGAACAGGCATCCGGCAAGCCCTTCCGGGTGAATTTGTCGAAGAAAACATCTCCCTTCCGGGTGGTACATTGTTCTAAGCGTCAAAACATCGGACGGACTTAACCGGCTAGGTAAAATTCAAGATCGTTCGATTGACCTATTGCAAACGAGATAGCCGGTTATTACCCTAAGGCAATACAGACGGCAGAATTAAATCTTGTTGGGTAGTCGGCTGTTGCCAAAAAGCAATCCAGCCGGCAACCGCGCCCATTAGTCGACCTCAAAACTAGTGAACTTCCAACAGATTCACTGGCTGTTACCCCAAGGTATCCCAGCCAGTGAAACTACAATTTAAAGTCGCAACCATCATTGCTCCAAGGCAGTTCAGGCGGTAAGGCAGAATTCTGCCACCAGCCGGCCCTGTCTCCCCATACAAACGGTCGCATAGACCCCCGATTTCATTCTATCACTCTAGCACAACTCATGCGGCAATCAGCGTCTTAGCATGTGCTTGACCTATATCCGCCTGACCTAAACATGTTAAATATGGATCTGGATAAGTATGGGCGGCTATTTGCTTAGTGTTTGCACTAAACAACCACCCACCTAGGGGCAGGCATAATCAACACATCCGGAAATATTGGGCAGTTACATAAAAAAAAAATTGCGAAATGAAGAGAAGAGAACAAGTATCGCAAAGAAAAGAAAGGCCAACCAGCTGGTGGCTGTTAAAAAAGAAAAGCAATAGCAATTACTGACCAGGGAACTGTCAGACAACCTCCATCCCCAGCTAGCTAGTGAGCACATGGATACTACTCTGGACAACTCCCATCCAGAGCGAAGTGTTAAGGTTGGGATGGTTACTTTTGGAAAACTAGGTGCAGACTTGCACAACTTGCTGAAAGAATTCAAGGACATTTTTACCTTTGAAGTGGAAGAGATGCCAAGCATCAACCGGGTTGGATTTTGCTGTCCACAAGCTCGTCGTAGATCCAAAAAGAAGCCTGTGAGGCAAAAGAAAAGAAAACATGGCGAGGAGAGATGTCAGGCGGCAGCTGCCGAAGTGGAAAAGTTGTTAGACGCCGGGTTCATTTGGCAATGTCACTTCTTAGATTGGATTGTGAATGTTGTGCTTGTAAAGAAGCCGAATGGTACCTGACGCATGTGTGTTGATTACACTAATTTGAACAAGGCATGTCCGAAGGACAGTTACCCGCTTCCAAAGTTCGACAGTCTGGTCGATTCAACAGCCGGACATGCTTTGATGAAATTTATGGATGCCTATTTCGGCTTCCGTCAGATACCCCTGTGGAAAAAAGATCAAGAGAAGACGACCTTCGTCACTGATCAGGGGTTATTCTACTATACTGTGATACCATTTTGCTTGAAGAATGCGCCTACTACTTTCCAACGTGTGATTAACTCGGTCTTTATTAATCAGATAGGAAGGAATGCAGAGGCATATATTGATGACATTATAGTCAAATCCAAGCCACAGACGGATCATCTAGCTGACCTCCGAGAAACTTTCACCACCCTCAGGCGACACAAGGTCATGCTCAATCCCAGGAAGTGTGTCTTCGGTGTTGAGTCTGGGAAGTTTCTTAGATTTTTTATTGATCAAAGGGGGATAGAGGCCAACCCAGAAAAGATACAAGCGATTATTGACATGAAGTTACCTACCACAGTAAAGGATGTTCAGAAAATAACTGGTTGTCTTGCGGCATTGGGGAGATTCCTCAGCCAGTCAGGTGACAATTGCCTCTAGTTTTTCCCGGCAATTAGAAAGAAGACCATGTTTGAATGGGGGAGATGATGCTGAGGCGGCCTTTCAAAAATTAAAAGAGCATTTAAACTCTTTGCCAAGGCTTGTTAGCCCTCTGCCCAAGGAGACGCTTTACTTGTACTTAGTCGTCTCAAATCATCCTCTCAGTGCTGTTCTCCTGGCTGAGAGATATGACAATCAGCTCCCGGTCTATTTCATTAGCCATATGCTTTGAAATGCAGAGCTCCGATACTCTATGATTGAAAAATTCGATCTCGCTTTGTTCATGGAAGTCAAGAAATTGAAACTATACTTCTTGGCACATCTGGTGGTGGTCTACACATATCAACCTCTTAAGCGGCCAATGACAACTTTGGAGTCTTACGGCCGAATACTCAAATGGGCTATTGAAATGCAAAGTGTTGAAATCTCTTTTGAACCAAGGAAGGCAATGAAGGGACAGGTATTTGTCAAAATGACAACGCTGGCTGAGCTGGAGAATCTTGACCAGGTTCGGAAAGTGTATGTAGACGGGATCTCTACTATGAACGATTGTGGTGCAGGAATTATATGTCAATCTCCTGAAAGGGAAAAATACGAATATGCACTATGGTTCAAGTTTCAGGCCTCAAAAAATGAGGCGGGATATGAAGACCTACTGGCCAGCATCCGCATGTGCAAGGCGGCAGGGGCAAGAAAGATTGACGCCTGCTTTGATTCACAATAGGTCGTTAGCCAATACCATGGTGACTATGAGGCCACCCATCTGGCTATGATCAAATACATCCAGGCGGTCAAAGCTGAAGCTGGGATACTTGATGAATTTCACTTAAGCCAAGTGCCCTAGTCTGAGAATAATTAGGCGGATGCTTTGTCAAAATTGGCATCATCCGCCTCCTGTGATACGCCTCGGTCAGTCTTTTAGGAAGTAATGGAAAAAAGCGAAGTATCAAAGATCCCATTGGAGTACTAGACCGAAGCTCAACCTGGATGGATGGCATCCGGGCCTATCTGCTAGACGGCACCCTGCCGGATACATATCCAGAAATGGCCAAATGAAAAAACGTGCGGCTAACTTTGAAATCCGAAATGGAGAACTCTTCAAGAAGCGCTTTCTCAAGCCTATGTTGAAGTGTGTCACCCTAGAAAAAGGGGTAATAAATTCTAGAGGAATTACATTCGGGCTACTGCGCCTCTCACATAGGTGGCAGGGCACTAGCGGTTAGGTCCAGGCGGCAAGGCTAGTTATGGCCCACTCTTAAGGCAGACGCAATGGAAATGGTGAAGAAGTGTGATAAGTGTCAAAGGTTTGGCAAGCTAACCCACCGTCCGGCCACTAATCTGACGGCCATTCATAGCCTAGTACCATTCGCCAAATGGGGCGTGGATATCTTGGGCCCGTACACTCCTGCGCCAGGCATACGGAGGTATATTCTAGTTGTCTTTGATTACTTGACCGAATGGGTGGAAGCAAAGGCGGTCAAGAACAGTAAGACAAAGGATGTCATCTTCTTCATTTGGAAGAACAACATCACCCGATTTGGGGTACCAATGTCTATGGTATTTGACAATGGCCCTCAATTTGAGACGCTTACCCTCAAGAATTGGCTTGGAGGTCAAGGGATCTCACATTGTTTTGCATCAGTCGGCCGACCCCAAGCAAACGACCAAGTTGAAGCCTTCACCAAGCTAATCTCAGACGGCATAAAAAAGAAAATTGAAAGAGCTAGCGGCCTATGGGCAGAAGAGTTAACTCATGTCCTATGGGCCATCAGAACAACAGAAAAAGGGGCAACCGGTGAGACCCTATTCCTCATGGTGTACGGTGCTGAAGCCGTCTTGCCGATCGAACACTATGAGCCGACTCTTCGAGTCATGCTATATGATGAAGAGGCATACTATGAGGCCATGCTGCTAGCATTAGACTCACTCCCAAAGCGCATGGGCAATGCCACCTTGCGTCATGAGATTTACCGTATGAGAATGACAAGAGCCTACAACCAAAGAGTGCACAAGCGGCCCTTGAAAGTTAGGGACTTTGTGCTACGAAAGATGGAGGCAATCGGTAGGGCCAATGAATAAGGCAAGTTGACGCCCAATTGGGAAGGTCCCTATCAAATCTATGAAGAAGTAAGAGGCGGCACTTACAGGCTGGAAACTCCAAACGACAGGAAGCTAGTCAAAACTTGGAATGTAGATAACTTATAAAAGCACTACCTCAAAGACTTGTAAATTTTTTGTAAATAACAAGCTTGTCAATGAAAAGTGGCTTTTTGTTTCGATTTTGCTTATTTTTACTATACTAGATATGTCTCCCAATGGGAACACCGCCTGTGCAATGTGCATGCGGATAAATCTATTCCAACCGTCTGCTCCAACATGAGTATGACATCCGGCGACATCCATTTGGGTGACTTCGCCGCAGAGAGCATCTCCCATTTGGGTGGTACATTGCTCTATAAACTTAAAAACAAACGGCCTACCGACTGTCTGGATTAAGATAAGCTCGTTGCTGTTTGAATTGAACTATCTAACAAAGACCTAAAAAGCTGAAAATTACTACTTGTTTTATAACAAACGATAATCGGCTTCTATCTCATTTCGATACAACCTTATTTCGGTACGTACAAACACCTGCTATTGCACAGGGGCAATACAGGCGGCCAAATTTCAAATAATAAATATAAGCTAAAACCTTAGCAGCTAAGCATGGTTCATTTTAGAACGATCTGATGAGGCTAATGGCCAGATAATATTAAATGCTTATCCGCCTGCTCAATGGCTGACTACCCGATTGGTTTGGGGCAATCACCATAGTGATTAATTGACTTGGAAACCAATCATACTCTCTAAAGTGTCAAAAATTTCCAAGTCAATTAATTCACCTTTGGAACCAAGCGCGCAGCCGTCCAAGGGCAAAAACAACCGGTATAGTGAAAACATTCCATAGAAAAAAGCAAGTTAAATACGTAGCTAAAATCTATGCATATAAAAAATTCAAAGCGAGTGCAATATGACAAAACCGGACTCATGGCCGGATGATTCATTGAATAACTTAACCGACCCCATGGTTGACTAAAAAAGAATTAACCGGTACAACCGACAGAAATTGTCAAGTTACCCGACCCCTTGGTCGGTAAAAGATACACATATACACGGCACATAAGACGAAAATGTTAATAAATGGCCATCTGGCCGCAGAAACAAACAACAAGCTTAATTATCGGGAGGGAGCTCCTCAGTATCGACAGTGGCATCCTTTTTCTCCCCAATCAAATGCTTGTCATTTTCATCATCCTGCTCCTCCTCCTGATCAAACCCCCGGGATGACCACCCAGTATAGTCGGACGACTCCTCCTCCTCCTCCTCCTCTTGGGATTTATTCAAAAGTCTATCATTGAACTCAAGGGCAACTGCTTCAAATTGATGCTTCTACCCGTCACAATCAGTACCGGGGAAGAGGGACTCCCAAGTCATCTGCATGATGGCCTCGCGGTCCTCCATCATCTGCTTCACTAGGGCCTTCTTCTCCTCCTCGTCTCTTAAAGTATACTTCTTTTTGAGTTGGACCTCTTGGTTTTGCAACCTCTTCTTGAGGTTCTGCACCCGGGTGCGGAGTCTGTCTGCCTCATTGTCCGCCCCCTAGGGGGGATCGAGCTTGTCCTTGAGGTCCTTAACCTCCTTCTCCAGCTCGGATATCCACCTCTTCACTGCATACAGATCGACCTTGACCTGCAGATTGGTCGTCACCTGAGAATACAGTATATCAGTGGTCAGTAGTTCATTTTGAGAAATCTCAAACGCGGCCGTATCTAAAGAAAAGGCGGCCTGAGCATTTAAGGCATTTACCTCTTTGGTCTTATCATTAAACGGCTTCTTAAGGCCATTCACCCGTAGCATAGCCTGCATCCGGCAAAGGGGGAAAACATTAATATCAAGCGGCTCGAAGAGTTGCCAAAAAAAAGAAAAATTACAAGTTATTGCACCTCAGCAAGGAGCGTAAGGATGGCATCAAAGTTGAGGGAGCCTACTCCTCTGATAGACTCCTTGTCCTCGAGGGAGATGTCCCTCAGCATGGTCTTCGCCAAATGCTGAATATTCGACCTTTGGGGGACATTTACACATTCAACACTTTGTAAGTAGTTGACGTAAATCCAGCAATATGACCGTGTGTCCTCAAAAGTGTTGGGAAACTGTTGATTAAACTTGACCCTACAAAGGTAGGGCAAGGGATTAAAAGTTACTATACCTCGAGCCTCCGTCTCCTCCCTATCCTTTGGGAGTTTACTCCCGCCTAGAGTTTGTCGGCCCTTGGGGAGCTCATGCTCTCCTGCTTCCCAGCCGGAGACAGCGCCGAGCGGACTTTTGCCACTATTCGATACCCTTTGGGTGTCCGGCTTTTTCAAGGCCTGAAGGCCAAAAGGAGATTTTTCCCCAATAAGGGGGTGGGAGCGAGGCTTGGTGGCAACATGCCTTCTGGACTTGCCAGGAGTCTTCACATCGTCGACCTACTGCTTTTGAAGCTTCGGGTCCGGCTTGGTAGGCGAAGCCTTGTTCGATTCTCCCTGCACAACAACCAAAATGAGTAAGTAGCAGGTGGAAAAAGATACTTTACCAATTAAAATAAGTACAAAATTGGCTCACCTTGGGTGGCTTGTCCGCCTTTGGGTCGTCGTTCTTCCGCTTGCCCAAAATGGAACAGTAGTAGGCGGCGGAGTGGGCAGCCGGCTTCTTGGAGGCCAAAAGCTTTTCCATTACTCTATCTGCATAAAAATTTGGAAGTGGTTAGTAAGATGAACAAAACAACCAAGTCTTATTGAAAAAATCAAAACGCATTTGGTCGTCTACCTCTCGGCCTCTCAACACTCAAGCCGCAGGCGGCCATGTAATTCCCATCAGCCAACCAATCATAGCGGGGAATGTAGCTGTGGGGAATGACTTCTTTCTCCCCAATCTCCTCATTAGACCGAGCGGTCACTCTAAAAAGACCCTTGTCCAAGATCTGCTCCAAGGCCCTTATTAGGACAGGCGGCAAATCAGCTTCGCCTGATAGCAAAGAGGGATTCCGGTTCAACCGGTTATATTTTTTGTTTTTCATCTGATCGGAGGAGGTGATAATGTAAAATTTGCTCCTCCAGTCCTTCCACTTGGACTCCTTCCCGACAGCCATCATGTAACCTTTGTGGCTGGAAAGGGTGTACCATCCGAACCCGCTTGCTTTCGGGGTCCTGCTAAGATAGTGCATCTAAGCAAAGGCCTCAAAACTTGGCTCCACCTCCAGCATCTCACATGCGGCAACAAACCCCAAAATATTTATCTAGGAGTTGGGGGCAAGTTGCCAGACACCTAGCTGGTATCCGTCTAGAATCTTCTCCACAACCGAATGGAGAGGGAAAAGCAAACCAGCCTGAATGGCTGCCTTGCAGTAGTAAAGCATTCGTCCCCGTAGCTTGACCCTTCTGGCCAGACTACGGTGTCCTCAAAAATAGGGACGCTCATAATAATACCATGTCCCATGACATGGTCAGCTCAGAACTTCCCTACCTTTTCAGTCATAGCTTTCCGCCTGTCTGCGGGAACATGGTGGTAATAGGCAGCGTACTGCTCTCGGCAATCGGCAGAAGGCTCGGCCCATCCCCCGCCCATCTCTACGAAGAGGGAATCTCTCGCTGTCTCAAGCCGAGAGCGCTTTTCATCAGAGTCCAGAGAGACTCTGCCAGAACTAGACGACTTCAATTCGCCGTCAGAGCTGTCGGGCCTAACGTCCGAATGAGAGGCCTGATGAACAGAGCCAAAGATATCACTCTCTAACTCCTCCCCTGATTCTTACAAAATTGAATCACTTGGTTTCTTAGAGTACTAGGCGTCAGATCAGAAATTTCACTAACAGGCGCCCTAAAGGAGTCGTCTGGATTTTGTTGCCTGGATGTTTGTTTGGTTCTGGCCATGGTGTCTAGCACAGACACAGAAACAGTCGGATTCAGGGAAGTTCGCAAAGGGGAGTCCAAGAAGAGGCAGTCGGCACTCCTAGATCTAGACTCAGCCGTCCCCGGTGACCGACCGATCATTAGGGAAACCATTTTCAAAAGAAAAGAAGAAAAATTAAAATAAAAAGAGAAAAAAGAAGGTGGTTACCTTAGATTTGAAGGTACTGAGGATGCTTAAAAGGTCTTGGTTGGCTGTAGAAACAGACAGACAAGTTGCAGGCGGCAGGTGCTTTTCTCAGAAAAAAGACAAATTATCTCTAAGTCAAACAATCATGACTCACAATTTTCAAATGATTCATAATCAAATGATGAAAGGAGTCCATCCTTTTTTAATTTCTAGATGCGCGATTGGTTAATATGACTTAACCTACAACGCCATAGGTAGGTTGGGTTTAAACCATCTGTTCAAACCCAACCTACCTATAGGCATGGGTTGTATAATCTAATACATATAAACCATTAACCAATTTTGCGCAAGCTTATAACATATTATTCCTTGAAATAAAACAACATTTGTTTTTAATTTCAAAAGAAAAACCTTCAGTATCTAAAACAGGAACTGAAACAATGTTTTTAGTAATCGTAGGAACATAATAACAGTTATTAAGAACCAAAACGAGTCTAGATGGGAGCTTGAGTTCATAGCTTCCAAGCAAGTGCAGCAACATTTGCTCATTTTCCTACTCAAAGCATCATCTCTCCCTTTGCTAGCCTTTTACTCACTCTTAAGCCCTGCATGTCATTAATAATGTGAGCACCACAACCGGTATCGAATACCCAAGTGGAAGAGGAAGTAACGTTAATTTCTACAACATAAACATTAGGTAACTCTTTACCTTCCATTTTCAACAGCATGTTGTGGGGACATTCTGTTAAGTGGTTAGACCGCCTACCGCAATAAAAGCACTGGCTTTCTTCTTTCTTCAAGTACTCCTTTGTGTGGTTGAGCAATAAATCGAGTAGCGTGAGTGTAAAGCCTCCGACGGTCAAGTTAGTACTTGATTAAGGAGTAATTAATGCGGAAATTAAAGTGATTGGGTCTCTCTAGGTGAGAGTGTTTAATGTGTGTAATCTGCGTTTTTAGCGTAATCTCCCTTAATGAGGATTAAGGGAGGTATTTATAACCTCGGGAAACGTGTCAATCTAGGTTTAGGTTAACCTTGGGCTGATTGGGCTTCCCTCGGAAGTTGGGCCTAGGTGATCGGTTATCCCAGGTGTCATGGGAAGGACACGTGTCGTGTCGTAATTGGTCCATAATGGACGGATCATTGCTTGACACTTGGTAGGCTCCTATTGGCCCATGTGACGGACACATGGCGGAACCTGATTGGTCCACTGTCAGATGGTGATTGGTGGGGAAAAATCCCCTAATCATTTGCCCCTCACAGGTGGCACGTGACTAGTCACGTGTTACCTGTGACAGGTATCGCCTTGTAACAGGCGACGGCCTGCTACAGGTGTCACTCGGCGAGAGGCCGAGAGATTCTCCGGCCAAAATTTTGAATTCTGGAAGTGACCCTTCGCCTTCTCACTTCGCCTATATAAAGGAGTGTTGACTTCGGTCATTTTCACACTTGAAAACTTTGTGAGAGAACATTCGGACCCTTGAACTTGCTCTGACATTTTGGACCCTTTCTGCCTACCGCCTGCTCTGACAAGCCGACTGCAAAGGATTTTCAGAACTTCATCAATCGTCACTCGTTCAGGTAACCGTCGGTTCTCTTACTCTTAATTTTCTCTTTACTTTATTCTTTTTTGAAATGGCACCACGGAAGCACACGACACGACCTAGGTTAGTGATCAGCCGGTCACCAGGGACGGCTGAATCTAGGACTAGGAGTGCCGCCTGCCCTTTTCTGGACCCATCTTTGCCCTTTATACAAAGTCCGACTTTATCTGTGTCTATGCAGAGCATGATGGCCAGAACAAAAAAGACTGCCAGGATCTCAAACTCAGACGGCTCCTCCCACAGGGTGCCGATTAGTGAAACATCTGACCAGGCGCCAGATGTGGAAGTGAAACAAAGCGGCTTGAAAGCCGGCAGTTCTGAGGGAGGAGTCAAAGTGACCCCTTCCCATTTTACAGTTGACAATTCTACATTCTCTCCTGCTCCTTTTAAAGGAGAGGAGGCGGGCCCCTCCGGGAGAGGGGAAGAGTCGTCCTCTTCGGACTCGTCAGAGGACGATTCCGAGTCTAGCTCTTCTGGCCATGCTTCCCTGGACACAAAAGAGAAAAACAGTCGCCTACAAGAGGCGAGGCTTTTTCACGCAGTTGAGAAGGGGGACGATTGGGCGGAGCCATCCGCCTCTCACCGAGAGAAAAATACCCCCTACTACTGCACGGTACCTCGGGGCCGGATCACGGCCATGCAAGAGAAAATGGAGAGCTTTATCGCAAACCACACAATGGGCCCCGGCTTTTTAGTGTTCGTGCCGGATCCATAAGACACAGTCGTATGGCCGGCTGGTACCAGTTATGATGGCACCTGCTTTGGCTGCTACGAGGCGGCCATCAAGGCTGGGCTGCGCTTCCCACTACATCCAGCTGTTCAGCGAATCTTGGATGGGTATGAGTTGGGGTTATGGCAGTTAGCCCCGAACTCCTGGGTTAACGTACTCGGCTATGTGGCCGGGTGCGAACTGCACGGGGTGGAGCCGAGCTTCGAGGCTTTCGCCCACATGAACTACCTCAGCCGGACCCCTAAGGCACGCGGTACCGGCTGGTATCAATTGACGAGCCACAGGGGCTACCTCATGACGAGAGGTAAAGCAAACAAATGGAAGGACTGGCGGAGCACCTTCCTCATCATTGAGAGTTCAGACACAGAGCTGAACAAGCGCTTCAACAGGTGGAACAGGAATCCGCCCCTTCTTGCAGGCGGCCGCAGCATGCTGCCTGTTCCCCCCAAGGCTAAGAAAGAGATCCTACATAAAGGACTCTTCAAAGTAGAGTCAAAGTTGAACTCTACTTCAGGGGTACGAGAGCAAGTACCCCTGCACTGCGTCCCGAGCTTCAAATGGCTCTACGACGAGTACTTTTTGGCCGCCTGTGGCCTCAGCAGTCGGTGCTCAAGAGGTAGCCGGCCTGTCGAATACTCTGTTGTTCCGTGCATTTCTTGTTATGACTTTTATTAACTTTGCTATTTGTTTTTGCAGCGGGCGCCATGAGCAAAATTACCGCCTCCAAGACTGCGGCAGCCATGTTGCGGGCCTCCATCATGCAACAGTCTTCAACCGACTCCCCCAACAAGGGGGCACCCTTGGTGGGCTTCGAACCTTTCACCCTCTTTTTGGAGTTGTGTTTATGCATATATTGACTCTTTTCTTCTTTTTTAGACGGGCGCTCCAAGAGCTTCTTCTTCCCAACAGCCGGACCCCAAGGCCCGGAGGACGACTGTTGCGAGCTCTCCTGGTTCTGCCAGGAAACATGCGGCGGCTGAGAAACAGCCGGCCACTTCTTCTAAAACTCCAGCTGGGCCACCTAGAAGTATGAAATTGTCCTTGTAAATTTTAGACTTGCTCCCTTCTTTACTAGGTCTAATCCGTTTGTTTATGCTTGATGCAGCCGGCCCTCAGGAGCCTGACTTGGTCGAGGTGGCCAAGTCTATGATCAAGGCCGTTCCTCCAGCTGAAAGGGAGGCGGTCAGGGGTGTCGGCACCCTTGACCTAGACGGGATTGCAGGGGTCCTTGCTGAGGTATACTTAGCATATTTTTGAGTATTTGAATTCCAGGACGCCTGTTTTCTTTTTGTTTGGAAACTGACGCTTGTTCCCCTTTTTACTTAGGCCCTGCTCCGAGTGAACGGCCTTCGCAAGCCGCTTGACCGGAAGAACAAAGAGGTAAAGGCTGCAAAAGCTATGGCCGCCTCTGACTGTGATAAGGCAATGTTTCAAATTGCCCAAAATGAAGTTATGACCATTGATATTCTTTATTATCAAGCGCAGGCTACCGCCGCTATCCGGGCTCAGTTAGAGGCGGCCTAGAAGAGGAATAGCGAGCTGGAGGCGACCATCAACAACCTCAAGGCCGAGCTGAGACCTCTTCGCCAAAAGATGTCCTCATACGAAACCTTAGAGAAATCCTTGGCGAGCGTAAAGGAACGCCTGGTGACCCAGGAGAAGAGTCTTACTCAGGAGCTCTCGGAAAAGGCCGAGCAAGAAAAGAAAGAGCTGGTCCGGGAGATGATGGAAGACTCTGCTCAAATCCGGCGCATGACTTGGGGCCGCCTCTTCCCCAATGCCGACTTTGCCTCATGGGAAAAAACGTACCGCCAGTGTTCTAATAGATATAATCAAGAGATCCTGGCGGCTGCTGAGGAAGAGGCGTTGGAGGAGGAGGAGCAGCCGGTAGTGGCGCTTGTGCCGCTTGGGGGTAATGCATCAAAGAAGGATGCAGCTGAAGCCGAGTCCAGCAAGAAGAGTGCTGACCAGGCGGCAGCTGCTGATATTGAAGATCTGCCCCCTTCTTAAGCTTTATGTCTTCTTCCCACGGCCTGTGTGCCGTTTGTTTGTATTTACCCGGCCAGGGGGCCGGGGCTCTGAATATTTTCCCGGTCTTTAATGATCGGCTTCCTTTTAATGAATATTTTTGTTTTGCTTCAAACTTGTTCAAATATTGAATATTCTGATATCCAATTGTACACTATACCGACTGTTTTACATGGCCGATAGTTGCAGACATGTACAGATAGTTAGTCACGCCGCCTATGCCCCTGGACGACTGGTCGTCTGTTTCCAGGCTAGACGATCAGTCGGCCATTTATCCAATCGGTATTCGAACCATTTTAAAGACTGGATCCCCTTTAGGCAGGCGGTTTTGTCATATAAAATTAACCAAGTAGGAAAGTGGTTTCCTACTTGTCATGTTTTTAGGCTAGAGACTTTAGGCCGTCTAGGCCGACTGTTCCCCGCCATATTTAATCTAGTGTGAGCCGGTGCTGTATGAACACCTTTTTAGTTTCATACTAAAATTTTAAGGAGTGACCAAGTAAACATGATTGTTACCTAGTCGCCAAGTAACTGAGTAGTAGAGGTATCAAGCGGTGGGTACCGGTTGTTCCCCTTTATTCGCCAATGTTTGTTGGCTTTTAACTCATAGGTTGTTAACCTAGCAGGAGTAGTGGTTGAGAGCCCCTGTTTGCTAAAAACAGGCGGACGACTCATACCTTTTAGGCTCCATACTAAGTTTGAGAGAGTGACTATGAGTTAACTTTGGTGTTACTCAGTCGCCGTCATTCCTGCTTGAGTAGTAAAGGTACTAGGCGGCGGAGGCCGGCTGAACCTTTTGATTCGCCAATGTTTGTTAGCTATTAACTCAAGAGGTACCCCCTGCATTTATCCCAAGTAATACAGGCGGTCATCTGACTCAGATGTCAACTGCTACCACTGGTTTGGTTAGTGATAGAGTTATCCTTGTCTCAAAAACGGCTACGTGGTTGCCCTTGGGGACAGTCGTATAGGTGCCGTGTAATTAGTTTATAGAGCAATGTTCCACCCAAAAGGGATGTGCTCTCTGCGACGAATTTCATCCGGGGGGATGCCGCCGGACGCCTGCTATGATGTTGGGACAGGTCGTATTAGTTTTTAAGATTGGATCAGTTGGCTTGGCGCCTGGTCTGATCATTCGGCCTGTGGCCTTGGTTAGTTCTTGGTGAACGTAGGTGCTAAGTAAAAGGAGGGTAGCCGCCTGTTTAGGCACAGGGTCGGCCAGGCCCTGATCATTTTTAGTTAAGTATAAGGGGGGTGGCTGTGTGTTTGGAACCAGTCGGCCCTCTTCTATGGAGAGTAGCCGACTATATGTCCAGACGGCATGCCCCTATGGTGATAGAGTAAAATATTCAATGGAGAGTAGCCGACTGTAAAGGTACAGGCGGCATGCCCCTCTGAAGATAGAGTAAAATACTCAATGGAGAGTAGCCGACTGTACAGGTACAGACGGCATGCCCCTCTGAAGATAGAGTAAAATACTCAATGGAGAGTAGCCGACTGTAAATGTATAGGCGGCCTGCCCCTCTTAAGTAAGAGTAAAAATTAAACATGGAGAGTAGCCGACTGTTTGTCAACAGGCATGCCCCTCTTAGTACAAAATTGAATATTAAGTATGCAAACTTTTATTAAGTAGCCCTTGACTATTTACATCATTCAAAAGAAATATTTCTTAAGATTATCTACATTCCAAGTTCGAGGCAACGGTTGTCCGTCTGGTGTTCCCAGACGGTAGGTACCGTCCCTGACCTCTTCACAGATTCGGTAGGGTCCTTCCCAGTTGGGATTAGTTTGCCAGACTCATTAGCCCTACCAACTGCTTCCATTTTTCTAAGTACAAAGTCCCCCACTTTGAGTGGACGCCTGTGTACTTTTTTGTTGTATGATCTAGTCATTCTCAGGCGGTAAATTTCATGGCGCAAGACAGCATTGCCCCTCCTTTCAGGAAGTGAGTCTAATGCCAGGCGCATGGCTTCCCAGTTTGCCTCTTCGTCATATAGCATTACTCGAAGAGTCGGCTCGTAGTGTTCTATTGGAAGAACAGCTTCTGCACCATAAGTTAGGAGGAATGGAGTTTCTCCAGTCGCCCCTTTTTCAGTCGTCCTAATGGCCCAGAGAACATGTGGTAATTCATCCGCCCATAGGCCGCCTGCTCGTTCAATCTTTTTCTTGAGACCGTCTGAGATGATTTTATTAAAGGCTTCTACCTGGCCGTTTGCTTGTGGACGGCCGACAGATGCAAAGTAGTGTGCAATTCCTTGGTCACCCAACCAGCTTTTGAGAACAGACGTCTCAAATTGAGGACCATTATCAAAAACCATAGACATGGGAACCCCGAACCGAGTGATGACATTTTTCCAAATGAATGAAATTACATCCTTCGTCTTTATTCCCTTTACAGCCTCCGCCTCTACCCATTTAGTGAAGTAGTCGACGGCAACAAGTATGTACCTCCTTCCGCCTGTAGCAGGCGTATATGGACCCAGAATATCCATGCCCCACTTAGCAAACGGTAGTGGGCTATGAATGGTAGTGAGGTCAGTAGCCGGACTGTGAATTAGTTTTCCAAACCTTTGGCACTTGTCACATTTTTTCACCATCACCATCGCATCTGCTTCTAAAGTAGGCCAAAAGTAGCCCTGCCGCCTTGCCCGTTGAGCAAGCGTCCTACCGCCTATATGGGAAGCACAGTAACCAGAATGAAGATCGTCCAGTATCTCTCGCCCCTTTTCTGGAGTAACACACTTTAAGAAGGGTTGAAGGTACCCCCTTTTGTAAAGTTCTCCCTTTATTATTTCAAAACTAGTTGCTCGTTTTTTCAGTGATGCCGCCTGTTGATGATCATCCGGCAGGGTACCATTTGTCAGATATGCCCTGATTGGATCCATCCAGGTTGAGCTTCTGTCTAAGATTCCAATAGGTTCTTCCTCAATGCTTCTCCTCTCCATTACTTCCCAAAAAACAGTTCGTGGAGTATCACAGGAGGCGGATGATGCTAATTTTGAAAGTGCATCCGCCTGGTTGTTTTCTGATCTCGGCACTTGGGTCAGATGGAAATCCTCAAGGGAGCCGACTGCTTGTCGGACCGCCTGTAAATACTTGATCATGGCCGGATGGGTTGCTTCGTATTCGCCATTGTACTGACTCACTATCAATTGTGAATCGGAACAGGCGTCTATTTTTCTTGCTCCTGCCGCCTTGCACATGCGGATTCCGGCTAGTAAAGCTTCATATTCTGCCACATTGTTTGAGGCCTGAAAACTGAAGCGTAAAGCATAGTCGTACCTGTCGCCCTCTGGCGACTGACATATGACTCCTGCTCCACAACCATTTGAAGTAGAGCTTCCATCCACATATACCTTCCAGACTTGGTCTGTAACTTGAGAGTCCGGAGGACGAGTCATCTCAACAATAAAGTCAGCAAAGGCTTGCCCCTTCACTGCTTTTCTAGGCTCGAAAGTAACTTCGAGGCTCTGTATTTCTATGGCCCATTTGATCATTCGGCCTGACGACTCCATGATGGTCAGTGGCCGCTTGATAGGTTGGTCTGTATACACGACGACATCATGTGCCAAAAAGTAGGGCTTCAATTTTTTAACAGCCATGAAGAGTGCAAGACCAAATTTCTCCACTAAGGGATACCTCAACTCGGCATTTTTCAGTACATGACTGACAAAGTAGACCGGGAGCTGACAGCCGTCTCTTTCAGCAAGGAGAACAGCGCTTAACACATGATCAGAGACGGCCAGGTACATGTAGAGTACTTCTTTGGGAAAAGGGCTGACCAGCCTCGGCAAGGAATGCAAGTGAACTTTCAATTTCTGGAAGGCCGCCTCAGCATCCGGCCCCCATTCAAACCTTGCCTTTTTCTTAATTGCCTGGAAAAAGTATAGGCATTTGTCGCCTGATCGGCTTAGAAATCTTCCCAAGGCCGCCAGACAACCTGTTAACTTCTGAACCTCTCGGATGGTACGAGGCGACTGCATGTCAATGACCGCCTGCACCTTCTCAGGGTTCGCCTCTATTCCTCTCTGATTGATAAGGAATCCGAGAAATTTCCCAGACTCAACTCCAAAGACACATTTCTTGGGATTGAGCATGACATGGTGCCGCCTGAGTGTGGCGAAAGTTTCTCGGAGGTCCGACAGATGATCTTTCTGAAGTTTAGACTTGACAATCATATCATCAATATATGCCTCGACATTTCTCCCAATTTGATCAAAGAACACAGTGTTTATCATTCGTTGGAAAGTGGTTGGGGCATTCTTAAGACCAAACGGCATGACCGTGTAACAGTATAACCCCTGATCAGTGACGAAGGCCATCTTCTCCTGATCTTTCTTCCATAAAGGAATTTGATGGAAACCAGAGTAGGCGTCCATAAAGCTCATCAAAGCATGGCCGGCTGTTGAGTCGACCAGGTTATCAATTTTAGGCAGAGGGTAACTGTCTTTGGGGCACGCCTTGTTTAAGTCTGTGTAGTCTACACACATTCGCCAGGTTCCATTCGGCTTTTTAACAAGCACCACATTTGCAACCCAGTCTGGGAAGTAACATTGCCGAATGAACCCTGCATCAAGTAATTTTTTAACTTCGGCGGCTGCCGCCTGACTTCTTTCTTCCCCATGGTTCCGCTTCTTCTGCCGTACCGGCTTCTTTTTCGGATCCACGGCCAGTTTATGTACCGCCAGATCAGGACTAATGCCTGGCATTTCATGGACTTCGAATGCAAAGATGTCCTTGTATTCTTTCAACAGTTTGTGAAAGTCGTCACCTAGGTCCCTTAGAGAAGTCGTCCCAACCTTGATTGTTCTGTCAGGACGCGAGTCATCTAACATCAGGTCCGTATGCTCACCAGCTGGCTGAGGGCGGAATTCATCCGACCGCTCCTCTGCTAATGATTGCTATTTTCTGTCTTTTCTTGCGGCCTCTGTCTGGGATGCCTTTCTCTTCTTGTCGCCTGCTTCTTGAACAGGCGCACTCTCCTTGACATTGTCAAGGTCTATTTTTCCACCACTCGACCCAGTGGCCATAACAGTGAGCTTGACATCCGAGAGATAGCACTCTCGGGCCATCCTCTGATCTCCCCTTAGGGACCCGACTGTTCCATTATCCCTCTCAAACTTGAGCAACATAAGAGATGGGATTATAACAGCCTTGGAATTATTCAGGGTTGGTCGTCCCAGAATCATGTTGTAGGCCGAGAGTTCTTCTACTACCAGGAACCGGACTACCATGTGTCGTCCTTCCCCTTTTTCGCCCAGGCGGATGGGTAAATCCACTCGTCCCACTGGGTGGACGACTCCTCCTCCAAACCCTACTAAAGGGTGGGATGTCGGATGTATGCAATCAGTCTGATATTTTAGTTTCGACAGACATTTGCTAATGATGAGATCTGAGGAGCTTCCGGTATCTATGAGGATTCGGCCAACTCTCTGGTTGGCCACTTTACATTCAATAACGATAGGGTCGTCATGCGGCCCTCTTACCCCTCCTAGATCTTCTTCAGTGATGACAATCTCAGGAAATGAATATTTGGAGGGCCGTTCTTGGTGAACGGAATTTACATCTAACCGTCTGATATTGTCTTTGTTGCCCCTAGTAGTGGGGCCGCCTCCTGAGAAGCCGCCTGCAATGGTGTAGACGACTGCATCATCTGTATCGGAGCTGTCGGCCTGTTGATTCTTTTTGGTCGACTGCTTTTTTGAGGAAGTGTTCCCCGTAGATTTCTTGACATAAGTGTCAAGATCACCTTGCTCAGCCAGCCGGTCCAGATACCGCATGAGACTGATGCATTCATTGGTGTGATGACCAACATCTTCATGATAATCACAGAATTTTTCTTGGTTCCGATTGTTTGCAGAACCCTTCATGGGGACCGGCTTCTCAATTGAGATCCGTCCCTTGATTTCCTTTAGGATAAATTGGCTATCCTTGTTAAACACATACTTTGGGGAGTATGGTTTGAATTCTTTTTTCTTCTTCTGGGACGGCTGTTTAGAGGAATCAGTTGCCTAGACCTCTTTTCTCTTCTCGTCTTTGTTTGACGACTGCTTCTTTCGTCCTTGAAGTCCCTCATGAAGGTCATGAGTTCGTTCCTTGTGATGGGAGCAGACCCATCAGTCGGGCTGCTGCCGAACAGGCGGTGCGCCTGCTGGATCGCTTCCAGTTTGAAGATGTTCCCGTTCCCTCCTTTCGGTATGACGGGTACGTCGGGCCCTTAGGGTCCCGTCTGAAGCTGTGTGAGCTGCAACTTCAAATTCATTCTCAGTATCGTGGTCCGACTGAACTAGAGGGTCGTCCAGGGGACGTCTCTCTTCAGGAGCCGGTACAAACGTGGATGCCATCTCAGAAGTACTCTCCCCACAGACGGCGCCAAGATGTTTCGGGGTTTTCTGATGTCCTGCAGGAGAGTTACAATTCCGAGACTAGAACTGGACGCCTGTACCTGCAAAACAAACGGATGCTCCGGATGATTGGAGATCCGCCTCCGACGGTCAAGTTAGTACTTGATTAAGGAGTAATTAATGCGGAAATTAAAGTGATTGGGTCTCTCTAGGTGAGAGTGTTTAATGTGTGTAATCTGCGTTTTTAGCGTAATCTCCCTTAATGAGGATTAAGGAAGGTATTTATAACCTCGGGAAACGTGTCAATCTAGGTTTAGGTTAACCTTGGGCTGATTGGGCTTCCCTCGGAAGTTGGGCCTAGGTGACCGGTTATCCCAGGTGTCATGGGAAGGACACGTGTCGTGTCGTAATTGGTCCATAATGGACGGATCATTGCTTGACACGTGGCAGGCTCCTATTGGCCCATGTGACGGACACATGGCGGAACCTGATTGGTCCACTTGTCAGATGGTGATTGGTGGGGAAAAATCCGCTAATCACCATCCAATTTAGTAACTCAATCAGTTCCTTGACATAGGTCCTAACTAACTGACCAGGTATGAGTTTCTTAGCCATTACCTTACAATGAATATTATAAGTCTCAAACCTTACACTGTTAGTCCAGGAGAAATATACCATGGGAATCAAATCAACAATTTCCTTGACATTCTTGTCAATGATGCCTCCACTTCCTAATGCCCCTATGCCACCTCTATAGATAGCATGTAAGCATTCTCGCAGTAAGTTTGGCTCATAATCCTTAATCCTTCTCTTCCAACAAGTTGGAATAAAGGCTAACATGAGATTCCTGACTTTCTCTGCATTTGAAACATCTTTCGCATGCCCTTCAGAAGTTAACCCCACTGTGAATCTGCTTTCAATGGGAATGTATAACCGAGCTTCTAGCTTGTGGCTCTTAAGAACATTTCTTAGCTCATTTTCCCAATCCTTGAAATTCCTGAGATTTAGCCTTGTTTTCAATTTGGTTGGCAAGTTAGTGTTGTCGTTAAAGCTATTCATCTACAAACAAAAATGAGGCAAAGTTCAATAATTATGTTTAATAAAATTTAAAGCACCATAAGCGAATTAAATATGTTACTTTAAAACACTTTATTCAATATTAAATGATCTCAATTGAATTAATTGATTCCAAGATCCTTTATTTGTGTAATAGTCTACCGAACTGAGGCCCTACCATCAAGCATTAAATTTTCAAGGTAAGTAAACTCTTTACTTATTACAACTCTTGTAACTCTTGGTTGAATAATTACCCATCACATGTTTAACTATTACCCTTTGCTTCAAGGTTCTAAACGCTTTAGGTAACCTTGTTGAGCACAACCAATTGAATGTGTAAAACGTGATTTACCCCAAATTACCTAAGATAATAAGTGACACCCTGCGGAGGCAGACCCACCGCTCACAATCGAAGAGTTGTTGGGTATCTAATTGGAAAACCAATCTCAATATTACCGGGACCTAGATTTATTATGTTGTGATTATTTAGTGAACTCTAGAGCATCATCACAACCATCAATAAAATCTAACATGCATAATCTACTAACGCATAAATAAAACATGACATAGTATGGCCCCTTAATCCTAAGAAAACTAATAAAGCAAAAGGCTCCCACTTGAACCTTCATGGATCTCATCCACCTTGCTCCTTTGGGCCTTTACTCCATTGGCTTCTTCGATTAACTGCAACCTGTAATACTATTCTATTCTATCTACTACTTAAATAAAATAAAATAAATTACAAAAATACTTAACAGTACGCAGACCGTATTTAGATTACAAAAATAAATCACAATGCACATATCGTATTTCGAATCTATGGGTCATACTAGTCTATATATAGCAAAAAATAATATCATATATTATAAAAATTGTCATATAATAAATCACTCATCATGCTTTCCTAAACTACAACATCGAATATTCATAATTAAGGAAACATGGTATCTAAATATCTCATATTTTAAAACTGTAATTAGAAAATATCATATATTATTCATGACCAATTATACAATATCATGTATTTTAATTTAGGTATGAGATAAAATCAAATCTTATTTTAATCTAGAAAGATAAATCATATTTATTCTCCATTATCATCCTAACTAATTTAGGAGATTTTATTCTAATTACTTAGCCAATCACATAATTTTAAATCAATTATTCCCTAAAATAATTATGGGATAATCTCATTATTTAATCAACTATTATCCATATAAAATCTTTTGCTCAAAATATCCTAACAACTTATCAAAATTAACAACTTTAATTTTGACAATTATCTTTCAAAAATAAAAACTGTTTAATTTTTTTAAAAATTCTGAATTTTAAAATAAAATTTAAAAAAAAATTTGGAAATCTGCGCCAGCCACCTGCCCCCACCCCTCCCTCTTGAACAACCACCGGCGGCAGCCACCGTGGTTGCGCCACCCAGCGACTGGTGCCGCCCAAAACAGCCTCAAAACCATTTTTTTTTTTGAGATTTAATTAAATTAAACAACACTTGTTATAATTAAATTAAATTGGTCCAATTAATTTTAAAATCAAATCAAATTCAATCTCAAAATTAATTAGGGTTCATCATGAAATTAATTCCCAATTCAATTTAACACTTAAATTAAATAATTTATCATGCAAAATTCATAATTTATACATGAAATAAAATAAATCAAATTCATGAAACATAACACAATCGAAATATTTAAAAAACCACAGCACAACTCAAAATTTTAGGGTTAGGGTTTCGAAATTTTTCGAATTAGGGTTTTGTGGGGTCGAAATCTTCAAACAAAAAGGGGGGAAAATTCGGTCCAATTCTAGGCTAAAATCGAGCAAAATAAATCAAATTTAATAATTCCATATGTTAAATCACATTTAGAATAATAATTGACCCATAATTAAGTTATTCTCCCTCTTAATTGAATTAAAATTTGTGGACAACAAAGAATTATAATCAATATGTGTACATGCATTAGGCTAACTGATACCACTGTAAGACTTTAGATACTATAAGAGAAATTGCATGAAACATATACATAAGAATCTAATAACCAAGATCTATGCATAACAAACAAAGAACATATAATTATACCTTTAAAGCGTGATTCCACGAATGATCGAGCAAGAACAACAAGAAGAACTAGAATCCCAAACATGATTCCTCTACTTGGTCCACGGGCAAGAATTAAACCTCCACTAATGCTAGTTAACTGTGATTGAAATCTACAATCAACCTTCTACGGAGAGTAGAGGAACGAACAAGCCACGAACCACCACACCACCACCGCGCACCACCTTTGGCCGACGTCCGTACTGTACGAACAAGGAGAATGAGAGAGAAAGGGGCGTGTGTGTGAGAGAGATTAGGGTTAGGGAGTTTGGTTGTCTACTTTACAATTCACTATATGGGTAAATTATGACAATGACGACCCAAAAGAATGAACAAATTATCTCCATAATAGTGATCCTTGATATATTTAGTAATTGCACTCGACGAAGACATAAATCCTTCAGTTAAGTCCTAATTGAATAAATTATTTTTCATTGGATGGTTAATTAATTTATTTGGTTATGTCAAAGTCATAATTATTATAATCATTGGATGAGTTAAATTAATTATGTTGCATTCCCTAAAAGTTTGATTAATTCAAAACAACCTAAAATTATTAAAAAATGGTTCTTGGAAATAATTTTGGTTGTTGCACCTAATTTGGATTAATTTAGTTGGACTTGAAATTAATTCAAACTTGCTCAATATTTAATTCAAAATTGGATTTGGAATTAAATAAAATCACACGAATTTCTCGGAATTAAAATCCCGAGGTAGACACCAAAAAAAATCGAGGGTTGGAGCCTTGGTGCAAACTCTAGCCAGCAGGGGCTGCTCGCGCATCCACATTAATGTTGCTGACCATGGGCATTGTGTGTGTGTGTATGCATGGCTGTGTCTGAAGGAGAGCAGGGCAACAAGGGGGCTAGGTGTGCGATGGTGTGTGCGAGGGGCCTGCGTGCATAGTTGCTTGGCCTTGGGTTGCTAGGCAATGCCAAATGCCAGAAGCATGCTTGTGCGTATGTTGGGGCTGCTAGGCAGTACCCAGCGCTGGCACACATGGCTGGCTGGGCTGCCAAGCAGCGCCAGCAACACATGTGTTGGGCGTGCAATGCGTGCGGCATACGAGGGCTGCTAGGCAGCACCAAGAAAGCCAGCAAGCAGGCTGCTGTGGCTGGAAGACCAGCACCAAGTAGCAACGCGCCAACTTGGCTAGGACTACCTAATGCGCCCAACACTAGCCTAAGCTAGTGCGAGTGGTTCAAGGCCACTCAAGCACTAAGACTTACGATTTTTGATTAAAACGAGGTAGGACCTCGATTTTTCTCGAAATTGCGTAATTTTGAAAAAATTGACTTAGTTCGCTTAATTAAATTTAATTAGATAATTTAATTAAGATAGTTGCGAAGCGTCACTAATCGGATTTGAGCAACAAAAGCGTTTTGTTTATGCTTAATGAATGCATTAGCTCACATAATTATTGGTTAATAACTCGACTAGTTTTAATTAGGCGTGTTAATTGGATAAACGACCTAAGTTAGTAACTAGTGCACACCTTGTTAATACATGGCTTTGTGTTATTGCTTGTATTACTTGTAAATATTTGCATGGGCTGTTCACTTTAGAAGTGAATGGGTGAATGGAATATTAGAAATGTTATTATGCAGGTTTTACAAAAGTGGCTAGTATAGCCCGACTAGGATAGAAAATACGGACTGTGATCCGTCATGTATTTTTTAAAATCTAAATACGGACTGCGTGTCGTTAATTATTTTTGTACTTAATTAATTTAAATTAAAAAGACGTCATTTCTTTGAAGACGAAGCTAAAAGGTTCCAAGGTGTCCTTGAAGATTGGAGATTGGATGCTTCAAGATAATTTTCAAGGGGTCATGCTAGTTCACTATGCATTTATATATCTATTTATTTGCTTATATCTTGGTATTTAGATGCAATGCCCTTAGGATTTCTAATGTTGAAAGATTAGTTAAGTTCGCTTAAATCAAACCAAAATAGAAACCCTAAGTCCCAAAGAATATTGATTTAAAATTTCCATTCCAAATTGACACTTATGAAAACCTCGAAATTAGATTGATGCACTATGCTAAAGCGAGGCATCATCATTTTCTTGGGAAGTAAGGTATGTTGATGGGTTATGCTAAAGCAAGGCATCACATACACGTCGTAAGTTTTTGGTTAAACTCAACAATATCAGTAAGGAGTCCTTAGATGTTGTGGAAAACGAGATAAGCGTCAAGAAGGCATTAGATACAACGACTTATCAACCAAGAGTAGTTTGGAACTATTAGAAATTAGATTGCTTACCTTAGAATAATGAGTATTAAGACAAGCAAAAGCATGCTTAATTACTTATTGATTTTTGGGATCTTGGAATCGTTTTATTCAAGCATATGGGAAAAATTAAATTTGATTAAAGCGTTAATAAGTTGATTGAAGTTCCTAGTTTGCATGTATTTCAAAACTTATTATGTTATCTGAAAGGAATGGTGTCCTTCCAACAAGTGTATTATTCCGATAGAGGGTTCGGAATTATTAGAAAGCTAATTCTTCAGTGAGGTCAAGTGATCGGAATGCCTAGGTGGAGGCTGCTTCCGATCAAGAATATTAATGTATAATTAATATTACAACTTAATCTTGACTGAACCCTTCCAGTCGCACCCCTATCGAGTAGCCGATCCGAGACGACGAATCAATCCAAAGGATTAGATGAGTCATTAAAGTATTACGAATAAAGACGTCGGATATCGAGCTTAGAGCGTTGAAACCGAGCGTCATAAGTCAAGTCAAATTTAGAATTCGACGAGACGAGAAATCAAGCAAGCGACAAGTACGAGCTAAGCCGTAGCCTCGCATTGGCCTAGCCATGCGAGTGCTAGGCTAGCCTAGGCCACCAACCGCACCGCTAGTGCATGTCGCAAGCCAAGCATGCATATACGTGCTAAGCATACTGGCTGAGCATGCTTGCGGGGCTGGTGCTCATGGCCACAAGCCAGCTAGCAGCTGGCACGCCATGCGTGCTAGCATGCAACCATGCTAGGCCTCGCACCCATCCACTCGCAGCATCGCAGCAGCTGGGCATTGCCCAGCACACTTACATCGCACAGTACACGCAGAAGCAGCAGCAGCCCGCATTGCATGCGTGGCTTGCTTCCTGCGCGAATGCGTGTGCAAGCTGGCCAGCCAGCCTAGCCTTGGTGCTAGGCGCCAGCCTTGGCAGCCAAGGCAAGCTGCCAGCCAGCCATGCATGGGGTCAGCTTTCGGTCAAAGGAAGACCGGTCTTGATGTCCTTACTTGGGGAGCAAGTGGTGTTTGGTCCCCCCTCCTTAGTGGTCCTCACCTACCCTTACTCACCATTTGCCACTTGGCGCTTGTTGATTCATTTACATTTTAATTTGTTTTTGAATTAAAATAAATTGAGCAAAATGCAATTCTCCCACATTGATTGGAAATGGGAAATCAAGACTCCCTTCCCTATAAATACCCATGTTTTGGGTTTGGGAAGAAGCACTTGAGTTGAACTCAATAAGGCATCTCCTTATAAGTGAGAAAACCTTTAAGTTCGTAATACTCTAGTATTTCCTTGGTCTAGCCCCGACTAACCTTCGGGGTAGAGACCGCTCGGGTCGAGTCGAGGGTGTGAGCCGTCAAAGGATTACGCACTTGCGAAGCTCGTCTTTTCTCTTTCTCTCTCTTTTGTTGTTTAATTATGTGATTGCATGTTTAGTTACATTAATTAGTGTGCGGGTCTGGGCGAGTTTCATTCCGCGTAGTGTCGGACACTACAAAACCCAACAGTAGTATCGGAATTTTGGGTGGAATCAATGTTCTAAATCGTTTTTGACTTTCTTTGAGGACTGTCCAAAAGCCAAAATCCACCCAAAAACATGTTTTTCGAGGGGTATTACGTTTTTAACGAAAAATTTTAAATCTTTAAACCTTGATTAATTATGGCATGTTAAGGTAGATTATATGTATGGTTGCATCACTAATCTACTGCAATAATAAACCTTATTAAGCATGTTTATGAAGTCATATTTGGTGCTTAATTTGGTAATCATTTTTCACATAAACTTGAAATTTCACATTTTTGCAAATCAATTGCTTCAAGTCTGAATGTTTATGGTGAATTTGTAATTTTGAAGTCCCTTGAAAATGTTAAAGATCCAATCTTTAATTGTTTATTTGGTTGGAACTTTACTTTCTAAATTTTAAATGGCATGTTAAGGTAGATTATATGTATGGTTGCATCACTAATCTACTGCAATAATAAACCTTATTAAACATGTTTATGAAGTCATATTTGGTGCTTAAATTGGTGAACTCATTTTTCACATAAACTTGAAATTTCACATTTTTGCAAATCAATTTGTTCAAGTCTGAATGTTTATGGTGAATTTGTAATTTTGAAGTCCCTTGAAAATGTTAAAGATCCAATCTTTAATTGTTTATTTGGTTGGAACTTTACTTTCTAAATTCCATGTTGAACTAATTTTGGATTTAATCATTTTTAAGTTGATTAAAATCCTAAAAGTTCAAAACTTGAGATTGAAATTTAATTAATCTTCATATTGGAAGATGTAATTTTTCAAGTTTACACAAGTTATTATTGGAAATTTTTCATTAGATGAATGAGTTCATTTTTCCAACCCATTTAATTTTTGTCAAATCTCATTATAAATTTATGTTTAATTAAATTAATTATGAGCATAGCCCTTCAATTTTGTAGCATAAAGATGAACCAAAAATAATTTAAAGATCAGTTCTTGAATAATTTTGGTTTGTGCACTAAAATTGAATTTATTTAAGTTAGACTTGTTTTATTTACATTCTTGCTCAATGTTGGTTCTAAAATAGAGTCAATTTTATGTCACACACATATCAAGATTAAATCCCGAGATAAAAGGACGCAAATTGAGGCAATGACCGCCCAAGCACACCCTACGACTAGCCGGGCTGCTCACGTAGCCCACATGTGGTTGTCGAGGTGCGCATGGAGCTGCTCATGCCTCGAAGGGCTGCTGTTGTGTGGCATGTTGGGCTAGGTGCACGCTTGTTGCTACACGCATAGTGCGGTGTGTTGAGGATGCGAGGGTGACGCGCACAAGATGCTACGATAGGGGTGCATTGGTGTTGCGATGTGTTGCTAGGAAAAATAAGCTAGCATGATTTAGGTACTTTGAGGCCATGTCTTGTGTGTGTACAAGTGTGATGATGTGGTCGGTGTTACGCGTATGCGGCATTGGAGTCACTCCCACGTGCTTGGGCCACAAGCGGTTGTGCGGGTGCGGCCACGCAAGGCACCTCGAGCCTTGGTGCCAAGCACTTGGGCATCGTAAAGCATCGTTGGGTTATGTGTTTTGCGATTTTTGCCGTTTTAATTATTTCATTATTTTAACAAGGCTAGGCCTCGATTTTGCCGGCACTTGCAAAAAATTTGGCAAAATTTGGGTTAAGCGGCTTAATTAATTGTATTAATTAAGTTGGATTCGGAATTTAGTGGGAGTTTCGTTAATTACTTGAGCTAATTTTATTGCGTTTTTAATCACATAATCGGTTAACAACTTTGACTAGTTTTAATAAGGCACATTAATCAGATTAACCACATATGTTAGTTACTAGTTTGCGCGTGTTATACATTGTTACTTGTTTTACGTTGTAAAATGCATGGGTCATTCACACATAGTGAATGGATGAATGGAATGTATATTGTATCACAAGTTTTGTGAAAGTGGCAACTAGTGGTAGATAGATGCATGTTTAGGATTTCAAATGTTGCGATGATTAATTAAGTTCACTTAAATCAACCAACATAGGAACCCTAGGGCCCTATAAAATTGAGCCAAATTTGCCATTCCAAGAACAACACTTACCGAACTAATGTGCGTAGTGATGGGCTACGCCAAAGCAAGGCATCACTACTTCCCTAGGAACGTAAGGTATACTAGGTATACAAGTTGGTCTTGGTTAAGCTCAACAATATCAGTAAAGAGTCCTTAGATGTCGTGGCAATGGAGATAAAACGTCAAGAAAGCATTAGATGCGACGTTTTATCAAACCAAGAGTAGCTTAGATCTATTAGCAATTGGATTGCTTACCTTAAAATATTAAGTGTTAAGACAAGCCAAAGCATGCTTAATCACTTTTTGATTTTTGGGATCTTGGAATCGTTTTATTCTCGCCTAAAAGGGACTAATATTAATGTGTAAATAAAACGCTCAATAAGATTGAATATTTGCATGTATGATTTTAATTTCAAACATATTGGTTTTATGAATGGTTTTTCATTTCAAATTCTTTCAATTGTAGAATCGTGTCTGCATCTAACAACAACAACAACAACAACGCAATGTGCCCGGAACTCCCCGACAAGTTGGCTTTTAGCCTAAACTTGGTCAACTTCAAGGAGTGGGAAAAGGAACTCCAAACAACTTTTCAAAATTGTTCCATGGAGTACATTCTTGATATTCCCATTCCAAGCTTCTTCTCTAAGGGAATCATGAGTGATGAAGCTCATGATGAATGGTCTTCCAATTACAAGAAAGTCTCACGACTAATGGCTAATTCCATCCCAGAAGAATGGAAGGAAAAGTTGTCCTCCTCTTTTCCGGACATGTTCCTCAAAGCACTTGAGGACGTTGTCAATGTGAGAGTCACCAAGAGTCTCAATGGCAACTATGATGGACTCGTGTTTGATGTGACTAGGTCACTCTCAAACATGAAGATTAAGCCACCGGAAGAGGGTTGCCTTGCTAAAGAGAGGTACCGGCTTTGGTCAAGGGTCTACAATACCAACTTGAGACCAAGTATGCCCCTCTAACCTCATGTGCTTAGAATGACTAGGCTCTTCAAGAACATAGAGCTTCTCGGAATCCCTTTGGAGGATGAGATGGCGGGTCATATCTTGCTTGATTCACTCCACTCGGGCTATGATGCACTTAGGATGCATATAGCTGCGAGAAAGGAGATACACTCTTTAAGAGATGTAGTGAAATTACTACGCCAAGCCACCTCCTATGGAGCAACCAAAAGGCCCTTGAGAGCAAAGAAGAAGGAGTTCAAGAACAAAGCGAAGATGCGATGCTTCTTATGTTGTGGGCAAGGCCACTACAAAAGGGAATGCAAGATTTTCCAAAGGGATAAGGAGGAGAGGAATGTTTCATCTGCCTTAGGTATCTTCATTAACACTTGTGTATAAAGCTATTCATAGGTATTGGATACCATGTTTAACTCACTTTATGCTCCCATTTTCAGGGACCAAGGAAGAGGGCTTCACAAGTGGATGTGCAACTACGAGCGGACAATGAAAATAGTCTTTCCGTCGTGCTTGTAGGCATATTACTTGTCTTTGGCTTGTAATGAACTAATTCTTGTTTTATCATGCCGTTGAACATATTTTGATCTATGGCGTTAGACGCTGGGTTATTAGATCACAAGACTATAATAATGGTTGTTTTTCGAATGTCTTGCTTATAGGTTCTATAAAAATTGCATATTTTATATGTAACTAGACAAACAAGTTTATAATGTTAATAATACCACCAAAAGAGGTAAGACCATTGAGTCGAATCAAACCTACTTGTGGCATTGTCGTCTTAGCCACATTAACATCAAACGCATCAAGAAACTTCTTTATGAAGGTATTCTTGACTCATTCGACTTAGAGTCGTTTGAAAATTCCGAAGGATGTCTATGAGCAAGATGATAAAGCAACCATTCTCCAAGTTAGGAGAAAGGGCAAGTGACTTATTAGGTCTCATACATACGGATGTATATGGACCAATGAGTACACCCGCAAGGCAAGGTTATCGATATTTCATCACCTTCACAGACGACTATAATAGATATGGTTATGTCTACCTTATGTCGAACAAATCTAAATCTTTGGAGAAATTCAAAGAGTTTTAGAGTGAAGTGGAAAATCAGCTTGGCAAGAAAATCAAAGCACTTCGATCGGATCGAGGTGGCGAGTATTTGAGCCACGAATTCGACGATCATCTGAAACAAAATGGCATTGTCTCATAGTTGACACCTCCCGGAACTCCATAATGCAATGGAGTGTCCGAAAGGAGGAATCGAACCTTGTTAGACATGGTCTAATCAATGATGGGTCTTAGTGATCATCCTATCTCTTTCTGGGGACATGCACTTTTAACCGCAGCACTAACACTGAACCGAGCTCCGTCAAAAGCTGTCAAAAAGACTCCATATGAATACGAACGAAGAAACCTCCACGGTTGTCTTTTCTTAAGATTTGGGATTGCAAAGCATATGTCAAGAGATTAATTTCTGACAAACTTCACCCAAAATCAGACAAGTGTTTCTTTGTGGGATACCCAAAAGAAACTAAAGGGTATTACTTCTACAACAAATCCGAGAACAAAGTGTTTGTTGCTCGTGATGGTGTCTTTTTGGAGAAGGAACACCTTTCCAAAATGACAAGTAGGAGGAAAATCGAACTCGATGAAGTTCGAGAGGACGAGCAACAAAGTCAACTTGACAAAACTGACAATCAAAGTGATTTAGAAGCAGCTGTTGACATTGGTCAGAGTCAAACCGACAATGCAAATGCTCAACCTATTACCCTACGTAGGTCGCAATGGCCAAGATCTCAACCAGACAGATACCTCGGTGTTGTCTTAACCGAAGATCAAGACATTCTAATTATGGATGGAGATGAGCCAGCGACGTACAAACAAGCTATGACGAGCCCCGACTCTGCAAAATGGCAAGAGGCCATGAAATCCGAGATGGACTCCATGTTTGAAAATCAAGTCTGGGACTTGGTTGATTTGCCCGAAGGTTACACACCTATCGGTTGCAAAAGGATTTTGAAGTTGAAAACCGACAAATATGGAAATGTATCTATATACAAAGCTAGATTGGTGGCAAAAGGTTACAGGCAAATTCACGGTGTTGATTATGATGAAACCTTTTCGCCAGTCGCCATGCTTAAGTCCGTCCGGATTATCCTAGCAATTGCCTCATATTATGATTATGAAATATGGAAAATAGATGTCAAAACTGCCTTCCTTAATGGAATTTTGGAAGAAACTGTGTACATGACACAGCCGGTAGGTTTTTTTTATTCAAGCAATGTTGGGAAGGTATGCAAGCTTAAAAAGTCCATTTATGGACTAAAGCAGGCAAGTAGAATTTAGAATCTGCGATTCGATGAAGCCATTAGTAAGTTTGGATTTATCAAGAATCCAGATGAGTCTTGTGTTTGTAAGAAGGTCAGTGGGAGTGACATCTCATTCCTCGTCTTATATGTCAGTGACAGCATTCCAATGTTGGAGTCTGTAAAGACTTAGCTTGGAAAGTGTTTTTCAATGAAGGACTTGGGAGAGGCACAGTACATATTGGGCATCAAGATCTATCGGGATAGATCTAAAAGGATGATTGGATTGAGCCAAAGTACATATATTAATAAGGTACTGGCACGATTCAACATGGAAGGCACCAAAAGAGGGCACCTACCCATGTCATATGGCATAACTCTCAGCAAGAAGCAGTGTCCACAGACACCTGATGAGCGAGGGAGGATGAATCAGATTCCATATGCTTCACTTATTGGATCAATCATGTATGCCATGATATGTACTAGGCCGGATGTATCGTATGCCTTGAGTGCTATGACCCGATACCAATCAGACCCAGGAGAGGCGCATTGGACTGCGACCAAGAATATCCTAAAGTACCTGAAAAGGAACAAGGATAAGTTTCTGGTCTATGGTGGTAGTAATGATTTGGTTGTTGAAGGTTATACCGACGCGAGCTTCTAGACTGACAGAGACGACTCCAAGTCGCAGTTAGGGTACATATTCTACCTAAATGGAGGAGCTTTTAGTTGGAAGAGTGTTAAGCAAAGCACCACTGCAGATTCTACAACTGAAGCCGAATACTTGACAACTTTAGAAGCAGCTAAGGAGGAAGTTTGGATTCGTAAGTTCATTAGTGAACTTAATGTTATACCCTCCATAAAGGGTCCAATAGACCTCTATTGTGATAACAATGGAGCTATTGCTCAGGCTAGGGAGCCAAGGGAACATCAGAAGGTCAAACACGTCAAGAGGCGATTTCACATGATAAGGGAATGGAAGTCCGAGGGTGAAATTAGAATTTGTAAGATTGGAACGAACGACAATGTAGCCAATCCACTCACTAAACCTTTGCCTCAAGTGAGGCACAACAAGCACGTTGAGGCAATGTGAATCAGGCACGTTGGAGATTGGCTCTAATTTCCCTGTTATATGTTTTAATTAATTTTGAGGTATTAATGTAAAACATTATATTGAACCATTCGTTTTTGGAGTAATTTAATTTTTGCGAAATTATTATCACTCAATTTCTATTTAATTGTGGTTAGAATTAAATAATGAGTCCATTCGAATTCTGAGAATATTCAAAGCAGGGTATTAAGACTATGTCTTGGATAAAGAAACACCTGTTAAGTGAACAGTGAATATTTCAATCGAAAATTATCCCTAATCAAGGTCATATAAATGATGGACGATTAATGACCACTTGAGATTAGTGTGTAGTATGATTTATAACACCGTTTATTTATCCCATTACATCATTTAATGATAATATTTACCTATTTAGTTATACCTTATACATATGTCAATATGCGCCAATGATTCTCCTTTTCTTTCGTTCATGACTCACCTATTTTAATACACTCCCATCTCTTCCTTTGCTCAAATTTTTCTTACAATTATCCATTTTTTTCACGAATTCTCTCTTGTTTATTATTGAAAGGAATGGTGTCCTTCCAACAAGTGTATTCTTCCGATAGAGGGTTCAGAATTATTACAGAAGCTAATTCTTCAGTAAGATCAAGTGATCGGAATGCCTAGGTGGAGACCGCTTCCGATCAGTAATGTCGAGGTACAATTGATATTACAGCTTAATCTTAACTGAAACTTTCAGGTCGAACTCAATTGAATCACCGATCCGAGACGACGAATTAATCCGAAAGGATTTAATGAGTCGACAGAGTTTTACGAATACAGACGTCGGATATCGAGCCTAGGGCGTCGAGACCGAGCGTCGCAAAATCACAAAGCGACAAGTATGGACATAGTCCTAGCACTACACTGGCCTAGCCATGTGGATGCTAGGCTAGTTCGAGCTAGCATGCACCTAGCATGGCTAGGCGTAAGCCTGAGCACACTAGGTGTGCTAGGCGCACCATCGCAGCCTAGGCGCGCCATTGCTGGCCTATCGCAATCAACAGGCGCACAAGGAGCACCTGGCAGCCTATCGCAAGCAACAGGCGCACCTAGCATCCTATCGCAAGCATCAGGCGCACCAGGAGCACCAGGCAGCCCTTCGCAGCATGCGTGCTGGCTTGCGTGCTAGCCTTCGCATGGCAGCACCAAGCAGCGCACCATGCGTGTGCGAGGGCCTAAGCGCCAACACGTTGCTAGGCCACGCACAGCAGCCCAGCATCGCTACGCACTAAGGCTGCTAGGGGATGCGTAGGTGTGCTTGTGGTGCGAGGCTGATGCGTGCTATGCGTGACTAGTACGCATGGTGCGCGGCTAGTGCATGTGCTGCGAGGCTGATGCGCATGGTGCAAGGCAAGGGGGGCAGCATGCGTGGCTCGCTAGCAGCACGCATACTGGCTATGCTAGCAATGGTACGAGAGGTGCAGCGAGGGATGCGAGGGTGGTGTGCGAGAGGTGCTGCGAGAGATGCGAGGGCCAGCATCAGCGCCAGCACGCACCAGCGCCTAGCACTGGCACGCACCAGCGCCAAGCATGCACTGCCTGGTTGGGATGCGAAGGCGGCTGGGCAGGCTGGTGCTAGCTGGCTGGGCTAGCTGGCACTGCTAGCTGGCAGCAGCCCAGCAGCCCTTTGCTTAGGGCGGTTTTGTGAGGGGTGGGGACCATGGCTTGGGCAAAGCCTTGGGGAGCAAGGCAATGGTCCCCCCCACCTCTTCATGGTCCTCACCTAACCTTCTCTCTCCCCTTGACACTTGTTGCATTGTGATTAAATTTAATTATTAATTTATTTTAGAAATAAATTAATTATCAAATTATTCATTCTCCCACATTGGTTGGGGAATGAAGTTCAAGGGTGCATTTCCCTATAAATACCAAAGGCATGGTATTGAGAAATACACAACCTTGAGTGGAATTAAAAAGGCAACTCTAATTTAGAGTAAACCTTTGATTCGTAAAACTCATAGTTATTTTGTCCGGGTCTTGACTAACCTTCAAGACTTAGGACGCTCGGGTCTGGTCGAGGGTACGATCCGTCGGAGATCTCGTGTTTTTAGGATTTTGAAGTAAGAGCTCTTTGGGAGCGAAGCACGCAACAAAGGTATAACTCTTGTTCTTAGTCTTGTTCGATTAAGTTTATTATGCTTGTTAATTGCTTTAATTAAGGGACGGGTCTTGGGGGGGTTTCCTTCCGCGTAGTGTCGGGTCACTACGAAACCCTACAATTATTATATTTTAATTCTTGTGCAAACAGTAAATGTTAAAGATATTTTATTATGAAATAGGGGTAGTACTTTAATAATTTTATTTAGTCAAATATACACTAGAGTAAACAACTTGGACAATATAGTCCCATACTCCCATCAAACAAAAATATACTTGGGTTATAAAGATTGCGAATTTTATGGACGTACATATATAATGAGGCCGCCCCAGTTACTCTACATGAGAAACAAAATTTGTTTCTTAAGAGGTTAAATTTGTAAAATTACAGGTAAAACCGCTACTTCAAGTAGCAGTTTTTTGCCGATGAATGGTAAAAAAAGTGCTTTTATTTACGTCTTTGCCATTTGAGAAACATAGTTTGTTTCTCATGTTGAGAAACTTGGAATTTCTCATATATAATCTATTAATCTAACAACAATGATGGACAAAAGTATAGTTCATTTGACATCTTTTGTGATTCAATAACCAATGTAATTTGCCATTGACACTTCACATATGTTCTTGTAGAATATGCTAATGTTACTACTAATTTAAGAAGGCTCTTTAACAAGAAACAATAAGTGCATTGCAGAGTGCACAAAGGTTGAAAAATGGCTTAAAGTGGGGGATGAAATCAGATATGTTATGCCCCAAAAAATGGAGGAAGAAAATCATTAATTAGCAACAATGAATAAGTATGAGTACCCACGCTCTTTATCAAAGTATGGGGGACCGATTGGAGTAACTGATAACAGAGGGGACCTAAATATATACCTTCGCCATTATGTCAATTGCCATCTTAAGGACACTCGGCAAATATTTTGTAAATAATCAATTTTACCCCTTCTTTTCTTTTATGGTTTACCATACCTCAATCCATTTTTTTGAATTAGTTTTTGCAGGCCTGGTACATGGAATTGAGGGGGAAGGGGTACTCATCCCCAAGTATCGCAACTAAGAGGATTTTACCTTGTGATCTCAAGATTACAAGGTGCATTTCTCACCAATTACACCAAATCTTGTTTAGCACTATTCTATCATTTCTTTGTATATACAATAAGAAAAATATACTTTAATAATCTCAACTTTGCTCAATTTACTTTAGATAATCCTAACTTTTGATTATTACGCAATACTCCCAATTTTCACCTGCGTTTTGTTTCTTCAATCCCAAACCGATCAAAAAAGTCAACAACCCTTTTTTCTAGGTTACCTAATACGTGTCAACACGTGATTGTTCCCAAAAAATAAAAAATTAAAAAAAGAAAAAGAAAAAGAAACAAAAAAAAATTTAAAAATCCAAACCACCAGCCACAAATGGTGGCCCTTCTCCCCAACCTACCCCCAAACCACCCCCTCTCATCCCCCCGCCACCGATTTTCGCCGACGAACCTCCACTAACACCAGAAATCGATCCCCTACCCCGATCCCACCACGATATAACTGCCATCATATCACCCTTCACAATGCCGCCACGATACCATTCCCCTCCCCAACCCAACCCTACCCTCTAAATGGACCCTCTCCCTTTCCATACCGCTGAAACCAGCGCCACCTCTCCCTTCCTACACCACCAAAACCACCCCCCTCCCTTCCCCCGATCCCCCTCCTTCCCCACCTTCGAAATTGGTCCCAAGCTCCCAACGACTACGGTTTTGGGGCTAGGTTGGGGTGGGGGGAAGGGAGGTGTCAGAAATTGGTGGTGGGCGCCGAAAATCGGAAATCAAGGTTGGAAAAAGGGCAGAGCTAGGGAGGTCGTGGCCACCGGCGGTGGTCATGGCAGGCTTAGGCTTTGATTATATTTTTTAAAAAAAAATTATTAATTTAATAAAAAAAAATTTAACCAATAAACAGTGACACGTGGAAATTATATTTTCTAACAAAAAATTTAACCCTTCTCTAGGTTACCGATAATCGGAATTGAAGAAAGAAAGCGCGGGTGAAAATTAAGATTATTGCAGAATAATCGAAAGTTGGGATAATTTAAATGGGCAAAATTGGGATTATTAAAGTGTATTTTTCCTATATAAATATACATAGTATATTGATAAACGATTGCACACTTTTCTAAAATTAAAATAATACTAATCTTCCTAACAGTCTTAGGGTAAGTTGCTGTCAATTTATTACTCTATACAAAAGTGAAATCTATTTTGGAGGGAATTTTCTCTCCTAAACTTTTCTTTTTTTGGAAGCATTAATTTGTGTAGGAAGTTGATTAAATTTATATAAATTATTTCTATAGTAAATGAGAGTTTTTTCCCCTCTCTAACCCCCTACAAATCTTGCCCAAATTTCACAAGTGACTTATGAATTTATAATTTTTTTTCTTGGAAATATTTCTCTCTCATGCTTAATATTGTGCATAATAACTTTTTATCACCCTTGGAAAGTGATACAAAAGTAGTATGATGATAAAAATAATTCAAAAGTCCTATTAATTACTTCATTTACAAAGTATTACAAAGATTATTTTAGGTGATGTATTTATCCATAGAACAACTAATGTCTAATAGTCATAAGAGATATTTAATATTGAGCCAGAAGTTGTAATATGAAGACTTAGGTAATTAAGTTATTGGGTTTTTTACTATCTACCATTTATATTCCCTTTGATCTTCTTTCTCTAATGTATAGAAATTATGACATGACAACATCTCCAAGCCAACTAAAATTTATCATATAAAAAAATTGCCTACAATATGTTTTTATAATACAATTTTTTTTTTTTAAAAAAAAAAGATGTATTAAGTTAAAACCACAGACATCACACGGGCACTATCTAGCTAGTCGTATACAAATTGGTTTAATAATTGAGTTGTTATGAATTATAACTAGCCACGCAATATAAATTAAATATTAGATAGATAAATGATTTAAATACAAAAGAAAGGAATATGGAAGAATAAGAATATCTAAACATTAGTATCCCTACTAATGCAATTGATGCCAGACAAATTCCTCCTTCAATCAATCAATTATACACAATCTAATTAGGCCACAATTTATCATCTAATAATTCTACCAAACACTTTTATACAAACAATTAATATAATATAATCTGATAGTTAGAACTATTAATGCAATAAACTCTTAGGGGGCGCTTGGTATGAATATTAGAAATGGAGTGGAAAGGAAATTAATAAGAGAGAAGAAAAGAATCATTTATTACTTACCTTTTCATATATATGGTTTAACCATGGAAAGGAAGCACTTAAACATAATTCCCTTTTTTCGTTTAAGAAGGGTAAGAGTAATTGTTACCTTAGGTTTTAGAGAGGTAAAAAATAGGTGGAAACTACTAACCTTAAATAATGGTAATTGTTACCCAAACATTCTAACCAAACACTTCGTAAGGGTAATGATATTATTGAATCCATTTCCAACTCAAAACACACTCTTGCCAAACATGCTCTTATTGATCTTAACATATATCAACCATTTACCCACTAATGAGCAAGCAAGCTCTAAAAGGCAATACATATATACTGGAACAACCAAATTGTAGTAACCAAATAACCCAAGTGGAGGAATTCATGAAAACACAGAAGGGATAGCCATATTTGGGGAGCTCTTTCAGTTTCACCTTATGTCACAACGTTAATTGTTGACAACATTATTAATGAGGAAAATTATGTAAAATAAAATCTTTATGTATATAAATGTATCCACACTATTTTAAGAATTAAAAATAGAGGTAATTAACGTTAATGCGAATAAATAAGTAAATAAACATTTTAGAGAATATAATTGTCTAAAGATTATTTATAAGAGTTATCTCAAATTTTTAAAAATAAGATACAGAAATTGCCAACTGTTTAGAATCTGTTTGTCACCGGACTTGTTCAATTGTTCTTAACTCTTAGCATTCAAGCTCAAAAATAGCATATATTCTTACATGCATCCTTATTCTAGCTGCAACAGCATGAAAATCAGGCCCAAATAGTAAGAAGGCCTAATAAATTGGACTTTTTCTATTGGGCCTCTCTAATCACAGTATCTATTATTTGAAATCACTTTTTCACCTTTCTCAAAAAAAGAAGGGAAAAAAAAGATAATCACTTTTTCACAACATATTCAGCGTTCCTTTGAAATCTCCTCCACCACCACCTCTGGGAACCACCACCATTACCACCGTCCACCGCTCATCTTCTTCGCACCACCACCGGAAAACTTTCTTCCTTTATTTTTTTATTCATTTAAAGAATTGCTCTGGCGATAGTTCAAAATAACTACACATTCTTTTAGAACAAAAATTTATTTCTTTATTACAATCATTTAAAACCATTTATCACCTTTATCAAGTTCAAGCTCAAATTTTTGTTCAGGGTTAGATCATAGTTACTATGTAGTCCCCAAAATCATTGCTCAGAGTGCGGTGTTGAAGCATGTTAGTTATGCACGCTAACTGTTTGATAAAATGCCTGAACCAGATGATGTTATTTATAATGTTATGTTTAAAGGGTACACTCAAAATGGGATGCACAATTAAGTGATTTCTTTGTTTGGGAAAATGATGGGTTCTTGTGTTAAGCCAAGTTGTTATACTTTTCCTATGATTTTGAAGTCTTGTGGAAAGTTGTTTGCTTTGTGTGAGGGTGAGCAAGTTCATTCTGTTGTGTTGAAAAATGGGTTTAAGAAGAACCCTTTTATGGGTAATACATTGATTGAGATGTACTCGGGTTCTGGTGAGGTTCGACGAGCATTTAAGGTGTTTGAGGAAATACCATTGAGATTTGTTGTTGGTTGGACTAATATGATCAGTGGGTTTATTATATGCGGTGATATGAAATTGTATTTTTTTTTTATTTCTATCAATTTGATCTATGTATGAATTTCGATTTATTATGTGGTGATTTTGTAATGAATTTTGATCAATTTGATTAGGTTTGTGAACATGTAATTCATATGAATTGAACTTACGACCTTTAATTAAGAACATAAGAAAATTGAAAAATTAAGAACATAAGAAAATTGAAAAAATTAAAAATAAAATGATTATGAAAGATACGCATTATAAGTATTAAAAATATGAATATATGCATTTTAGAAAATGAATATACGCATTCAAAATATGAACATATGCATTGATTCATTTTTTGAATGCATATGAACATAAGCATTTCAGAAGGTGAACATATAAATAAGAAATATGAATATATGGATTTTAGAAATTGAACATATACATTTCATAAAGTTTACATAAGCATTTAAGAAAGTTTACATAAGCATTCAAAATATGAACATAAGCATCTAAGAAAGTGAACATATGCATAAAAAATATAAACATATGCATTTCAGAAAGTGAATATAAGCATTCAAAATATGAACATAAGCATAAACAGACAAAATGAGAACATTAAGAATATTTATCATATGAACAACAAATATTAATATTATGAACATAAGGTATCCGTTTGATTTCACTAACTTTTTTAACAATTCCAATAAAAATTTCGAACAACCGAGTATCGATCAATATTAAAAAAAAATTAAGTGATAATCATATAAATTCAAACAAAATTAAGTAAAATTTAAATAAAATTGCCTTTTTTTTGGGGAGAATCCGTTTAATTTTTCATCTCATCTCAAATATCCATGGTTATTTTTGAAGAGAGAGAGTGAATTGTGTTTGATTGTTAGAGAGAGAAAATTAAAGGGAGGAGTAATATTTTTTAGAAATTTAAGTTTTAGAGTGATGCTTTTTGTATAAAAATTATATTTAAAAAATAATAGCTGTTGATAGTGACGGTTTTGTATAAATGACGGTTGGGTAGGTTGAATTTTAAAAATATGTTCAGTTTTTTGGGTGAGTTCATTTTGGTTTGGGGCCTTTTCAAGGGGGCGCGTTTGAAATTGGGCTTGTGGGCCGGTGTTGCAGCTAGAATAGCTGCACAAGGATGTAGCTTAGACCAATTGCAAAAATAGTCCACAACAACATCATATCCTAATTAGTCCGGCCCAAAGAAACAAGCCCAAAACCCTCCCTAACCATCACTACAAGGCCCAAAACGATTCAATTTTTGGATTTTCCCGCCAAAACGCTCACCAGTCAACTAATTTACTCATTTTCCATTACTTCCTTTTACAAAAAGTTTCCACTACTCACTCTTAATTTCAAACTCCAGAACGATAATCAAACGCCACTAAAATCATATTGAGTCGCAACTTGTGACTCACTCTCATTCCATCTTCAAATCTCACTTTTCATTATATACGTAACCATTGTAACAATTATGGGTTACCTTAAAACAAGATCTTCAGAGATGAAACCAGTTCCATTTGTAAGAATCAAGGCTTTACCGTCTTCACCACGGATAATTTCACCATATTCATCCTATTATCATAAGATACAATTTAACAATAAAAGACCACAAAATGACCAACATATTGAATCAATAAGAAAAGAAAACAAATGATTTACTCGACAAGGTATATCTTCAATGACTTCAAAATGCAAATCATCAAAATTAATGTTCAAGGTTATGGTTTTCGGCAGTACAAGAGAAAACCTGCAAGCATGAACAGATTAAACACCAAACAATGAGCACATTAGACTTGTATTAATCTATACTTCTGTAATACCCCGAATTTTTGAAAAAAATATTTTCTTAATTATTTTAATAATTTACTCGATTATTTGAATAAGGAGCCAAAATTAATTTTAAATTCCGGCGCCAAAAATGAATATCTAATTATTTGAACAATTAATTACTTTCAGATCTCTAAATTAATTATCTTTTATTAGACGTTCCATATTTTATTATGTACATATTATTTTCCGGATTTTTAATACTTAACAATTTTAATAGTTTTACAACTAATTTTGGCCTTGATATTATCTAAGGTATTTTTATTTAATTTTGCAATGATAAATTTGATCTAATTACCAAAATTAATTATTTTCTTAAATTAAAATATGATTTTTGTAGGAATTATTTATTTTTTTTTCAAAAAAAAAATGCAGATTTTTTGAAAAATCAGTAGCTGGCCGAAAAAAGAAAAAAAAATTATTATTATTATTTTGTGATTTTATCTTAGTTTAACTTAACCATTAAACTTTCTTCATTATCTTAGCTTACTCTTATTCTTATCTCCTTCCTTCTAATCCTCTAATCAAATGAACTTGTATCCAATCTTTCTACTCATCTTTTACACCCAACTATTAATCTAGACTTAATTTGATTCAATTACCTTAACAACCCCAAAAACTTATCATAATTTCTAGTAATCATATCATACCTTAAGCTCTATCCTTCTACACTTTAAACGCTATAAATAGACCCTTAATCTCTCTCATTTACTCACATCAAAAATCAAATTATCTCCTCCCTCTACTACCTAAACTCACGTTCTCCTTCTTCCTCTCTTTCTTTCTAGAATTCCTTCATTCTTTTTGCTCAAACAAACACCACAACCCCTTACTAACTTCGGACCTGCTATACTGCCACCACCCTCTGCCGCCCTGACAATCACCTTGCTGCCGCCACACTGCCCTCCCTCCGTTGCTGTTGCTGCTACTGCTTAGGTGCTGCATGCGCAACTTCCTTCTTCCCTTATGTTACCGCATGCATGCATGTTTATAAAAAAACTCTTCTTTCTTTTATTATTATTATGATTACTCTATTATTTTGATACCAAAAAAATATTATTATGCCACTTAATTTAAACACCAATAATATAAATTTTGATACTAATAATAATAGTATGCTACTAACATAGATTGTTGAAAGTTTTAAATTCTAAAAGTTAATATTTTGGTAGTTCATGCACAAATAGGGTATTATTTATAGTTTTGTGTTTATTTTTTTAACCTTATATTAATTAAGGTTATCTTAATTGTGTAGGAGGAGTCCCTTGATCGTGGTCAAGTCTAGTTATCGTATCTTAATTGTTCTTGTGATCAAGGTACGTATAGGTGGCTAGGTCCTTGATATAAGTTTGAATGCATGTTTTGGTAAAGATTTATTTTAATGATTGTTCGAATAAATGTTGCGTATGAAAGATTTAAGTTAATGGTTTTCATGTTGAGTAAAAATATAAATTTTACGATTTAAAGGTTTGATCTTTAAAAGTGTAGTTTAACTTAATAAAATTTGTTTATGGATCACCGGATTTCAAGCTATTGAATTAAAAGAATTAATTTAAACTTGTAGCTCGTTATGGGCCTGAGTATTTATTATTTTAATTGTCCCTCCATCCGGGACTGGTTAAGTAAGACCATGAGCTTTGTATGATCTGGTCTTTCCTCGAGTATAGTTTAACTTGCTTGGGGGGTGTGCACACTTAAGTGAGGAAAATTGATTTTGGAAATTCGTCTAAAATTGGAAATCTATTGGTTTGGAAAGTTTCTATTAATGGACGTTACTACTTTTGGAAGATTTAAATTTGGAAAGTTTAATTATGGAAAGTGACCTTTGGCAAGTTTGAATTGGAATAATTATTTCGAAAGCATGTTTGTCTAATAAAAGCATTAACATGCCTTGCACTTATATGTACTTAGCGTTTTTGCTAATCCGTTTTCCTTTCTGTTTTGGTTCGCCCTGTTTACCATTATTGGTAAGTAGTTTTAATTTCAAGTGTGGAGTTGATCGTGCGCATACTTGAGTTGGGATTGGGATCACCTAGTTAGGAATTTAGTTTACTCATTCATGAGTCAGACATGTTTTTTTTATTTGGAGTATTTTCGAACTCTATATTATGGTTATTATAATATTAATAAAGTCAGTTATTTTCCACTGCCATTTTTAGTAGTTAAGTAAGCCTTACGTTTTCACGTGGCGGTAATACGCCCAAATCTATCTCTATGGTATTTTATACGCATAAATATAGTATTTACGTAGAGGGAGATTTGGGGGTGTTACAACTTCATTCTATTTTATAATTTAATCACTTCACTTTTCAAAGGAAATCAAGAATTACACTTTAAAAATAGAATTGCACTAGGAAAGAAATTACAATTTGACAAGAAAAAAATAATTAAGTGATGAAATACTACAAATTTATTGTAAAAAAAATAGGTAACAATAATAATCTAACCATATTAAGTCGGTCATTTTGATGAAGAATGATTCTGCCAAAATCATTCCAAATCTCAGACTCAAATTCCAGTCATAGAAAGCCTTTGATAACTCATAATTTTTTCAGCAGAAACAACATCCTCCAGATTACAACTACAAAAAAATAAACACTCTTAATTTGTAGATAAGTCAAAATCAACAAAGTAATAAATTTGAACGAAGATCACCTCCCAGTGTAATCGAGGATTAAGAAAGCCTTTCGGAATTCAGTAATTCAAATTACAAATTCCATCTCTTTTAAAATGGGGAAAGAGATGGACCCCGGCGCAGACTCGGCGACAATAACGACGACAGCGTACGAGTCAACCCAGTCCGGGTCTCGAACTCCGAGGCTCTTCATTAAGGAAATGGTCATGAGAAATTTCAAATCTTATGCTGGTGAACAACGTGTTGGCCTTTTCACAAGTTTAGGGTTTATATCATCTAATTCAGTTCAATTAATTTCTTCTTCAAAATTTTGCTAAGTTTTTATTGTTGAATTTTTGTAGAGTTTTTCGGCGGTTGTTGGACCAAATGAAAGTGGGAAAAGTAATGTGATTGATGCTATGCTCTTTGTTTTCGGAAAAAGGGCAAAACAGGTGACTTTGATTTCGAAATTTTTACAATTATTCTAGTTTCTTCATTCTTAATTACTTAATTTGATAAAAAAGACAATAATTTTATGATATTTGTACAAAAATTGAATTCAGATTAGTCTAAGACCACTCTCAATGGTGAGCAAAAAAAATGCTCACCCACTCTCTCTCTACCCACTTTCTCTCTCAAGAAATAAGTTTTACTCATGGGCAAATTTTTTTCACATATTCTCTCCCAATGGTGAGCAAAAAAATTGCCCACCCACCACTCTCTCTCTCTTACTTTTTCAATACCCCACCATTACTTTATCTCTCCTACACAACACTTCTTTATTTATTTATTTCATTTATATTTTAACAATGTTACTCCAAATAAATAAAAACTAGTTAAAATTTGTGTAACTTATTTTTTTTATTTTTGTCCTTTTTATCGTTAAAATTTGTCGTAAAATTAAGTACGTTATATAAAAAAAATTTTGATTTTGAACTTCGCAGATGAGATTGAACAAAGTTTCTGAGCTTATTCACAACTCCACAAATCATCAGAATTAAGATAGTGCAGGTGTATCACTGCAGCCCAGCGGTTTTTTTTACCTCCCATCAAACACGAGTTCTACTTCCTCAATCCTCAAGACAGAACACTACACTTCCTCATTCCCCCAAATTGTAAAACCCTAACCCTAAAATCCTAAATCCCCAGCCGGAAGCCGCCGCCGGCCGCCGCCGTTCCTCTGTCCCGCAGGCGACGCGCCATCAGGCATCAGGTGCTCCGACACCGACAGTCCGACGGTCCGACGTCCTTGAATTTCGCTGAGGTCAGTGAATTTCATTTCGCTAATTTAATGTTTTTTTTTTGGTAAATCGCTGATTTAATGGTTTAATTCGCTAATTTACTTTACGATTTGGGGATTTTTTTGGTAAATCGCTGAATTTCATTTTGCTAATTTACTTTACGATTTGGGGATTTTTCCTCTAGAAAGTGAAGATTGGTTTTGACTGTGGTTTGTTATAGTTTTGTCTTCATTATAAGTTCCAAATGATTTTTTTTAATATGATTTTAGACACTGAAGATTGATTTTGATTAGCTGATCTGGGGATTTTTCCTCTAGAAACTGAAGTTGTGACCGGATATTTGACTATTTGAGTTGAGTATTTGAGCCCTATAATTTCTGTTTAGTTTTTCTTGAGAGAGATTTATTTTCTAGAGTTAGTGATGATGACGTATTGGAACGCTTCCAAAGTATGAAGACTCGGCTTCTGTAATTTTTTTCTTCTTCCCATTTTTCTATGTGTAATCTATTTGTAATCCATAGTTTGAACTTATGTACTGAATATTTAATTATTATATTTTTATTCCTTTGCTAATTACGATTCCAAACTTCCCTAGAGGAGGGTAAGACATGACCGCGACTTAAGATTCAAGTACCATTAAAAAGACTAAAAGAACGAGATAGCGATAGCTGTAATAAAGCACAGGGCGCGACTCTTTTCATTTCTGCGCCGGTGAGTTGGTTACCCGCCCTGGCAACTGGAAAAGTAGGAGGAACCTTTCTTCATTTTTGAGCAAGAAGCGGAACTAGAGGGATGAAATGAAAAGTGTTTATTACGATTATGCCCAACAGCCCACTTGAGCAATTTTTCCATTCTCCCCACCTTATAAGTCGTGAAATTCACCTTAATTCATTCTATCCCACATTCCGGAAATCATGGAGACGCCACTGCCTCCTAGTGTAATTGAGGATTAAGAAAGCCTTTCGGAATTCAATAATTCAAATTACAAATTCCATCTCTTTTGAAATGGGGAAAGAGATGGACCCCGGCGCTGACAGCGCACGAGTCAACCCAGTCGAGACTCTTCATTAAGGAATGGTCATGAGAAATTTCAAATCTTATGCTGGTGAATAACGTGTTGGCCCTTTTCACAAGGTTAGGGTTTATATCATCTAATTCAGTTCAATTAATTTCTTCTTCAAAATTTTGCTAAGTTTTTATTGTTGAATTTTTGTAGAGTTTTTCGGCGGTTGTTGGACCAAATGGAAGTGGGAAAAGTAATGTGATTGATGCTATGCTCTTTGTTTTTGGAAAAAGGGCAAAACAGGTGATTTTGATTTCAAAATTTTTACAATTATTCTAGTTTCTTTATTCTTAATTACTTAATTTAATAAAAAAGACAATAATTTAATGATGTTTGTACAAAATTTGTGGTTCATTTTTGGTTAAAAATTGAATTCAGATTAGTCTAAGTGAAATGATTTTGATTTTGAACTTTGCAGATGAGATTGAACAAAGCTTCTGAGCTTATCCACAACTCCACAAATCAACAGAATTTAGATAGTGCAGGTGTATCAGTCCATTTTCAAGAGATTATTGATCTGGTAATTTAATTTTTCGCCGATTTATTGTTGCATTTGTTTCTGAGTAGGGGCTAGATGATGGGGGTTTTATGGTTTATGATGTTTTGTGTCATGTAGGATGATGGAGAATATGAAGTTGTTGAAGGCAGTGAATTTGTCATAACAAGGGTTGCATTTCGAGACAACTCTTCGAAGTATTACATTAATGATAGAACAAGTAACTTCACTGAAGTTACCACTAAATTGAAGGCAAAAGGAGTCGACTTGGATAATAATCGATTTTTGATCCTTCAGGTCTATTAGATTTATTGTAATTTAAATTTTTGGTTCAATTTTCTTTTCTGTTTATTTCAGTGTATTTCATACAAAGTAACTCATGTTGGTTGGCTGTTGTTGTTGGGTTGTAGGGCAAGGTCGAACAAATTTCACTAATGAAGCCGAAAGCTCAAGGACCTCATGATGAAGGGTTTCTTGAATACTTTGAGGATTTAATAGGGACTAATAAATATGTGGAGAAGATAGATGAGTCTTCTAAACAGTGAGTTTTCTCTATTCAGCTTTTAGTATTGCAAGATAATAAGTCATATTCTTTGTATTTATAGTAATGCTATTTAATCTTGGTGAAGTTGTTTGTTCAAACTTTTTATTTTTCTGGTACTCGATCTCATTAGCAAATCAATCTGGTAGGAACCTTTGAAGTTGTATAACATGGAGAAACTGAATAGATTTAAGCGCTTAAAACACAAATATTTCTATTCAACTTATAAAGAGTAGTTGCCCCATTCATGGCTGTATTCTTGCAGAAGTGTATTAGCTGCGAGCTGCTTTTGCACCGTGCTGTACTCATGTCAGGTTAAGGATTATAGTGATCCATTTTGACTTTGTTTAATAAAATCTGCATCCTCAGATTAGAAGCTCTAAATGAGAAGAGATCTGGAGTTGTGCAGATGGTCAAGTTGGCCGAGAAAGAAAGAGACAGCTTAGAGGTATTCACTATTATATTATATCATTATAGCCTTTGAAGAGAGGCAAATGAAAGTCTTTTACTGAATCTGTATTCTCATGATCAACAGGATGTGAAGAATGAGGCAGAATCTTATATGCTGAAGGAACTATCACTGTTTAAATGGCAAGAGAAAGCTACAAAACTTGCTGCTGAAGACAACAATGCTAAAATGGCTGAGCTGCAAAATAACTTTTCCAGCTTGGAAGAAAGTTTGAAGTTGAAAAGGTGTTCTTGGTCATATGTGATTAATACAATTTTTCTCTTACATGAGTGTATTTGCTAATGTCATCTTAAACACTTGTCGTTGAGAGGAGATCCAGAGAAATAAATCTACTTTGAAGGAGCTTGAGACTTTGCACAATAAATATCTCAAGAGACAAGAGGTTTGCATCATTTGATTCCAACCATTTATATCTAGTGTATAGTTGCACATCTTAGGTGTTGAAGCTGACATTAGCACTTCAGCTAAATCTTGATTGCTTTGTCAATTGTGTGTAATGCATGTTGGAAATCCCAGGAACTTGATAATTGTTTGTGTCAGAATTTACTTGATAAAGCGCTTGGTGGAAGAAGAGAAGGTTTTGGAAGAAATAAAAGAGAAATCTAAAGGTGGATTTTCACTTTTATATAAGTTTATGATGCATTGTCATTTTCTGCTGCCTGAATGATTTATTAATGTTCATGTTGTACTTTTTTATGCTATATGTATTAATTTCTCGAAGGACTGCCAGACCTTCTGAAGTCAATATAGTTTAAGAAAATTGTTTGTGTCAGAATTTACTGCTCATCTTTGTTGCCTGGGATTCTTGTGCAAGTGTTTTAGTTTGGATTTCCCAAGCTTTTTTTTTTTTTTTTTTTTTTTTTGTAATTTATTTTATTACATAAATGCTTTGATAGATCTTACTTTGGCAATTGAAGATTTCAAGTTTTAACGTCTATAAATATGTTGAAATCTTTGAGCAGTCACTATTCCAAATATAGCAAGGTGCATTGAATCATTAGAGTTTGTTTCTTTTAAAATTTTCTTGTTCAAATTTTACAAACCTTGTTAGCTGGTTTTTGGTAAATCTGCATGCTTAATACTTCGTACTACATTTGTAAGCTGTCAGATCATGGCTGCGTGAAATGTACATATATCTTTGATAAATTGTTATTATTCTACAGCGTAATCGTTCTTTTTTTATTTTTTTTATTTATTATGCTAACTTTTATTGTTATAAAATACTGAGGATACTTTTTATGATGGACAATGGATGTATTGTCTTCCTCGTTAAATTTAAAAATTCAGTTAGAAACTATTTTCCAATTGGAACCTGAATTTGATCTCAGATTCTATACATCTTTTGTGAAACATGTCAATGTTGATGAATCTTTGTCCTTTGAAAATGAAATTAGGTGAAACTGAGATTCATCGTTCTGAGTTGGCCAAGGTTCGCGCTGAGTTGGAACCTTGGGAGAATCAACTGATGGACCATAAAGGGAAACTGGAAGTTGCATCTACAGAGCGGAAGCTTTTAAATGATAAGGTGATTTAAAAAACATAAGCAACTATGATGTCGGTGTCACTCAGCTATGCAGGCATTTGATACAAAGTACTCAACGTTTTGAACTAAATTATTGAATTGCTATATCCGTTATGTGATCAGCGTACCAAATGCAGTGCCTACATGGCTGTGGGAAACATGATTTATTGAACTGTAGGTGAGGTGTGCCTTGTAGAGCATGATGTAATTGCAGTAGTTAAGTTTTTGCATGAGATGATTTACTGCAGTTGTTATGTGCTACCTAGTGCCTGATAAATTACAAAAGTCCTTGATTTTTGTACTTCCTCCGTTCTCAATTTAAAGTCCCATTTTCTTTTTTCAAAAGTTTTTAGGATGATAAATAAAAAACATGGTAGTAGGGTTTGGTTGGTTAGAAGGGAATAAATAAAATAAGAGTGTAGTTTGGTTGATTAAATGTGTATTATGAAATAAATAAAGGTGAAATGAGAATTTTATCTAGGAACAAAGTTTTGGTGAGAAATGAAATATTTTTTTTGGAGGCAATGATGTATTTTGATGCAATATATTTAAAGCTCATTAGCTTGATTTTTTGTAATTTAATTTTAAATCAATGCCTAGCTATTGACCCTAGAAATAAGTAATAAGTGCCTTGCTTTGGAGATGGTTCTTGTCTTATGCATCTGCTTCAAGGTTGCTGTCATATTTGGACACCTTGTGCCTTTGAAACACTTGGTATGGTAGATTGGTAGTATTCTGGTTTTGGAATAGGTAGACTGATGGGTTCTTATGCTAAAACCTTGATTTAATGTGCATAAATCTCATATATTTGTATATTTACAGGCTATAACTCAACTGGAAAGTTGTTTTTAATGTATTTGGTTGGATTGTTGGAAGAAATATGATGCTTTTCTGTTCTATTTTGTTATGTTGAGCTCATGTACTTGCCTTTCATGAGTTTGATCTTTATGCTAAAAGTGTTTTATTTGTTTACTTCAGCATGAAGGTGCACAAAAAGCTTTTGCAGATGCTCAAAAGCAGCTGGAAGATATAAGTGATAAGATTAACTCTAAATCTGCTGCCATCACAAGCATTAAAAACGATTTGGAGAAAAAAGAGTCTGAGGCCTCTAAAGCTCGTAAAGCAGAGCAAGTAAGTGCATTATTGGTTACTTTTCGTTAAGGATTGATACTTTGTCAGAACTTGCATATAATTGTATCAGAGGCAGCTAGAAGACTGAACTTTTGTGACTGGACAGGAATGTGTCAAGGAGCAAGAGTCTTTGATTCCTCTTGAGCAATCTGCAAGACAAAAGGTTGCTGAGCTTGTATCTGTTATGGAATCTGAGAGGAGCCAAGGATCTGTTCTAAAAGAGATCTTAAGGGCCAAGGAAACAAATCAGATCAAGGGAATACATGGGCGAATGGGTGATTTGGGTGCTATAGATGGTGAGCCTGTAGATGCAAAAACAGTTGATCATTGTTGCTTTTATGACACTGTTTTATGATATGTGAATCAGTTATGGGGATTATTCTTTGTGTTCAATTCTGTCAAATCCTTTATCTTCAGAGAAAAATATATCAGTGTAATGTCATGTTCTACTTTTGGCTCCTTATATGCCTATCTTATTGACTTTATTCCCTTGTTTGTCTCCTATGCAGCTAAATATGATGTTGCTGTGTCAACAGCATGCCCTGGACTTGACTATATACTTGTTGAGACAGCTGAAGCAGCCCAAAAATGTGTAGATTTGCTACGTGAGAAAAACCTTGGTGTTGCGACCTTCATGATACTGGTACACTTTAAATATTGTTTTGTCGAAGTCACTAGTTCTATTGTTGATGTGGTTATATTTCGGAAGTAGTCCAAAATTTCCAAGGATGATGATTGCTAGCACATCTAAGTTATATATCTCATCTCTTTAAAGAAACAAAATACTAATTTAAAGTAACAACTTGAGGTTTCAGACTGTAAAAGAAATTTGAGGTTATCAACTTTGTCATTGATGTTGATTCCTTAAATTAGGAATAGCTTTAGCAAATTAAGCTTTTCGATAGAAAATCGTTTTAACTTGTGTATTGATTTTTAAAAATTCACTATGTGATTGTTCTTTCCAATTCATATTTTTTTATTTTTTTTTATTTTATATTGGGTTGGTAGATATATAAAAGCAGCATATTGGTGGGCATGACATGTGATAGTAATAATATCTAATGGGACCATTAGGCTTGCAATATAAAAGAGGTGTGTGAACACATGAAAAAAAAGGTTTATGAAAGCATATCATAAAGGGAAATTTTGCAAATAATATGTAACTTCCACAAAAAGAAAATGGTGCAATTATTAAAAAATCGTAAGAAGTAATTGACATGAGACATATCAGTCTTATGAGTTTTGTCTGAGTGGTCAAAACTTGTGAATGTTTAACATGCTAAGGGGCTCTTAAGGAAGAAGAGCTGGAAACTTTCAAAATGGGAAACTACACTAGCAGTCTGTATTGATTATTACTGTTCAATGGCCTGTTGGCCTGTTGTATAGCAGGTTTATGTTACTCTGTTAGGACTTAGGATGCGTAAACTTGACATTAGTCTGCATCTTTAGAAAAGATTAGCACAGAAATTAAATTTGCAGATATCTTGATGACCTTTTTCCTTTGGAATACTTCCTTGGAAAATGATGTTATTCTTAGTTTAATCATTACAGAACATAGGTATATGCTTGCTTCAATTGGGGTTTTGACTGGCGTGACTGCATAGCAGACTCTTGATTCTTGAAAGAAATGGATTTTGTTGAACACATTTCTTGCTTTCCTTTTGTATAAGCATTTTCTGGATCTGTGGTACAGCATCCAGGTTTATATCTTAACAGCTGTAGTCCTGTGTTTCCACAAGATATGCTGTTTGAATTCCATTAGGCAAGTTTTACGTAGACAAACATTGAATTTAGCTCTTCCTTTTTGTAGGAGAAACAATAGAGACATGGTGATCAGTTGAAGAGAAAAGTAAATACCCCGGAGGGTGTTCCTCGGCTTTTTGACTTGATTACAGTCAAGAGTGAAAGATTAAAACTTGCATTTTTTGAGTTGCTTAAAAACACTGTTGTGGCGAAAGACCTTGAGCAGGCAACGTTTTCATCAAAAGCATCTTTGTATGTTACTTTGACCCCATATTTTTGCTCTTTAATTTTCACTTTGGCATCTCTTCTTCATGTCTGACTTTTGTTTCTGGAATTTTAATAGTGAGCCAGTTTGTCACCTAATAATAATGAGCTACTACAAGAAGATATTTCTCTTTGTGATGCCTAACATTACAACAAGTAGCTTTGATGGACCTATCTTGATTATAAGTTGGACTACAGTTGAAAATTTTACGCCCCTTGAATTGCATGATACGAAATATTTAGAAATGACCTTTACAAAACAGATGTCCTCATTGGTGTGAAGAGTTTTCTGGTGTTCTGCCTCCTAAGTCTTTGTCGAACTATCTAATAAACTTGACAATCTGCCAATTTTGCACTTTGCAAGAAAAATGTTTGACATGTGTTGACTAGGCTATGCATATTGAGTTATTGGTAAGCCTTGATTAGTTTAAATTTAAGTACTAGCCTTTGACCTTAGCTAACCACTTATCATATCATATCATATATATCACTAATAAATAAAGCCGATCTCGCAGATAGGCCACGAGACAGCGACACTTGGCATTCCAGTTTTTCGCCAAGTGTCACGCCACATAGGCGAGACATAGGTATTATTGTGACACATATAATGCTAAGTAAGCGAAGTTTGGATAGATTTTTAAAGATATAAAAAGTTGTATAGTGTTTTATTATTGATAAAATTCTAATATTTCATATATACAAAATTAATCATAACTTTTAATAAATATCTTATAATATGGTACTTTTTCCATCATAAAATTCGTTTTAATAAGTTCTTATTTACAAAAATAATAGAGAATTGGTGAAAATAAATTTTAATCATGAAAAATAATTTTTGTTTTGGTAAAAATATTTTTAGTTCAATAAAAATAATTTCAGTTCAATAAAATATATTTTAATTCAGTATGTCTAAATATCCTGCATTATCAAAAGGGACTGTATGATCATATTTAACATTCAATCCAAAAAGTTTATCCTAAACTTTTATCAGCCATGGCATCGTACGGGTACAAAACTAGTATTGTTTATTTTTATTATAAGTATTAGCTTTAAATTTTTTATATTTTTAATTTAAATTTGTTTATCTGAAGTTTAAAATCCTAATAACTAGATTCGAACAAAATTAGTCTATCTGAAAGAATCTCAGAAATTAGTTGATCTATTATTTTTATCTATTATTTTTATCTTCTATATACTGTACTTTCCAGTGATATTCCTAAAGTAATAACTGCACGTGACTCTCACTAAAAATAAATACATAAATAACCAACTGCAAGTAACACTTGGCAAACATTACAATAAGTTTGTGCTTTCTATATCATCATTATAATTTCTAAAATTGTATAAAAGATAAAAAAAAAAAAAACATTTTAATTGCTGAGCATATCTTTTATCGACAACCTTAGTTATTTATCTGTGTTTTTGTAGACCTATGGAAGATGTTAGATTTTGGAATGAATTCATCCCCCTATAATATAGTTGAATCCTTTTTTGCTTCATTATTCTATAGGAAAATGGTACTTTTCATATTTTGGCGTAGAAAAACAATTTAGGCAGAAAATTGTAAATAAGGAAAATATATGTGTACTTCTAGAAGGAATTTGGTTATTGATTTATTATTAAACATTAAAACATATAAAATAGACTGTCCCAAATTAGTAGAAGCATTGGGTTATATGAGTCACTGGATGATGCTATCTTAATTTTTTTTTTTTTATTCTTACCATATAATGACTAAGGGAGAGATTAATCATTATTGTTTGGCTGGTGCATGTTTTTATCCTTTTTTACTAGGGAAATGTCTACCCAAATGGCTGAGGTGATGAGAGCTATTATAATCTACAGCATTTCACTGTTTCTATGTCAGTTGTTTGATGGTGGTTCAATAAGCTCAAGACTCAATTATATAATGGATCTCCCAATAAGATAAAAGAAAGTTCTTAACAACAATCTGTTGTGAAATTGTTTTGGTGTTAACTTGTGGAGGCTCCTATGATGATTTATCTGACTGTCCTTTTGTAGGCATCACGCATAGCATATGGTCAGAGCAGAGACTTCAGGAGAGTGGTTACATTGGAAGGTGCTCTCTTTGAAAAATCCGGGACCATGAGTGGAGGGGGGAATAAACCACGCGGGGGGAAAATGGGAACATCTATTCGTGCTGACACTGTTTCTAAAGAAGCTGTTACTGATGCTAAAAAGGAGCTTTCCATGTTGGTTGATAAATTAAATGCAATTCGGAGAAAAATTGCTGATTCTATTCAGAGTTATCAGTCTTTAGACAAAGCTATCCAACACTTAGAGATGGAATTAGCCAAGAGTCAGAAGGAGGTGAATCCTGAGATTGAAATTTGTATAAGCTTTATGAAAGTATTGTTTTTAATTCATTGTTCCTGCTAATAACAGGGTTGACTTTTGACTTAACAGATTGACAGTTTGAATACTCAAAATGATTATCTTAAGAATCAACTTGAGTCTCTGAAGTCTGCTGCACAACCAAAGAAGGAAGAGGTATCCAGGCTTGCTGTGCTCCAAAATACAATAAATGCAGAAGAGAGGGAGATTGCCAAACTTACACAGGGTTCTAAGAAATTGAAGGAGAAGGTATGATAATTGCACTTGAAGTAATATTTCTTCCACTTTCAATTTCATCATGGAGTTTGTTGACTGGCTGATAATTGAAATGTGAGTGCTTAGTACTTTAGTTACTAAATGCAGATTTTTTTTTTTTTTTTTTTTTATTTTTTTTCATTGAATTCCAGGCATCAGAGCTTCAAAATAAGATAGAGAATGCTGGCAGTGAAATACTTAAAAACCAAAAGGCAAAGGTCGACAAACTCCAGTCTGTAAGTATCCGGCATGGTGCATTGACTGCATTCATTTTTAAAAAGGATATCTGAATAAGTATTTACCACTGATAGCTCTATTGTGTCATTAGGATATTGACAAACACGGGACAGAGATAAATCGCCACAAAGTTCAAATAGAGACTGGTGAAAAAATGATAAAAAAGCTGACTAAAGGGATAGGGGATTCAAAGAAAGAACAGGAATTTCTTCATCAAGAGAGGGAAAAGATGCATTCAACATTTAAGGCAATAGAACAGAAGGCATTCGCTGTGCAAGAGAATTACAAAAAGACAGAGAAGGTTTTTCTCAGTCAATCTTGCTAATTAGAATTCAACTTCAGTTAATAATTTGTGTTGCTAATTGAGATTCTTTAATCCTTGCTAATTTACACTATCAGCTGCTTGGTGAACATAGAGAAGTTCTGGACAAAGCAAAATCCGACTATGAGAGCTTGAAGAGGAAAATGGATGAACTGCGGGCAACTGAGGTAGAATCTTTTGTTTTAAGTGTTTCTAATTTAAATTTCATTTTTATCTTCCATTACTTAGTAACAGGTGATGCTGGTATAACAGGTTGATGCTGATTTCAAACTTAAAGACATGAAGAAACTTCACAAAGAGATGGAAGTTAAGGAGAGGGGATACAACAAAAAGCTTGATGATTTGCAGAATGCTATCATGAAGCACATGGAGCAGTATGAACTGACCTATTTGTACTTAATTCTTTGTTTGCAAAAGGCTTATTCTGAACATATTACATTATAGATAATCTGATGTTTTCAGAATTGCGAAAGACTCTGTAGATCAAGAAAAGCTAAAGTCAACCCTGGAAGATGAGACTCTTTCCATGCCTTGTAACCTTAAAAGGCCTTAGGGATGGTAGCTTTGCTGGAAGCACAACTGAAAGAAATGAATCCCAATCTTGATTCAATCTCTGAGTACTTTTCTCCCTATTGACTCAAATACTTTAAATTTGTGCTGCTGCAAACAGGTTACTAACTTATTGTCCAACATTTTAGATATCGTAAAAAGGTGGCATCATACAATGAACGGGTAGATGAGCTTAATGAAGTTACTCGAGCGTGATGACATTAAGAAACAGTATGATGAATGGAGAAAGAAAAGGTTAGTTTATTCTTTCCTTGTTTGTCCTGTCTTTACTGTAGCATACTTTTATGCCTTTTGAACTAATGTGGATACACTTGATTTCAGGTTGGACGAGTTCATGGCTGGATTTAATACCATATCTCTGAAGTTGAAGGAAATGTATCAGGTCTGTGATTGATAGTTGTAAATATTTCGTCTTCATGTGTTTGTTTATCCTTGTTTGGAATAGTTGAAGAAAGGCATATGAAGTAGAGTGGTATCTGAAATTGCTTATGAATGATTTTTGTATTGAATATATTTGTCGCCTTATGTTTTTTAGCTTGATTGTTTTATCTATCTTTTTGGGTGCTGCTTCCTTTGTTTCTCGATGATAATATGTAGTTAATGTTAGCATGTTTATAGTGTAAATAGTCAAAATGATGTACTTATCTAGATTTAGAAAGTGTATGCTTATTTCTCTGAATGATATCTATGGTACATTTGTATCATGCCATAATTGTGATCTTGATAATTGTGAGCCACCTTGCCATGCTAATGCACCTTGTAGATGGTAACATGGATCAAATTCTTTAAGAAGTTGGCACATGTTAAGTTTTTATCGAGCATCTCCTGTTTTGCATCTTCTTCCAGTGTATTTGTGCATCATAAAGTGATCTTGATTTTATGTATGAGATGCAGATGATTACACTTGGCGGAGATGCAGAGCTGGAGTTAGTGGATTCTTTAGATCCTTTTTCTGAAGGGGTTGTTTTCAGCGTGAGACCACCAAAAAAGAGCTGGAAGAACATTGCAAATTTGTCAGGTGGTGAAAAGGTAAATTGCTTAGTGTTGTAGAGTTTCGTTTCAGATCTCTCTTAATTTTGCCTGATGCTGGTCTCAGCCTTTGCTGGTTTGCCTTTTTCTTTCAGACTCTCAGCTCTTTAGCGCTTATTTTTGCTCTTCATCACTACAAACCTACCCCACTTTATGTGATGGATGAGATTGATGCTGCACTTGGTATCTTCTTGAATCATTCATTTTTTTTTACTGATCCTTAAATTTGTGGATTCCTGCTTGAGTGATATGTTTGCTGTATCTTGTTTTGGCAGATTTCAAGAACGTTTCAATCGTTGGGCATTATGTAAAGGATCGTACAAAAAATGCACAGTTTGTAATCATAAGGTTTGATTATTTGTAATATCTTCATCAAATTGTTTTATATTTTTCCTGTCCTTGCAATCTTATCTGTTCATTCTTATGTATCCTGCAGCCTCAGAAATAACATGTTCGAGTTGGCTGACCGGCTTGTTGGTATTTATAAAACTGATAATTGCACAAAGAGCATAACAATAACCCTGGTAGTTTTGCGGTCTGTCAAAAGGCTGCTTGAAGAAGGATTGAGCTGTTCAGAATTTGGAATTGCAAATCATAATGTCTTTGCATAACAGCATAAGGTTAGCTGATTCATGAATGCCGCTATATTTATGGTTACTGAAGGTCTAATGTATTAAACGTCATATAAACATGCTTGTAAATTGTTCTACACTCACTAATGATGAATTTATGTTCATACTAGTTTAGCCTAATATTTATGTATTTATTGCTAGGTTTTTGCTGCTTATGCAACATTAATGATCATGATTTGTACCTTTTATGTTATTGTTAATGAACATTTAATGATATGATAATTTATTTATTTTTTTAACAAAGATTGATTCATAAATAAAAAGTCATATGACATTTACGAAGAGATTTATATCAAACAAATACATGACAATTGAATTAAATAAAAACATCCTTTCAGCAAAGCTACGATCGTTGTAAATTCTACATTCTTTATATCCTCTTTTACATTGCTGTGATTTACAGTCTTCTTCGATGAGGGGTCTATCGATTTGTTGTAGTCTTGAATTTTTTTTTTGCCTGATTCGTCTGGTTGTAATAGGAAGATTAACCTCTTTTTAAAGATCCCGCACAAATCTTTACCCATGAAACAACTCTACAACAATCCATCAAACAATAAAGCAAATCCTTCCTCAAAAGAGAGAAGAAAAACTTTTCTTTCGAAGGAGAAAAATCCTCCTAAAGAAGAAGAAAAACCCTTTTTTCAAGGGAGAAACGTTTCTCCTAAAAGCGGAAGAGTTATTATAAACCTAGAATAAACAAAAACAAAGAGAAAAGACACAAAAAACAAAGATTAGGTTTTTCCATCGGTTTTGGTCCCTACAAAATTCAACAATGGAGGCTAGGGTTTTTAGAGAGAAGAAAGGGGAGAGAGGAGAGAGGCTAGGGTTTCTTCAAATTTGTTGACTTTGATGATATGGTAATAAACATATAGTAAAAGAGATGATTTTAGTGTTGAGATTTTAACGAGCTAGTAATTATATGATAATGAATATGTTCATTATAGTTTGCATAAAAAACCTTATATATATATATAAATATATTTATAATAATATCAAAGTGAAATTGTATATGACAAAAATTTAAGTATTGGATATCAAAATATACAATACAATTTCACACATAATATTAGGCATAATAAACTTCTCGATCCAAATTCAGGAAATTCATGCTCGTGTAAACTTTCACTCTATGTTCAAGGTTACACATAATAAACATTTATCTATAAATAGAAACAATCTAATTTTTGTTCATTTATCCATAAATAGAAATAATCTAATAAAAATAAAAATTTCACTCTATGTTCAAATAAATAAAAATCAAACCCAAATCAAAAATCAAACTCAAATAAATTAAACAAACATCAAATTTAAGATCTGAAATTAAACTCAAATAAACAAAAATCAAACCTAAGATAAAAAAATCAAACCAAAAACACAACAAAAATGAAGAAAAAGAAACTCTCCCATTTTCGGACCAATCACCACCACCCACCACTTACACCAATACCCATTCACAGACAAGCACACCACCCCAAACTCCATCACCACGGAGCCCCGACAAACCACCAAAAATACAACAAAACACACCATATCCAAAATAACCCCAAAAAACGAAAATAAGACAAATCAAACGAAACTAACCAAAAATCGAAATAAACTAAAAAAAAAAGCAAATTAACAAAATTAAAAAAAAAGGAAAAAAAATCACAACAAAATAAACAAAAAATACGCAAATATCAACATACCTATCTCAAATTTCATCTTCTATGAGTTTATATGATCAAATTCAACAATAAAAACACCAAATCTGAAATTTTTATGGTTGAATTTGACCACTTAAACCACGAACGAAAGTGATGAATGAGAAAATGGAACCCAAAAATCCATATTGAACGAGATAGAGAGGATCACAGGTGCGAAGAGGAGTGAGAAAGAGGGGGGTGTTGATTGAGAAAAACCATGAGAAGTATGAGAAGAGAGAGGGTTTCCTTGTTTAATTTTCTTTTTCTTACTTTATTTCCTTTTTCATTTCCTTTTTTTTCTTTGTCGTATTGTAATATTATTTTTTTAATTCAATGGAAACTTCAGTACCATCTGATTTATATGCCAACAAATTTAATTCCCTTTATATATGCAAAGGATTGCCGGTTATATAAGGTCATAAATTGTTTGAGTACCTTGTTTGCTTCACTCCAAACTTCAATATACCTCATTTGCAAATAAATGCTAAGTTCAGTACCTTGTATTTGTATTTACTCTAAAAAAAGTTAGCTTGTAGACATTAAAAATTGACATTTAGCAAGTTTCAATGTTCACTTCTCTAGCAGTGAAATTGCAAAATCAAACAGTCAACTAATTCAAAGCAGTTTGGTGAAATTACAAAGTATCGACTCTATCAAGATCTTCTTAACCACCACAATATTGTTTTGTATGGTATGTAATGATTCACTTTAACCCTTTCAAAACTATAGGCTTCACTTGTAATTATCAATACCGATCATTTATCAGTCCCATTTCTGAATGACACCTTATATATATATATATATATATATATTTATTATTAAGATAGACGAACTAAAGACAAATTTTTTAATTACTTTTTTTTAATTTGCATTTATGCCCATGTGACAGCATAACCTAACTGACTTTATAATTAAGAACGAAGTATTTTTTTAGGGTATGAAGGGATGAAGTTCTTTTGAGGAGAATAACTTAAAACTTTAAAGAGAAAATGTGAAATGATTGAAAAAGTTATTTCGTATCTAAAAAGTCTGAACATACACAATACACCCTAAAATACCAAAAAGAAATATTGAGAGAAGAAAAAAAGAGTATTTGAAAAATGGGCAGGATTAAAGAAATACGGAGTAATTCGTACTACATAGTATGCAATAAAATCATGGCTAAGATAGTAAAATAGAATGTAGGCACTGGGTAAGAGTCAAAGGTTACAAAATAATTTCTTAACAAGTTGGTCTTATAAGCCTAATACATGATTATAGAATTTTTTTTTCTTTGTTTTGATACAAATGTAAAAATACGATCCAAGTCATATTGAGCCTTTTGTAACTAGTTAAATAAAGTACGGTAGCCAATTATGATGGACCTAGTTCATTTAACTCCTTCACCTAATCTTAACGGAGTGAAGAAGCACATATAACTTAGACAGAGAACAAGTTCTTTAGGATTTGCTTTAACAAAATAATAATAAATCAATAAAAAACTAAAAGCCGTGAAGTTAACAGATTAGACAATAAACTATAATATATAAATACACAAACTAAATACGTAGAAAACATAACTATAGTAAATAAAAACGACAAGTGCTTACACATATCATTAACAATAATCGACTTTTTAAATCTCAAATATAAGAGCTAATTAGAATCATCATCTTCCTTGTTGTCTTCTCCATCCTCCCCACTATCATCTCCACCTCTAAACTCGTACTTCTCAATCTCCTTTCTTTGTTCATCAAGGGTATTAGGTAAGTTCCTCAAAGTATGCTCAACGTCCTCACTTGAGGTACCACTAGCATAAACTCCTAATTTATTCTTCACCTAATTCCAATAGTTTGCGGCCCCCAGTAGATTTGGATGCAACCTCCACACTCGAGGCAGCAGTGGCAATCTTGCTACCTTTGTCTATAGCCTCCAATTTAAACTTATCATTATACTTCTCAATTGATATCTCGTTAATGTCATCCGGATTCATTTGACACTCCAACGTTCCTCTACGTACCGAAGGAGTTAGGTTGAAATTCGCCTTCATAGTTTTCAAGAACTTTGCCATCTATTTAATTATGTGTCAAACAATATACACATAAAATGTGAAAAATATGTGTAATAACAAATTACATGAAATTATTACGAATAAATAAATTACATGAAATAAATCATGTTAATATCCAGTTCACTTAATTTTGGCTTTTATGGTCCTAATATTTAGGACGATAATGAGATACACAAATAATACTAATATTTTTAATACTTTAAAGTCATTTTCATGTGAATTTTATTAACAAAATTATGCGCTAATTTGATTAACCCAAAACGTTCGAAACTTATCATTAGAATCGACACTTCCATATCTTCAATATTAAATGTTCCATTGCATATGAAGAAATTAAATTGAACTCAACCTTCGTGCGTAGTTTTCATTTGTTTCAAGAATTTGACTAGACCATCTTATCTTTTACTTATTAAATCACATAAACATAAGAAAAAATTGGTTTTAATAATCTCAATTTTAGCCATTTGCTTTTAATAATCCAACTTTGGATTATTATTGAATAATCCTAACTTTAAGGGGTATTCGCTTTTATTGGTCATAAGTAACTGGTAACCTGTTAAATAGGATTTTTTTTTTACTTTAATTGACACGTGTAAGCATGTAAATGGTCCAAAAATAAAATAACAAAATAAACATTACAAAAGGGAAAAAAAAAAAAAAAAAAAACAAAACCAGGCCACCACCTCCTTCCCTCCCTACCTACAGTTGACCCACCCTATCCACCCCCACCCCGACTAGAAATTGCACGAAATCACCCTCTCCCCACCTCCACCCTCCCGAAACCCCTTATCCCTAACCCACCATGCAAATCGACCTAATTCCCACCCCCATCCCCTGAAAACCACCCCTCCCTCCTTTTCCTCCCACCACGAAAACCACCATTCGCAACCATAAAACGAGGGTTTTGGAGGGTTTTGGAGCTGGGAAAGAGAAGAAGATGGAGTTTCGGGGCAGGGGAAGGGGAAGGATTTGGGTTTTAGGGCTAGGGAAGGGGAGATGGTGGGGTATCCTGTGGTGGGCTAGGGGAGAAGGGGTGTTTCGAGTGGTTGGATGAGTAGGGGCAGTGGTTTTAGAGGGGTTAGGGGGTGCCGGAGAAGGTGAGGGCTGGGGTTAGGGGTGCCGGAGAACATGGGGGGTTGTCGCCTGGTGGTTGGGTTTTTTTTTTAATAAAAATTTCTTTTTATTATTTATTTGATTATTTATTTTAAATTTTTTAAAATTTTTTTAGACTAATTGAGTGAAGACAGTGTTGGGTTTCGTAGCGTCCAACGCTACGCGGACGAGAAACCCGCCCAAGACCCACTCACTAATTAAAGCAACTAAACATTTAATCACATAATTAACAACATAAAGAGAGAAAGAGAAAAGACATTCTTACCCTAGACGCGTGCTTCGCTCCTAGAGAGCTCGGACTTCAAAGCCTTAGCTCCGCAAGCGCGAGAGCCTCCGACGGAGTCCACCCTCGAGACTCGACCCGAACGGCCTCTACCCCGGAGGTTAGCCGGGGCTAGACCAAGATAAGACTAGAGTATTACGAACTTAGAGGTTTTCTCACCCAAAGGGAGATGCCTCATTGAGTTCAACTCAAGTGTCCCTTCCTAAACCCAAATGATGGGTATTTATAAGGAAGGGAGCTCTTGAACTTTAATCTCCCATCCATGTGGGAGAGTTGGTAAAATGCATTTTATCCAATTTATTTTTAATTCAAAAATCAAATTGAAATGCTAGTGAATCAATAAATGATAAGTGTCAAGAGGTGAGCAAAGGTAGGTGAGGATCACTAACGGGGGGACCAAAAATCCCCTTCCTCCCCAAGCAAGGCCACTAAGCATCGGTCCCCACCAAGACTCACCACCACGCCACTTGGCTGGCTGGCAGCCTGGCTTGGCTGCCAAGGCTGCCCAGCTGGCGCTTAGCACCAACGCTGGGCTTGTTGGCTAGCCAGCCTACGCACACACGCAGTAAGCACACCACGCATGCATTGCGGGCTGCTGGCTGCTGTTGCTTGTGCGATGCAGGTGCGAGGGCTATGCGATGCCCAACACGCATAGCACACAAGGCAAGCACACACATAGTGCAAGCACGCACATAGTGCAAGCACGCACAGCGTGCTGCTACGCTAGCAAGCACGCACAACACATTGCGATGGCTGGTGCTGCTTCGCAAGCACGCATGCAGGCACATCACAAGCACGCATAGCGATGCTAGCGAGGCCCTACACTTGCGTGCTGCTAGTGGCCTTGCGATGCTACGGTAGGGCTGCTGTGTGCGAGGCACTAGCATGCTAGCACGCCTAGCGCGCCAGCGATGCTAGCCTTGCCACACCAGCTAGCTAGCGAGCGCTACTAGCATGCAGTACTAGCATGCATGCGCTGCTAGCAAGCTCGGTATGGTGCGTGGTCTAGGCTAGCCTAGCACTCGCATGGCTAGGCAAATGCGAGGCTACGACTTAGCACATACTTGTCGCTTGTTGATTTTTCTCATCTCGTCGAATTTTAAATTTGACTCGACTCGCTTCGACGCTCTAAGCTCGACATCCGACGTCTTTGTTCGTAATACTCTAATGACTCATCAAATCCTTCAGATTGATTCGTCGTCTCGGATTGGTTACTCGATTGGGTGTGACCCGAAGGGTTCAGTCGAGATTAAGCTGTAATATTAATTACATATTAATATTATTGATCGGAAGCGGCCTCCACCTAGGCATTCCGATCACTTGACCTCACTAAAGAATTAGCTTTCTAATAATTTTGAACCCTCTATTGGAATGATACACTTGTTGAAAGGACACTATTCCTTTCAATCTCCCACTTATCCTTCTGGACAAGTGTGCAATTAGTGTATAGCTCTTTTCCTATGTCGCTTAATGTCACTTCATGAACTATAAGGTAAAATTATTCGTCATCCTTATTACGTACAGAAGTGTTTGTCGATTCTCGAGTCCGATTGTCAATAAGCAGATGATTTCTAAAATCCATCTGAGCACGACCATGCATTTTCACAGTCTCGCTCTTCGAGAGGCCTTGTAAACAACAAAGACATATTCCCTATTGTTAATGGGGGGACATTCCCAGTCTTGTACTGTAAGCTTCTCTTACTAAGAGGACGTAGTCGCTTGAGTGTTGCCGTTATAATCCCCATTTACGGCAGACGTTTGACAGGATCAAACGGACTTGTACTCAAACAAGAGAACTTGCAATACTCTAGGTCGAGGAAAAAGGTTCCGATAGCTATAATGAGAAATATACTTATGACGATTTTAAATCTCTTAAAGTATTCTCATAGGTCGATCCGGTATAGTTCCAAACCAATACCTGGGCAAATGATTTATGACAATCATGTCTTTGTAGCACAAGAAACGGTGCTATAAATCATACTACACACTAATCTCAAGTGGTCATTAATCGTCCATCATTTAAATGACCTTGATTAGGGATAATTTTCGATTTTAATATTCAATGTTCACTTAACAGGTGTTTCTTTATCCAAGACATGGTCTTGATACCCTGTTTTGAATATTCTTTGAAATCGAATGGACTCATTATTTAATTCTAAACCACAATTAAATAGTTTGTGGAATTTTATTAGTAAAATTTTATTCCACTATGAAACTTCAAACGTTTCATCTTATGATAAATGGTTTCTCCCCAAATGTGTTAAGAGTAACACTCTTCACAAAACATTTATAGAAATCACACTTATATTTAATATGCTTGATTTCTTTCATGTAATCTGGTGAATGTTGTCGTTCACTTATTGCATAGGTTTAGCTACTATTACTTTGCAAATCTTAGCATCTTCATTATCGAACAATTTCATAATAAGATGATAAAATTTTGAGAGTGTTATGGATAATATGTGATCTAGGATTTATTGTCCAAGTGATGGCTCCCACTCATTTTCATGACTTGAGATCTTTCAACTTGACAACCTACAATCAATGTTCGACAACGAACTTTCCATTGAACACTATCTTATTATTGGCTTCCAAGAAATAATATTCTCAACATATATTTCAGTAAACATTTTGATGGTGCTTTGCTTGGATTTCATTCCGAACGGCTCACAATGATTTGGGAGACCCTAATCACTTGTGATTATGGAAATTTTCCTTAAATTTCCGCACATTATACATGGATGTGCGTCCATGTTACCATTCTCAAGCCACGACGCATTCTAGCTCGTGTTTATAAACGACTTCCTTATTAAGGATGTAATCCTTGCTAAGGATGTGCTTGCAACATCAATTCTCAAATTACATTTGTTTCCATGCGTCAAGAACTTATCCCCTTTTACTTATCAAAGTACTTTGGATTTTTCTTGATCATAATCTAACGATTCATCACTTAGATTTAAATCGATTGGTACTTTATACTTCTCATGCTCTAAGCCTGTAAGTTGAGTGACGACTCCATATCATAGCATACATGATGGTTTTAATTGCAGAATAATTCCCAATATGTTCCATTCATGTGACCTTTTAGCTTATCCAGTTTCACCGAGTCTTGCTAAACTGTTTGCTATGTGACATGGTTGAAAGTCTCTACTAGAGTCTTTCTTGTTTGACTTAGTATTTGCCCAGCTTATACTTAGTTCAAACATTTACTTAGTTTTATACATATGGGTCGAAAGCCTTTTCAAGTTCTTTATGTTTAACACGGTAAATTCCTCTACTCGTTTAAACATTTCATTAAGTTTATCCAATAGATCTTAATTCCCACTATGTACTAAGTATCGCCTTTTGCTTGGTCCATTGTAGAAAATCCTTTCAAATCTAAGCATTCAGCATTTGATAGTCATTTCACAATAGAGTTCATAAACTTCTTGTTGGTCCATACAAGATTGATTCTTGCTCCCACTAAACTTCTTGTTTATAAGAATTTCTATGATTCTCCATAAGCCAAACCTTTTATTGACTTTATGAGAATACATGTTCCAATTCCTACATGCAATGCTTCATTTAATCTCACGATGGATTTCTTGAGCTTGCTTTTAAATCTAGCATTATTTAGAATTACAAAACCCTTAGACTATTTCCATAGTCTCTTCTAAAATCCAATTTAGGAAGGCAGTTTCGTATTTTTCCATATTTCATATGCGCAATTTTGCTAGAACAATCACGAAAAGACTTAAGCGTTTCGATTGGTGAATAGGTTTTTATTAAAATCAACACCGTGAATTAATTGTATCCTTTTCAACCAATCTAGCTTTGTATGCTTATGCATTTCCATATTTGTCAGTTTTCTCCTTGAAAACTTATTTGCGATTGATGGGTCTGTCACCCTTCATACAAATGAATCAAGTTCCAAACATGCTTTACAAACATGGAGTCTATTTCGGATTTTATGGCCTCTAACCATTATTCAGAATTCGGATTTGTCGTAGCTAATTTACAAGACACTATTCCCTCACCATCCAATGGTGAATAGTATGCTTGTAAGTCTTAGGTTTATTTCTAACTTAATAAAAATTTATAGGATTCAATCCAAGCCTTTGGTGAATTCTATACCTATACGGGGTAATTGCATCAAACACTGAGTTTCAAGGTGCTTTTAAAGCCCTTTGATTATATTGATCTTACTCCACCACTTCTAAAGTTTTGTGAGTATTGAATTCTCTTTTAAGGCACTTGTAAAGTCCTTTGAGTATTCTTGATCAATCATTCTCATGAAGCCCTTCTAAAGTCTTCGGAGATTCTCAGTTCTAGTTTGTTGCTAATCTCGATGGTCATCGAGTTCATTTTCCTCCCACTTGTCGTTTTGGAAATGTGTTACTTTCCAGAAAGACACCATTTAGAGCAACAAATACTATGTTCTCAATTAGGTTGTGGAGGTAATGCCCATAGTCTCACTTGAATACTTACAATGAGACATGTATATTGTCTTTGGGTAAAAGTTCGTTGTAAAACAAACAGTTAGCTCCTTCTCGAGCTACCTTAGCCCTTATTGAGCCACTTAGCTCCCATTGAATCAATGAACTCCCACTGAGCTAAGAGCCCTAGACATATACTTGAAAAGACGCTAGAAACTATTTTTATCCATAACTGAATATGGCGTCCTTTCTTAGCTTTGACACTTTTGTTTAGTGTTTAGTGTAACACTAGTCATTTGTGCAAATCTTTAAGAGCTTTATAGGAAGGGATGTGATCCATCACCATTCAAGTCATTTCAAAATGGCATCGAGGTCTTCGTCAAGACACACTATGTTCTTTGTTGAGCTCATTATGAAATTTCAATTTCATAAGTTTGATATGATCATACTTGGCTCAAGAAAACATCGCTTGATCTAATCTAGATGCTTTGATATCTTGCCAAGTCGGTTCTATACTTCACTGAACATTTGAGCTACTCAAGGTCCAGTTTGTTCACGTTTGATAAATGTAGCCACATTCTCTCAAATTCTCGTGAGACGTTGAAGTAATGGAATCCTCTTTAGCTTTTGGAGTCAATTGTCTATGCCAAGCACAATAGCTCCTTTCTTTGTAGATTTTAACAAGTAAGACTTGCTTGTCTTAGATCGATTCCGAATCGATCAACTATCAAGAGTCTATTTAATAGAGCCTTGAGTATGTTCTTGTCGATGTGACATTGCTAAAGATGTTTTGAACACAAATCATATCCATGACTTGAACCTTGTGAGTTTTCATGTACATTAAGGAAATGTTTGTTAATAATTTAGCATTCTTGACTCATGGCTTAGACAACCATGTCATTCAGATAAAACCCGAAACTATTTCGAGGGTTTTTGGAGTCCCTCGGGAGAGTTACGATCCTAAGTATGCGCGCCTGACGTCCATACCTGCAAAACCACGAAACTCCGATTGGGTGGAGTTCCGCCTCCAACGATCAAGTTAGTATGATTCCGAATGGGTAAAAGTCGGTTTGAGGAGAGTGGAGACCAAGGCTTAGAGCCATGCCTTGGGGAGCAAGGCAATGGTCCCCCCATGGTCATGGTCCTCACCTAAACCATTCTCTCCTCTTGCCACTTGTTGCCTTGTGATTGCATTTGCTTTATAATTTATTTTGGAATTAAATAAATTAGTGCAATTGCACATGATCTCACATTGATCATGAAATGGGATTCAAGTCCCCATTCTCAATAAATACCCACTTGGTTGGGATTTTGAGAAAACACACTTGAGTGGAACTATATAGGCATCTCCATTGTTGAGAATACCTAAAGTTCGTAAAACTCCAATCTTTTTAGGTCATGCCCCGGCTAACCTTCGGGGCTTGGGCCGATCGGGTCGGGTTCGAGGGTACGAGCCGTCGGAGACCTTGCGTTTGCGGGGTTAAAGTAAGAGCTCTTTTAGCGAGTGAAGCGCGCGTCTAGGGTATAATTCTTTATCCTTATTTCTCTTAATTATGTATTAATTATGTTTTGCATGCTTTAATTACTTTAGTTACCGGGGCGGGTCTTGGTGGGTTTCTTTCCGTGTTGAGTGGGTCTCTACGAAACCCTACAGCGGTATCGGAGCCGCGCCCTTTTAATTATTGCAATTATTTATTAATTAAGGTGTTTTAAAGAAGATTTAATTTCTGATTTTTGCTTTTCTAATTAGAAGTACGGTTTTAAATAGTTTTAATCTCGTATTTTTAGGGTTTTGGTTTGGGAACTCGGATTTTGTCTCAAAAATAGTGTTTTTTTGGGTGAAATCGACGTTCTAAATCAGTTTCAACCCTCTTTGAAGACTTTCCAGAAGCCAAATTCGAACCAGAAATCCATTTTTTGAGGGTTTTTTCATTTTCAACGAAAATTTTAAATCTTTTATGCCTTGATTAATGCAAGCATGTCAAGGGTAGATTAAATGCATTATTGCATCCCTAATCTATTGCAATTTAAATGTCTTTTAAGCATGATTATGGAGTTATAATATGTGCTTAAGTTGATATGTCCTTTTTCACATAAACTTGTTTTTCACAATTGTGCAAATAAATTGCATTAATGTGTGAATTTTTGTTGTGAATGTGTAATTTTAAGTTCCTAGTATGTTAAAGATCTAATCTTTAAATGTTTACCTCTCCAACACCGACGGAATTTTTCGTCGGAGGCTTGCGACGGACTTCCTATTCAGGTCAAACATAGGCTCCGACAATTTAAAATCCGTCGGAAAATCCGTCGGCATGGTAATTTCCGACGGAAAATTCCTCGGTATTAGCCAAAATTCCTACGAAGTGAATTCCGACAACGTGTTCCGACGGAATTCCGTCGGAAACTGCCTTTTCCGACGGATTATCAGTCGTAAATGAGGTGTTTTCTAGAAGTGTGATAAATCTTCATATTGGAAGATGTAATCTTGTTATTTTAAACAAGTATAAAAGTTGGAAAATCATTGGATGATTAGTTTATTTTTCCAACTCCCTATTTGTCAAAATCCATTATTAATTTACATATTGGCTAAATTAATTATGGACATAGCTTTTTCAATTTTAAGCATCAAGAAAGACCTAAAACGTTCCAAGGTGATTTTGGAAATTTAGGCTTGTGCACCATTAAAATTGAATTTAATTAAGTTGGACTTATTTTATTTTTTATTTACCCTAAATTAATTCTAAAAATAAATTTAGATTAATTTTACGTCGCACGTAAATCGGGATTAAAATCCCGAGAAAAATGCACGCAAATCGAGGCAAAAACCCCAAGCGTCACCAAGGCTAGCCAGGCTGCCCAGCAGCCCGCATGTGGCTTCCTTTGATGCGCACAAGGGCTGAGCATCGAGCATGCGATGCTGTGTGGCGAGGGATGCAAGGGGGCTGATGCGTGGGCAGTGGCTTAGGCTGCTGGAGTACTTGGGCACACTGCTAGGTAGCATGGCAGCAAGCCCCAGCCAACCCGCCACTTGCTGGCAGGCGCCAGCATGCAAGGCAGGCTGCTGGTGATAGCAGCGTGGCATGCTACGCTAGGCGCTGCATGCTAGCACCACGCACCAAGCACACCCCATGGGCTACTTGCCAGCCATGGTGCGCAACCCACGAGGATAGGAGTGGGTGTGTTTATGGCTTAAGTTTGGGCTATGCGTTTTGAAAAAATTTTGCCGTTTTAAAATTTTTATGTAATTATTTTAACGAGGTTGGACCTCGATTTTTCCGGCTCTTGCAAAATTTTTGATTTTGACAAATTATAGGTTAAGCGGCTTAATTAATTGGATTGATTAAGTTGGATGCGGAATTTAGTGGGAGCTTAGCTAATTACGTGAACAAATTGCACCTTAGTAATACATAATTTATTAAACAACTTTGACTAGTTTTAATTAGGCGCGTTAATCGGATTAACCACCTAAGTTAGTTACTAGTTTTGCGTGTTTATTTGTATTATCTCGTAAAATGCATGGGCCATTCACAAATAGTGAATGGGTGAATGAAAGATTGTTTCAAAACAGGTTTTGAGAAAAATGGCAACTAGTTGGACTCGACTAGGATAGAAAATACGGACTGCGTTCCGTTATGTATATTTGTACTTTACATTAATCTTTGTCATAGTAGCTAGTAATTTTATTTTGTCAAAGATGTCTCACGGCGTTTCGATGAAGACTAGCCAAGATGAAGACCCTTGAAGATTTGAAGATTTCAAGGGGTCATGCTAGTTGCCAAATGCATAAATTTTATGCCTTATATATATTGTTGTTATGTTCATATATATATATATTGAATGATAGATGCATGTTTAGGATTTCGATATGTTGTGATGATTATTTAAGTTCACTTAAATTAACCAACATAGAAACCCTAGGTCCCTTAAAATATTGAGCTAAAATTTGCCGTTCTAAGAACAACACTTACCGAACTAATGCGTGTATGTGATGGGCTACACCAAAGCGAGGCATCACTACTTCCCTAGGAACGTAAGGTATACTAGGTATACGAGTTGATCTTGGTTAAGCTCAACGATATTAGTAAGGAGTCCTTAGATGTCGTGGAAAAAGAGATAAAATGTCAAGAATGCATTAGATGTGACGTTTTATCAAACCGAGAGTAGCTTAGAGCTATTAGCAATTGAATTGCTTACCTTAAGATATTTAATGTTAAGACAAGCCAAAGCATGCTTAACCATTTCTTGATCTTTAGGATCTCGGAATCATTTTATTCTCGCCTAAAGGGACAAAATTATTAATGCGTGGATAAAATGCTCAATAAGATTGAAAATTTGCATGAACGCTTTAAAAATTTCAAACTTATTGATTTTATGAATGGTTTTTCATTTCAAATTCTTTCAATTGTAGAACAATGTCTGCAAGTAACTCAAACAACAACCAATTCTCTTTACGCTCAATTCTCGACAAGGAGAAGTTGAGCGGGCCAAATTTTCTTGATTGGCAAAGAAATTTGCGTATTGTTCTCATGCAAGAGCAAAAGGAATACGTCCTTGATGAGGAAATGCCCGATGCTCCCAATGAGGAGGTCACTCAGGCAGTCCTTAATAGATGGCAAAGTGCCAATCGGGATGTCAAATGCATCATGTTGGCCACTATCTCTCCGAACCTTCAAAAGACTTTCTTTGAAAACGAGATGACTTTTGAGATCATTTCTGAGCTTCAGAAGATGTTTCAAGAGCAGGCCCAAACTGAAAGGTTTGAAACCCACAGGCAAATCCTTGAGAGCAAGCTCAAGAAAGGGGAGCCGGTAAGCCCGCATGTTCTTAAAATGATTGGATTATTTGAGAACATGGAAAGGCTAGATGCTGGGTATTCAACCAAGATGGAGATTGACATCATTCTCCACTCGCTGCATAAAGGCTATGATCAGTTCAAGATGTACTATAATATGCACAGCATGGAGAAAACTCTCACCGAGCTTCATGATATGTTGAAGCCAGCCGATCAAACCCTCAAGGATGAGGGAAAGCATGACATGCTCATAGTGAGAAAGGGCAAGCCATTTAAGTGCTCGGGAAAGAAGAAGAGCTTTAAAGGGAAAAAGAAAAATTTTCCGCCTAAGTCAAACACTGCCAAGGGCAGCAAGGACAAAAAGGTAGCCTCTTCCAAATCCGACTCCGAATGTTTCTACTGCAAGAAGAAGGGACATTGGAAACGGGACTGCCTCAAATTCAAGGAAGATAAGAAGAACGACACCATTACTTCATCATCAGGTATTTTTATTATATACTTAAACTTCGCTAGCAAAACATCATGGGTATTAGATACCGGATGTGGCTCACACCTTTATTGCTATGCTCAGGGACTAAGGATAAATAGGAGGTTAGAGAAGGGAGAGGTCGAGCTTCGGGTCGACAATGGAGTAAGGATGTCTGCCGTCTCCGTTGGAACTCTTAGTTTGTCTTTGCCCTCTGGGCTTATTTTAGAAATTGACAATTGTTACCATGTTCCTAGAGTTACCAAAAACATTATTTCAATTTCGGCGTTGGACGCTAAAGGTTTTGAATTTCGAATTAAGATCAATAGTTGTTCATTTTATTTCGATAATGTTTTATATGGTAAGGAATATACAGAAAATGGTCTTTATGTGCTTTCTCATGACAAACAAGTTTATAACATTGATGATACCACTAAAAGGGCTAAGACCATCGAGTCGAATCAAACCTACTTGTGGCATTGTCGTCTTGGCCATATTAACGTCAAACACATCAAGAAACTTCTACAAGAAGGTGTTCTTGACTCATTCGACTTGGAGTCGTTTGAAAATTGCAAAGGATATCTATTAGACAAGATGATAAAACATCCGTTCTCCAAGTTGGGAGAAAGGGCTAGTGACTTATTAGGTCTAATACACACGGTTTTATGTGGACCAATGAGTACACCTGCAAGACAAGGTTATCGATATTTCATCACTTTCACCGACGATTTTAGTAGATATGGTTATGTCTACCTAATGTTGAATAAATCTAAATCTTTTGAGAAATTCAAAGAATTTCAGAGAGAAGTTGAGAATCAACTTGGAAAGTAAATTAAAGCACTTTGATCGGATCGAGGTGGCGAATATTTGAGCCATGAATTCGACGATCAATTGAAAGGAAATGGTATTCTTTCAGCCGACACCTCCCGGAACTCCTCAATGGAACGGAGTATCCGAACGGAGGAATCGAACCTTGTTAGACATGGTTTGATCAATGATGGGTCTTAGTGAACTTCCTATCTCTTTTTGGGGACATGCGCTACAAACCGCGACACTAACACTGAACCGAGCTCCGTCAAAAGCTGTTGAAAAGACTCCATATGAATTATTGACTAAGAAACCTCCTAGGTTGTCTTTTCTCAAGATTTTGGGATGCGAAGCATATGTCAAACGATTAATTTCAGACAAACTTCACCCCAAATCAGACAAGTGTTTCTTTGTGGGATGCCGAAAAGAAACCAAAGGGTATTACTTCTACAATAAATCCGAGAACAAAGTGTTTGTTACTCGTGATGGTGTCTTTTTGGAGAAGGAACACCTTTTCAAAATGACAAGTGGGAGGTAAATCAAACTCGACGAGGTTTGAGAGGACGAGCAACAATGTCAACCTGATAAAACTGACAATCTAAGTGCTTTGGAAGCAGCTGAGAAGATTGGTCAGAATCAAACAAACATGGTAAATGCTCAACCCATTACCCTTCGTAGGTCGCAACGGCCAAGATCTCAACCAGAAAGATACCTTGGTATTGTCTTAACCGATGATCAGGACATCCCAGTTATGGATGGTGATGAGCCAGCGACATACAAACAAGATATGACGAGCCCTGACTCTGCTAAATGGCAAGAGTCCATGAAATCCAAGATGGACTTAATGTCTGAAAATCAAGTCTGGGACTTGGTGAATTTGCCCGAGGGTTACACACCCATCGGTTGCAAATGGATCTTCAAACTGAAGACAAACAAAGATGGAAATGTATCAATATACAAAGCTAGACTGGTGGCAAAAGGTTATAGACAAATCCATGGGATTGACTATGATGAAACTTTTTCACCGGTTGCAATGCTAAAGTCTATCCAGATTATCCTAGCGATTGCTGCATATTACGATTATGAAATATGGCCGATAGATGTCAAAACCGCCTTCCTAAATGGGATTTTGGAACTAAATGGGATTTTGGAAGAAACTGTGTATATGACACAACCAGAAGGTTTTTTTGATCCAAGCAACGCTGGAAAGGTATGCAAGCTTAAGAAGTCCATTTATAGACTGAAGCAGGAAAGCAGAAGTTGGAATCTGCGATTTGATGAAGCCATCAGCAAGTTTGGTTTTATCAAGAATCTAGATGAATCTTGTGTCTACAAGAAGGTCAGTGGGAGTGACATCGCATTCCTAGTCCTATATGTCGATGGCATACTGTTCATTGGAAACAACACAAAATTATTAGAGTCCATAAAGGGCTGGTTAGGAAAGTGCTTTTCAATGAAGGACTTAGGAGAGGCACAATACATATTGGGCATTAAGATCTATAGGGATAGATCTAAGAGGATGATTGGATTGAGCCAGAGTACCTACTTTGATAAAGTACTGGCACGATTCAACATGGAGAATGCCAAAAGAGGGCACTTACCCATGTCCCATGGCGTAACTCTCAGCAAGAAACAGTGTCCACAGACACCTGTTGAGCGAGAGAGAATGGATCAGATTCCATATGCTTCGCTAATTGGGTCGATCATGTATGCCATGATATGTACCAGGTTAGATGTATCGTATGCTTTAAGTGCTACGAGTCGATACCAATCAAACCCAGGAGAGGCGCATTGGTCTGCGACCAAGAATATCCTGAAGTACCTGAAAAGGAACAAGGATAAATTCCTGGTTTATGGTGGCCACAAAGAATTGGTTGTTGAAAGTTACACCGACGCTAGCTTCCAGACTGACAAAGACGACTTCAATTCAGAGTCAGGGTACATATTTTACCTTAATGGAGAAGCATTTAGCTGGAAGAGTGCCAAGAAAAGCACCACTGCAGATTCTACAACTGAAGCCGAATACTTGGCTGCTTTAGAAGCCGCTAAGGAGGCTGTTTGGATTCGCATGTTTGTCAGTGAACTTAGTGTTGTACCCTCCATCAAGGGTTCGATAGATCTCTACTATGACAACAATGGATCTATCGCTCAGGATAGAGAGCCAAGAGAGCACCAGAAGGTCAAACATGTCCAGAGGCGATTTCACATGATAAGAGAATGGAAATCCGAAGGTGAAATCAGAATTTACAAGATCGAAACGGATGATAATGTGGCGGATCCTTTGACTAAACCTCTGCCTCAAGTGAAGCACAACAAGCACATTGAGGCAATGACAATCAATCATGTTGGAGATTGGCTTTGAAATTCCCTGTACATGTGTTTTAATTAAACTAGACGTCTTAATGTAAGACACTGTGTTGAAACCATTCATTTATGGAGTAATGAATTTTGTATTTTATATTCACTCCATTTCTATTTAATTGTGGTGTTGAATTAAATAATGAGTCCATTCGATTTATGGAAATATTCAAAACAGGGTATCAAGACCATGTCTTGGATAAAGAAACACCTGTTAAGTGAACATTGAATATTTAAATCGAAAATTATCCCTAATTAAGGTCATCTAACTGATGGACGATTGATGACCACCAGAGATTAGTGTGTAGTATGATTTACAGCACTGTTTCTTGTGCTACAAGGACGTAATGGTCATAAATCATTTGCACTAGTGCTAGTTTAGAACTGCACTGCACAGACCTATGAGAGTACTTTAAGAGATTCAAAATTGTCATAAGTATGTTTCTCATTATAGCTATCGGAACCTGTTTCCTCAACCATGAGTATTGTGAAGTTTTCTTATTTGAGTACTAGTTTCTTTGATGTTTCCTAACGTCTGCCGTAACAGGGGATCCTAACGGGAACACTCGGGAGATTAGGTCCTCTTAGTAAGTGAAACTTACATTACAAGACTGGGAATGTCCCCCTATTAACAATAGGGAACATGTCTTTGTTGTTTACAAGGCCGCTCGAAGAGCGAGACTGTGAAAATGCATGGCCGTGCTCAGATGGATTTTAGAAATCATCTGCTTATTGACAGTCAAACTCGGAGATCGAGAAACACTTCTGACGTAATAAGGATGACGATGAATCTTACCTTATAGTTCACGAAGAGACATTAAGCGACATAGGAAATGGGCTATACACTGTTTGCACACTTGTCCGGAAAAACAAGTGGGAGATTGAAAGGAATGGTGTCCTTCCAACAAGTGTATTATTCCGATAGAGGGTTTAGAATTAATACAGAGCTAATTCTTCAGTAAGGTCAAATGATCGGAATACCTAGGTGGAAGCCGCTTCCAATCAGTAATATTAAGGTATAATTAATATTACAACTCAATCTTAACTAAACCCTTCGGGTCGAACCCAATCGAACAACCGATCCGAGACTACGAATCAATCCGAAGGATTCGATGAGTCGTCGGAGTTTTACGAACACAAACGTCAGATATCGAGCCTGTGGCGTCGAAACCGAGCGTCCCAAAATCACAAGCAACAAGTTCGAGCGTAGCCGTACCATCACTATGGCCTAACCATGTGGACGCTAGACTAGCTCGAGCTAGCATGCACAATGCGTGTGCTTGGCGCACTACGTGTGTGCTAGGCGCACCATGCGTGCTTGGCGCATAAGGCAGCACCATCGCTAGCACTAGGTGCATGCGTGTGTGCTTGCCTCGCATGGCAGCACCATCGCAGCAGTGTGCTTGCTTGTGTGCGTGCCTTCGCATGGCACAGCCTACGCATAGCACAACATTATCACATGGCCTGTGCGTATGTGCATGTGCGTAGGCCATTGTAGCAGCAGCATGCTGTGCTTGCTTGCTTGCGTGCGTGCCTTCGTATAGCAGCACCAAGGAGCGAGCAGCGATCAGCATGCTAGCAGCCTCGCACAGCAGCACCATGCCAGGCATCGCCTAGCGCCCAGCAGCCAGCAGCATGCGTGGCTCGCTAGCAGCACGCATGTGCTAGCTGTGCTGGCTAGTGCGTGCTAGCCATGCTGGTTGTGCAAAAGCTGGCACTGCTAGCTGGGCAGCAAGGTGGGCTGCCAGCTCACTCCTTTCTTGAAGCCGGTTTGAGGAGAGTGGGGACCAAGGCTTAGAGCCATGCCTTGGGGAGCAAGGCAATGGTCCCCCCATGGTCATGGTCCTCACCTAACCCATTCTCTCCTCTTGCCACTTGTTGCCTTGTGATTGCATTTGCTTTATAACTTATTTTGGAATTAAATAAATTAATGCAATTGCACATGATCCCAATTGATCATTAAATGGGATTCAAGTCCCCATTCTCTATAAATACCCACTTGGTTGGGATTCAAGTCCCCATTCTCTATAAACACAGTTGAGTGGAACTATATAGGCATCTCCATTGTTGAGAATACCTAAAGTTCGTAAAAATCTAATCTTTTTAGGTCGGGCCCTGACTAACCTTCGGGGCTTGGGCCGATCGGGTCGGGTTCGAGGGTACGAGCCGTCGGAGACCTCGCGTTTGCAGGGTTCAAGTAAGAGCTCTTTTAGCGGGGTGGGTCTTGGTGGGTTTCTTTCCGCGTAGAGTGGGTCTCTACGAAACGCTACACTTAGAAGGTGCCCGGTTGTGCATTGCACAAGGGACTTAGAAGTTGCCCGGCTGTGCATTGCACATGGGACTTTATACAAAAATAATTGAAATAAGTAGTACTTTTTCATTAATATTTTCTATTTACAAAAATATTTACAACTCCTTAGAAGTAGTACTTTTTCAAGTTATCTACATTCCAGGTTTTCGCTAGTTGCCTGCCGTCTGGTGTTTCCAGGCGGTAGGTGCCGTCTCTAACTTCTTCAAAAATCCAGTAGGGACCTTCCCAATTAGGGGTTAGCTTTCCTTGTTCATTCGCCCTACCGGTTGCCTCCATCTTATGTAGCACAAAGTCCCCCACTTTGAGGGGCCGCTTGTGTACTCTTTTATTCTTGGCCCTTGTCATTCTCAGACGATATATCTCATGACGCAAGGTGGCGTTGCCCTTGCGCTTCGGGAGTGAATCCGATGCAAGACGCATGGCCTCCCAATTAGCCTCTTCATCATAGAGCATGACTCGGAGTGTTGGCTCATATAGTTCAATTGGCAGGACGACTTCAGTGCCGTATGCCATGAGAAACGGGGTTTCACCGGTGGCCCCCTTTTCAGTTGTTCTGATGGCCCAAAGGACGTGAGGTAACTCGTCCGCCCAAAGACCGCTAGCTCTTTCAATCTTCTTTTTTATGCCGTCTGAGATGAGTTTGTTGAAGGCTTCAACTTGACCGTTTGCTTGGGGCCGGCCAACAGATGCAAAACAATGCGAGATCCCCTGATCTCCGAACCAACTCTTGAGGGCAGGCGTTTCAAACTGAGGACCGTTGTAAAAAATCATGGACATAGGAACCCCAAACCGGGTGATGATGTTTCTCCAAATGAAGGAAATAACATCCTTTGTCTTAATGCCCTTGACCGCATTTGCCTCAACCCACTTGGTGATGTAATCTATAGCCATTAGAATGTATCTTCTTTCGCTTGATGCATGCGTATAAGGACCTAAGATGTCCATGCCCCACTTTGCAAATGGAACCGGGCTGTAGATAGCCGTCAGGTCTGTTGCCGGACGATGTATGAGCCAGCCAAACCTCTGGCACTTGTCACATTTCTTGACCAATTCCATGGCGTTTGCCTTAAGAGTGGGCCAAAAATAGCCTTGCCGCCTGGCCCTCTTGGCTAGAGTTCTGCCGCTTATATGTGAAGCACAAAAGCCCGCGTGCAGATCCTCTAGCACCTCTTTTCCCCTTTTAGGGGTAACACACTTTAGCAACGGCTGGAGGTAGCCCTTCCGGAAGAGCTTCCCCTTGTACATTTCGAAGCTCAGAGCTCGCTTCTTCAATGATGCTGCCTCTGAAAGGGAATCCGGCAGAGTGCCGTCTACCAAATAATCTTGGATGGGGTCCATCCAGGTAGAGTTTCGGTCAAGAACTCCAATGGGATCATGTTCAATGCTTCTTTTTTCCATGACTTCCCAAAAGACTGACCTAGGCGTATCACAAGTGGCGGATGAGGCCAATTTGGACAAAGCATCCGCCTAATGGTTCTTTAACCGGGGCACCTGACTTAGATGGAATTCGTCAAATGTCCCGGCCTCCTCTTTGACCGCATGCAGGTACTTAATCATTTCCGGATGGGTGTCCTCATAGTCACCATTGAATTGGCTAACAATTAATTGAGAATCCGATCAGGCAGTAACTCTTCTTGCCCCTTCCGCCTTACACATGCGTATACCGGCTAGTAAGGCCTCATACTCAGCTTCATTGTTTGAAGCTTGAAACTTGAACCGTAGTGCATACTCGTTTGTATCCCCTTCCGGAGATTTGCAAATTACGCCTGCGCCACAGCCGTTCATTGTAGAGCTACCGTCTACGAATAACTTCCAAACCTAATCAGTATTTCCCGGCTGTGCCGGTCTGGTCATTTTGACAATGAAGTCTGCAAACGCCTGACCTTTCACTTCTCGCCCGGTTCGAAAGTTATCTCTAGGATTTGTATTTCAACAGCCCACATGATCATTCAGCCGGATGACTCCATAGCTGTTATTGGACGTTTGAGTGGCTGATCAGTATAAACAACAACCGGATGGGCCAAAAAGTAGGGCTTCAACCGCTTGACTGCTTTGTAGAGGGCCAGCCCAAATTTTTCAATCATTGGGTACCGGAGTTCAGCATTTTTGAGAACATGGCTGATGAAATACACCGGGAGCTCTTTGTCGTCTCTCTCAGCGAGGAGAACGACACTAAGGGAGTGATCTGAGACGGCTAGGTACATGTAGAGAACCTCCTAGGGCAGGGGGCTCACTAGCCTTGGCAAAGAGTGAAAATGTTGCTTTAACCTCTGAAATGCCGCCTCAGCTTCCTCTCCCTATTCAAATCTTGACCTCTTCCTGATTGCTTGGAAGAAGTAGAGGCACTTGCCGCTTGACCGGCTAAGGAATCTTCCTAATGCCGCCATGCAATCGGTAAGTTTCTGGGCTTCCCTGACAGTGCAGGGTGACTACATGTCAATTACCGCCTGTACTTTATCCGGATTGGCCTCTATGCCTCTTTGATCAATCAGAAATCCGAGAAACTTCCCAGACACAACACCAAAGCCACACTTTTTGGCATTAAGCATGACCTTATGCTGCCTGAGGGTGGTAAAGGTTTCTCGGAGGTCGGTTAGGTGATCCGCCTGTAGCTTGGATTTGACTATCATGTCGTCAATATACGCCTATACGTTCCTTCCAATTTGACTGATGAAAACCGTGTTAATCATTCGTTGGAAAGTAGAAGGCGCATTCTTCAACCCAAACGGCATCACCGTGTAGCAAAACAACACTTGACCAGTGACGATGGCCGTCTTTTCTTGATCTTTTTTCCATAGGGGTATCTGATGGAAGCCTGAGTAGGCGTCCATGAAACTCATTAAGGCATGACCGGCTGTAGAGTCGACTAAGCTGTTAATCTTTGGAAGTGAATAGCTATCCTTTGGACATGCCTTGTTCAGATCTGTGTAGTTTACACACATCCGCCAGGTACCATTCGACTTCTTGACAAGAACAACGTTGGCTACCCAATCCGGGTAGTAGCATTGCCGAATGAACCCGGCATCCAATAGCTTCTTGACCTCTTCGGCTGTCGCCTAGGATCTCTCCTCACCGTGATTCCTCTTCATTTGCCTAATGGGCTTTTTTTTGGGATCCACGGTGAGTTTGTGGACAGCTAGATCCGGGCTTACGCCTGACATCTTTTCCACTTCAAAGGCAAAAAAGTCTTTGAATTCTTTCAGCAGTAGGAGCAAGTTTGCTCCCAACTTTTCAAAAGCAACCGTCCTAACCTTGATGGTTCTGTCGGGCCGGCTGTCGTCTAGGACAACATCAATGCTCTCACCTGCCGGCTGGGGTCAGAAGTCATCCGAACTTTTCCCAATCAGTGATTGCTATTGTTTTTTTTTACGGGGGCCATTTGGTCCGCCTTTCTCTTTTCGCCGGCTGCTTTGGGAGTAGTCACGGCTTTCTCGTCATCAAGGTCGACAGGCTCCTCAGTATGACCGACTGCTATAGCAGTTGTCTTGACGTCTGAGAGGTAACACTCCCTAGCCGTCTTCTGGTCCCCCCGCAGGGCACCGATTGACCTGTCATCCCTCTCAAACTTAATCATCATGAGGGATGGGATGATGACTGACTTGGACTCGTTGAGGGTAGGACAACCCAGAATGAGATTGTAGGCGGTCAATTCCTCGACCACCAAGAATTTGACGACCATGTGCCGCCCTTCCCTCTTCTCTCCTAGCCGGATGGGTAGGTCAAGCCTCCCCACCGGATGCACTACTCTTCCCCCAAAGCCGACTAGGGGGTGAGAAGCCTTGTGGATGCTGCTAGGCTTGTACTTGAGCTTTGCCAAGCACTGGTAGCTGATTAGGTCAGACAAGCTCTCGGTATCAATTAAGATCCGGCCAACTCGTAGATTGGCAACCTTGTATTCGATGATGATGGGGTCATCATGGAGCCGCCAGACCATACCCCTATCCTTCTCAGAGATGAAGACCTCAGGGAAGGTATCCTGCAACGCCTAGCCCTCATCCTCTGGGTTGGACATCTTCCGGATGTTATCCTTGGTACCCCGGATGGTAGGACCCCCGCTTGCGAAGCTACCTGCTATGGTGAAGATTTGCTCTTCATCAGTGTCAGAGCTCACAGCCGGCTTCTTTGACGGTTGTCCGCCGTTTGATTTGGAGTCACCCTTGGACTTCACCATGTAAGACTTCAAAGCCCCTTTCATCTGCCAGACAATCCAATAGCCGCCTGAGGCTATATCAACCATTAGTGTCGTGGCCGACATCCTCATGGAACTGACATTACTTGTTCTTGTCTCTGTTCTTGGCAGAGCTCTTCATTGCAGCCGGTTTTTCAATAGTCAATCGGTCTTTTATCTCCATGAGGATGGAGGAGCAGTCCTTGTTAAATTCGTACTTGGGGACGTACGGTTCCAACTTTCTCTGTTTCTTCTGGGACGGCTGACCAGAGCGATCTGCTGCCCAGACTTCTCTTCTTTTCTTTCCCTCTTCTTTTTTGACCGGATGGGAAGGCCGACTCTCATTTTTGTCGGACCTCCTTGGCTCCGACGAGTGCTTGGTGGCACAGAGTTCCGTCGCCTGTAAATAGGCTTCGGCTTCCATCAAAGCCTCTTGGAGGGTAGCCACCTTCTTGCGGACTAGGTCGAACTTAAAGGTCGACCCATCCTTCATGTAGGGTTTCGTAGTGACCCTCACTACGTGGAATGAAACCCCCCAAGACCCGCTCCCATAATTAAAGAAACTAATACAAGCAAAACATAATTAAAACTTAATTAAGAGTAAGGATAAGAAATATACCCTCGACGCGTGCTTCGCTCTTACTTCAACCTCTATAATGCGAGGCCTCCAACGGGATCGTACCCTCGAACCCGACCCGATCGTCCTAAGCCTCGAAGGTTAGTCGAGGCCCGGACAAAATATATAAACTTGGAGTTTTACGAATTTCAAGGTATACTCAACAATGGAGTTTCCTTTTCTATTCCACTCAAGTGTGTTCTTTCCCAAATAACCAAGCCTTGGTATTTATAAGGAAATGAACCCTTGGATTTAATTTAATTAATTTAATACTAAATTAAATGAATAATCAAATCAATCACAATGCAACAAGTATCAAGGGAGAGAGACAGTTAAGTGAGGACCAAGAGTAGGTGGGGGGACCATTGCCTTGCTCCCCAAGGCTTTGCCCAAGGGTTGGTCCCCACCTACTCACAAAACCGGCATCAAGGGGCTGCTGGGCTGGCAGCCAGCTAGCAGTGCCAGCAAGCCCAGCCAGCTAGCACTAGCCCAGCTAGCACAAGCAGGATGCGTGTGGCAGTGCTAGGCAGTGCCAACGCTGCTGCTGCTTGCTAGGCGCTGGGCGCTGCTAGCAAGTTGCCGGCACCTGCCTGCCACTCGCCCTTGCACGCACACGCATACCCAGCATGCGTGCTGCTAATGAGCCACGCGTGCTGGGCATCGCCTCCCCAGCCACACGCACAAGCATGCGATGCTTGATGCTGTGCTAGTGATGCTGCGATGGCATGCATGCACACGCACACACGCATAGGCCTACCCATGCGATGGTGATATGCTGTGTGCTTCGATGGTGTGACAACCCTAGGCACATGCACACACACACACGCATAGGCCTAGCAATACGATAGTGCTGTGCTTGTGCTGCGATGGTGCGACAGCCCTAGGTACATGCACACGCACACACGTATAGACCTAGCCATGTGATAATGCTGTGCTTGTGCGATGGGCTGCGATAGCACCTATGGCGCATTTAGCACACACATAGTGCGCCTAGGCTTGCAGTGAGCTACCCTAGCCTAGTACTTCACATGGCTAGGCCAATGTGATGCTATAGCTATGCTCGTACTTGTTGCTTGTGATTTTACGACACTCGGCCTCGACGCCCTAGGCTCGATATCCGACGTCTGTGTTCGTAAAACTCCTACGACTCATTAAATCCTTCGGATTAATTCGTCGTCTCGGATCAGTTGTTCGATTGGGTTCGACCCGAAGGGTTCAGTTAAGATTAAGCTGTAATTTTAATTATACCTTAATATTACTGATCGGAAGCGGCCTCCACCTAGGGATTCCGATCACTTGACCTTACTGAAAAATTACTTCTGTAATAATTCTGAACCCTCTATCAGAATAGTAAACTTGTTGGAAGGACACCATTCCTTTCAATCTCCGACTTGTCCTTCCGGACAAGTGTGCATACAGTGTATAGCCCATTTCCTATGTCGCTTAATGTCTCTTCGTGAACTATAAGGTAAGATTCATCGTCATCCTTATTTGGTTCAGAAGTGTTACTCGAGCTCTGAGTTCGACTGTCAATAAGCAGATGATTTCTAAAATTCATCTGAGCACGGCCATGCATTTTCACAGTCTCGCTCTTCGAGCGGCCTTGTAAACAACAAAGACATGTTCCCTATTGTTAATAGGGGGACATTCCCAGTCTTGCATCGTAAGTTTCTCTTACTAAGAGGACCTAATCTCCTGAGTGTTCCCGTTATGATCCCCAGTTACGGCAGACGTTAGGCAACATCAAAGAGACTAGTACTCAAACAAGAAAACTTCACAATACTCATGGTCGAGGAAATGAGTTCCGATAGCTATAATGAGAAATTTACTTATGACAATTTTGAATCTCTTAAAGTACTCTCATAGGTCTATCCAGTGCAGTTCTAAAACTGACACCTGTGTAAATGATTTATGACCATCATGTCCTTGCAGTACAAGAAACGGTGTTGTAAATCATACTACACACTGATCTCTTGTGGTCATCAATCGTCCATCATTTAGATGACCTTGATTAGGGATAATTTTCGATTTAAATATTTAATGTTCACTTAACAGGTGTTTCTTTATCCAAGACATGGTCTTGATACCCTGTTATGAATGTTTCCATAAATCGAATGGACTCATTATTTAATTCTAAACCACAATTAAATAGCAATGGAGTAAATGGTAATTTTTGTATAAAAAATTAATTCCACCATATATGAATGGTTTCAATACAGTGTCTTACATTAAAACATCAAGTTTAATTAAAACGCATGTACAGGGAGTATGAAAGCCAGTCTCCAACGTGCTTGATTCCCATTGCCTCAATGTGCTTGTTGTGTTTCACTTGACCCAGAGGTTTGGCCAAAGGATCAGCCACATTATCATCCGTGCCGATCTTGCAAATTCTGATTTCACCATCGGATTTCCATTCCCTTATCATGTGAAATCGCCTTTGGAGATGTTTGACCTTCTGGTGCTCTCTTGGGTCTCTATCCCGAGCGATAGCTCCATTGTTGTCACAGTAGAGATCTATCGGTCCCTTGATGGAGGGTACAACACCAAGTTTGCTGATGAACTTGCGAATCCAAACAACCTCCTTAGCGGCTTCTGAAGCAGCCAAGTATTCGGCTTTAGTTGTAGACTGCAGTGGTGCTCTGCTTGGTACTCTTCCAACTAAACTCTCCTCCATTCAGACAGAATATGTACCCTGACTGTGACTTGAAGTCGTCTCTGTCAGTTTGGAAGCTAGCGTTGGTGTAACCTTCAACAACCAATTCTTTGTGGCCACCATAGACCAGGAATTTATCCTTGTTCCTTTTCATGGACTTTAGGATATTCTTGGCCGCAGTCCAATGCGCCTCTCCTGGGTCCGATTGATATTGGCTCGTAGCGCTTAAGGCATACGATACATCTGGCCTGGTACATAGCATGGCATACATGATCGATCCAATTAGCGAAGCATATGGAATATGATCCATTCTCTCTCGCTCAACAGGTGTCTGTGGACACTGTTTCTTGCTGAGAGTTACGCCATGGGACATGGGAAGATGCCCTCTTTTGGCATTCTCCATGTTGAATCGTGCCAGTACTTTATCAATGTCAGTACTCTGGCTCAATCCAATCATCCTCTTAGATCTATCTCTGTAGATCTTGATGCCCAATATGTACTGTGCCTCTCCTATGTCCTTCATTGAAAAGCACTTTCCTAACCAGCCCTTTACGAACTCTAGTAATTTTGTGCTGTTTCCAATGAGCAGTATGTCATCGACATATAGGACTAGGAATGCGATGTCACTCCTACTGACCTTCTTGTATACACAAGATTCATCTAGATTCTTGATAAAACCAAACTTGCTGATGGCTTCATCAAATCACAGATTCCAACTTCTGCTTGCTTGCTTTAGTCCATAAATGGACTTCTTAAGCTTGCACACCTTTCCAGCGTTGCTTGAATCAACAAAACCTTCTGGCTGTGTCATGTACACAATTTCTTCCAAAATCCCATTTAGGAAAGCGGTTTTGACATCCATTTGCCATATTTCATAATCGTAATATGCATCAATCGCTAGGATAATCCGGACAGACTTTAGCATTGCAACCGTTGAAAAGATTTCATCATAGTCAATCCCGTGGATTTGTCTATAACCTTTCGCCACCAGTCTAGCCTTGTAAATCGATACATTTCCATCCTTGTCAGTCTTCAATTTGAAGATCTATTTGCAACCAATGGGTGTGTAACCCTTGGGCAAATTCACCAAGTCCCAGACTTGATTTTCAGACATGGAGTCCATCTCGGATTTCATGGCCTCTTGCCATTTGGTAGAGTCGGGGCTCGTCATAGCTTGTTTGTATGTCGCTAGCTCATCGCCATCATGACTAGGATGTCCTGATCATCGGTTAAGACAATACCAAGGTATCTGTCTGGTTGAGATCTTAGCCGTTGCGACCTACGAAGGGTAATGGGTTGAGCATTTGCATTGTCTGTTTGATTCTGACCAATCTTCTCAGCTGCTTCCGAAGCACTTAGATTGTCAGTTTTATCTGGTTGACATTGTTGCTTGTCCTCTAGAACTTCATCGAGTTTGATTTTCCTCCCACTTGTCATTTTGGAATGGTGTTCCTTCTCCAAAAAGACAGCATCACGAGCAACAAATACTTTGTTCTCGGATTTATTGTAGAAGTAATACCCTTTGGTTTCTTTTGGGTATCCCACAAAGAAACACTTATCCGATTTTGGGTGAAGTTTGTCGGAAATTAATCGTATGACATATGCTTCGCATCCCCAAATCTTAAGAAAAGACAACCTAGGAGGTTTCTTAGTCCATAATTCATATGGAGTCTTTTCAACAACTTTTGACGGAGCTCAGTTCAGTGTTAGTGCCGCGGTTTGTAGCGCGTGTCCCCAGAAAGAGATAGGATGTTCACTAAGACCCAACATTGATCAAACCATGTCTAACAAGGTTCGATTCTGCCGTTCGGATACTCCATTTCATTGAGGAGTTCCAGGAGGTGTCAACTCTAAAAGAAAACCATTCTCTTTCAAGTGATCGTCGAATTCATGGCTCAAATATTCACCACCTCGATCCAATCGAAATGCTTTAATTTTCTTGCCAAGTTGATTCTCAACTTCTTTCTGAAATTCTTTGAATTTCTCAAAGGATTTAGATTTATTCGTCATTAGGTAGACATAGCCATATCTACTAAAATCGTTGTAAATGAAAATGAATTCTTAGATGTCTTAGTTAGCGGTATCAACTCTTGTCTAATCATATGTAAAACATGCAATTTCCATTGAACATATATTTGCAAGAAAATTTTTGAAACAACTATTGTTAAAGTCTTACATTCAAAATAACTAGGTGTCCAACACCATAGATCATATTATGTTCAAAAGCATGTTGAAAACTAAGATTAGTTTAATTACATATCATAGAAAAAATAGTGCATGCAAGCATGACTGAAAAACCATCTTCGTCGTCTACTTGTCCTTGCACCAACACTTGATAAGCGACTCACTTGGTTCCTGAAAAGGCAACATGAAGTGAGTCATACTTGGTATCTAATTCCTATGATAAGCTTAATTCACAAGTGTTTAAGGAAGATACCTGAGGCAGATGCTCCATTCCTCTCCTCATCTTCCCGAAAGAGCTTGCATTCTCTCTTGTATTGGCCTTGCCCACCACAATAGAAGCAACGCATCTTTGCCTTGACCTTATTGAACTCCCTTCTCCTTGCTCTCAAGGGCCTCTCTGTCACTCCACATGTGGTGGCTCGGCTGAGTAGTTTCACCACCTCCATTAAGGAGCGTGTCTCCTTTCCTGCAGCTATATGCACTCTAAGTGCATCATAGCCCGAGTGGAGCGAAGCAAGCAGGATATGCCCCGCCATCTCATCCTCCAATGAGATTCCGAGAAACTGCATGTGTTTGAAGAGCCTAGTCATTCCAAGCACATGAGGTCGGAGAGGCATGCCGGGTCTCAATTTGGCATTGTAGACCTTTGTCCAAAGCGGAAACTTTACCTTAGCAAGATAACCCACATTTGGTGGATTTATCTTCATGTTTGAGAGTGACCTAGTAAAATCAAACACGAGTCCATCATAGTTTCCATTGTCACTCTTGGTGACTCTTACATTGACAACGTCCTCAAGTGCTTTGAGGAACATGTCCGAAATTTAGGAGGAAATGCTTTCCTTCCAATCTTCCGGGATGGAATTAGCCATGAGTCGTGATACTTTCTTGCAATTGGAAGACCATTCTTCATGAGCCTCATCGGTCATGATCCCCTTAGAGAAGAAGCTTGGAATGGGAGTATCAAGAGTATACTCTAAGGAACAATTACGGAGAATTTCCTGAGTTCCTCCTCCCACTCCTTAAAGTTGACCAAGTTGAGGCAAAATGCCAACTTTTCGGGGAGTTCCGGGCACACATGGTTGTTGTTTGAGTTGCTTGCAGACATTGTTCTACAATTGAAAGAATTTGAAATGAAAAATCATTCATATAACCAATAAGTTTGAAATTTAAAAGCGTTCATGCAAATTTTCAATCTTATTGAGCATTTTATCCACGCATTGATAAATTGTCCCTTTTAGGCGAGAATAAAATGATTCCGAGATCCCAATGATCAAGAAATGGTTAAGCATGCTTTGGCTTGTCTTAACATTAAATATCTTAAGGTAAGCAATCCAATTGCTAATAGCTCCAAGCTACTCTCGGTTTGATAAAATGTCGCATCTAATGCACTATTGACATCTCTTTTTCCACGACATCTAAGGACTTCTTACTGATATCGTTGAGCTTAACCAAGACAACTTGTATACCTAGTATACCTTACGTTCTTAGGGAAGTAGTGATGCCTCGCTTTGGCGTAGCCCATCACATACGCGCATTAGTTCGGTAAGTGTTGTTCTTGGAACGACAAATTTTAGCTCAATATTTTAAGGGACCTAGGGTTGCTATGTTGGTTGATTTATGTGAACTTAACTAATCGTCGCAACATATGAAATCCTAGACATGCATCTAACATTCATATATAAAAATAATATATATAAAGCATAAATTTGATGCATTTGGCAATCAAATCTTCAAGGGTCTTCATCTTGGCTCGTTTTCATCGAAACGTCGTCTTGAGACATCTTTGCCAAAATAAAATAACTAGCTACTACGACTAAGATTAATCTAAAGTACAAAAATACTTAACGGTTCGCAGATCGTATTTAGATTTATAAAAATACATAACGGAACGCTGTCTGTATTTTCTATCCTAGTCGAGTCTCACTAGTTGCCATTTTCTCAAAACCTGTTTTGAAAACAATCTTTCATTCACCCATTCACTATTTGTGAATGGCCCATGCACATTTCGAGATACATAATTAAACACGCAAAACTAGTAACTAACTTAGGTGGTTAATTCGATTAACGCGCCTAATTAAAACTAGTCAAAGTTGTTTAATCCATTATTTCTAAGGTGCGAAATTGCTCACGAAATTAACTAAGCTCCCACTAAATTCCGCATCCATACTTAATCAATCCGATTAATTAAGTCGGCTTAACCCATAATTTGTCAAAATTTTGCAAAAACCGAAAAATTGAGGTTTAACCTCATTAAAATGATTACATAAATATTTTAAAACCGACAAAATTTTCGCAAAATACATAGCTCGAAATTAGGCAAAAATAGCCCACACAATGCCTAGTGGGTTGCGCACCATGGCTGCTAGGCAGCCCATGGCCTGTGCTTTGGTGCGTGGTGCTAGCACGCAGCGCCCAGCATACCAAGCGTAGCATGCCACGCTGCTAGCACCAGCAACCTGCCTAGCATATTGGTGCCTGCCAGCAAGTGGTGCGCTGGGCTGGCGCTTGTTGCCATGCTGCCCAGCAGCATCCCCTCGCAAGCCAGCTCCCAGCCACTGCCCCACGCACATCATCCCCAAGCTTCCCTCGCCACACAGCATCGCATAGCAGCATGCTTCGTTGCTTAGCCCCTGTGCGCACCATAGGAAGCCTACATGCGGGCTGTTGGGCAGCCCGGCTAGCCTTGGTGACGCTTGGGGCTTTGCCTCGATTTGTGTGTATTTTTCTCGGGATTTTAATCCTGATTTACGTGCAACGGAAAATTAATCTAAATTTATTTTAGAATTAATTTAGGGCAAAATTGAGATAAAATAAGTCCAACTTAATTAAATTCAATTTTAATGGTGCACAAGCCTAAATCATCCACAATTTTCTTTTGAATTAATTTAGGTCTTCCTTTATGCTTAAAATTGAAAAGAGCTATGTCCATAATTAATTTAACCAATATGAAAATCAATAATGGATTTGACAAATGGGAGTTGGAAAAATAAATTAATCATCTAATGATAAAATTTTCCAACTTTCATACTTGTGTAAAATAACAAGATTACATCTTCCAATATGAAGATTAATCAATTTTTACTCACGAGCATTTGAACTTCAAGGATTATAATCAACCAACAATGAAAAAAAGCAAACTTAGTTCAATCATGGAATTTAGGGTTAAAGTTCCAATCATTTAAACATTTAAAGATTAGATCTTTAACATACTTAGGAACTTAAAATTACACATTCACACATTAATGCAATTTATTTGCATAATTGTGAAGAAACAAGTTTGTGTGAAAAGGAGCATATCAACTCAAGCACTAATTACAACTCCATAATTATGCTTAAGGATATTTAAAAATGGCAGTAGATTAGGGATGCAATAATTCATTTAATCTATCCTTGAAATGCTTGCATTAATCAAGGCATAAAAAGATTTAAAACTTTCGTTGAAAACGAAAAAAACCCCAAAAAAATGGGTTTCTGGTTTGAATTTGGCTTATGGACAATACTTGAAGAGGGTTGAATCCAATTCAGAATGTCGATTCCACCTAAAAAACACTATTTTTGAGCAAAAATCTGGGTTCGACAGCCAAAACGAGAAAAATACAAGTTTTAAAATTAATTAAAACGAGCTTCTAATCCAATTAGAAAAGCAAAACAAGAAAATAAATCTTCTTTAAAACACCTTAATTAATAAATAATTGCAAAAATTAAAAGGAGCATGGCTCCGATACCGTTATAGGGTTTCGTCGTGATCCTCACTATGCGGAATGAAACCCCCCAAGACCTGCTCCCATAATTAAAGCAACTAATAAAAGCAAAACCATAATTAAAACACAATTAAGAGTAAGGATAAGAAATATACCCTCGACGCGTGCTTCGCTCTTACAACAAATTCTTACTTCAACCTCGATAATGCGAGGCCTCCAACGGGATCGTACCCTTGAACCCGACCCGATCGTCCTAAGCCTCGAAGGTTAGTCGAGTCCCGGACAAAATATATAAACTTGGAGTTTTACGAATTTCAAGGTATACTCAACAATGGAGTTTCCTTTACTATTCCACTCAAGTGTGTTCTTTCCCAAATACCCAAGCCTTGGTATTTATAGGGAAATGAACCCTTGGATTTCATTCCCTATTGTGGGAGAATGAATAAAATTGATAATTACTTTAATTCTAAATTAAATGAATAATCAAATCAATCACAATGCAACAAGTGTCAAGGGGAGAGAGAGAGTTAAGTGAGGACCAAGAGAGGGGGGGGGACCATTGCCTTGCTCCCCAAAGCTTTGCCCAAGGGTAGGTCCCCCCCTCCTTAAAAAATCGGCATCAAGGGGCTGCTGGGCTGGCAGCCAGCTAGCACCAGCCCAGCTAGCACAAGCATGATGCATGTGGCTGTGCTGGGCAGTGCCTACGCTGCTGCTGCTTGCTAGGCGCTGGGCGTTGCTAGCAAGTTGCCGGCACCTGCCTTCCACTCGCCCTCGCACGCACACGCACACCAAGCATGCGTGCTGTTAGTGAGCCACGCATGCTGGGCATCGCCTCCCCAGCCACACGCAGAAGCATGTGATGCTTGGTGCTGTGCTAGTGATGCTGCAATGGCATGCACGCACACGCACACACGCATAGGCCTACCCATGCGATGGTAATATGTTGTGTGTTACGATGGTGTGACAGCCCTAGGCACATGCACACGCACACACGCATAGGCCTAGCCATGTGATAGTGCTATGCTTGTGCTGCGATGGTGCGACAACCCTAGGCACATGCACACGCGCACACGCATAGACCTAGCCATGCGATAGTGCTGTGCTTGTGCGATGGGTTGCGATAGCACCTATGGCGCACCTAGCACACACATGGTGCGCCTAGCACACACATGGTTCCCCTAGGCTTGCGGTGAGCTACCCTAGTTTAGCACTTCACAGGGCTAGGCCAATGTGATGCTATGGCTATGCTCGTACTTGTTGCTTGTGATTTTGCGACGCTCGGCCTCGACTCCCTAGGCTCGATATCCGACGTCTGTGTTCGTATAACTCCGGCGACTCATTAAATCCTTCGGATTAATTCGTTGTCTCGGATCAGTTGTTCGATTGGGTTTGACCCGAAGGGTTTAGTTAAGATTAAGTTGTAATATTAATTATACCTTAATATTACTGATCAGAAGCGTCCTCCACCTAGGCATTCCGATCACTTGACCTTACTGAAGAATTAGCTCTGTAGTAATTCTGAACCCTCTATCAGAATAATACACTTGTTGGAAGGACACCGTTCCTTTCACTTCAGACCCTTGAAAAAGTCTGTGTACGCAACTTCGTCAGACAACCCTTGAATCTAAATTCTCATCAGATTGAACCGCTTGACGTAGGACGACCGTAGTTCCCTCCTTGTCTCTCTACTGGATAGCCCCTAGGTCGAGACTTGTCTTTTTGGCAGGGATATTCATGGAGAAGTTGGACGCAAACAGGTAGGCAAGCGTCTTGAAGCTGTTGATGCACCCGGCTTATAGGTTTCCAAACAATTGTTGGGGTATGCCTTTCAATGTAGTCGGGAAGCATCAGCACTAGGCGACATCATCCAACCCCTGTAAGTACATGAGGTTGGTGTATGCCATTAGGTGGTATTCCGCGTTGGTGGTACCGTCGTAGGTACCGACCTACACATTTTTAACCTTGGCCGGCTGTGCCGCCTCGGTAATCTCCCGGGAGAAAGTTGAAGGCTGTTCCCCGAGGTTGAGCAGGCGGAGCTGCCAGTCCATGGGCTAGACCTGATGTGCTGCCTGACCCCTAAAGGGGGACGGTTGCATGTATGGTTATCCATATGGCATGTATGGCTGTTGGGGCACATTTGGAACCGGCTGGATGATGTGAGGGCCAGTACGTGCGGACATGCCGCATGACTGACTCCCTTGGTGCGTCTCCGAAAGCTTCATTGAAGTATTGCGGAAACTATCTGGGTAAGTTGACGTTGAGGCCGACCTAGACATTTGCTGACTTCTCTTCTCTTGAATAAACATTCGGGCATCAGAGAAAGTCTTCTTTGACCCATCCGGCTGAACTTGCCGGATGACCTTCCTTTGCCCTGATTTAGGGAAACGAAGTTTTGAGAGGTCGATCAGGGGCCCATCCGTCCCCTTGGGTTTGGGGTGAGGAGTAGGCACCCGGTCTTTGATCTGCTTCTTCCCAGAGGGAGAAGGATTCTTTGTCGACTGACCCTTGTTTGAGCCAGTTGACTTCTTGATTATGTCCTTTATTTCCCCCTTGAAACATGTCATGAATTTCACGAGCTCGTCTCGGGTGATGGGGGAAGTACCCTCCGCCGCCTGGGGATGCCCAGCATGCTTACCGCCTGGGTTGCTAGGACCAACTTTGTCTTGGCCCCGTTCCCTTGTTTCTTTGGAACAGACGCGCCTTGTTCGGAGTGACCCGTCTCGGGCCATATAAGTGTCGACCTCATAGTCGTCACCACTATCATGGTTCGTATGGACTTCAGGTTCAACCGTAGGCCGGCTGCCTTCTACAGGCGGTATAGTGTCGAATGCCATCTCAGAAGTAATCTCCTCACAGACGGCGCCAAATGTTTCGGGGGTTTTTGGAGTCCCTCGGGAGAGTTACGATCCTGAGTATGCGCGCATGACGTCTGTACCTGCAAAACCATGAAACTCCGGTTGGGTGGAGTTCCGCCTCCGACGATCAAGTGCGGAAAGTAAATGGGTTTTTCTCACTGGTTCAGAGAGATTTCGCAATTAATATTGCTCGGGTTTTGTGTTGGTATTTATGAATGTTTGTGAATATTTCTCAATGAATAATAAATGAGGAATTTCCTCTATTTATAGCAGATGAGGATCTGCTCCCCCATTGGGAGTATAATGCCACGTGTCAGCATCCTATTGGATCCCGGTGGGCCTCTAGTGGGCTGCCACGTGTCATCATGCTATTGGACCACGTGGCATAGGGTATTTTTACCCTAAACAGCAACTATTGCTCTTTTATTGAATGTGAGTGTTTCCATGCGTAAACAGATCGTTTGCTGATTATGGAACACAATAACCATTATTCGTTCCAGCCTTGGCTTAAAAGGACTTTAAACAAAACAAATGACCTTACAACTAATGTAGCACTACTTGCTTCATTATAAGCTTGTAAGTCAATAACTTAGCTTGTCTTCAATGGTTTGAGGTCACTTTCAAAGTGGAACACTCAAGTAGTATCCAATACTTGTGAAGATATCAAACTGCTAAGTTAACCATAATAACATGAACTCATGGGTAGAAAAGGAATCTTATTCCTTTCCTTTATTCCCTGTTTCCTATATTTCTCATCATACGCCATCTCATAACTTTAAGGAACCATTTCTTTAAATTACTTTGACCTTTACACTTTGTTAGGCATAATTAAGCATCTAATAAGCCGTGAAACAAAGTTTCATCTTTTCCTTCAATTCGTACTTGAATTACTACATCAATGAGTTGAACTCATTAGTGTATGAAGTGAAAAGATATGTTAGTTGTCAACTATTGACAATTTTAGTTTTTCAACTCAATATTTCATGTTCATCAAAACTACCCAGTATTTTGAATACATGATATCCAACCGTCCTTTCGGACTTAAGTCATAAAACTCAATTATGAGAGGTTGTATTTTAGAAATTCCATTCTATTCTTTGAGAACCATTCTCAAAAGATTTCCTTTACCAATCATTGAAAAAAATATAATTTGATTTCGAATTCTACAAATATAAGTGCAAAGTATAACCATTTACCAAATTCATAACATAATAAGTTTGAAATTCAAAGCATACATGCAAACTTTCAATCTTATTACGCGTCTTATCCACGCATTAAAATTTGTCCCTTTTAGGCGAGAATAAAACGATTCCAAGATCCACAAATCAGAAAGTGATTAAGCATTCTTTGGCTTGTCTTAACACTTAATATTTTAGGGTAAGCAATCCAATTTCTAATAGCTCCAAGCTACTCTTGGTTCAATAACATGTCGCATCTAATGCTTCCTTAACATTTTATCTCCATTGCCACGACATCTAAGGACTCCTTACTGATATCATTGAGCTTAACCAAGACAACTTGTATACCTAGTATACCTTACGTTCCTAGGGAAGTAGTGATGCCTCGCTTTGGCGTAGCCCATCACATACGCGCATTAGTTTGGTAAGTGTTGTTCTTAGAATGGCATAGTTTAGCTCAATATTTTAGGGACCAAGGGTTTCTATGTTGGTTGATTTAAGTGAAATCAATTAATCATCGCAACATTTGAAAACCTAAACATGCATCTAACATATCATTCGCATATATATAAGAACATTTATATATAGTAAACATGAAATAAGATGCATTTGGCAACTAGCATGACCCCTTGAAATCTTCAAATCTTCAAGAGTCTTCATCTTGCCAAAATAAAATTACTAGCTACTACGACTAGGATTAATCTAAATATTAGGGTACAAAAATATGCAACGGTACGCAAACCGTATTTAGATTTACAAAAATACATACGGATCGCAATCCGTATTTACTATCCTAATCGAGCCCCACTAGTTACCATTTTCATGAAACCTGTGAAACAATATATCTTCCATTCATCCATTCACTATATGTGAATGACCCATGCATTTTACAATGAAAAACAAGTAACAATGCATAACGCGCGCGAATTAGTAACTAACTGAGGTGGTTAATCCAATTAACGCGTCTAATTAAAACTAGTCAAAGTTGTTTAACAATTTATGTGATTAAGACGCAATTATTTCATGCAATTAACGAAGATCCCACTAAATTTCGCATCCAACTTAATTAATCCAATTAATTAAGCCGGTTAACTCAAATTTTGTCAAAATTAAAATTTTGCAAAATCCGGAAAAACCGAGGCCTAGCCTTGTTAAAATAATTAAAACGACTAAATTTTGCGAAAAACGATAGCCCAATTCAAGTAAGATGCGCACCATGGCTGCCTAGTAGCACTTGGGAAATGCGGCTGCATGTGCTGGGTGCTGGCATGCTTGCCCAGCAACGCATGCCACGCTTGCTGGCACCAGCAGCTTGCTGCGCATGCTATGCATGCTGGCTGCTTGCTGGCGCTGGCAGGCGAGTGGTTGGCTTGCTGGAGCTTGCTGCCTCGCTGCCCAGCAGCACACACAAGCATGACCAGCAGCCATCCGCCATGCACCAAGCACATAGCAACACACACACGAGCCCAGCCACACATCAACAACATTTTGAGGTGGAGCACCCTTGTGCGCACCTAAGGCAGCCACATGTGGGTTACGAGAGTAGCCCGGCTAGCCTTGGTGGCGCTTGGGTGTTTTACCTCGATTTGCGTGATTTTTCTCGGCATTTTAATCCCGTTATACGTGTGACATAAAATTAATTCTAAATTTATTTTAGAATCAATTTAGGCCAAAATGAAATTAAAACAAGTCCAACTTAAATAAATTTAATTTTTTAATGGTGCATTAGCCTAAATTATTCAAGAATCATTCTTAAAACAATTTAGGTCTTTCTTTATGATACATAAATTGAAGGGCTACACTCATCATTAATTTAATCAAATGTAAATGAATAATGAGATTTGACAATATTAAAGGGGTTGGAAAAATAAACCCTTTCATCCAATGAAAAATTTCCCAACAATAACTTGAGTAAAATTGAAAAATTACATCTTCGAATATGAAGATTAATTAAATTTGAATAACAAGTTTTTAACTTTTAGGACTTTAATCAACTCAAAAATGATTAAATCCAAAAATTAGTTCAACATGGAATTTAGCAATCAAATTTCCAACCAAATAAACAATTAAAGATTGGATCTTTGAAATTTTAGGGGCTTCGAAATTGCAAGTTCACCATAAACATTCACACTTAAAGCAATTTATTTGTAATAATGTGAAAAATCAAGTTTATGTGAAAAATGAACATACCAAATTAAGCACCAATTATGACTTCATAAACATGCTTAATGAGGTTTATAATTGCAGTAGATTAGGGATGCAACCATACATTTAATCTACCTTCAACATGCAATAATTAATCAAAGTTAAAAGATTTAAAAAATTTCGTCAAAAACGAAAAACCCCTCGAAAAACATGTTTCTGGATGGATTTTGGCTTCCAAACAATTCTAAAAGGGACATAAACTATTTAGAACATCGATTCCACCCAAAAATCACTATTTTTGAGTCAAAATCTGGGTTCGTCAGCAAATTAGAAAGAAATACGAGACTAAATTTAATTTAAACGAGCTTCTAATCCAATTAGAAAGCATAACCAGAAATTTAAATCCATTTTAAATCATCTTAATTAATTATTAGTCACAATAATTAAAGTGAGCGTGGCTTCGATACTGCTGTTGGGTTTTGTAGCTTCATTGCTACGCAGAAGAGAAACCCGCCCAAGACCCACACACTAATTAAAGCAACTAAATATTTAATCACATAATTAACAATATAAAGAGAAAAAGAGAACAGACATTCTTACCCTCGACGCGTGCTTCGTTCCTAGAGAGCTCGGACTTCAAAGCCTTAGCTCCACAAGTGCGAGAGCCTCCGACAGAGTCCACCCTCGAGACCCGACCCGAACGGCCTCTACTCGCGAGGTTAGCCGGGGCCAGACCAAGATAAGACTAGAGTATTACGAACTTAGAGGTTTTCTCACCTAAAGGGAGATGCCTCATTGAGTTCAACCCAAGTGTCCCTTCCTAAACCCAAATGATGGGTATTTATAAGGAAGGGAGCTCTTGAACTTCAATCTCCCATCCATGTGGGAGAGTTGGTAAAATGCATTTTATCCAATTTATTTTTAATTCAAAAATCAAATTGAAATGCAAGTGAATAAAAAAATGACAAGTGTAAAGAGGTGAGCAAAGGTAGGTGAGGACCATTAAGGGGGGGGGGGGTGGGACCAAAAATCCCCTTGCTCCCCAAGCAAGGCCACCAAGTATCGGTCCCCACAGAGACTCACCACCACGCTACTTGGCTGGCTGGCAGCTTTCCTTGGCTGCCAGGCTGCCCAAATGGCGCCTAGCACCAAGGCTGGGCTTGCTGGCCAGCCAGCCTACGCACACACGCAGTAAGCACGCTACGTATGCATTACGGGCTGCTGGCTGCTGTTGCTTGTTTCATGCGGGTGCGAGGGCTATGCGATGCCCAGCACGCATAGCACACAAGGCAAGCACGCACATAGTGTAAGCACGCATAGCGTACTTGCTAGCAGCACATTGCTATGGCTGGTGCTGCTTGGCTAGCACGCACGCAGGCACAACACAAGCACGCATAACGATGCTAGAAAGGCCCATCACTTGCGTGGTGCTGCTGGCCTTGCGATGCTACGATAGGGCTGCTGTGTGCGAGGCACTAGCATGCTAGCACGCCTAGCACTCCAGCGAGCCTTTCCACACCAGTTAGCTAGCCAGCGATACTAGCATGCATGCGCTGCTAGCAAGCTTGGTATGGTGCGTAGCCTAGGCTAGCCTAGCACTCGCATAGCTAGGGCAGTGCGAGGCTACGACTTAGCACATACTTGTCGCTTGTTGATTTCTCGTCTCGTCGAATTCTAAATTCGACTCGACTCGCGACACTCGGTTTCGACGCTCTAAGCTCGACATCCGACGTCTTTGTTCGTAATACTCTAATGAATCATCAAATCCTTCGGATTGATTTGTCGTCTCAGATCGGTTACTTGATTGGGTGTGACCCGAAGGGTTCAGTCGAGATTAAGCTATAATATTAATTACATATTAATATTACTGATCGGAAGCGGCCTCCACCTAGGTATTCCGATCACTTGACCACACTGAAGAATTAGCTTTCTAATAATTTTAAACCCTCTATCGGAATGATACACTTGTTGGAAGGACACAATATTGACAGACGCAAAATAACGAGCTATTAATGAAATTCATGAATTAAGTCGTAATGGCTCTGCTCCATTCCCTAAAGATAATTTGACAACCCATAACGGGAAAGAAGCTAAAAACAAAGACCATTCCAGCAGTAATGGTCGAGGTAGAGGTAGCAATAGCGGTCATGGCCAATGGCGCGGTCGCGGTCGTGGGCGTGGATTTAGTGGATATGGTAGAGGTCGTGGAGTTCATTTCACAAACTCACATTCTCACCATAGGTGGGAACGTAGGGATGATAAAGTTAAGAAAGAGAAAAGTGAGACCAATATATGTTACCGTTGTGGAGTAAAAGGCCATTGGTCTCAAGTGTGTAGAAAAGCATCTTGTTGAACTTTATCAAGAATCATTCAAGAAAGGAAAGAAAGTTGAGGCAAACCTTGTTCTTGAAGATGGTGAAGGTGATTTTAATTTTGGCCATGCAAATCATTTAGACGTTGCTGATTTCTTCACTTCCTCGGAAGGGAATACTTTTTATTTTGGCAATGCAACTCATCTAGATATTGCTAATTTCATCACTTCCTCAGAAGGGAATAATTAAATTTGTGTCATCTTTAAGTATTAGACTTAATCTAGTGATTTACTTATGTTAATTTAATGGTTGTAATAAAGACTTTATATGCTTTATAAATTTATGAACTATTTGGATGTTTTTATTGATTTATTTATTTTATCATCATTCATTTTATGCTTAATATTTTGACATGATTTTTATTTCATGGAGAATATGGATACTACTCAAGTTCAGTTTGCTATGAATGGTGAAGAATTATGTCTTGTTGACAGTGCAACTACTCATACAATACTTAAAAATAAAAAATATTTCTCTTATTTGATGATGAAAAAGAATTAATGTGAGTACCATATCAGGTAGTACAAGTATCATTAAAGACTCCGGAAGAGCCAACAAAAAATTGCCTTGGGGAACTGAAATTAAAATAATTGATGCATCCCTGTCTCAAAGAAATTTATTAAGTTCTAAGGATATTCACAACAATGGTTATCATGTTGAGACAATCAATGAAGAAAATAATGAATTTCTTCAATCATGAATATTACTCAAGGCACAAAACATGTTTTGAAGAAACTCCCTACATTCTCCACTGGTTTGTACAACACAAAAATCAATGCTATTGAAACTCATACTAGTTATGTTGGGTTTCGTAGAGTCCGACTCTACGCGGAGGGGAAACCCACCCAAGACCCACACACTAATTAAAGCGACTAAACATGCAATCACTACTTAAACAACAAATAAGAGAGAGAGAAAGAAAAGACATTCTTACCCTTGACGCGTGCTTCGCTCAAAACCCGAGCTCTTACTTGAACCCCGCATATGCAAGGTCTCCGACGGCTCATACCCATGAACCCGACCCGAACGATCCAAGTCTCGAAGGTTAGTTGGGATCCGACCAATAAAAACATGAGTTTTACGAACTCAAAGGTTTTTTCAAAATCAATGAGATGCCTTATTGAGTTCTACTCAAGTGTTCTTCCCAAATCCCAAAACCTTGGTATTTATAGTGAAATGAACCTTGGATTCCCACTCTTGATCAATGTGGGATATTTGCAATTTTTCCATTTTATTTTAATTAAAACAAACTTAAAATTGCAAAGTAATCAATAAGTTACAAGTGGCATAAGAAAGAAGAGAGATTAGGTGAGGACCATTTCCAGGGGGGGGGGACCATGGCCTTGGTGCCCAAGGAAATGCCCACAACCCTTTAATCGCCACCAACACAAAACCGACTTCCTCCATGTGGCTGGCTGGCAGCCTGCCTTGGCTGCCAAGGCTGCAAGCTGGCGCCTAGCACCATGGCTGGGCAGCCAGCCAGTACACACACGCAAGCATCGCAGCCAGCATAACAAGCATCTCTCACACAGCCAACATGTGTGCTGCTAGCGAGCCATGCATGCTTAGCGCTGCCTAGCAAGGCTACTAGTGCAAGCCATTACTATCCTTGCAAGGTGCCTAGCCCAGCTCTCGCACGCACAGCTCGCATTGCTTGCAAGGCCCAGCCCTGCGATGCTGCGTGCTTGCGAGAGGCTGGCTTCTTGGTGCGCGCCACTGCCTAGCACCACGCACTGCCTAGCATGCTGAGCATGCTTCTATGCGATGCTCGGTGCGTGGCTGCGATGGCTGGACACTGCTATTGTCTAGTGCCTTGCTAGCGAGGCACACGCACACGCACACGCATGGTGCTGTGTGATGCTATGCTAGCGAGGCTGCTAGCGCCTAGCACAGCACGCCTAGCATGGTGCTATGCTAGCGATAGTGCGACGAGCAGTGCTAGGCCTTGCCTAGCGCCAGCGCCTAGCATGCTAGCAAGGCTTAGGCTTGCGATGCTTGGGCGTATGGCTTGCTAGCACACACGCAAGGCCCTAGCATGCCTAACATGCTAGGCTTTGCGATGGGTCTTGCCTAGTCTAGCACTCACATGGCTAGGCCAATGCGAGGCTACGACTAGGCTCGTACTTGTAACTCGATTGATTTTGCGTCTCGTCAAATTCTAAATTTGACTCGACTTGCGATGTTTGATCTCGACGCTTTAAGCTTGAAATCCGACGTCTTTGTTCGTAAAACTTCGATGACTCATCAAATCCCTCGGATTGATTCGTCGTCTCGGATCGGTTGTTTGATTGGGTTCGACCCGAAAGGTTCAGTCAAGATTAAGTTGTAATATTAATTATACCTTAATATTACTGATCGGAAGCGACCTCCACCTAGGCATTCCTATCACTTGACCTTACTGAAGAATTAGCTATCTGATAATTCTGAACCCTTTATTAGAATAATACACTTATTGGAAGGACACCATTCCTTTCAATCTCCCACTTTTTCTTCCGGGCAAGTGTGCAAATTGTGTATAGCCCCTTTCCTATGTTTCTTAATGTCTCTTCATGAATTATAAGGTAAGATTCTTCGTTATCCTTAATGTCTCTTAATGTAAAGAAGTGTTTCTCAATTCTCGAGTTTGACTGTCAATAAGCAGATGATTTCTAAAATCCATCTAAGCACGACCATGCATTTTCACAGTCTTGCTCATCGAGAGGCCTTGTATACAACAAAGACATATTCCATATTGTTAATAGGGGGACATTCCCAGTCTTGTATTGTAAGCTTCCCTTACTAAGAGGACCTAGTCGCCTGAGTGCTTTCGTTATAATCTCCATTTACGGCAGACGTTTGACAACATCAAAACGACTAGTACTCAAACAAGAGAACTTGCAATACTCATGAGTCGAGGAAAAAGGTTCCGATAGCAATAATGAGTAATATACTTATGACGATTTGATATCTCTTAAAGTATTCTCATAGGTCTATTCGGTATAGTTCCAAACTAGTACCGGTGCAAATTATTTATGACTTTCATGTCCTCGTAGCACAAAAAATGGTGCTATAAATCATACTACACACTAATCTCAAGTGGTCATTAATCGTCCATTATTTAAATGACCTCGATGGGGACAATTTTCGATTAAAATATTAAATTTTCACTTAACAGGTGTTTCTTTATCCAAGACATGGTCTTGATACCATGTTTTGAATATTCTAAAAATTGAATGGACTCATTATTTAATTCTAAATCACAATTAAATAGATATGGAGTAATCATAAACTTGCAGAAAATTTAATTGCTCCAAAATTGAATGGTTTTACATAGTGTTTTACATTAAGACATCAAGTTTAATTAAAACATCTATACAGGGAAGTCAAAGAGAATCTCCAATGTGCTTGATTCCCATTGCCTCAACGTGCTTGTTGTGCTTCACTTGAGGAAAAGGTTTAGTCAGAGGATCGGCTACAGATCGGCTACATTGTCGTCCGTTCTAATCTTACAAATTCTAATTTCACCTTCGGATTTTCATTCCCTTATCATGTGAAATCGCCGCTTGACATGTTTGACCTTCTGGTGTTCCCTTGGCTCCTTGGCCTGAGCAATAACTCCATTATTATCACAATAGAGGTCTATTGGACCCTTGATTGAGGGTATAACACCAAGTTCACCAATGAACTTACGAATCCAAATTGCCTCCTTAGCTGCTTCCAAAGCTGCCAAGTATTCGGCTTAAGTTGTAGAATCTGTAGTGGTGCTCTATTTAGCACTCTTCCAACTAAACTCTCCTCCATTGAGGCATAATATGTACCCCAACTGCGACTTGGAGTCGTCTCTGTCAGTCTAGAAGCTCGAGTCAGTATAACCTTGCCACCATAGACCATGAATTTATCCTTGTTCCTTTTCAGGTACTTTAGGATATTCTTGGCCGCAGTCCAATGCGCCTCTCCTGGGTCTGATTGGTATTGGCTTGTAACACTCAAGGCATACGATACATCCGGCCCAGTACATATCATGGCATACATAATCGATCCAATAAGTGAAGCATATGGAATCTGACTCATTCTCTCTCGCTCATCAGGTTTCTATGGACACTGTTTCTTGCTGAGAGTTATGCCATGGGACATGGGTAGGTGCCCTATCTTGGCCCCTTCCATGTTGAATCGTGCCAGTACCTTATCTATGTAAGTACTTTGGCTCAATCCAATCATCCTCTTAGATCTATCCCTATAGATCTTCATGCCCAATATGTACTATGCCTCTCCTAAGTCCTTCATTGAAAATCACTTTCCCAGCCAGCCCTTTACGGACTTTAACAGTTTAGTGTTGTTTCCAATGAGTAATATGTCATCGACATATAATACTAGGAATGCGATGTCACTCCCACTGACCTTCTTGTAAACACAAGACTCATCTGGATTCTTAATGAAACCAAACTTACTAATGGCTTCATCAAATCGCAGATTACAACTTCTGCTTGCTTGCTTTAGTCCGTAAATGGACTTCTTAAGCTTGTATTGCTTGGATTGACAAAACCTTCCGGCTGTGTTATACACACAGTTTCTTCCAAAATCCCATTAAGGAAGGCGGTTTTGACATCTATTTGCAATATTTCGTATTCGTAATAGGCAACAATCGCTAGGATTATCCAAACGGACTTAAGCATTGCAATTAGTGAAAAGGTTTCATCATAATAAACTCCGTGAATTTGCCTGTAACCTTTTGCCACCAGTCTAGCTTTGTATATGGATACATTTCCATCTTTGTCTGTTTTCAATTTGAAAATCCATTTGCAACTGATAGGTGTATAACCTTCGGGAAAATTAACCAAGTCCCAGACTTGATTTTCAGACATGGAGTCCATCTCGGATTTCATGGCCTCTTTCCATTTAGCAGAGTCAGGGCTCGTCATAGCTTGTTTGTACGTCGCTGGCTCATCTCCATCCATAACTAAGATGTCTTGATCTTCGGTTATGTCAATACCAAGGTATTTGTTTGGTTGAGATCTTGGCCGATGCGACCTACGCAGGGTAATAGGTTGAGCATTTACATTGTCGGTTTGACTCTGACCAATGTCAGCAGCTGCTTCTAAAGCA